>NC_067293.1:11861071-12481428 GCF_020740795.1 Apus apus | reverse complement strand
AGCAAAATTCCACAATAAGACAGGACCTGTGCCTCCCCTTCCTGCACCCTGAGACAAACAACATTTGAGCATTTTAGATATTCTGGAACTTTTCTCTGAATTTTGTAAGAAAGAATAATATAAAATGGCAGCAAAAGACTGGACTGGTAAAAGCGCCATTAAAGTGGTATTTACATCTAGTGACATGTTTGAATGAGATAATCTTCACTTTGTGTTTTGGAGGTCAGCTTTAGAGGAACATTTTAGTTGATCCCTTGCCAAGAGGAGTAGTAACCTTTTAAATATAAGGCCTTTATATATATACACACATACATACATATAAATACATACTATATATAAAAGCTGGTAACTACAAGAACCTCATTGTACAAAATTAAATTGTCTTTTCATCCTTAGTCATTGTATAAACATACATAGTCAGTATAGGAACTTCATTTTTTCTCCACCCTTCTGTTTTCTCTTGCTGCATTTTAGAACTAAAAAATAACAACAAAGAAACTCTCCCATCTGCAGCGTTTTAGTTCTTTGTTTTAGTATGTTGGGGATGTTTTTGTTGCTTTTCCCTCACCGATGGGCTGAAGCTCAGGAGGCCAGGACAGTGATTTGCCTTCTGCCAAAGGGGCATGTGGAGACTGGGCTACTGGGGCAGTTCAGGCGCTGAGCTCGACCTGTGCTTTGCCCTTACTGGGCTGCAGTGCCTGGAATGAGGCGCTTACCAGCCTTTTTCCTCATTAGGTTTCAGTGTTAACAGGGCTCACCTAGGCTGCTTTTTTTGCTCTGTAGTGATGCTGTGTGCACCCAGTGCAGAGTGTGGCTGAATTGCTTCTATTTGTTTCTCATTTTGAAAGGCATTGCATTCAGCTCATGAGACCTAGCTTCAATTTTTATTAAATTACCATTTTCAGAGGTTGGCAGGAGGAAGCCACGTGTCATGGCTGAGTCAGAGCCCTCCCAGCCAGCAATGCTGCTACAAAGCAGCAGCCTCAAAGGGACCCAGCTCTTTTTTCACCTCCAAACACCTCCAAACGGTGGGCTTTTTTGTGTCCTTTGTTTGAAAGGGTTTGGGTTGTGACCACCCCAGTGGGGTAGCCTGTTCCCACTTCGGGGAGAGGAACACTTCTGCCTATTTCCCCGCTTGTGAGAGCTCCCAGCGTGACTCCCAGCAGCTCTCCTGAGCTATGTTTCTGTTCACTGCCCAGCCATCCCAGCCCAGACACCAGCCCCAGCATTATCTGCTGCAGAAGGAAGAAGAAACCACAAGTTTTTTCTTTCTGGAGCCAACCAGCATCAAAGGGGCAACCTCCGGCGAGGGCTGTGTGGCTGCTGGCATCCAGCATCCTGCGTGCTCTAGGAGTGCATCCCTGCAGCCCATTCTGCTCAGGAAAGCCTGTGGAAATTGAGTAGGTCAGTTGGTGTTTTTCTTCCAGATAAACGTATGTCTTTATTCAACTGATTTCCCAATCCTTTGCCTTCCCCATCCAAGCCTGAGAGCAGTTAGGACCCTTTTGCAATCTTTCCTAGAGGGAAATATTTACCCTTCTGATTCAGCTCCATGATTAAATCCTGAGTTGATGGAAAGAGCCTGGTGCTGAGCAAGCACGAGGGAGCTGGTGTTTGAGGATCTTGGCTGCTTTCCAACCTGCAGCAACGCATTCAGGGCTGGTGGAGGTTGCCAGGTCTCTTTCCAGGGGGGTTAATCAGGCAGTGAAACAAAGACTTCCCATCAAAAGTCACTTACAGAGCACAGGGTTATGCTTTACACAGGCTTTGGTTTTCTAAATGCTGAAGAGTTCCAGGAATGTCACTTCTTGAAGGGGGAAAAAGCACTTTCTGCCCCACCACACATCCTGTCTGCAGCCAGGCAAGCCCCACACTGGGACAGCCAAGAGGGCACCAGAGGCTTAGAAAAGAGAAAACAGAAGGATTGGGAATTGCTTAATTAGTAACATTTTTTTCCTTTAATATTTTGCAGTTACTTTGAGGTCAGTAGAATTATTAGTATTATTAATTGCTGAATTTCCAGAGAACTAAAGTTAATAGTACCATAATTGGGACATACTGAACAGCAGTAATTGCTAAGTGCCAGCAGGCAGCTAATTAAGTCTTCCAGCCCTTCTCTCTAGGCAAATCTTACTTCTTCAAAGTCTGCATCATGGATAACTTGGCTGCAGAGGGTTAAAAGTTGGGATAAATGCACTGGCAGCCACAGAGCAGTGAGGCTGAAGCTTTCAGGGTCTCTGCCCACATTTCCAATGGTGCCGATCACCTCTCAGGCCACTTGCCTTCTGGTGGTTTTGGTGTGTGTGTCCCAAGGCAGGCAAGGAAAAGGGCTTTCTGTGTGAGGTTCTCCAGCTGGAGTCAGGCCAAAACACTGTTTTGGTCCTGAACAGGCTGGGAGAAAATCTTTCTGTCCAGGATTGTGGTTTACTGAGGTTGTTATCCCTCTGCCTGCAGGGAGTGAAAGGGCATTTAGATAGTAAATTATTGCCATGCTCTAGCAAGGAAGGTAGAAGGCACCTTTCAGCTATGAGTGAAGCATGGGAGGTTGCAGGATGCTGAAGGAAAGGATTTCCCAGTCCTTCATTTGAAGAGGGAGTTTATTCTGGATTTGATAACCCTCAGCAAGTCTTTTAGCAGTAGAGGAAAGCCTCGGATTCGGCCTCTCCTGCTATGTCCCCAACCCCTGGGCTGGCTCGAGGGGCAGGTTATAAACCCATAGTGCTGCCCTCTCCCCAGGTGCTGGGAATCAGCCCTTCCTGGGAGGTCCATCTCCTTACTGCCCTTCCAGGTGGGATCCTGGCCCTACTGAGCTCCCAGCTCCAAGCCCTTGCTGCCCTTTTTCCTTTCCCTAGGTTCTCCTTGGGTACCACAGGCTCTTTCTGGCTGTGGCCAACAGCACCTGCCTTTGGTCCACAGTAGAAACTTCCACACAAGTGTTTCCAGAAATCTGAGAACACGTGAAAACATTTGCATCCAAACTCTAGAAGGAAACAATAATTGCATCATAATTGCATTAGTGCCAACTGCAAATTAGCCGGGAGTGCAAAATGAGGAGGCTAAAGCTGACTAAGTAAACAATACAAATTGAAGATGCACCAGCCAGCAGGGCAATGCCTTAGAAATAAAATTTGGGTTTAACCTGGGGTGTCAAAACAGTTTTAGGTTGCTTGTTCAGACATTGGGGGTAATGTCTGCTCTCCCCCTGTGCAGCCCCATGTGAATGCTGAGGGGCACCCCACAGTTACAACCTGACATTCAAATTTAGCCAATCGCACAGCCTGTTTGGATAAGGGAACCTCAACTGCTGTTTTATTTAAATGCCCAGTGTGGTGAGGAGAAACAGCCAAATGATCCCACCTCCACTTTATGGAGGAGCTGAGCACATCAGGCTTGAACTGACTGTGCTTCACATGTGTAGGGAAAAGGTGTCAATGCCAAAACATGTTTTTATTCTTTATAATTCTGAACCAAGGGTTCAGGGCTGGGGCCACATGCTGCCTGAGCAAGGCATTGCCAGTGGGGTGGTGGCATTGCCAGAGATGCCTGTCCATGCCTGCTGTGCCTTTTTTTTTTTTTTTTTTTTTTTGTCATGTGAAGGAAAGGAGGAATGAAACCATATGTTCGGGGATGCTGGGGGTGGGTTCTAGGAAAGTTTAGTTCTGGATTAATGTTAAACATTTCATTGGTGCTTTGTCTCTGTGTGTGCCTGCACACTGTTTGTCTGTTTTAAATGGGCCATCATAGTTATCCCACAGCACTGAAAGTAAATAAACCTCCGTCAAAGCGTGTCAGCAGTGTTCACAGCTAAATTAATCCTCCCATCTTGTTTTTTTTTCCTAAGAGCATTTCTACCTGTGGTCAGCACAGGTCCTACCTACCTAAAGCAAGAAGCACAAAGGAACAGACTGATGACTTTCCCAGACTTGGGTGCTTTTAAAAGTAAGTATTTCATGTTTCATAAATATGCTGAATGAGAGGCACATCTCATTTATCACCAAATAGCATTATCAGTGTCCATTCCATGCTGGGGATTGGATTCTGACACCAGTGATGGACAGTGATCTCAGCACAGGTGATAAACAGGTAAATAAGAAAATACAGCTTGGGGGAGCTGGAGGTGTGACAAAGCAATCAGGGTTTAAAAAACTTGCTGAGACCCTTACGAAATTAATTTGTGCTTCTGAAAACAACTTGTGCCTTCTTGGGTTACATGTAGCTGCCAAATATTTGTCTGAAGAAGGCACAAAAGGAGATGCTGCTCCAGGAGAGCAGCCTGGGGCTCTGTTGGATGACCAAGAGGGAGGGAAATCTAAAGTGCAATTAACTTAAAAAAAAAAAAAAAAAAAAGCAACCCCACACTCTTCTCCCTGAGCACATCAAAACCTGAGAACAGGAAGCAAGACAGACTGCAGGAGGACAAATGTTGGTTTGCCCTGGTGTCGCAAAATAAACTTTGCAAGTGCTGCAACACTGAAACTATGCATTTTGGGAGTTGCATCTTTCCAACCTCGTATTTTTTGGACCATCTTTGCTCTTTGCCTTCTCATGAAGCAGAGCCCACAAGCCATCCCCAGGCAGAGATGTTAAGCTATGCTGGCTGTCCATGGCTCGGGAACAAGTGTGAAATCCTGGGCTTCAGCCATGTCACCCTGGGCTTAAACCAGTTTGTCTCTTCTCCCTGCTGCCCTCTGGGGCCCCTCTAGTGGCTTCCAAACCCAGCTGTAATCGCTCCTTTCTTTCCCTTTCTGACCTCAGTCAGTGTCTTGACAACCGCTGCAGCCTCCTGGCCCCATCCCAGCTGCTGCTGGGCTTGGGACAGGAGTTCATTGGCTAGGGTGGGTGTCATGAGGCACTATGGCCATCTCCAGCCAGCTCATGTCACCCTGGCTGGGTGCTGCCCGGCTCGGGCTGTTTGTGGGGTTGAGGCCAGTCACGTCTCATTTTTCAAAATCCTCTAGATGGCAATCGCTTGCAGCACTGCCGAGTCTCCTCTTCCCGGGCTGCTGGCACGGAGCTCGGTGGGAAAACGGTGGCTTCTAGAGCCACCGGCTTAATCTCCAGCGACCCTGGCGGTCGTGTCGTGTCCTGCCTGGGACAAAATAGTGCTGTAAGCCTGATGTTATTTTCCAGCACCCTTTCAGTCTTGTTAGGTGCTATTTCGCCGTGCAGGGTGTGTATGTCACCTCCCCACTGCTGCAGCCCCTCTCCCGGGACCAGGCTCTGATGCTGAGCTTTGGCAGCACCAAGCAGGAGGACAAGCTGGAGAGTGCATCCCAGACATGCTGTCAATCCCAGCACCTGCAGGGACCAAACATATCGGGAGAAAAATAATAATTAGATCACCCATTTTACTCCCAGCTGTCTAGAAAAGGCTTTTCCCCATGTATCTGAACTAAAAGTATTTTTTTAAGGGCAGAGTGGCTGGCCAGGCAAGGATGGACAGGCTGGATGGGGCTAGTGAGAGGACTGGTTTTCTCTGGTGAGGTATTTGCCCAGGGGTGGAAGTTCATTCAGCACCAAGGATGAAGAGCTGCAAAAAGGAGCAAGCAGAAAATGATAAACCTTTCTAGAAAATGACAAATCATTAGAATAATAAATAATGCAGTAAGAGGTAATTAATTATCTCTGTTTATGATCTGCTGCCTGGTTATTGATATAGATGTGTTTTCAGCCTGGGCAGCCCTGACTCCTTTCAGAATTTAATCTGTTTTTTTCCATCTCCCTGCTGTTAAAACCCACTGTGCTGCAGATCTGCGCGGGACTCACAGTCCACTGGGAACTAGTCCTGTATTTCCCTGGCACTGACCATCCTACTCCAGTGCTGGGCACTTCTGTGTCTTGCAGCACAGATGTGGCCACATGTGTTCAGATCAGATTGTAGGGACAGAATAATAACCCACGGCTGAACGCTAGGAATAACAGTGCAGACGTGGTTGCATCCCATCCCAGTGATGTCAGAGACAACAGATGTCTTCGTTACTGCCCGATTTAACGGTGCCTAATGAGGTCACTTCCATAAAAGAGGCAATTATTTCCTGGGAGCCATTTGCTAACGTAATTAAGTCTGCTTTTATGCCTGGTTTTAGTGACTGGCTGAGAGCAGGGTTCTTGTGAAAAGCAAAGCAAGGAGGGACTGACTCGGCAGTCACCACTGTGACGTGTCCCTCCAGCCAAAACGTGAGCTCTCTCTTTCCCAGAAACAGGTTGGGTTGGCTCTGGCTGGATCCCACTGGCCATCTGAGATCAGGAATTGAGTTTACCCAGTAGGTGCTGGTTTGGGCTGGAGGTCAGGGGTCGCGAGCAGCTAGGACTCAGCCATACCCAGGAGATCAGGGTGTGGAGCAGTCTCCACTGGGGTACCTGCTCAGCTCGGCCAGCACCGCACTGCCAGGAGCGGGGCTTAGGGCAGCCAAACAATTCATGGCTCAGATTTATGCCCTGGGCTGGTTTTTCATCCTATTTCCCCACCGAAAGTGATAGAAAGGCTGTTCCAGGGGTACACTACATGCAATGTCATTTGTGATTGTAAAAGATGGGTTTTAATGCCTTGTTGTATCTGGTATCTTGGGGGTGATGGAGCCTGGAGGAGTTTATTCACTTCTTTTTTCTTGGAAAATTGACTTAGTAGAGATACCACTCTGAGCATTTTTATATAAATATGTTGGAAAGGGCTGTGCCCCCAAGGGCCATCCTGCTCCTTTTCCCAAACCTAATGGGTGAAACACAACCATAAGCATCTGCCAGGGCAGAGCAGCCGTAGAAACAACAGCTCTTCCTGCTTGAATACAGCTTCAATTAAAAAATAAACTGTCAGACACGGTCACAAATTAAAACTTCAATGCCTTTAACATCCATCTGCAAATCTTCTGTGCAAGTCTGGTGAGTCAGAGTGGCTGCTGCTCCCTGCCTGCCCTCCAAAGGCTCCATATCCCATTGTGGGGGCTCAGGCCAGTACCTGATGTTGTCCCGCTGTGGGATGGCATGCAGGGAGAATGCCCGCCTCCCAGTGTGGCTTCCAGCAAGAAGTGGGAGCCTGAGACCCCTCTGCAAGCTCCAAGTAATGCTTTTAGGGCTGTCTTTTAATTTTAGAAGGATTTTTAATTCCCTCATGGGTGAGGCAGATGTCACCCAGGTGGGCACACTCTGGTTTGGGGGTCACAGGAATGAGAACAGCCAGTAATCCCATAGGGGAACTCTTAATCTACCTTATCTCACTCTTAGTGCTCTTTCCCCCCCAACCAGTAACTGGTGCAGGTTATCACTACTCTGCAAGGGGCAAGATCTAGAAAATTACAGTGCTGCTGCCCTGCCAGGTCACAAATGAATTATTTAATCTTTTCTGAAAAATCAACCCATTGTCTGTTGTGGAGGGAAAGTCCCCAAGCTCTGCCCGGAGCCTCTGTCTCTCCTTTTACAGACTTTTTTGCATCCATCTGCTTTTTGCTGGTACTGCTCCTGGTGAAGGTGGACATCCCCATCCAGCACACAGTGTTTGATAAAACTTGCTCAACTCCCAAGTGTTCTGCTGCTCTTGTATGATTACTCCTGTTAATTACTTCCTTGGTAGCAGAAGCCAGATGCAAAGCTGCCAGCTCTGAGTGCTGCTTGGCTCTTCTTCTGGCGTCCACTGGCTTTGGAGCCTCCTCTTGGAGCAGTGGCTCTCGATGCTGTTGGCTGGGAGGACAAACGTCAGCACGCACAGCCAGGCCCTTGAGCTGTGGCTGTCTCCCTGCTGCCCTCACCCAGCAAATCCCCAACGCCTCCCCCAGTGCTGCTTCCAAAAGGTTATTTCAAAATATTTCCCTTCTCAGGGGTTTTCTGGATATTTGGGTGTTGGATGGGATGTGTGGGTCTGAGCAGAGAGTGCAGGACTGGAGGCCATGACTGGGTACCAAACCCATCACACCCACCCCAAGCTGGAGTGCTCTGCCCCCAGGCTCACTGGGACTCGTGCTGAATCCAGGCAGCTCCTGGCTGCTGATCCGTAAATGTTTCTGGCAGCTGGGAGGGGAACAGGTTTTCCAGCAGGCAGGGGTGGTCCTGGGCAGTCAGTGCGTTGCCCAAGGGGGGAACAATTACTGTGGGGTCAGGGCAGTCTCAGCACAGCCAAGAAAATAGGGCCATTAAACCCCAGACCTAATCGAGTCTCCTCTCCTTCTGGATCGATTAGCTGAGTGTTTATTGACCAGCAGGAGCGACGGGCTGTGACAGGCACATCCGCTCTTTCTGCTTCTCCATCCTTCATCCCAGGCTCACTGTGCTCTTCCTGATCGCTTTGCCCCAGTTTCCACATGGGAAAAACCCAGCTCATGTTGATGGACAGGGAATATGATGTTCTGCGGGAGCATCACTGCGTTGCTTGCTCCCTACTAACCCCTAGAAGCGCGTGTGCTGCAGCCCACAGGCTGTACCATGGATCTATTCCAGGAGAAAGCAGACTGATGAGCTTCCCAGCAGGGCTGTGAATCCAAACCGGATTTTACACCACAGGTTGCAGCTCACCCTGTGCTGAGCTCACCCTGTGAAGCAGCAGAACCCACTGCAGGTTTGCTCTCAGGAGGCTGAATGGTCTTTAGAAGGACCAAAGCCAGCGGATCCCTCACAGGCAGGGACATCTGCTGCAAATGCCGTGGGACAATGCGAGTGCAAGGTGCTGGCACGAAATGGCGGCCTGCAAAGCCCTAATACAAAATGGCGGCATGGAAAGCTCAGGCACAAAATGGCTGTGTGGAAAGCACTGGCATGAGCCGGCAGTGAAGGAGCGTGGGCCAAAGATTATGTGCAGGCACTTTTGAGCAGTGATGTGATCTGGGGAAATCTGTGGTCCTTGGAGAGCGGAGGGGCCCTGTGGGGCAGTGGGAGTGGTGAGACATCTTGGCCGCCTGCACATCATTCCCCATGCTCTGTGGTGGGCAGACAGGACTTGTTCCAGCAGAGAGGAGGCTTGTAAAGGAACTTTGCAGAATTAAATGTCCTAGATAGATGACGAAGCCAGCACCAAGGCTCTCCCCTGCTCCATCGTCTTGGATGGACTGGAAAACCTCAGGTTTGTCCTGGACCCCAACCCGAACCCACAAACCAAACAGAGGTAGGAATCTGGTTTATTTTAAGTCAGAGATCTTCTTTTAAAACATCAGCTTTTCTTCTGAGCTTCACTTCTTCCTGCCATGGGCATCTTTTGTCAATAATTTCCTCCTTGGAAAGGAGAAAGCTGGGTGTTGGCTGGGAAATACAGGGCTTTGCATGGATTCCCTGAAATTAAGCATCTTGCAGAACAGTGCTTTCTTCCCCACACTTTGTTAACATGAGGTTAATTATACACTGAGCAATGGGCTAAGCAGTGGTGATGTGGTGGGCTCTGGCTGCTTGAGCCTGGCTGTGCCCAGGAACTGGTGATTTACGGAAAAAACAGCAGTGGTGAGTAAAGAGGTGAAAGCAGAGGAAAATTGGGGGGGGGGGGGAGCAGCACAGCTTTGCTGGCACAAGCTGGGACAAAAGCTGTTTCTGATGGAAATGTCAGACCCGACGCTGAGCGATGATTTAATAACTTCTGCAGAGGAGCCCGTCGCAGCCAGTCTCGTTGCTCGGGCAGAGTGACTCACTGGTGGTGATGTTGCTGATGAAAAGTGTATTTCATCCCTGCCCAATGGCTCAGGAAAGGCAAGTCCTTGGGGGAACCTTCATTTTTTTTTCCCTGCAAGGGATGCAAGACCCAAGTGTGGCAGCAAGGTTGCTGGGTGATTGACCCTGGCTGGTGTTTAGGGGCAGGAAGGGAAATCCCACATCCAGAGGTTCCTTCCCAGGGCAGGGAAAAGAGGAGATGTTTTTCCTTCCGCTCCCCATTGTTTGAGGATGCACTGGAATGACCACAATGAGGCTCTCTTACTTTCCATCTGTAGTCAGCTTCATGTAACCCTTTTCTAATAGTTTACTGGGGGAATATTTGTGATTATGGAGCGAAAACTGAATACTTTGCTGTATTTTCTGAAAATACTTTCTCCAGAAGAAACACTGACTTCCAGCAGCACAAATAGCCCCTGTGTCCCAGGGAGATGGCCCACACAGCCTTTGCTGGCAGAGTGGTGTTTGGAGGGTTCTCTTTACTCCTTATTCATTCTAGCTTTGCACTATATTTTATAATACAATTTTGGAAGCACTATTGAAGTGCATCTGCCAACAAACACCTCCTGTGGCCACCAGCACTGTCGAGCAGCACTTGAGCCCAGGACAGCAGCTGAGTCAAGGCACTACATGGAACTGGACAGCTTTCAATGTCTCATCCATCCTTCCTGACAAAGTCCTCACTGAGCAGGAGAAGGGAAGTGAGGGAGGGGTTGGATGCACCTCTACGATATCCCGCTCTGTCATGGAATGACATAAATCACCACCAGCTGGGGTCCTTGAGAACCTGCTGCCCAATTCCCCATTGTTACAGTGCCAGGAAGAATTTAAAATAGGTATTTCACTGCTAGTGCTTGGTGCATCTTTCTTGCACTGCTTAATGCTCATCTCTCCCTGCAGAATGAGCTTTCATGAGGTCACCCCAAGTTTTCATGTTGTGTGAAGGGAGAAGTAAAGTCCGTAATTCATTAGTGACCTTGAGGAGGAGCACAGAGACCCCAGATGAGGTTAATATATGCATAAGTCTTGCTGCCATGGGGCAAGGTGGGACTGATGAGCTCCAAGAGCCACAATGGACCAGGGGGAGGCCCAAGTGCTGTCCAGATGGGTGAAAATGCTCCTGCTTCTGATCATCGGTTCAGTGCCGTATCCTGGGGCCAGTTAAACTAAGGCAGAGTTATGGCAAGATGGACTTGACTGTTTAACTTGTTTAATGTATTTTAAAATAAATAGCAAAGTCCTGTTGCCCAAAGCCTCAATAGAGAGGGGACCTATCCCACAGGACAATCCCTGTCCCAAAGAGGGAATGCAGTGGAAGCAGAGGAAAGCCCCGCATCGGCAGAGCGGGGACCAGCCGTGTGCCCTCCCCCCTGCTCTCCAGCAGCTTTTTTACTCCACTTTAAGGTGCCCAGAAGAAGAGGCTTTCCAAAACATCAGTTCAATCAGTTCCTCTGAAATCTGCCTCTCCTTGTCTTTAGGGTGCAGTTGTATAGCTAGGTTCATTGCCACTGCAGAGCTGACTGCCTTCTAGGCACTTGGGTATAAATAATCTTTTACTGTATTAATTACTTTGCACAGAAGGATAAGACATAAATTATAACCCAATGGCTTATAATTGCATGTTCTTAACATGTGTGCCTTGTGCCTAATTATCCCCAGTCTCCCAAGCAGCTTAAAAAGCAGAAGCATTGAATTGGTTCTTTCAGGGAATAAAGCTGCAGAAGAAGGAGACTGAGCCCCTACTTGCCACCAAAGGGGGGTGAAATACTGCTGCAAATACAAAACCAGCCCCTTTTTTCCCCAGATTACAATTCTTGGAGGCTGGTGGCTGCAGCTTTCCTGCAGGCTAGCAACATCTGGAGCAGCCACAAGATCTTCCTTTGTTCCATGAGGCTTTGCTCCTGCCTCTTTCCACTGGCAAAGAACCTTCTCTTGGCTTTATAACAAAAAACAACCAACCTATACCAAAGGCTTTTTGAATTTGATCAGCTGGGAGAACCATGGTTTTTCAGTTAATATCCTTTGGGGCAGGTGGGTGGTCACCAGCTTTGCAGAGCCTGCAGTAAAGAAAGAGGCAAAAAATGTCATAGTTGTGGCTATGAAGTGAGCCATAGGACAACCTGCCATCTACACCTTGTTTGTTCCAGGTATTAGCTAGTAAATACTGTGCTGCACATTCTAAGCCTGGGCAGCAGCACCAGACATCACTGTAGGTTTTGTGCTCACCATAGCTCAGGTAGTACCTGAGCAGAGATGGCCTTGGGATGCCAAAGGTATATTCAATTCCAGCATTCAAAGGTCAAGAGCTTCTAAGTTCAGACTCTTTCTGTTTATCAAAAGGGTCTTCTATCTCAGGCCACACAGAGATGGCCATGTCACAAGAGCACAAATGTGTACCTGCAGCAGGCAGCGTGTCCTGGGCTACAGGGACCCAGAGTAATGTGTAGACTTGGCTGTGCTCGCATTGGGGTGCTAAGAGGGGCAGTGCCCTAGGATTAGGCTGAGACGAAAGACTTGCAGAGAAGGGAAGCTGAGCCCTGACTCCCTTTCACCCACATACTCATCCATGTTGCTTTGCAGCTCTCTAGGGTTCAGAGACAATTGGAAGAAGGGCAGGGAGAAGCTAGTGGGATCAGAGTGATATGCTTCCTTAAGCCACTGTGCATGTCTGAGAATCTGTCCAGGGACTTTCAAACACCCAGCCTGGATCCTGCTATAAAAATAGTTGCAAGTGTTAATTGCAGGCAGAGACAGTTCAGTAAGCTCTAACTGAAACCTCAGCTGAACCTGGGAATGAACAGATAAAATATCATCCTTGCACAGCTTGTGGGAAACTTTGGATTTTTTTTTGAGAAGGATGAATAGGCAGGAGAACAGGGACTGCATTAGTTCTGTTTTTTTCACAACAGGAATACAGCATATTTGCAAGGTTATCTTTCTCTGAATGGGAAATTTCCCCTCTTCTTGTAACTCCTTTATTGCTAAAAGCTTTGTCATACAGTTTTCTTTGACAGCATTTATTTTTAAGGACATATTCCATCACTTATCCAACATATCACAGAGATCCTTGAACTTTCCGTATGTGGTGCAAAATGCATTGCCAGACTTGCTGAGAAACTGCCTCTGTCCAGGGCTGGAGCTCATCCCCTCCTCACTGCAGTCCCTGCTCTCATTAGCAGCACAGCTCTAACAGGCCTGGAGAAATTGCCTTTTTTTATAGTCAATGAAAGAAAACATTTCAGCAGCTCACCTCCCTGTGTTATCAGCACATCCCTGCTTTTGCTGAGCCTGGTCGTGGGAAGCTGGGAGATTTATATTTTTTCCCTCTTATTTTAATTTTTGCAGGGACAAGGAGTAATGAGACAGCCCTGGCCCCGGCTCTCTGCCCCACATGAAGAAACATTGCTACATGGGCTTTCTTGCAGATCTTAAAATGTGAGTAAAACATGTCCAGAGCTCATTAAGATTTTATTATGGTACCACTGTGATTTCATGGGCAAAATGCTACGGATGGAGCTACAGAGCCACAGGAGGTTCCTCCATCTCTGGTGCAGCTTCTCAGGGGAAAATGCTGCCCCAGAGGTGGTTGGTCCCTCGGGGTGATGGCAAGTAGAGTCTGGCTCAGACCCGAGGGGAAGGGATGTTCATCCTCCTCCATCAGCTGCAAAGGGAGCAAAACTGCCAGGGATGCCGGGGTGGCAGTGGGCTGCCTGTGGCACTCAGCAACCTCCCCTTCAGATGGGATTTTGGAGAAGTCTGTGTCTGCATCTTGCCAAGCACATAATTGCCATTCCAAATAATTATGCCTTGAATGAAAATAGCTCCCAAGCAGCCTGCAGAGCATTTAATCTTTAGTGCCTCGGTATCTCTACAGTGATAAACTCTGCAGGTCAGAGCTGACAGAGGGCTGGGAGGTGAAAATCCCTCCTGAGACAGGCCAGGGGGCCTGCATCTCTCCCAGTCTTCAAGCTTTCATTGCCAGCACAGATAGAGACCAGGGGCTGCAGGCAGTTTGGGGAGGATTTATGAGTTTTCTGGGCATTTCTGAAAAGCTGTATCCAGAGTCCTGTTCCCTTTGCGTGGTAATGAAGGAGCATCAGCAGATGCCTCACCTGGTGCTTTGTGTATGCATCAAAAATTATATTATTTGTCATGGCTGATAAAATTATCTTTACATTCTGTGACTTTTTTTTTTTTTAATTTATGTACTGATATTTGATGAGAAAACAAGGTAAACAGTGAGTGATGTCCTGTACCAATGGCAAACAGCTTCCAGGCAGTGAAGGCCACTGTGCTGCTTTGGTCCTATACAAAAAAAAAGACATTAGCATACTCAGATTCATTATCTATTTAGTAAAAACCTTCAGGATGAGGGGAAGCTTTGTCATTTAACTTGCAGAATTGTCTAAGAAGAGAAGTTAACTAACCTATGAGTGATTTACACTGTCTGAAGGTATCTTTTCGAAAATGAGCCCAAATTTTATGTGGCTCTCTCCTCTCCAGAGGAACATGAAATACATTTTTTGTAGACTGGTAATTTAATAAAGCAACTTTTTCTTTAGGAAAGTGCAGACAAGGTGATTTTTTATGGCCTCCAGGCTGGCAGAATTGCTGCTGATATGGTTGGAGCTCAAGGCTGTGATCTGTTGTCCTGATGGGCACCCTGACAGGCATGGGGACAGGTTATATGTGTCTCATCTGGTCTTGAGCTACCAAAGCTGGAGAGAGCTCCTTGCCCCAGATGGCTCAGAGGCTCTGTACACACCAGCCCTGAATATTTCAGCTTCTTTACCCACCTCTGCCCCTTCTCTGTGCCTCCAGCTGTGTCCTTCCCTCCCTTGTGCACATGGCATTGCTGGTGTGATTGCACCAAGTCACTGGGCTCTGGTGGCTCCTTCACCCTGACAACTGGTGCCTCCTAGTTAGGGATGATAATTCAAAGTGAATTCATTCTTTTAATTAAAAAGAGGTTTTCTGTCTTGCAGAGCATCCCTTTAACACTGGGAGAGTAGCTGAGAGCAGCGAGTGTCGGTGCGCAGGCTGACAGCAGACTACAAGTATCCTTGGTTTGGGAGTGCCCAGCTTTGAGCAACCCCAGGAGTTTTCTGGTCTGAGACACAACTGATTTTCATTGACGACTTTTTAGAGACCTGAGAAGCAGCAAAAAGCACCACCAAGTGCCATCAGTGAGGCCACTTGTTAAAGGTGAGTCTTTTTAAATAGCTATTGCTCAGAAATAGCTCAAAACCCATTTGAGGAAGTGTTGTGTGCATAGCTGGCTCCTTATCAGGGGAAAAAAAAGGATGAAATCCACCAAAGAAAATATTCACTGAGGGTCTTTCATTGTTTAAAGCTTTGCAAGGACTGCAAAGTCTCTCCTGCTCCTGTGCAGCAGATGATCCACATCTCCTTTTTTTATATATGTAGTTGGGACAAACTGCCCAGTTATCCTCAACTTAACCCCCTACCCTTTCAATCCAGAAAACGCTGCGGTAATTTTATTTGACCTCAGCTCCCAGCATCGCTCCACTGAGTTGATTTGATTCAGCTCAATATTTTCCTAGTGCCTGGCAGGATTTATGGCACTTCACTTACGCCTGCCCGGCACTTCCCAAACCTGCCCGGACGTGGCGCTGGCTCCACAGAAACCCTCCTGCGATTTTGCAGATGTCCCATAGGAAGTAAGGTCCCCAAGCTGGGGGGTGGTGGCATTTGTGGGGCCCAGGCCACAGGGTCTCCTCTGCTGGGACCTATCAGCCTTTGCATCCCCAGGAACAGACAAGAGATGATGCATCCAAGCAGCTGAGGTGGGAGAAGAGCACATCTTGCTGCATGAAAAAAGGTTTCTGTTTAGTGACTGTGATCTTTTTCCTGGGCCCAAGTCACTGCTCATCCCCAGAATTCCCACCTCATGCTGATTGGCAGCTCCCTGCCTTCACCTGCCCAAGAGAGGATTTATTTTGTATCCATCCCCACACATCATGTCCCTGCCAGGCTGCCAAGGCTCTCCCTGCTTTCTGCGTGGCTTCAGCTTTCATCAGGGTCTGGTTGTTTGAAGGACATGGTGGGAACATCACCTGAGGATTTCTCACTGCTCTCCCTGGCTTCTGAAAGCCCTGATAGGCTCACGTTTCCTGCCTTACAGGCTAAAATTTGGTCATGCCTGGAAGTGGGCAGATTTATTTGGATGGCAAGGAATCAGAGGGCTTGGTTCAGGAGTAAATGACGTGGGTGCTGTGTGCGCAGTGAGGAGGTAGCAGGTGCTCAGCAGGTGCTCAGTACCTTCACCCATTTATTTATTTTGCTGGTAAGATGGAAAATATTTGCATTTAGGTTTAATGACTGAAGGGCTGATTATCACAGTCTTGGGTGAGAGGTGACGGGAGCTCTTGCTTGTCTGTCTCTCCATCAGAGGAGTTTTGGAGAACAGTCCTGGACACTTCTTTCAAGGGCATGTGGTAATAGGATGAAGCTTAACAGTTTCATCCTGGAAGAGGGTAGATTTGGATTAGATATTAGGAAGAAAATCTCTCCTGTGAGAGTGGTGAGATAATGGCCAGGGAACTGGCCAGATTGGCCAGAGAAGCTGTGGATGCCCCTTCTCTGCAAGTGTTCAGGGCCAGGTTGGAAGGGGCTTGGAGCAACCTGGTCCAGTGGGAGTTGTCCCTGACCATGGCAGGGGCTTGAAACTGGATGATTTTTAAGGTCCCTTCCAACCCAAACCATTCTATGATTCTGCAACTACTCATCAACATCATATCCCAGCAAGCAGAGACCCCCGAGGTCCACAGCTCTCCCCCTCCCGAGTACTGGATAGGCCACCCTCAGTTCAGCCCTCTCATGCCTTTCTGGCACAATCTGTGTGTTAGCAGGAGACACAGAGAGGGACCATGCTTTTTGCGAGCAATGGGACAAGGGTGCTGCCAGGAACCAGCACTGTCATTGCTCCAGTGGCTGCAGCAGCAGCTTGGGGTATAAAGCCAATGGCTTTCCAAGGGCCCTATTACTCACTGCTCTCGCAGAGACCCTTATAATTCATCTATTGTGCAGGCAGGTTTTCTCAGGAGTGAGTTCCATTAAGCTGCATGTGAGGGTTAATTAATTTTTAACGTTAACAACCTTTTCTTTGTATCACATGGTGGTCCATCAAGTTCTGGAGGGGAGCAGTGGCCCACCTTCCCGCAGCAGCACCCGGCTCTTTGCTTACAACGTCTTTCAGCAATTACATATGTGAATGTAATTTTCTCTGCTTTATAGCTCTACCCTGTAATCTAAGGAAAGTGACATTTTCTGCTGCACAATACAGGTTAGGCTTTCATCCTGATGATGTTGCCTTTGCCAATAGATTATTTTTTTCCCAGTGGCATATGGCACGTAATGTTACATCTGCTCCCATTTCCACAAGATCCTCTATCCTTTGTTGAATTTTTACAAATGCTATCAGTCTAAATAATCCAGAAGGCTGCTATGGCAACAAAACAAGATCTCAGTTTCTCGCTTTTCCCTTTTTCTTCTTTTTTTTTTTTTTTTTTTTTGAAGCCTGGAGTACGAGGGAGAAGGCTGGGTGTTCAGCAGCCAGCAATGGCAGTGTTGGTGCCTTGGGATGAGATTTGGGCCTCAGTTAAACACTACCACTCTCCCACATCTGTTGGTGTTCCACAGTAATTTCTCTGTATGGGCTGCGTCACTCTGGCTTTGGAGCTGGATGCGACCTGTTTAGCACTGAACATGCCTGAGTGGGTAACTGAAAAGATGCTCTAATTGCCCTGTTAACCAACCCGTGCTCTGTTCACAGCACTGCCCTCACAGCCCTGCTGTTTTGATAGCTTTTTCTCCATTCCTGAGTTGCTTCCATGGGAAGTTGGCTAGGTGTTTTTTGCTATCAACAGCAAAGGGAGGGTGGTCTAATGGATGTTGTGCAAAAACTTGTTCCAGTAGTTGGAATGTTGAGCTGCTCTCTGTCATCTGGAGATAAAAATCACAGAATGAATGAAAGCTCCAATTCTGACTCAAATTAGTCAGCAGCTCATGAAGGAATTAAAAACCAGTGAGGTGCAGAGCAGATAAGGTCTGCAAGGGACTTTTCCAGACTGTCTCTATTCATTAAAAGCTACTTCCAGGTCATGGCCTCCTGAGAGCTCAGACATACACATTTTCTTGATTTTTGATACAAAAAGCAGCCAAAGCTACTGTTCCCCATTAGCCAAGCCCCAGTTTTGAGCACCTATTCAAAGGAGACTTTTTTTTAAGGAGACTTTTTTTTAAGGAGACTCCCAACTCTGTGTCCCAACCACAGTTTGTATGGGGTTGACCTTACCCATGGGATGCAAAACCTCTTGAAAACCCCATTGTAAAAGAAAAACCTGGCACGTGTCACTGGGCAAGGGCCAGCTCAGGCAGTGACACAGCTGAAGCAGGGCATAAATAAATCAGATAGAAATATGCTTTAATGAAGTGATGAAAATGATCAATCAAGAGCTGCATTAATCTGCACTTTCTCCCCCTTCTCACCTTTGCTACACATGCACCCAGGGAAACAGAGGGAGGAGAAAGTACAAGGTTTCTGAGTTAAATATTTACCTTCAGTGCTGTTAATTATTATTTCTAAGTCCGTATTTGCGTTTTTCGTGACTGCAGGAAAATGAGCCTGGGATGAGTTAGGGCTGAGACTTGCTGTGCTGGGGGCTGCTGGGACAGTGGCACCATGCACCTGCGGCAGCCCTGCTTCTACCTACACTTTAGTTTTCTGTTTGTGAAGCTCCAGAAGATGCTACAACCCCTTGGCTACAGCTGGTGGAACTTGTACTGACCCTTGCACGTGTGCATGGCTGTCCTGTCCTTCCCAACTGGAGCAGTGTGTTGGGATGAAGGTTCTCCAGGAACAACAACACAAACCCCATGGCCATTCCCAGTGGCTGAGCACCCCGCGGCCATTTCTCTCCATCCCATGGCCATGGCAGAGGGTGCCCAGTATGTATTTCCTTCTTTTGGCAATGAGGCAGTCAGTCTGGGACAGCAGGATGATTGGCCTGGGTACTCAGGTATTGCTGATTAGAGCTTGAAATGGAATTTGTTAGCAAACTGTTTCTAATTCTCTGGGCCCTCAGGCACCAGCTGTCCCGCAGGCCCGGTGCCAGGCCTCCCTGGTGGCCAGCTGGCAGCCAGGGGTGGAGAGCAGCCCTTCCCAGCATGGCTCCTCTCCTGCAGCTCCATCCCAACCCTGAGGGATGGGTTCACAGGGTTGTTAAGATTTCCTCCTAGTGAGCACTGAGCATTTCTGATCCTCTTGGATCAAAAACAGACATGGAGCTGTTGGAGAGCTCTTGAGGAGACCTGATAGCAGCCTTCCAGTGCCTGAAGGGGCTACAGAAAAGCTGGAGAGGGGCTTTTTACAAGGGAATGGAGTGATAGGACAAGTGGTAATGGTCATAAGCTGGAAGAGGAGAGATTTAGATTAGGTATTAGGAAGAAATTAATTCCTATGAGGGTTGTGAGACACTGGCACAGGTTGCCCAGCGAAGCTGTGGAAGCCACATACTTGGAAGCATTGAAGGCCATGGGGCTTGGAGCTACCTAGTCCAGTGGGAGGTGTCCCTGCCTTCCTCAAAATGGTTTTCAGCTCATGGCTCGAGAATAAGAGAGTCACTTTGGGAATTGCAATATGAGATGGTTTTATCTTTAAAAGCAAATGTCTTATGGATTGGCATTTGCTTCTCCGTGAAGTTGTTGACTGCAGTGCTGGCCAGGGAAAATCTGTCACTGAGTTACCAGACATGGGCAGTTTGTTAATGCAACCTCATTATCTGGGGCATCATTAACTTCCCACATCATCAAACTGGCATCCTGTCCTGCACACACCAAATGCAAACAAAGGCACGAGCAGCAGCGTGTGAGCGCTTGGGGTATTTTGCGCTGAATGGAAAACTGGTGCTCTTTGGGGCAGCAGAAAATAGGTTTCAGGCTCAGAATACCTACTTGTGTACGTATACACACATACACGCATATATAGATAAAGAGGAGGTATTTTTTTCTTTTTTTCCTCCCTTGGATGACTGGTAGGCTCCACTCCACTGATTCATGCCCCTGGCCGCAGAGTACCGAACTGTTCTGACTGCTGGCTGCTGCCACAGACAGATGTGATCTGCCCAGAAGGGATGGCAATTAATCATTTTTGTCATAAAAAAGCAGTTTTTCAGGAAGGCTGCAGTGTAATCTAATCATGGGCCATTTCCTCTCCAACAAGGTGCATCTGATAGGAACAGACATGGCAGCAGAGCTCCTGGGTGGACCAACGTTTGCAATCATGTCCTCACAGGTGGGTTTTTATAATGGCATTAAGGATGACCTCACACCAGGTGTGACTCGGAGGGACAAGGTGGGGTCCTTTCCCACCAGTGACACCCAGAGGGATGCTAGAGGGTTTTGGGGAAGAAATGTGGCTCTCCTACAGGCATCCTAAGTGTTGTATTTAGCAGTGTCTTCTCTGGGACTCCATTCACAAAGCTCATCTGTGTGCAAAGAAAAAAGGCATCAGTGCTCAAATCTAAAAGTCCCATAAATTGGAGAGACATGGAGTACCACCCTGTGTGATTTCCTCGCTCCAAATTCTGCCTCCCTTTGCCAAATTTTCACTCATTGTGAGACCCAAAAATATAACTGTCCTCCTGTGAACTTTTACATAAAACATTCAACAAACTGCTTGTCGTGTGCAACAACCAGGCTGATAACACTGATTCCCTACAAAGACAAAATCAATTGAATTGTCACAGCCCAGTGCAAACACTGAGTCATCCTCCAGCCTCTGGAGCTGCTTGAAATCCCAGCCAACCACTTGCTTGCTCCCAAAGCAGCAAGGAGGAAAATTCCTGACTAGCACCTCCAGCACTTGTGTAAATAGGGATTAGAGATGCCACACCTCCTCAGTGACATGAGATATCCTCCCCGCGTTATTACCAATAACCGATGTGGCACCAGGAGATGGAGCATGAGAAAGTTCTGTGCTGAGCAGGTGGGAACCCTCTTCATCTTGCAATGCCCAAATCGTCGTGTTGCAACTAACCGATTCTCCTCCAGCCCAGCTCTGCACTGCTTGTCCTCTCCTGGAGAAATCCACAGGTTTTTACATCCAAGGACCAGTTACACCTACTGGTATGTAGAGCTCATCCTCAACCTTCTTGTACGGAGCAAAAGCAGGATTTACCACAACCTCACTGCAGGGTGCTGTCTTCAGGGCTCTGGGTTAAAAGCAGTCTTTTATCTCCATGGACTCCCAGTTTGTAAGGATTAATACTTTTTAAAATGAAAACAAAACAGAAAGAAAGGCAAGAAGAGCCGTTGTGAGCTTGGGGATGGATGCCAGCACAAAAGGAGTGTATTCTCTGCCTGCCACGTCAGAGCCCGGCGGGGAAAGCAGCGACTGCTGCCTTGGCTCAGCCACGCACCAGCTGCGTGCGGGCACCAGGACTGGGCTCTGCAGCTGCGGAGACACTCAGAGAGATGCTTTCTGCAAGATAACATGGTGAAGAGAAAGCATTTAAAATGGAGAAGTGATCGTACATAGAGTGCCTGTCTTGTATCTGAGTGCAAGGGAGAACCTTCTGCTTGCTCTTGGCCCGATGGAGCCAGTGCAGTCGGGGGGTGCTCATGCTGGGTTAAGTTCATCTATAACTTCCTGTCACTTGAGTCATGGTTGAATATCCAGCACTTTGGGTTCAGTCTTGCTTGTTAACATTGCTTCAGAAATACTGGGGACACTTCCTGTTCTGCATGCCCTGAAAAGGCAGGATTTTTGCCCAACTCTCATCTTTAAACCTCCCTAATGGTACAAAGAGATAGAAACAGAAAAATAAACTACACTGGTTCTGGCAGCTCCTGTCCTGTGAGCTCCCACCACTTCATGTGACTACTTCAACAGCTCTGAGCTATAAATCCTACCCCACCTTGCCCTCCATATATAGGGTTGGAAAATACAAGTGTTGTTCCTAAGTGCAGCAGTGCCTGTATGAGCAGAAGCCATAAATACCATCCTGGAGATGTATCACAGGCTCAAGAGACATGGCTGGAAAACAAAAGCAAATTAGGAAATGATAACTCCAGAGAAAGTATTTTTTTCCCCAAACTAGTGGTTTTCTGTCAATGTGACTCGGAGGTTTTTCATTTATTGTCTCTGGTTTTCCTGTTTCACAAAAAGCAGAAAGGTCAGGGCAATGATTTCTGTCATAGCAATTCAGAGAAGGAGATATGTTGAAGGAATTTTTCGAAAAGGAAAATACAATAGGATTGCTTTGCTTAAAAAAGAAACCAACCAAACAAATGATGCTTGGCAATAAAAAGATTGCCATAAAGCAAGCAACTTTCTAAAAAGATTATTTTAACAACATTTGACAACAGGAACGGTGAGTTATTCTGAAAATGTGCAGTGGTACAAGGAGGGGAGGTGGGGTGGAGGGGAGCAGGCTTGTTTGGATTGAGTATTTTGGGAAATAGGGAAAATTTGCATAACTTGGACAATGAAAATGAAACCAGAGTTATTTCTTGGGAAAATGCTAATAAGGACAGAGAGGTTTATCAGTGTTATGTTCTCTGTGTCCTGAGCACTTTCCTGTGTTTCAGCTTGAAAATAACATCCCTGCAGAGGCCTTCATTTTAGGTTCATTTTTACACAAACTTATGGAAAGTCTTGTTTAATCCATTTCTAGAAGGAAGTGGTTGGATCTCTGTAAGCAGGGATGTGGTAACATTAGTGGTACCTTGTGTCTTGCTCGGCCTGCATGCAGAGGTTTCTCAACATCTGCTTAGAGATGATGAAGAGTTGATAAAGCAGCATAATAAATAACCCGCTATATTATTGCCTACCCACCCTTCCTGCCAACCCACAACAGGCTCAAATAAATGACAATTTCTAGAGAAAATGACACAGAAATGTGGCTCCAGGATCTTAAAAAAAGTTCTTTGGCCATTAGGAGTTATGGGACAGCTACTGCTCCCCAGGGCACTCTGTTGCTCATCCCCTGATGGCCACGGCATGTGGGTGCCTGTCTGATCCCCAAGGTAAAGCAGGACTGAGGCTGATGGATGTCTGCTGTGCTTCATGTGTCAGGAAGCAACAAGAGATGGATTATCCCTAATTCTGAGTCCATTTTAGCAGATTATTTCCTTCCATTTCCCATCAGTTTCTAGCAGGCAAGCAAAATGTTTTTGCCTTGGGTTTTCCTTACATAGTGGCTTAATTTTGGGCTACTGTAAACAACAGAAACGAGGCCAGATTTCAAGGTAATTAAGCCCCTAATTAAGCACCCTCAAAGACCTCTGTGGTCCAGCCCAGGATGTGTGGAGGGACTGTTACAAAGCCCATGCATGTGGCTGGTAGCTGCAACACTGAACAAAAACAGTCTCTTGGGATGGAAAACAAACACGAACAACTTTTATTTTCCAGCTGTATTAATTATTCAAGAACTGAGATTGAAACTGGGAAATAACCTGGAAAAAAGTCCATGAAGCCCCAAAATTTCCTCCTTCCTGACAGCTTTCTTAGTCCCCCAAATTCAGTGCACCCAACAACTCACCCAGTGTCAGCATCAGGGTCAACCTCATTGTTGGTCCTTTCCCCGTTGCGCATTTACAGTTGCCTGGGGCTGGGCTCACAATCTCCTCCTCATTCCACCCCCCTCTCCCCCCCCATTTCTGCCTCAGCTCCTGCTGGGGCTGCCAAAATCTTTCCCAGGGCTGTAATTTGGAAGTAATGTTCATCAAGAGACTAAAGAACAGTGGGATCAAATTGGTGCAGTTCTCCCGGCAGGCTGCGAGAGAGATGAGAGAGACGGCCAGGGGGGCCTGCTGGAAGGGCTGGATGAGACATACCAGCAACTCCTGCCACACATTAAATGAATATATTACAAATTGCATTTGGTTTGTAATATCTCTGTTTCAGAGCACCCTGCAGCTCACCCAGTGGGAGGGAGAGGCTGGAGGCACTCACCTGCTCCATCACACCTTTTCCTGACCCAAAATTGTGCTTGGGAATGTTTTCACAACCTGAAGGTGAGCTGAGGCTGCCCTGTCACGTTGATTGCCAGGCAGCTTAGCCCCAGTTTGTCTTCAAGAGCCTGATACCTCAACTAGAAAATTCCCACAGGAATAAGTGTTTGTGCTGCAGTTCTGCTGCAACCTCCAAATCAAAGAGCTTTTCATCCCTGACAGATAGAGTCCTGACACTGAAAAAAGCATTTTCCAGCATTAGTCCCTGGCCAAAACCACCCAGTGCTCAGGGTGGGCCAAGAGCTGCCCCTGGAGTAGGGCCACACTGGTGGTTTCTAACTTGGTGCCACTACCGGCTTCATACAAAGCATCTTCTTTACAAAGATACATTTTATTTTAGCTGCAGGTCCGAGGTAGAGGATTGATGTGCTTGCCTGCAACACAGGGCATTGAACAAGGAGCAGGCAGCCAGTGCAGTGAGACCTCAGGCAAGAGGCAAAATTTGATTTTGAAGGATGAGGCTCCAAGGGATGCCAGGTTTTCTGGTACAAAACACTTGCCTGGAAGTAAAGCCTGAATCACTGTGGCCCTGTCTGCTGAGGGAGGGAGGGGGAAGTGAAGGGAAAAGCTTGCTCTGATTTCATTAGGGAGGAAAGGAGAGGGAGCAAGGCTCCCCAGCCTGACTCTGGCATGGGGGGATCAGCTACCTGGGGGTGAACAAGAAATCCCCCGGGCTCACAAAACACACCAGTGTGCAGAGCAGAAGGCTGTGCTGAGCACTGCAGGGAGAGCGGGTTTGTGCTGATAGATTCTGCCTGAGCTGGGATGTCATTCCCATAAGCAGGGACGAGTTGAATCCCCTGTACTAAATGGCATTTTGGCACTTAGCAGCAACTGATGGGTTTCTCTTAGGCCCCTCCCCTTTCTCCTCCCTAATGAGCTCGAAGCAGTGGGTGAACAACCCTGGATCTTTAATTTGATCCGAAGTGTACAAGAAGAACAGGTATATGTTCTTGGCAGGCTGCCTCTGTCCGTTCAGCATTTAAAGCCACCGGCTTCAGTGCATTCCCCAGTTTACCAAAGTGTCTTCACAGCTCCTCTCATGTTGCACCGAGCCCATCCCAATGCCTCACCTGGGTTTTTGGATTTGGGTTTTATCCCATTACAGTCTCTCCTGGCACCTTTCTTGGCTTCAGCTGGGAACCTCAGCATATATATAGCCATACATACCCAATATATACATTGTAGATATACCAATGCCTTGAAGGTGGCCATACCCAAGGGCTTTTGGCAGCAGGAGTGGCTTCTTCCCTCCCTCAGCTGGTTTGTCTTGAAGAGGAGCTCTCCCATCATCCCAAGGGAGCAGAGCCACAGCCAGCAGACCAGGTGGTTGTCCTGCAGAGATCACCCCCTTTTCTACACATTCCTTTTCTTGTAGGAGAAGCCACATGGCAGCGGCAGTAGCACAGATGCTTTCGCTGCTTTGGCTGCTGGTTCCCTAAGCCCCATGAGGCTGTTAATCAGTTAACCTCATGCTGGCTGGGGATTTAGCTTCTGTGTAACTCCTGTTTTCTGCAATAGTCTGCTGCTGTGGGCAGAAAAAAATCTCTAAAGTCATACAGATTTGAAGTGCCTTAAAATCCAAAAGAAAAATACTGCTCATGCTTTTGTGCAAGCTTTAATGCACAATTTAGTGTACATTTTTGTGCACACTTTTGAGAGAGGGTGCTGGGATGCTAGGCAATGCAGGGGAAAGATGAGCTGGGCAGAAGCCCCTGGGAGCTGCTAGCAGAGGGTCTATGTGGAGGTCTGCCATGGCAAGGGGGTTCTGGCTCCTTGGACAGGGCTAGACAAGAGTCACAGCTCTGCTCCTCAATGCTGAGAACCAGGAAGGGAAAAGTACTGGTCTATACTTAAATACAAGGGAAGGGGAGAAGGAAACATCCAGGAGATGAGACTTACACACTTGTCACTCAGCAGTTATTGACAAGACTAATTTGTTCCTAAATGCTGCAATAAAACGATTCCCAGAATAGAGCAGCTGTATGATTACAGGGAAAGGAATAATTAAATCTTATTTATTGGTTTTCATATATATGCTCATGGATGTGTGTGCAGTGTTAAATTATGTTGAAATAGGATGATGAAGCACCTGGAAATCTTCATAACCATCTCCAGGTCCCAGCTTTGATGCTGTCATCATCAAGAATGGGATCCATCCTGCAACACTGCTCTTTGCCAGGTCTCTTAAGAGCTTTGCGGATGCCAACACATCTGTCCTTAGAAATCTTCTCACACGGTAAGGTGGGGATTTTCTATTACCAGAACATAGGCAGGGAAGATATTACCTGTTATGAGCCCCTGGTCTAATTTTCTACAGCTTGTGAAGCAATGGCAGGATTCAAGTCTCCATAGAAACATCTGTCATATTATAAATGTTTACCCATAAAAAAAACAAAAAAGTGATTGATGTTTCACGGACCTCATTTCTCCTGCCCAACTGATTAAAATTGTAGTGGGGGGAGAAAAAAAGAAAAAGCTTCTGCTTTTCTTTTCTGAACAATCTAATCTTACCAGCTGTCATAGAATGTAGTCCATGCACAGGCTGCTTTTGGGTACCTGAGCTCTTCTGCTTCCCTCTTGACCTCTGGTTTTTCATAGTGTCTCCTTAGAGATCCCTCTTATTTGAGTAGTGCTCCTTTAGAGGGAGATGATGTGCCAGCTATTAATACCAAATTACTGTTCATTCCACAAAAAATACATCTCCATGACGCTGGCAGAGGAGACTGTGATGGGCTAATCAGCAGTGGGTAACTTCACCTCGATTTTCTATGTACAAAATCCAATTAAAGCACACAGGGAGAAATTCCCTGCCTGGGATAGGGGTCAGGCAGTAGCAGATTTCCCAGTGGGATCACTCCTGCCTAGTCAGATCCGCTGGAAATTCTATGGATTCATTATTCCTCTCCTTGTTTACAAGACAGGGTTTTTGGTGTGCTTTTAAGTTGAACCATTGAAACTGGGACATCTGCCCCACCATGCCCTGGCCCTGCTGCAGTTGGGATGTAGTGTGGCCCTTCTCCAGCACTAAAACCCTCAAGTGAATTATCCTCCTGATCTAGATCAAGAGCATGCTGGGCTCTGTCCCTCTGTCACTGAGACATGGCACCAAGTCAGCTCTTGGGATGCTAAAATTGAAGGAAAAAACACTGGGGCTGAAGCCCCAGCACCCAGGGTGAGGCTGCCCCATGGTTAGGACATTTTGTCGTGAAATAAAAGGGTTTGCTGCCAAAAAAAAAAAAAATTCTGTCACTTTACCAAAGCTTTGCTTTCCCTTATTGGGTTTTTGGGTTCTGTCCTTCATCCCTCTCCTGGTGACTGCAGAGACCCCAGACCCCAACTTAGATGCTTAAAATCAGTGAATACAAAACTCTCAAGCCATGTAACACCTAAACAGTATATGAGGAAACAGATGTTTCACTAAGAAATAAACCTCTTAATAACAGTCTCATAGTGAGGGAATAAATTATCTGACCAACATTTGCAGACTCGCTGCAGGACTAAACTGTTAAAACAGAAGAAAATAAAATGAAATAAGAGTCTTGAGCATTTTTTTCTTTCCCTTGACCCAGAATATATGATACCTCAAAATAAAAGACATAACGCTTCATGACTTATTGTGCTTTAAAAAATCATTAAGTCAACAACTGTTAGTGCAGCCTCCTGGGAGCAAGCTTGGGAGTGCCATTAATACTAAAGTCCAGGACATCTGTCAGTGTAAATGCTGACTCTTTCCCTCTCCTTATTTGCGGGTTGAATTTCTGAAAATAATACATATTTGAGTCACACTTGTAGAAGAGTGAAAAATATCTCCTGGTTTATGGATGTCAGATTCTCCACTGGAGATCCTTGCACTGAAATAAAGAATATTTAACTTTGAAGAAAAATGAAATTCTATTCACCCTGCCCCATGGGCAGTTACTTTTAAAGAAATTAGGGTACCAGTAGCTGTAATTTTGAATCTCTGACCTGCCTAATACAAAGCAGTGAAAAATAAGATGTGCTCAATCTGCTCAATGCCTTGAGAAAATGTACTTTAAAATATTCAGAGGCAGTTTGTCTCGCATGCAGTCCGCGTGAAATCCCCACTGTCATCCTCAGGTCTGAGGACGTAAACGTATGGGAAGAAGGGGAGCTGTGAGCACACCCTGGAAACCTCTCCCCTCCCTGGGATGCTGCACTGGGATCCCCCCTGTCTCACGGAGCCCTTTTTTGGAAGAGTGACTCCTTCGGTAGCAGTCAAACATGAGTGACTTAGAGTTTAGAGCTCAAATAGTGGTAAAAATCCCTCTCTTTTTCCCTTTTTTCACTAGAAAATTGAAGGCTGTAGCCTGGAGGGCAGTACCACACGCTGGCCTGTGAGGCTCTGGCACGGGACCATTGTCCTCCCCACCAGCATCTGCCAGCTCTCAGCTGGAGCCATGCTTACTTTCCTTTCCCAGCAGGGAAGGATTCCCTTCACAGATAGCGCCAGGCATGGGAAAAGCTCTGGAAGTGTCAGCAAAGGGCCCTGGAGTGTGAAGCTTCACCAGAGGAGTGCAAGCAAAGGAGAAGAAACCCAGGTATGGAGTCAGTTGTGGGCACAGCCTGGCTCAGGGCTCTGATCAGCACCTACAAATGCCAACAAGAATTTTACCTTTATTTTCAATATGTTCCAACCCAGGGCCATTACAAAGCCTTTTCATACAAAATTTGGTTCTGAATTTGCCCTGGCAGCCCTTTATTATATAACATAGTACATAGAGGCACCTAAACCTGCCTTTTCCATGGAGCAGAGAATAATATCAAAGCACTGTAGCCTGTGACAGATTACGGACAGGGAAAAATCTCTCATGGGGCTGAGGAAGTTTCCCTTAGTAATTCCCCCCAGGAGCCAGTTTATCATGCACCGACTGGCATGAAATAAAATCCAATCTAGAAAAATGGAGAGATTCTGAAGACTGAATGAAGCACAAGCACTGAGCTCTGCCCTGCTTCTTGGGGTCCAGCCTCATTTGCATCCAAAGCAAGGAGCAAAGTCTAAAAATTAGACCTGATAATAATATTAAGCTTAATATTTTCAAGGGTGGAGGAAAAAAAAAAGGTTAATCTTAAATCTGGTGGGTGGGAGTAGTTCTAGTTTAGTGCACTGTTTCCCCCAAGCAGAGCCCAGGGGAGCAGGAGAACTGCCCTTGGCAGCGGGGACAGATGATCAATGGATCACCTCTCGGATCCAAGCTGGATGCCTGGAGAAAGGCACAAGTCGTGGCTGTGAGCAGCATCCCATCACTGCTTTCCAAGGACATGGCCTCCAGCAATCTCTGAGGCCATCCCTGTGCAGGGACATGGGCTATGCTGTCCTAGAGGAGGGGCAAGTGTGGGGCACCCTAATAAAAGTGAGTGTCTGGAGAACACAACAGCTGAACACTGACAAGGAGTGGATGGCTTTTAGTTGGAGAAATGACCAAGATAATCAGAACTATTTATTTAAATAAAAAAAGTCAGATATCTGATATTATTTTAAAAAGGCTGAGGTTCCTCCCTTACATTTTCCAGGTAGTTCAATAGCAACTGGATTTGGAGCTTCTCTGGGCTGGCTTTCAATTTCTATTTTTCCCATTTCTGCTTTATGAAGAAGCCCTTGAGATGAGAGCTGGGGCTGTCGAGGTTACTCACCCAGCCTTTTGCACTAAGTTTGAACATGCAGAGGGGGCAAAAGGTCTTTTTATAAACAAGGTGACTTTCAAAAGAGGCTGAGTGTAAAGATGGGGCAGGGAATATTTTGACATTTTATAAAAAATGTGCTACAAGTTAAAATCCCATGCTTGCAGAATAATACAGTTTCCTGGGCATCAGCAAGCCTTTCCCAGGGAGGGCAGGATGCTCATGAGGACACATGTGCCTCTGCTGCTGCCATTCCCTGAATCACAGGCATGGGCCCTAAATAACTCTGGTTATTTAGAGGCTGAGAAGATGTTAATAAATATTCTCCTCCTGATTAAATCAATTTAATAGTACACTCCATCTCTTCTCTGGGCATTTTTCAGACTGTGTACAGGAGCTGTAAAACCAGTTTTTATGATCTTCCCTCAATGAAATAATTAAATTAAATCCCCAACGACCGAAATACCAGGTGCTATAACTCATGGGTGAAACAAGAGTGTGTGTTTGGGGGACGGCTTGGGACGGAAGGTAGGTATTATTTACTAGGTTTGGGGTTTTTATTTGCTGCTGCTCTTTATTTCATCCTGTAACCTCTCATACCATATTCAGCATCAATTCCTGGGGCATTGTTTGAAGTTTATAATGTAAAACCAGCAAAGTGTGTGTACTGGATGAGTGTTTTATATGTGTGCAATTACTTTGCTCAATCTGTTTTATCTGCTTTCGAGTGCCCCTTTTTCATATATCCACATGTTTTAAATAGCATTTTTATTAGAGCGTTTAGGATTTAAGTAGGTAAACTCTTCTGAATGATACTTTCTGGGCATCTCTGGCATTTAAAACATTAAAACAGTAGAGCTGAGGCTGGCTTAACTGTCCCATCTCTTTAGCAGGTGTTACGTGACTTGGATACCAAATCAGGCTCTCTGTGTCCTCTGCAGTCCCACGACCAAAGCAGGTGGAAGAATGTGAGTGAATTGCAGGAGGTATTGATCAGAGATCTTGGGATCTTGAGAACTGTCCCATAGCAGAGCAGTGCTGGGGGAGACGGGATGTAGGGATGACTCCTTTCCTGCCCAGGGCACAACGGAGGTGGGACAAAAGCAGTCACACTGAGCTAACATTTCCAGCAGTAAAAATGAAGTTGTTACAGTTCTAAAGGCAGCAAAATGACCCATCTGGGTCACTGCATGTAACACTGTCAGAGTGGGAATTTGGGCTACTGCCTCTTTCAAACCATTTATTATTTGTTCAGCCATTTGCACATTCTTCTCCTCTTTTAGGGAGAGTTTTTCATTATGTTTCATGTTTATATGTACTCTTATAAACCTGTCCTGATCAGGATGGGACTGGCAAGAAACTTAAACCCCCTGATCCCATCTATTGGGGCAGAAATGAAGACCTGCAGCATGTGAGCTCTGTACTTGTTAGTGCCTCGGGGCAGCAAAGCAGGAGTGAAGACAAGCAGTGAGAGGGGAAGGATAGTTTTGGGAGACTAGTTTTTATGTCAGTTATAACTTAAATAAATAAGGTTTGGGGGAAAAAAACCACAACATAAAAAATAATAAAAGAGACACGCAGAATAAAAACAGAGCTTACATAACACTGAAACAGCAAGAATTAGAGAAAACACACGTCCCAAGTAGTCAACAACCTGTCCTTGAGACATAAGGCTGTTAGAGGGATGAAAGGGATGGAAGGGAGTACTCCCCGCAATTTATCTTGATTATAGCCTTGAGCACTAAGTAGAAAACATTGACTAACTTGACTCACGGTATTAACATCTCATCAGCATATCAATGTATTATTAGCATACTAAAATACCCACCCATAGGCTAGAGAGAATCCTACTAACAAAAAGTCCCCTATTCTTTGTCCCGGCTCCCCTTGCCTCCTTCGGGATCCAGGCGCATCTCACATCTCTGGGATGCACCCAGCACGGAGACTTACCCCCCACACACACACACATGCAAACGTGTACTCACACACACACAGGCACGTTTCTCTGCCATGACCCGCGGCAGCAAGCACAGAGCCTCCTTGCACACTCGCGTTCATTTTTGCATGCCCAAAGCAGTTTCTCTGCAGAAAGCGGCGTGTGCCGCAGAAAAGCTGCCAGCGGTGCAGTCCACAGCAGCGCTGAGAGAAGGACGGAGAGATTTGTCCCCATCGGCCGGGATGAGAGAGGCTCCTGTCCTCTTTTTTGCTATATCTTGCCTCCTTCATCCCACTAGGTCTCTGTGTGTCCCACCCGGGGGGGGCAGAGCAAAAAGGTCTTGTGATGAATGAAGAAAAACAGTGCCCTCACCCAGACAGATTAATTAAATTAACCCTTAAAAACACTCCAGCCTCACTTTCCTCCCACCCAGCAAGCCTCAGCCAGGGGACAAATGGAAGGGAAAAGCCCTGCTCATTCCGTTTAACGCTAAACTGCTGGAATGAAGTATTATGTCAGTGATAAACCCTGCCTTTGGGACACAAGCATGTGCTGGGTGAAAGGGAAGGGCTAGGACACCCTGCCACCCCTTGCCAGAGAGAGGGATGGGCACAGCAAAGCTTCCCGGGGTCCCCAGCCCAGACAATTCATTTGTGATCAAGCTGTGTGAGAGATGAGCTTGGTGTTTCTGTTCAGCATTTCAATATGCCTGGTTAGTTCTGCTGCCTTCATCCTCAGATGCTTCTGTCCACTGTATTTTAAATCATCTTTCAGCTTCTAAAAACTTTCTGGATTATGGTTTGCTCTTGCTTTGCCTGTTATTAAGTTTTTCTGCTGTTTCACAGCATCTGCCTCAAAATGTGTCTGCCCAAAATGCTTTGGAAATTGCTGTATATTAATAATGTGTCTTGGATTTCCTGCATCTTCATCCATATGGACTAGGGATGCTGCAGTTCAGTGATGACAGAGTAATTTCAAAGACACACAAAAAAAAGATACGGGAAATACTATAAATGCAGAGGCTTAAAATTGAAATAATTTTTATGGTGTGTATTATTTTATCTCCATGAAATGGATAAACACAGAACATCATGGTCAAACAAATTGTGTACTTGAACAAACACATAACTGAAGCCTGGGAAAGATGGACACATTTGAGGCACCTGCCTAATGATCACAGTGTTGGGATTCGAATGGCCATGGTGGTACAAGGCAGGTATTGGCCAGTTCAGTCAGATGGGGGCAAATGTCAGTCTTGGAAACAGAAAGATCATGGTGGGTTCTGGTGCTCATCCTTCCCTACACCTTGCAAGGTTTTGCCCATGTTGTGGGGAATACAAACATCTCAAAAGCCACCAAATCTCTTTAAAGACTGAGTTTGGCAAAGCCTGTGAGCTCATGAGGTGCTTCATCCCTGCTCACTGAGTCCTTAAGCCACTTTGGAGACAGATTTCTCTGTAAGTCCAGTCACTAATTCCAGAGTGTGGGAGACAGGTTTTATGTTCCTTCAGCTAAGCATGTGCTTAGTGTTTTGCTGAGCAAGATACTCAGCAGCTTGACTAGATGGTGCAACTCTGATGCTAAGAGCAGGATCATTCCCTCCATCTGTATTGACTAATCTGACTTTCAGCTGTGGCAAACCCACTGTCCTGTGTTATAACCCCCCTCTCCCTGGCCCCATTTCCATCAGATCTTTCAATTGTGGCAACAAACCCAAAAAGATGTCTGGAGTCTGTTGGCTGAATGTTTGCCTATTAAAAATACATGTCTACAAGAAAAGCACATTTATGGGCTGTGTGGGTCAGGAGAGGAGGAACAAATATCCCTTCCCAAGATTTTGAGTGATGGCACTGACCCTACCTGTGGAGACTCAAGCTCATACCCCACCGGAAACATTCCCCGATGGGTGCTACACTGGGTGGCATGAAAATGCAAGGCAGAATCTAGTCTGCTATGTAAGCAGGGGGTTTTCTTTCCATATAAATCATCTGAGTTTCCATGCTTTCTGCTCAGCCATGGCGGGATGCTTTGAAGACATGAGAAGAAAAAGTGATGGATGCATGTGGTTGCAGAGGGCAAATGTCAGACTGGGAAGTTTTGATAGATACTGAAAGCCCATCTAGGTTTTCAGCCAACTATAAATTCATTTTGTGGCAGAAAGATCATTAGAAGATGAGAAAGGAACAAAACCAGCCCAAACCCTTTTTCTGTCTCAGACAGGGGAATTTTCCACATCACTTGGAAACTCCTTGATAAGGTAAAGAATGTTTCACATGGTCACATACTAAAAACTGTTAATGTTTTACTTTACATTGGGTGCTTCCTGCACCCTGGGTTTGATGGAGCCACATTTATCACTGTGCCAGCTGAGCTAAAGGGAAGCTGTGTTTTGGTGGTGCCAAGGATCTGCCGAAGGATGCTCCTTGTTTGAGGTACACCACTTGGCATGCCTTTCTTGAGCCATTTCCTTCCAGCAGCATGACTTGATCCTCCTGCACTTGGAGATCAGTGATGCCTTCAAATAACTCACTGTCAGTTGATTAACAAATACCCTATCCTGAGCCAGGCATAGTGCTAAGTCTACTCCAAATCCATCGTGTCTCAATCGAAATGCAATGATACAGCATTTATCCCCCCATTGATTATTCTTGCTGAGTTGCCTTTGACCATATATCTCATTTAGGGCAAAGCAAGTCACAGCTAGATTAGATTACAGCAAGGAAATAGGATTATTTTAAGTAGATAATATAAAACATGTCAATGGAAACTCCATGCTAATTGCATTATCTTTGGTACATTGTGAGAGAGTTATCTGTATTGTATTAGGTGGTGGAAACATGCCAAAACACTATTTAAAATGTGAGCGGGTTATAGCACGAGTCAGACATTGGTTGCAAATAAATTAAAAGGCAGGAGACGTTCATGTTCATAATTTCTGGCTTCCATCTTGTCCCTCTGCTCCCAAGGCCGTGGCTGCAGAGAGCAACCACATGTCAATGGCTCAGACACAGAGGTGAGGCTCTTGTGATCATACCTGCCATCAGACAGCCCTTGCAACTCCAGTAACTCCAACCCTTGCTGCTTGGACAATGTCAGAGATTGCTCTAAAGAGCCCTGAGGGCAAGTGCCAGCAAGTGCCACTTTGTAGTGGTGCTGTTTTCATGAAACATTGAAGTTCCCCTTGTAATTTGTCCAGTCAGGACCAAGTGACAGTGACGAAATTTGTAATGATTTTTTTTCTCCTGCTGACAACTGGCTGGGAATAACACAGGTGGCTGTTGGCAGGGTCCTGGTGTGCTTAGAGCTGGAGCCCAACCAAGTGTCATCGGCGGGATCAGAGATAATTCATTCGACAGGCTACTAATGAACCTAAATATGACAACAAAAATTACTTTCTAATCTACCTGTGAATTTAGAAACTGAAAAACCTGGTTAGATTCTGGGGGTCAAACTGCCCTTAGCCTGACAGCTCACATTTTGCTGAAGATTCAGAAGAAAATGGAAAAAATGACTGAATTGCCAGCAATTTGGTGGAGACAGCCAAGAGTCAGGCTGTGGACCTGGCAGCCCAGGTCCCTCATTTGTTGCTGTCTCTGCCAAGTCTCACCATGCAGCCCTAGGCAACTGACCTCCATTTTCTCCTGAAGGTGGATAACAGCTATTTCCTCCTTAAAAAGCTCAACTTGAACACAAAATCTTATTATTGTTACAGCAGGAGACTGTACATTGCAGGAGTGGTGGAGAAGTGAAGGTCCTACCTTGGTCTTGCAGGTGACGATGTCTTGCTCAAAAAGTGCATTTTTTTTCTCTCTCTCATGTAATTTCCTTTGCTATCATAATTGCCTAGATCTCCAGAAAAGGAGCATCAAATAGGCTTGCTCTGGGTTTTGATGACCATCTGAAGTAGGAGGTGCACAGAGTGGCCAGAAGATGTTGGGAAAAACTGGTGCCATCTGGGAACATTTGTAAGTGATTTCTTGAGTTCAGGCAGCACGGAGGCTCCCAAGGCACTTGGGATGGTGTCCCCAGACTAACCACTTCACCACTGAGTATTCTTTCCTCTCTGGATGCATCTGCCGTCAGGTTGCCACCACAACTCGTGCCCCCACATCCTGGTCTTCTCCAGGTTGAGTTTTTCCCTGGAGCTCAACTTGGAGCCCACAGCCAAGCATCAGCACAATGCCAGAGCAGCCAAAGGGAATGCCTGGGTGCAAAGTGCACTGCACCAGTTCTTCTAATGCTTCAGAAACAGGAAGAAAGCAGCGGTGGAACTTGTGCAGTGGAGAGGACCTAGCACTGGGAGATGAATGTTGACTCTGCCCTGTGCTACTGCAGGGTTTCCACAATGAAACTTCTCATTAGCCAGACAGTAATTAAAGACTTGGGGGAGCTCCTCACTTATGCCAGCCCTGGCGTGATGCTGTGGCATTGCACCAATCAAGAAACCCATGGGAGCAGATGGAAACACAGTGTCCACGGCCTTGGAGCTGCTGCCTCTGCTCCCACCCCACCACTGCTTCAGCCCCAGGTAAAGCTGAAACCCAGCATTATGAATTTAAAAGCTGTTTTCTTAGCGGTAAACTCTGCTGCCTGCCAGGAAGGTATTTAGGACTATTTACCTTAAAATGCCTTTTGGGAGCTGATTTCCATTCCAGAGAGTTTGTGAAGTGCAAGGATTGAAGACTGAGCAAAGAGCCTTGCCCTGCACCTGAGGAAACACATGCATAGAAACACAATATTCTCTGTGCAGCACAACACACAGTCTCCTTCTCTTTCATGATTCAAACTCTCCAGAGACTTGCAGCATTCCCAGGGTAAACCCAGCACAGACAAGTCAATGGAAGGTCCCTTCCCAACAGCTTGGACAACATGGCCCAGGAGATACAGCCCCATCAGCAATGTTGTCTCTATGGCTTTTAGTCCTTAGTTTTCACAAGTAGTTCTTTTAATATAATATCATGTTGACAATGGCCTAACTATCAGAAAACATTGATTTCTGCTCATTTGATTTTTTCCTACAGTCTCATCTAGAGCCAGGAGAGTTTTGAAGGTGAATTTATTAATTAGAAAGCATAGATCAGGGGACTAATGTTGGTGAATCTCATTTGAGAGCATCTAATAACTTTGGCTTGGAGGAAGGGAGATGGGAAAATAAGTTTTTAAAGGATTTCAAAACCTTCAGGATTTTCATTAAGAAAATCATATTGTTCTACAGCAAGCTGAGTCTGTTTAGTTTTCAAAAAGACTGAAGAAAGCAACATCAACTTTTTTTCTCTGAGCCTGTGGAAATACCTTGGGTCATTATTTTCTTCATTCTTTCAAGCTTTGTGCTGGTCTGGGTTCACCCCACACAGATGCTTCCCCCCATTTCACCCCAGTTTTTTGGCTCAACTGCTGAGGCAGAGAAGCAGGAACACTCTGGGCCTGCAGAGGAGAAAAAACCCACTCAGTGCTCTCCAGGGCAGCCCAAAAAAGCCCAGAACATCAAAGTGGTTCAGCAAACCATCTTTTTTCTTCCAAAGCATCAGTACAGCAGTGGTTTCCTGGAAGACAGCTAGCAGGCACAATTAAATGTGCCTTTCAATGAAATTTTTTGTAATTGCTACCTATCCTGCTTTCAGGCCTCATGTATTAATTATTCCTCTTTCCAGGCTGTGTTACAAAAAGAAAAAAGGCAAAATTAAAAGCACATTGTCCTGATTAAATCCCCGTTGGGTCCTTCTGGCTGCCCTGTGGCTGAAAACTCTGATTTTACTGAATTCTGCTGCTGAGCTGTAGTGGGGGGAAGGAAAGAGTGGGTGTTTGTTGCTTGGGTTCACCTGCACCCATGTCAGCCTTGTGGAGAACCCACTCCAGCAAGCCAGGAGGGTACTCAAAGGGAGAATCTGAGAGATGGTTTAACAGACTGGTATTCCTGGCCATGAATACTGGGCCATGGAAACAATAAGAGGGCTGAAGCACCTCTGCTCTGGAGACAGGCTGACAGGTGGGGTTGTTCATCCTGGAGAAGTCTCCGGGGACATCTTAGAGTGGCTTTCCAGTACCTGAAGGGCCTACAGGAAACCTGGGGAGGAACTTTTCATAAGGGCATGGAATGATGGGATGAGGAGTAGTGTCTTTAAACTGGAACAGGGGAGATGTGGATTGAACATTAGTAGGAAATTCTTTCCTGTGAGGGTGGTGAGGCAGTGGCACAGGTTGCCCAGAGATGCTGTGGCTGGCCCATCCCTGGAAGTGTTCAAGGGCAGGTCGGATGGGGCTTGGAGCAACCTGGTCTAGTGGGAGGTGTCCCTGCCCATGACGGGGGGGTTGGAACTAGATGATCTTTAAGGTCCCTTTCAACCCAAACCAGTCTGTGATTCTGTGATTCTATTCCATGGTGGGCTTTAGCCTGGGGTGGTGTTGTAAGCATGGAAATAGGATTTCTTTGTAGTTTTCTACTACTTCCCTCTTTCACTTATACAGCAGTTACCTGTCCCTGTTCAACTGAGTGGAACACAAGCTGCTGTGCCCTGATGGAGAGAGCTCATGTGGTTTTTCTTGCCTTGGTTTCCAGATGTGTTTCTCCAAGGCAGCAGGGATGTGCAGGATATGCAGGAGTTGCATGTAGGATGCTCCAGTGTGTGCCAATAAAATGTTTGTGGCACACGAGGCACTTGCCGAGGATACGGGAAATCTATTGCAGAGAAAGGATTTGAGAAAAGTTTGTGTGAGTTTACAAACTTCTTTGGCAAATGAGGGTTTTGCATTCTATCAAACAGGCATCTCGGGGAACAGGGAATTGCCAGCACTGGGTTCTGTGGGAGATATAAATCACAGCTAAGCTAATTTATTCATAGATTATATATTGTTCTTTATGTAGTCAATTATAGAGCCATGTGCTAAACTGTACATCTGATGCAACCAGTCCAGATCACTGGTCCAGCTCCCTCTCCAGCTTCTCTGGTGATTTTGAAAGACACTTTTCACAGAAATGTGCCTTTCTTCCTACCTAAAGGTAAAATTTTGTATCAAAATTACATGTTGTTGAAATCCATCTTGGGAGATATTCTGCCTGTAGCCATTGGCAGGTTTCAGGTCTCATTTTGTAGCTCATTAGATCTAAGAGTAGGAACCTCTACCAGATGATACAGAAATGGTGTTTTTCTGGTCCATAAAGACTTCATCTAGTTTTGGATGACAATTAAATATGAGATTCAATAATGATGACATTCCATGGCAACTGCTTGTCAAAGGCTTCTGGTTTTTAATGCCAATCTGCAGTTCTTGTCACTGCTTTATTCAGCAGAATTTGCTGTGATGCCCTTGCCTTCTAGGAGAAATGATGAAAGAAACAGCCCTTAACTCAGCAAAACATTTCTGAGGAAGAGATTTTTAGTAGGGTAACTAACTGCAAATTAACTTTTTTGTTGTTGGTGGTTTTGTGGTTTGTTTTTTTTGTATGAGAAGCTTTTTGTTTTGAAGATAAACTTGAAAGGAAATTTTTCCATTAGAAAAGCTGCATGAAAGAATGTCTCCATTTTCTATGCCATAATTAATAACACTGCTCTATGAGCAGTGGAATTAAGATATTCATCAAATACCTTAGTATCTATATATCAAATTGTTTCAGATCTGATGTAGAAATTATTCTCCTAAACCTACAGTTTCCAATAGGAGGATGTCATTCTTGGTAAATGAGGATAAAGTCCATTATTTTCCTTTAGCTGTACATGTGGCATAAAACATTAAAAGCATTTTCAAAATGTTATTGATTTTCCCATAAATGTGACAATTCCAACAAATGGTACCTTCAGAATATACAATATATCACCACAGGTGTTCCGGATAGTGACCCTATTAAAAATACCTGTTGCCAGCATGCATAGAAAGCATTATTAAGCCCATATTCCCCTCCAAACATTTGATGGGCTGGTGGTTTGCATTCACTGAGCCGGAACGCTGCTGGCCCTCTTCCAGGGAAAGCAGTGGAGCTGGATGATGAAGATTTTGGCTTGACAAGCTGCAGTATCAGCCACCTGGATAAATGGCATGTTTTGCTCTGCCCACAGCTTCATCCCTGCCAAAGCATCCACCCCCTGACCTTGCCAGGCTTTCCCCATCCCTCCTCCGGCTCCCAGAGAATTTCTCTGTCCCAGTCCTCTGTCCCCAGCTGTATCATCGCAGGGGATTGTCCATCCAGGGAGAACTTGGAGCAGCTTCCAATTTCAGAAGGGGCTACAGGAAAGCTGGGGAAGGACTTTTTACAAGGGTTTGAGTGGCAGAATGGGGGGCAATGGTTTTAAGTTGAAAGAGGGGAGATTTGGATTGGATATTAGTAAGAAATTATTTCCTTTGGAGGTGGTGAGACACTGGCCCAGGTTGCCCAGAGAAGCTGTGGATGGCCCAGCCTTGGAATTGTTCTAGGCCAGGTTGAATGAGGCTTGGAGCAACATGGTCTAGTGGCAGGGGAGTTGGAACTAGATGATTTTTACAGTCCCCTCCAATCCAAATGAGTCTGTGATTCTAGAATTCTATCTTAAGCCACAACAAATTGAAAACTGCAGCATGGCTGCAGCAAGCCTTCTTGCAAAAATCTTCCAGTTGTCCACACCAGCTCTTTGTCTTTGCCTGTCTCAGATGCAGAGAGCTCTTCCAGTCATCCTCAGGATTTCTGTTGATGATTAATGCACAGCAGGAGCATCTGGAAAGCCTCAGATGAAACAGACTGCAGTCAATGAATTGCTTTTGTGACAGTGAAAATGCCATTTTGTCTATTGTGAACTCACCAGCTGGCTCTGCACCCACCCAGCATGGGCAAAAGTGCAGCCAGTTTTCTTTGAAGTCACTTCCATTAGAGATATCTGGAGTTTTCAGAGGACACAGCTACACCCAACACCCAGGATATCCCATGACTGCTCCTTGTATCATGCTAGAAGATCCTTGGACACAGGACAGTGGAGTTCATCCTCTTTTCTTCGCCTTACTCCACTAGCAGGGCTTTGCTGCAATTCCCTGGACAGCAGCTGGACACATCTACAGAGAGCAGGTGGGCTGGGAGAGCAAAGATAAAGAATGTGCTTTATGCTTAGGTTTTAAACAAGATAACTCTGTGCACTTAAAAGGATGTCTACCAAGAAGCTGGGCTGTTACATGTGTTTAATTATTTTGAAAAATGGCCTTTTTCTTTTCCATGTTCTTATTCTTTTAATATAATTCTGCCTTTTCCTAGTTAAATGTATGTCAAGAGCTGCAGCTATTTTGCTTAGAGCAAAAAAACCCTGTTTTCTTCCCTGTTTCTGTTGTTGTTCTCTCTATGTTATGGAGAACATAAGGCACCAGAATGATGCAGTTCTGTGAAAGCATTTATTCTTTACATGCTAACAGGCCCAATGTATATAAATGCGCATATCCACATAGGTCTGTGTGTGTCTGTAAATAGATATATATTTATTAATATACTATTATGCCATTAGAGTTGTGTGGGTTTTGTCATGGACACCCTAGAGACCCCCTTGGGGTCCCAAGCTTGCTACAGGGATGCTTCCCGGTTCCTATCTGTGGAAGACAGCAGTCTCCAGGTAGAGGGAGGTAGTAAGCCAGTAACAACTAATAACATCATTTATCTCCTCCTGAGCCTGCTTTTTCATTACTTCACACTGTGCACAGGAACAGGATTTACACTAGGCAGAGAAGAGTACAGCTACCAGCCCTGAGCCAGGTTTTGAGCGTTACAAGCCTCGCTCCCCTTCTTCTGACAACCCCTGGACCCAAGAGTGCACATCCTCTCCTGACCTCTCAAAATACCACCTGCCTCAGGTACGCTGACATCTGATGCTATCATTTGCACTTTCTTGTTCTTATAACAAAATCATGACAGTTTCTGGCGGCAGTTAGGGAGCTGCTCTCCTCTGAAAGGCTGAGAAACTCTGATTTAGGGGAAGTTTCTGGTGCCATTTACATTTGGCATGACATTATCCACAATTTAATGTGAATTGAATTGGAAAGAAATCCTCCTTTCTTTTTACGAGTAAATAAATTTTTTCTTCCTTCCCTTTTATGCATCCACAGTCTTGATGCTTTTAATTCCACTGAGTATTCTCAGCTGTAGCTTGCATTACATGTGCTGGACAAACGAGAGCCCAGATGTAGCAGAAGATTTCCAATGGCACAAATGCTACTTCAGTGGATACACCAGGGATGACAGAGACTGCCAGGAGGCCAACCAGGGTGTTTTGCTCTTGATCTAAATTTGGGCTAGAGGCACATTTTGCTCTAGTGTCATAGCAGGGCTGAGTAACGATTACAAGATGAATGAATATAAATACATATGTATATATTTACACACGTGTACAGAACCACTGCAAAGTTTTTTATCAAGCAGTACGTCTGAAATGCAATTGCAGATGAGAGGTCCTACACTTAGGAAATGCACACTCTGCTCTGCCAAGCCCAAAGTCCTGGGGATGTGTCAGATTGGGTGAGATGCAGGTAACACCATTCAGAAATGGTATCTAAATTTGGAATTTTCCCTGCTTTTTTCAAGTTTACTTCATGGGAAATAGTCTTCCAGATCATTGCAAAAATTGTTGGTCTGATTTTGTCAAAATGTCTGTCACCATCTTATCATGGAGTCTCGGAACAGCACTAATATGATAATTATCCCTTTAAGTCCCCAGCTGATTAGGTGTGAACAATGACTGATGACTCCTATATCATTAGGGATTTCCTTTCCCTCACCTGTCCCCTTCTCATGTGGGAATATCAGAAGAAATATTTGCTAAACAAGAAGTAGTGCCTGCCTTTTCCTTTATAAAAAGTCACCCCCTCTCAAAAAAAAAAAAAAATTAAAAAAAAAAAAAGGAGGATCTAAATTTGGAATTTATATATGAAGAGCTGGTGCCACATGAGTCGTACCATAACTCTCCACCCCACAAGGCTCAGAGTTTGCCAGCAGGGAACGTGCCAGCACCAAACACCCACCACTTGTCACTCTCCCGCTGCGCACAAAGCTCTGCGTCCAAGACACTTCTCTCCCATTACCTCCAGGGGTTACGCTGACATATTTTAGGTCCTTTAATAGCACCTGCTGTTAAATACAAAATGACAGCAATATGTTGTACAGTTTATAAAAAATCATTGAGGGCTCTTGTATCAGGAGGCAGCTCTAAAGCTGGCTGTGGGTTTTACACATACATGGGAAATGTGTATGAAGACAAACTTTTTTTTTTAACTGAACTTTGCTATTCAAAGACACTCAAAAAAGAGAAGAAGGGAATGTCTTGATTTCAACAGCTAATGCAGAATCAAAGATGTGATGAACAATCGCATCACTACATGTCAAAAGTGAAGTTCATTTCAAAGGGGTGAAACTTCTAATTAAAAGCTAAAAAAATGGCACTCACTTAAAGTGTGCTCTTATGAAAAAAAAGGAGCTCTATGTATCTACTTGTATTCTCACTTGACATAGCCACATCCAGAGCTGAAATGTTTGTTCAGACTGATCTCTGAGGTTTTTTTTTATTACGTATGTTCATTATGGATCATTTTCCAATGTTTTTTAAAGTCAATGGATGTAAGACTCTCCTGAGGGCTCAGGGACTTTTATGTGCCACTGTGAAAGAAGTGGTGCACCTTGGAAATTCAGGTTCAGTGAAGAATAGTATTGAAACACACATTTTGAGACTATTCTTATTTTCATATCCAGTTGTACAAAGTGCTCCCCAGCACACCCAGTGACAAGGGACACTGCAGGGTCACCCTGAGCCAGACTTTCCCACTGGCTTCTTTGCTACAAACCGGCACTGGAGAATAGAATGTGTGAATCCAAATGATATTCCAAGAGGGGAAGCAGGGCTAATGTCTGCCACAGCTGCCCAGTGCATCAGCTTGATGCTTCAAATTAAGGTCTGACAAGGACTTTTGACCAGTGAGGGGCTGACAAGGTAAATAAATTAATCATTTGTATAGCTCAGGAGCAAAGAGGTGACTGAGCAGCTCAACGATTTGCTATTCAGAGTAATTCCCCCAGTTGGGTGACAAACAGGTTGTACTTGTGAAGGATGGTATTTGCTGGGGGAGTGGAGCTGTCACAGAACTATTTGGGTCTTAAATTAAGGCTATCAACTTTCACTGTCATGGTCTGCTGGGGTTGGAGGGGGTCAGAACAACCACAAAGCACCCCTTGGTCCCCAGCATCCCACCAGGGTTACCACTGGCCTGGAAGGGGACTTGGAGAGCTGAATTACTGCTCAGTATTACTTACATGGCTGAAAGCAAACATAACAATGCTGAAATGTGGTGCTCCTTCACCAGCACGTTTCTGGCCAAATTTGAAGTAGCTCTACAGCAGGGGAGACATAGGGAAAGCAAAAGCTCCTGGAAAAGCTCAGAGGGACCCTGCAGTTTGGATTCCAGGACAGGGACTCCTTGGAATCAGCAAACATTTCACATGTTTACTGCTACACCGGGGAACGGACGAAGCATTAAAATCAAATATTTGCCTCTTGCCTGGCTGCAGGGAGCAGAACCTCGCCACAGCAGAGCAGCAGCTGCTCTTCACACTGCTCCCAAGGACCAGCTAACATGAGCATAACAATTAGTGATCAGAATTAATTCATTCTTGATTCAGTCTTTAATTTCAGTGTTCTCCAAGGGGAATCTTTCTGACACTTAAGATTTTAAAGCAGAGCACAATGCAAGAAAACGAAAACACATTGAATATAACTAACGATGTAGACAACTTCCTCCCACAGAAATTATATTATATACAGGAGCTTATTTCATCTTTCGCTCTGGGGGAACATATTATAAATTCTGTTTACCAGAGCAGCCTGAGACAAAATGCTTGCATTTCCTAACATGGAGGAGCCTGGCAGATTCCCTCACTTTGTTCACAGCTCTTGGTGGTACCAGCTCACTTTTCTGCTTTACTGTGTTTCTAGTAGTACAACAGTGATGGCAGAACCTTTAAGAGGAAGAAGTGCTGGACTCTGAGGAGTCCCAATATAAAGTTGCCTCAGTGGGAAGAAAATGGTCATCTTCCCTCATTTTCCTTCCTGTACAGAATTAAACAAATCAGATCATAGAAATCTTAGGCTGAAAGAAGGCAGCGATTTGCATGAAGATTTGTTTCCACTGCTTCTGAGCAGCACAGGCATGGAAAAAATGGATCAGATCTGAGAAATTAGACCAGAAAGGATCAAGACTTTTTAGGATTGATTTTCTTTTAAGAAATGTGGTTGTGTAAAGGCAACATAGTTACATGTAAGGAATGATGGGCTGAAGTAAAAGCAAAGCTGAAAACTCAAATGGATCAGTTAATTACCTTAAAAAACTATTTTTTTTTTGAGGAAATAATGCCTTTCCAAAATTATACTAACCTTTGGTTGTACTAGAAAGTATCATTTAATGCAAGTTAATGAAAGGAGGCTGAGTCGAGGTGGCAAAAAAAAAAAAGGTAGAGAAATGGTGGGAGTGTGTGTCTGTGCTCCCCTCCCCTTCTGCTCCCATCAGTGCCCCAGCTTAGCTGCCTTTGTGTAGAGAGGATGAGTCAGAAAAATTGTCCCTGAATGTTAACCTGGATTTGAGCTGGGGGAGATCTTGAAAAGCTGGAAGGTTTTTACTTTTATTTGCTTTCCCAGGCACGGCAGATTGACAGCACTGGAGCAATGGTTGTGCTAAAAGTCTGAGCTACAAGTCTGGTGTTGCTCGAGGATTAAGGCACCTCCCTTGAAGTTCTCCCCTGCAACTCACCATTACTGAAAATACTTCTCGAGCAGCAGTTATGGTCCTGGTTAGCTGTGGGAGGCCTAGAGCCCATCAAGCCCATTTGGTATTCTGGGAGAGAGAAGGTTTGATCTGCCCAAGATACAGATGGTTAAAACCTGTCTTTTTCTTCTTCACTAATAATTGGCTCCAGAAAACAATTTAAAAAGGCAAAAACATCCCAATCAGACTAATTACTTGCCACAGGCAAACTGGCTGAAGCTGCGGTTGCCTGTGATGTGGTGGTGTGTATTCCCCACCTTGGGCAGGAATAACTATCCAAAACTTCCTGAAGGGGGATCTGGGGGCCCATTCCCACCCACCCTCTGGATACCATCCACTTGGATGCCACACTGGGTGTCTCTCTGGGTATGGAGCTGTCTGGAAGATACTTAAAGCACTGGCATTACATATTTACTGCTTCTAATTGTATTTTCAACTTAAATTGGTTTTATATCACATGAGGTATGACAGTCTGTGCTGGTAGGGAAAGCTTGTGTTAATCTGCAGGAAGAGTCTCATCTCTATGTATCCCTCATACTCATCTCTCAGTCAAGTGACTACAGAGTGAGATCCCACAGAGAACACATCTGCAGAGAAATCAGTTACAGCAGCATCGTTTTGAAAACTCTCTGCATAGATTGAGGAAAATGGAGGGGAGTAAGTCATGGGGAAAGGAAGATGGAGAGGTGCACTCCCTTCAAGGCTCATGAGCAGCAGGATTTTGACCACTCTCTGCACAGCTTGTTCTTAAAACATTTTCACTTGTGTTGACAGAAACAGTTGTGCTGTACTCATGAGATGTGTTTGCTGTGGCAGGTGTCACTGCTGGTCACACAGCAGAGCATGTTTTGTGCTTACTGGTGCCGTGGGACATTTTCCCTCCTGGGCACAGGTCCACAGCCTGCCTGGAGCTGCAGAAAACAGACCTTAGCTACTATGTGCATATAAACATAATGTTATTTCTCAATACACATCACTGGAGAGACACACATCTGATCCCTTAGAAAGGGTAAAACATGGTGCCTTCCCTCTGCAAAGGTCCAGTTTGCTTAAGTCTCCTCCTGCCTCTGCTATCCCAAAGTCCTTTAGATATGGGAAAGCACTGTGAGAACAGGAACAAAGTTGATAATGTCTGTTAGGCCCAAGACAAATATATTTTAGAGGCTTTTAAGGCTTTGAATTTCACAGCACAGATAACTGGGGCTTTTGAAGGAAGCCCTGTGCTGTTTGTTTTTGCCAACCTCAGTGCCACGTGCCCTGCTCAGCCAGGTTTACTCCTCAGGAGCTCTCCTGCAGACAGGCAGGGTCACACCATCTTCGGGGTTACTAGAGCAGCTGTGTGAATACTGGCCAAACTATACTAAACTGTCTCCTTGTTTCCATAGTGACATTTCTGCCTATATGAGTAACTTTGGGCTCCTCCTTGTCACGTTCAAAAACACAAAGCAAAAAGGAGATATAATAGGCAATCGAACTACTGTGCATCAAGTGGATGTCTCAGATGGGACAATGGAGCTGCATCCATAGGGGACAGCACTGTATAGACTTACTCTCATGAGGTAGTGCAACTGTACAGATTTCTGTCCCCATTTTCTGGTGTACAAATATGACAAGGAGCAAAATTGTCTTCAGCTTTGTTTCCCAGCTTGCTAGAGGTATCTGCATCAAATATCCAAAGTAACCTTAGAGTCCAGTGCCTGGTAGGTTGGATGTGGACCAGAATGAGAGTAGTGGTGGTGGTCTGGAGTCCATCCAGATGTGGCTCTGAACCTTGGTGATTCCCACTCCTTCAAGTGGGAAAAATCTTCTTTTCAGAGAAAACCACAGTGACTCTTCTGACCTTTGATCTTGCTGCTTTTACAGTCAAGTCCTTGCTACTAAGCTGAAGTCTGGTTTTACCAGTAGAGGTGGCTCACCAGCACTGCTCTGCATGGTGTCTTTGTGGTCAGTGCTTCTCAATGGCATGAGAGCTGTGGCTATGTCATTACTCTAACCATGTGCAAGTTAGTGAAAAAAACAAACCCACAACCTGTGGTTTAGCAAATTCACATTCTCTAATTGCAAAAGAGACTCAATGATCTGAAGAACAAAAGATCAGGGTCTGGTGACCAACATGATACATTTGGCCACGTGTGCTCTGTCTGTTCAGGAGTAGTGTTGTCAAATTATGTGCTTCCAGACTCTGTGAAGCAAATTAATTTTGCATCCTTTAATCAAAAAAGTCTTATATTTTTCAGAACAATACCCTCTTTTCCTTCCCTGAAGGCCCTGCAGAGCATAAAGCAATGCACAGAAAGGAGAGAAATAGATGGAGAAAATAAACATAGTGACAACATAACAAATCTTTATAATCTGGTAGAAATTTCTTTCTTTTTTATTGCTGCATGAATGTGAGCCTGGAGTTCTGTTATCTGCCGTGGTAAATAAGGATGAATTAATGTGGAAAAAAAAAGTGTATTTATAGCATGAATACACTGCTGAGTAATATAGTGGGTTTTGCTGCTTGGGAACACGGAGCCCAAGACTTATCCCAATGGAACACTTTTGTAACACTGTCAAGTGTGTCCTGCTGACACATCCTAAAGCCATGAACAACCAGGACCACAGAATTGCCCATGCAAGATTCAACCAAGATTCCAGGAATGGAAAATAGCAAGTAGATAATCAAGTAAAAAAATAAATAAATTGGGTTTTTTAGAGAAAATGTGGATTAGCAGTGGAACTCCTTGCCACAGGATGCTGTGGGTGCTAAAAGATTCCAAAGTTCAAAACTAAGGAGAAGAAATCTCTGGACTGGGGAATCCCAGGGCTACAAACTGTGGGTCTTTGGAGCACTTCCTAGGATAGTGTTAGTATCTGATCGCCTCTTTTGCAACCTCTCCTGCTTGCTAGACAGATCTTCAGTGTGATCCAGCATGGTGTTTGCTAGATTCTGACCAAAGAGCTTATTGACAGGCATTTGTGCTGCACACAACAGATATGTACCTAAAATGGCAAGAAATAGCAGGATTTCTGGACCCTGGGTGTTTAGGTCTTTCTGATACAGGGACACAGGGAACAGGAAGGAGTTTGGGTTAAATTGATAAGAGCCCTAATGTAGATAAGACAGTAATATCTTTAATATTGTGCTATGGACATCAGATGTGAGCAGGATTAAACTACATGGTGCCTAAAGCACTGATGTCTTGGGGGTGCTCTCTCTTAAGTAGTGACTTAACAGTGATCTTAGAAAAAACATGGACCCAGCATTTGGTGTTTCTTAACACAGGATTAACCCAGTTTTTAAAAAGCTCATCTTCCCCCAGAACAGTTTTTCATAGTTATACTCTGTTTTTATATTTATTCTCTGTGACAAAGCTGTCCTAGGTCTCAGTCAGGTACAATTTTGGTTTGCAATGAAAATTAGTTTATGTTGCTTTCTGTGTCATCCGTCTTCCCAACCACTCATCTCATGGCTAAAGAGAGTTCACGTCTTCAAGGGGGGGAATCACAGCAGCATTTTGTCTTCACTGTTCCCTCAGACCTTAATTCTCATGTGGATTAGGGGATGCACTTCAGTAAATACCTGATTTTCAGCAAGTGTGATAGCTATGGTGGGACTTTTTATGTGCTGAGCATCAGACACGCATTGAAGTATCTCGGTGAATCAAGATCTGCAATTTTCTCTTTGTGGAGTGAACGTGTGCACAGCAACGAGACACGTGCAGCTAACAATGGTGCAGCACTTCACACACACTTGGCTTGGCGACCAGCATTGTATCAGGAAAGATGGGTATCTCTGTGCTACCTGAAAGGAATATATTCAGCAGAAAAATTCATAAGCCTAGATTGCAAGCACAGTGTGAATATGCAAGGTGCTTCAAGGTTGCTGAACACCTCATCTGTTGCCACCAAGGAACACTTAATAAAAAGCAGCTGTAATAATCCTTGCAGAAACACCAGTGTTGTTTGTGATTATGTGAAGATACATCAGTGGAACTTTGCCAAAAGCCTCTCAACCAACAACCTGCAAGGTCAGATGCCAGCTGGCTCAGATCCCTCTGCCCCCATAGGCATCGGATCAGGTCTCCCACCAACAAATGGCAAGGGGAGAAGGACTGGGAACACCAGCTGGTGCCAGCCCATTTCTCACTGGCAAAATCACTTTGACGGAGAGAGAGTATCATTTTGAGAACAGTGAGGAAGGCCTCACTACTGGGGAGCAAGGAAGACATCAGAGCACCAAGTTATCACTGATTGCAATTACATTTATGCTTAAAATGCTGGATTAAAACCTATCCACAAGGTCTACAAATAACAGATAAATTCCACCTATGCTCTGCTTTAATTTTTTAGATGACTTTCTTTTTATACCAAGCATATGGTGCACTAGATTTCAAGTCCCATTGATAAAGACTCTAATCTCTGTAGTCTCTTCATTATATTTTTCCATTTTCTGCTGAGTTGGAAAAAAGCATTGCATGCCATCTGTCAGTGTGATGGTAGTGCAATTTCCAGAAGTTTCAGACCAGTACAGTGTCAGTAGCAGCTCACTGTTCTCCTCCAGACTTGGGTTCTTATGGAAGCAATATGGCCCCATTAAACAGTTACTTCACAAACAAAACCTCATTTGTGCAGCATGCTAATGATAATAATGCAAATGAATCTGTCATGTTTGTAGCTACTATCCCTAACCACCCTATTCATGAATATATGGTAATTAAGCTATTACTGCAAATGTAACTGTGTCAGCACTACTAAATTAAGGGCTGTACTGTAAATAAAAACGCAGTCATAAAAAGGAAATAAGGCAGTAAAAGATAATGAATAGAAATACTAAGGGCAAGGTAGCAGAAGCTTTGCTTAAGCAAAGGAGTTTTCTTTAAAGGCTCCTACTAAAGGAACTATTTTGATGTTATGGCTGGAAATTTTAGATAGACACTGATACATAAAAAATAGTTCTTTTTGTCTTCAAATGTGATAGTAAATCCCAAGACACTGGTAGGTTTGTGATGAAACTGATAAGTGATTATCAACATATTATCCCTTCATTCTGGCTCCATCTCTGAGCTCATTAATTAATTAACCATGTAAGATACAGAAAGATGACTAACAGGCCCCTTTTGTAAAAGTTAGCAACAGAAAAGAGAGAGGTTCCTATTCCCATAGAGTAATTTATCATCTCAACTATGCAAAGTCAAGGATTTTTTAATTTGGTAAACTCAATCCCACTGTATACTTTCTGCTTCCATGTATTTTCCCCAGTGCAGCCAGTTTTAAAAACCAAACAAAATTATTCCCACATGAAGAACCCTATTTCCATTAAACAGAAGAGAAATTGGATATTTGTAGCAGAAACCATTTTGTTACACAAATATAAATCATGAGAACCACCAGCAGAATCAGTATTTTGCTTAGGCTCAACCTGCATATAAATGAAGTCAGTCTGGCTGTAGGTGACCAACTCCAGGGGTACACCACCAGTCTTGCTGGTAGGACCTGGACAACCACTACCCTCCTTCAGAAGACCTGAGGTTTGAAGAGATGAAAAGAAAAAGTCCTGAATTAAAATACATGTCCTTACTAAGGGAGAGAAAAAAGATGGGAATGATTCTGTTTGGGAAGGTGATACACAGATGCACAGAAAGAAGGACTGACAATTAGAAGCCATATATTGCCTATTCTGCATTTTCCTGAGTCCACTATTTTCACAGAACACAAAACCAAAGAGAGCAATGATCAAAACTGCAAGATGCTGCCTGCAAAGGAAGCCACTGTCTGTAATCAGTCTGAGAGACACAGAGCGGGTAAACAGCACTGAAGATGGCACATAGTGAGATGTATCTGTAAAGTGAGAGTTTTCTCCACTGAATCCATCAGAGAGAGGAAGTTTGTGTTTTTCTAAGGGATAAAATCCCTCCAGCTTCAGCACAGGAGCCGACTGCCAGCAGAGAGTGGAAGATGCCTTTTCTCCAGGCTGTTCATTCCGCTTGCATCCACACTGTGCTTTCCTTCCTTTTTTCTCTAACTCAGCTAGAGCAGAGCCCTGACAAGGATAGGGCATTGGATTTGATGCAAATCCTAATTAAACACAGACAAGGATATGCTGCAGCAGTTTGCTGGTAAGCTCCCTGGAGATCGATTTATATAGGGACAGGCTCTGTATATAGCGGAGTGGTTAAGCAGCATTTTGAGATATTGTCTGGGAAGAAGAGAACTGGCTGAACTCTCCAATCTGCATCAGCTGGCACCCACCTCCCATAGTCAATCCCCTTCAAAATGTCTTTGCTTTGACGGCACTGAGGGTCTGAACTGGAGCCAACTGTGGATTTTGCAAGTGGCCCCTCTGTTTCTAAACCCTCCAGTACAGAAGTGTTCACCTTCCAATTTGGCATTTCAGGCACCTTTCACCTCAAATCCTCACTCCTTTCTTGCCTCCTGGGGCTCACCGTGAAGCTGTGGATGGGGAATACGTGGCTCAGGGGTGTGGGGGAGAAAACACACTGCAGCTGCTGCAGGTAGAGCTGAGTAAACCCTTCCCACTGCCCTTTCAAGAGAGCATTTGACAGCACTTGCTTTTGCCTGGCATGGGCTGAAAGCAATGCCTTTGCCAATGAGTGTCCAGCTCTATCTAGAGATGCATTGGTTTTCTTGAAATGCAGGGTGGCTCAGGGGCACCAGGGGAGGAAAGCTTATAAGCCAAGAGCAAAATGTAGAAATAATAATGTAAGGCAGTGATGGAATGTAAAACAGTTTCAGTTACTTAATACAAGTAAACTGTGATGAGCTCAGGACTATTTATTTTTAAAACTCTCTTTTTAAAATAATTAAGGATTACATACTAAGAAAAAAGACCAGGTTTGAAGACAGATATCCAAACCAGAGCAAGAGAGCATAAAAGCAAGGATTAAAGGTATTCATGCTAAAGGCTAAAATTAGAGGTGATCTGTGGGAAGATGGAAATTAAACTCCTTTGGTCTCATACAAGTGTCTGCAAATAGTAGCACAAGCTTGTGTAGCCCTGGCTGCCAAGCCCTCAGCAGTTCCCCAGAGCTGTGTGTGGTCACATTGTTAGAAATGAAATGTAGTGTTGATTTTGCATTCTAGTGTTAGAAACATAGTGTTGGGTTTGGTTCACATATATATATTCTAGTGTTAGGAACATATAGTTTGTTTGAGCACATATGTATATATATATATATATATATTAGTGTTAGGAATATAATAGTTTGTTTGAGATAAGTGAGATATCTGCACATTCCGATTACACCAAGAGTGGTTTACGGCCAAGAAACTGAGGGACTTAATTGGGCTCCATCTGGGGGATCTGAACATGGAGAAGGATTTATGGCCCAAGATAAGGCCGAACAAAGCTACTTCTATGTTGCTCCTCAGGGCAGGATGACACCAGTAGATTGTTAATTGGGAAGACAGCCAAGGGGGCAAGAAAGGTCAAAATTTTACCTTAAAAGGTAAAAAGTAAACTGCTAGAATGGAATGTGTAAACAGGGGCGGGAAATTTATAGGATAATTTGAAGCGTCGGATAGGCTGTAAACCCTGGAGTACTCAGCCAGTGGGGAAACAGGGGAGGGAACTTTGCGTGGGGAATAGGGAATATAAACCGTTAGTCACCTTACTATGGGTGTGCCTACTTGCTTAGGTCACCCATTCTTGCAAGAATGGAAATAAACTGTGCTTCGCTGAAGGATCTGTGTGGGCCTGCTCATTGGCGCGACAAAGGTTTCTCACAACATCACACTCTTCCCAAGATATTTATTGCCAGTTCAAGGCCTTTGCTTCCTTTCTGACAATTCAAGTATGCACTAAAACCCACATCTGTGTCTGCGGGGGGAATTGCCAGGGCATTTCTGAAAACAGACTTATCAGGTGCATGAGCACGAGCTCTGCCAGTGGGTGCAGAACTGCATGCACAGGTCACATGTGTGCGGAGCACGAGCAGAGCTCAGCAAACACATTACAACCTGTGTCTGCAGGAAGCAAGAGGCACATGCACAGAAGGAGCAGGAGGCATTAAGCTAATGAGCAGCAATCTATTACCCAGCGGTGTGGCCGCTGCTCACGCTCATCCACCTCCTGCCGGCTCCTGCAGCGAGCAGCACCTGTGAAACCATGCACTCATGGAACAGAGTCAAAGCTGACTTGTCTCACACCGAGGGGCGGCAGTAAAGTTGGGAAAGGGAATAACTTGTTTTAAGGCTGTCCTTCTGAGGGATAATTTTGGTAATTTTGCCAGAAAATAACCACCCTGATGTGAGCAGCTGAACAGGCTGATTGTGTGTCTGTCTGCAAGCAGGAGACAAAAATGTAAATTCTGTCTTAGCAAAAGGGAAAAAAGGACTGTGAGGTTAACAAGTAGATTGAGAAAAACTGTCCTTGAGCTATCACATCCATTACAGGATGGAAGAGATATTGTGTCACAAGGAACTGAACTCATTTTTCCATATAGTTTAGTGGGAGCAGCAAGTCTAAGTCCTGGGACCTGATCTTCCTCTCTGCCACAAAGATGAACAAGCTGTCCTGACCGTGCACCAGCAAAGCAGCTGGAGTGTGTGCTCAGTGTATGTTCACTGGAGCAAAAAAGATGGAATCTGAAATAATGATAATAAAGATAATCCAGAGAAAATTAAAACTACTGAAGAGGAGTCAGAGAAATCTTCTGCTCATGTCTGCATCACCAGCTGTAGCCCTGAACATCTTGTCAAGCTGTATTTCATCAAGCTGCACCACTTCATGCAACTACAAGAAATATGGCAGTGCCACAGGGATTGCTCACTGCCCAGTTCACAGCAAGAAGATTTTGAAGTGAGAAAAGTTAAAAAGAAAAAGAGTTCCAGTTTCCTAGATTAATATCCATGTTCTGATGACCTTAAGTCATCTAAGACAATGATAAAAAAAAGGGGGGGGAAAAAATCTACGGCATTTTCTTAAGGGAAGAATTATTTTTAGCAGTGGAAATTTAAACCTCACTCCAAGTTCCTGAAGTTTTGGAATTCTTCTTTGCTAAGGAGCTTGATAGCAAAGCAGGTTCTCTTTTTCCCAACTTTTCAACTCATCTAATTAAAATATGCAAGATGAAGGAATACACATTTTTTTTCCCAGTGAGATAAAAGGCATATTCCAGCAGCTTTATTTCTAAGAATAGCTAATTGCTCCTCTTTCTGTTTTTAGGGCTCAGCTACTGTCCTGCTTTGCTTTATGGTAAAGAAATGGGAAACAAACAATACTGCCTATTTTACTAATTTTTGTTCTTGAGATTACTGGCACCAGACAGCTTTTGAGAGACAAAAGTGGTTGTCACTGTGCCACCGGGCCTGGTTGTGATTGACAGTGGTAGCACTGCACACTGCCAGAGCTGGGTGTAGATGGAAATCTGGTCCTTTGTGCTTTAATTTAGTTCAAGATGCTCCAGAGGAATGTCTTCCCAAACGGGCTATACATATATATACTTATTAAATTGAGTTTGGATTAGTATTGCTTTTCAAAAATAATACTGCTTTTTAATCACATGTATTTATGGGATTTTTTGGGGGTATTTTTGAACAGAGCTCCCCTCTGGCCAGCACCCCACCACAGAGAGGGACAGAGGCAGATGCTTGCCTCTCCAGCACACAGCATTTCAACAGCTCTTCCCGCTGTCCCCTGGGGTGGTATTGCACCCTTTTTATTTGGCCAAGAATCAACCCTTCTCTCCTCCAGACTGTGGCCACTCTGTAAGAGGCCCTGGCTGGGCAGAACCCAGCACCAGGATCTGTGGTAAAATGTAGGACAATAAAAATCCTATAGATAATATACAGAAGGAAAGTAATCAAACCAATCAGAAGGGATTGCGACAGAAGCCCTGACCTATCTTGTCACTATGTCATGGTTGCAAATTGTTTTTTCTCTTTCTCACTAAAACTATTTTTTCTCCATAATCTGAACCTGATCTTGGCCAATAAAGGGACTCTCTCCTTGTGCACAAGGCCATTCCCTGGCAGTAAATTCAGTTCATCCCACTGCAAGAGGGACAAGTGGATGACATTTACAAAGCCAAGTGCATCCACTCAGCATGTACAGGTATATAAGGTACGGGAAAACCCCTGCAGCAATGTGTCACGTGTCCCAGAGCTTGGATTTAAAAGCCAGACAAACTCTTCATCATTGTTTGACTGAATCTGAGCAGGAAGAAAAATAATTTTGTGTTCTTGGACTGGCACAAAATGCAGGCAGAAGTATTGAATAAATTATTTGCCCTGAATCATTTACTCGGCACTACTCGGTACCTCAGGATGAGGAGGGCTTCTAAACATCTGCAGTGATAAAATATTGAGCGGACACTAGTGCTGCTTTGTGGGGGAAGGAGTGTTCTCCCCAGTGCCCTGACTGATTTACTTTGTGCATTCCCAGTGCAGGTGCTGGCAGGCTCTAGCACTTGGAGCTGCAGAGCCCGTTCGTTGTTGTCTGTGTAATCTTGTGCCCCGTTAAGGCCGTTGTTGCATTTCACCCTATAGGTGGGTGCATCTCTGTGACAGATAAAGTGGTCCCTGTGCACAGACTAGTGAGTAAAGAGCTTTCTTAGAGAAAGTGCCAGCCAAGTGCCGTGAGTTCAGTGTTAGTACATATTATTCATCTTTTAATAATATCGCAGCAAAAGTTAGAGGAATATGGCAACAATTTCGAACATTGAAGAGGACACGACACAGGTTTAATGTGTCTGCAAGACCAATTACAAACTCCTCTTGAGCGTCAAGTCTCGGTTTCAAGCATAAAGTGGTAAGGAAGGCTCATTTTAGCAATTACAGTGCTTACAAAGGAAACACAATGTAATGCTGGGAGTTTGTGCCCATGATAGAACCGCAGGGGATTAGCGTGGGGGAGCAGAGTAAGAAACTCAGCCTGCTCCCACAGGGGTGCTGTCGGGATGGTGCAATCAGCCTGCAACGAGTTTGGCCATGGACAACATCCCAGCACGATGGTGCAGGCAGGATTGGTGCAAATGCCTCTGCTGGAGCTCCTCTGGCATGAATAAACTGCTCTGCTTGGCCTAGGAGCGCAGAAAGGGGAGAAGTGAACCCCAGTATAACCAGTGGTGCCTGGGGGAGTCAGTGCGAAAGAGGGAAAGAGAAGATCCTCTGCTGGTCATAGGGAAGCTTTCCTGGCCAAGGAAAAGGCGAAAACTGTATTTCACTGCATCTCAGGAAACGAGTTACAAGATGTTCTCAGTTACCCCATGGAGTCAGACCCCAATGGGTCAGAAATCCAGCGCCCTGAGACTGCGGGGAAGCGGGAGGGAAGGGCGGGTCCCCGCGGGCGCGAGGCCCCGGCAGTGCCCGGATGGAGGAGCTGCCCGCCGCTGCAGCCTCGCCCGGGCCCCGCGGGGCGTGAGAGGGGACGGGCTGGGGTTGTTGGGGCGTGTGAGCGTGTGTTTGTGGGGCCCGGGTGTCTGTGTTTGTGCGAAGGTGTGTGCGGGGGTGGGGGTGAGCGCGTGGGAGCGTGAGGGTGCGCGTGGGGCCTTGTGTGAGGGGAGTCCGCGTCCGTCCGTTTGTGAGCATGGGTGTGAGGGGAGTCTGCGTCCGTGTGAGCATGGGTGTGAGGGGAGAAGAGTGTGTGTGTAAGGAGGCTTGATGTGTACGAGTGTGCCTGTGCACGGGCGCATGTGTATGTGTGTGAGGGGCGGGTGTGCTCCTGTGAGTGTGTGAGGGGCGGGTGTGCTCCTGTGAGTGTGTGAGGGGATCCTCTGAGTGTGAGGGGCCGCTGTGCTCCTGTGAGTGTGTGAGGGGCGGGTGTGCTCCTGTGAGTGTATGAGGGGATCCTCTGAGTGTGGGAGGGGCGGGTGTATCTCTCTGAGTGTGTGCGGGGCGGGTGTATCCGTGCGTGCGAGGGGCGGCGGGTGCCTGCGAGGGAGTGTGAGGGACGCTGCGTGTGCCTGGGCGCGACGCTCCGCTTCGGGCCCGGCTGCCGCCGAGGGGCGGTGGGAGGCGGCAGGGAGCACCGCCGAGACCCGGCTTTTTTGGAGGCGGCTCGCAGCCCTGCCCGGCGCCTTCCCGCTGCCGGGGCGAGGAGCGCGATGCTGCTCCCGCCCTGCCCTGCCTGCCGGCGGCCCCGCGGCTCCGCGCCGCTGGCAGCGGCGTAGCCCGCCCGCCTCGGGCGCACCGGCTGGGCAGCGCGGGCGGGGCGGCAATGGGGGCTCCCGCCCCCGCGGCGCTCGGCAAGGAGCGGATTACAAATGAGCGGCGCGGCCCGGCGCCCCGGGCCCTCGGGTACCCCGGCATGTAGAGCCTGACGGAGCGGCGCGGAGGTGAGCGGCCCCCCGGGAGCGGGAGGGTGACGGGGCGGCAGGCGGGCGCGCACCTTGCGCGGGGAGCGGCTCCTGGGCGGCAGGCCCGGGCGGGAGGACGGCGCTCAGAGCACCTGAGGGGGACCTGCAGGGTCCCCTCTTGGCGCTGCCCGAACTTGGAGCCGTGGCTGTTAAATGCCCCGAGTCGTCGGGCGCCGCAACCGGGTGCCTGTGACAGGGACTGCTCCTTTCCATCACCCCCCGCGGGCACAGGCACCCGCTTGCCCTCGCTCGGAAGGTTTCTCCCGCCGAAGTTGGCGGCGGTGGAACGGCCGCGGTGCAGCAGGGCCGGGGCCGCGCTTCCTTCCCCGCGGGAGTTACCGGCACCGCCGGGACTGGCAGCCTGAGGGGACGGTGCTGGATTTGGGCTGTCCTTGCGCTAAATGACAGTCCATACGGCGCGTACCGTGTCGGCCACTTGCATCCTCACATGTACGGGTTAAATACGAATGTAAATTGTTACTAATTACGGCATCTTTTGATCTGGTTGTGAGTCGTCTCGCTGACCCACCAGCCCTCAAAATGGGAAAGGTAGCAGTGATATCGGAGAGGCTGTTCTGTGCTTGGTGATTGGGAAAGAAATGGCTCGTTTTATTGTCCCCTCAGTCCACCGACTATTGGGCGTCTTGCAGCTTAGAGTTTATCACATTCTGCAGTCTAAAAAACCAAGAAGTCAGGACTAATTTCAAGACTCTTAGTAAGTTCATTTGTTTACTATGGAGCTGTGACTTCAATGGTCTCTTTGGTATAAAAACATACTGCTTATGTGATATTTTTGGTGGCACTGACAACAGATTTATTAGTCATGGTTATGAATATGGTAATGTGCAAGTCTTCCATGCTCGAGGTAACATGGTTGAACAGTCACGTATGAAGTCTTGCATTCTTGCTGCTGCTGCAAAGGGAACAATGTTGCTTTCAACTTCCAGTCCGTTTGATCATTTCTTCTTAACTTTTCCACTGTATTCTGAAAAAAATACTATATATTCCTATTGGTCAAATGTAAACCATAAGTTTTGTGTCAGGTGCACCTCCTTTCAAGCAAGCTTATGTAATGCGGCGCCCTGTGCAGAATGCAAGAGGAGATGGAATGAAAGATTTTTGGAAAGAGGATGGTCATGTTGTCACAGTGCCTGTGTGTGTGTGCCTGTCCCTGTGGGAGAAGAACTGAGGAGGGTTATTTGCTTCTCTTCTGTGAACATCCTGCCTGACCCTGGGCGAGTCTCTCAGTCATTTTCGGTGTTGCTTGTCTTCTACATAAAATATGGCTTGTCCTGTGTTACTGCTTCTCAAGGCTGTGTGAAGCTGCTCAGAAGCCCTTGAAAACACTTTTCAGCTAGAGAGATACTGTGTAAATGCAAATTATTATATTGCCGTTTAAAAAATTATTTCCAGAAGTATCTTTAGGTAGTCTAGCCAAATATCTTTTCAGATAGCTCCAAAGCAGACTGAAGGAACTATTCTGAATAATACTCCCCTCTAAAGAGATCTAGTGTCATTTCTTATTAAAAGAAAAAATTTTATAACAGTTGGGTGTTACCAGATGTGTCGCTCTTTGTTCTGTCCATGAATATTTACCCTCAGTTTCTTTGCATGTAAGTTGGTAGTAACTGTTAGCTGAAAAAACACTTCAGTCCTAGACTGTTGAAGCTGTAAGTGGTAGAAAACGACATGAAGAGCTTACCCTGACCAAGACATACAACTGGCCCACTGTGAGCCTGCTGGCCTCTGTGGTGTGGCTTTGCTGTTCCACCTGGTTGTACTTTTATTCTGAGGTATAGCAATGATCATTACATTATCAGATAGGAACAGGTTGTCTTAGGCAAGAGCTGTGTCTCAGCTACTGCTACTGGGCAGTAAAGGAAAAGGTCTAGATGCAAGCTTTTTTTTTTTTTTTAATGCTGTGAAGAGAAACTAGATGGTTTGAGATGAACCTCTGATCACCTTTAATTTAGCTTGCAAGTACATAGAGCATTAACATAATTCCTTGTTTTTATTACTGGGATTCTGAGGTAATTAGTTAGATTTTAATATGCATTTCTTTCATTCTAGTATATTGATAGCCCATTGGTTTTGTAATGTATTTTTTAAAAAGCATTGTTGTTGTTATTTTTCTTAACCACCTTCTGCTTTAATAGAATCTCCGAGTAGCTTCTACTCAGAATTGCATTTTAGGTAATATGAGGCACAAAATTTTTTACTAGCTTGCTTTTTGCAAAGATTTATTGTCAGACAACCTTAAAAAATTCTTAGAATGTCAATTTTGAGGTCTTTTCATGTTGTGGTTTTTATAGATAGGGTACTGTCAGCTGAGTTATGAGTCTTGCTAATAATATGATTACGTTGTTTTTTGAGAGATACAGTTCCTGAAAACATACCTCAGAGGAGAAAGTGCACAAAAGCTATGTGCAAATCATTTTTTTTCCACAACAGATGGAGGAGCTCCATAATCACCACTCAAAGGTGGCTAAAATTAGTTTGAAAGAGAAAAGATTCTTCCTACAAGTACAGTAGTATAATTTGTAAGCAATGAGCCAAATCCTACTGATTGTTACACTGGTCTAAATATAGAGAAATTCCTTTGCTTGGTGTTTCTCCTTCTTTATGAAGTAATGTAGAACACAGGGGGTTTTGATGCTGTTGAATTTTGACATGTTCGTAGCAAAGGTCAGTTTTTCCTGATACCCAGTGTCAGGATATAGCCCAGAATTTATCCCCCTGTTCTCATGTTCACCACAGCATAATATTCACTCACTGAGACTCCAATTCAAAATTTGCTGTAATATGATTGTGGGTAGAGGGTTGCTGAATGACTCAGATGAATATAGCTCAGAGTAAACAAACATGTAAATCATTTCTGGCTAGAAAGAGAGAAATGAAAACATGAGAGAGGAGAGAAAAGCCAACCACAAGGATAAGGTGTATTTAATGACATGAGCAGCAAAAGTCACCAAGTTCAGCAGGATTCAACCATCAAAAACTCAAGACTAGATTTGCCACAGTCTTTTACCTTTGTTAATGACAGGAATCTGTATTAAGTGAGTGCCTAAATGCAAGTAATACAGTCAAAGCAATTTTCCAGTTGCTTGGGCTGATGGTCTGGTACAAAGGTGAGCAGGCTCATGTGAAAAGCTGCTTTTGGACACATTCAAGTGGCCCGCTATGAGAGCTGGGAGCCTGGTGTACTGCCTGTCTCAGAGAGGCAGGATGCTGCTAGTCACTGATTGGTAGTCTCTACAATGTCCAATTTGGAGAAAATACAAGCTAAGAGGTGATGCCTCGAAGTTTCTGAACCCAAAATCCTGGATAGTAATGTGGTGTTGGTATGAATAACTGCAGAAGGATCCAGAGCCAGCTTGTGGTTCAGATTAAGAAGTACCAGAGCAAGGCAGTGGCTTCTAAAACAACTGTAGGTTTCTTCTTATCTAGGTGAGTGTCTAGCACAAAATCAGAGCAAGGCAAAGGTTATTCTCATCTCTTTGTCCTGCAAAGGGAGATAACGAGTAAGTGCAAATCACTTCAACAGAACATCTTGCCAGTCAGATCCTCTTCTGAGTGCTCAGGCCCAGTGCAGTTAAAAGTCACGCAGGAAGATGGACCTGTCCCTGTGTGTGGGAGACTGCAGACACTGGGAAAGCTGGGGCAGAATTTTTATGCCTTTCAGCTCTCTAAGCTATTAGACTTCAGTGTGTTTTCAGGGTAAGTTAGGTTAAGTTGCCTCTTGGGGAAGCAATAATATGCTGGCATTCAGGGTTGAAATGAGGAGAGCTGAGGCTGGTCATCTGCTATACAAGCAACAGTTCCCCAGAGCTTTGCCTCCCTGCTGGCTAATCTGCCTCCTGTTTTGGCCACTTAGACCATCATGGTAAAGAGGGGATGCTGTGGTGTTGTTGGACATAAAACCTGTGCTCTTCCTGAGACTTCCTGTCTTGCAAAGTCAGGAGTCCTTATAAATGTCCTTGGAAAATGAGAAGTGAAGTGTGTTCATAGGTACGGCATCCTTCTGTTTTCTGTGAGATGATGGCTGTGAAGGAAGGGAATTGGAGAAACAAGGTATAGCAGCTAGACCTCAGTTCTCATTTCCCCATTTTTAGTTTTCTTTAGAGTACTTCAGGTTTTATACAGTGTTGGTCACAGTGGCAGTGATAGGAGACTTGACTTAATTTGTGGGATAATTTTTGCTTATTGGAGTTATGTATGTTTCTGTTAGACGTGTATTATTATTTATGCTCATCTAGATCTCTGCATTCAAACCATGGAGCTTCTTTATCCTCATTCCCTTCTCTCAGTCTCTCCCCCCTTTCATGTGCAGTGAACATGAACTGAGGCAGCTTCCTGGCCCCTCCCACGTGTCCTGCTTCTCTTTTGCATCCTTAGAGAAGAATCTAATTCATTGTTTGGGAAAGACTGACTTGAGCACCTGAATAGAGTCAGATATGTTTCCTATCCTGTCTGCTAACTAAATTGTAATGCTGATTGGCACAGGATGCTATGGAAGGCAAAAGCATAAGCAGGCTGAAAAAGATGAGATGAGTTCACAACAGATAGTGGGTAGGAGGCACAATGGTCTGGATACAACCTCTGGCTCTACGCTATGAACTGTGAGATTCAGGGAGAGTGAAGGAAGGAACAGTCACTGTAAATGAAGTGGACACAGACTGTTTCCCATCTCCAGAGATAACATCTCGAGATAGAAGGATCAGGGGTCTAGTCTATTCCTGTGTTCTCCCAGCACTACACAAATAGAATGCTAAAGCAGCAAGTCACTTCTTCTTAATAAAATAAAGAGGGAAGAACTGGACTTACGGAATAGTGTTTTTTGGGATTTTGGTTCCAGAATGATAACCAGAGTAGAGATTTCAGCCTGTTCTCACAGGCATTAGTGGATTAACATAGGAAGCTGCAAGAATTTCATTGTGTGAAGTCTTACTGGCAAAGCAGTGTGGGAGGATGAAGCCATTTGGGACTCAGGGCTCTGGCTGGGACAAGAAGGTGAAATAATTCTGCTCTCGCATTCAGTCTTTGTATTCTGTTCGTTCTGGTTTGTGCAACATTATGAAATAGAGGTGCTGATCTCTTAGTAAGCCTGAAGCTGCAGTTAATGGAAATATCTGTATTATGTGTATTGGGGTATTGGATAGTTTCCAGTTAGAAAGACCTCCAGGTTTATAACATTGCCCTAATACTCTAAAATTGTTCCTAATGGGAACAAGAGGCATGAAGATTCCTAGGATGGCAGCGCCTCACCACTGACTCTGCAGCTGTTTATCTTGGAAGACAGTTAGATGCAGGGACATGGTCACTGAATAAATGGACAAGGAACTGTGAGATGGGTCCCCAAGGTACAGCTAGGAAAGCTATTTCAAAGAGAAGCATCTGCTGCAAGAGAGGGATTTTTTTTAATAGAAGAGGTGACACTGGCGAAGGAAGTAAAGCGTGATCTAAGGAAGAGAAAGCAGGCAGGAGAGCACAGAGAAGGTTGGAACAGAATATGTGAAGTCCCTGCAGTATTTTTAAGGCTATAATGAAAATCCTTTACCTAGATCCTTCTTTCCTGTATAACACCATCAGGGGATCCTCATTTGGGAAGAGCAGACTGAGACTGAAGAACCCTAAAAGTCTTTATAAGTTTGCTTCTCCTGCAATATCCTGTTTCTTCAGCAAGAGAGTAAAGACTAACCTCTCTCTTGGGAAAGTCCATGAAGGCCATATCTGGAGCTGACTGTGCCCAGTGACTCCTTGGGGATTGCTGGAGGGAACAGGGCTGTCTGACCAGCAGCCCGGTTCTCCATCAGCTTCCTATTTCCTTGGCAGGTAGAGCAGCTCCCATGAGGTCCTGGCTGATACTCCATTGCCAGTTTCTTCTGTCACGGGGATTCACAGCAGGAGATAGATATAACATGACCATGTTATTGTGCCATAGATAGAAGGGACACAAGCTGAACCCAGATCAGGAGTGTGAGGAAAGGACTTCAGGCTTCTCAGACTCAAGGTCTAAAACAAGTGTATACCTTAAAGTGCACATCTTTGTTTAAGCCTGCAGCTCTGTGTTTATGGAGTGTTAGGGCAAATGTTCTGACATTTGTCTGTGGGTTTCTATTGATCTTGAAATCATGCCAAGTTTGAAGTGATGTCTTTGCTCCCCTTACTTCTTCACCATACACAGGGATTGCTGCTGGTGTGCACACATGTAGACTGCTGAGGTTACATGAAGAGCTGGTGATGAGGAGCGATGTGTGACAGTCCTGCAAGCACACGCGGCTGCACACACAGAAAATGGCTTCACTTCCACGTTATCTCCTGCAGTTTTCCCTGCACCCTGTCTGTAACCTAATCAAACAGGCTGAGCAGCTGGTGAGTGGGCGCCCTGCCTGTCAAAGACATGGGTATGAATATCAGCAGTCAACGAGCCATCACATTATCTATTGGCACAAAATGTAATCAGGGAGGGTAGGCACCCCTCCCAAAAATAAACCCGTTGCTCTCCACAGAAGCCACATGAACCCCTGGTTGACCAAAATAGTTTGGGAAAAGAAAGTTGAAGAGTGGCTTGGCTGAAAGTAGTAGATGTATAATGCTGCGGTAAATGAAAGGAAGAGTTGTTTTAGGAGTCTTGCAGCTCTTCATGTGAGAGTTTTTGACTGATCTCCAGTCAAGAATAGTTCATCTGCACTGGCTGTGTATCTATGGAGTGGACCAGGTAGCACAAGTACTAGCAGATCTTTCTGGGTTGTCTTCAGACTTTGTCCTTTGAATGTCTTACCGATTCCCAAAATGTCACTCCAGCCTACAAACGTAACAGTCACCAAGCCCCCAAAGTTTTTAATTATTTATGCAAAATGGAGCATCTAAAGAAGCCAAGAACCTGGTACTTAAATCACTCAGCGGAGGGCTGGGAAAAGATAGGGAAAGGCTGGATTCAGGCTACCAGCACAAGGGTGGGCCTGGCTCAAAGTTTGTTTGGTCTTTCTTGTATGAAAGAAAGATCAGATTTGTCACAGCTATTAGCTCTGTTTGGTCCCTGCTCAGAGACATTTCCAGTTCAAGGCTAAGCTGAATTCTCAGAATTCCCAATTCTTGCCTGGCTGAAGGGAAATGTAGCTCTAATTGGCATGTCCTCTTTCATCAGTCCTGGGGCTAGCCATGGGTTGAATTGGTGGTGAAATCTGAAAGCCCCATTTGGGCCTATGAGGTGAGCACAGAAGCAACAGGGGGAAATGGAAGAATTCCCGCCAACTTTACTGAGCTTTGGATCTGGGCTTGAAGAACAAGGTTTTATTTCAGATGTTCTCACTCTCCCCTGAATGGCTTATTTTCATTCTTTGTAAGGTCCAATAGCTAATGGCACCAAAACTCAGGGTGATTTATTTGAGGAGTAATGAAGGAGCAGGGTTGCTGCTGTGACCCTCCTATGCATGTCTGGATTAATCTTGCAAAAACAAACTGGAAACAAAGCTTTCTGCCCCATGGTACTGACCTGTGCAGAGCAGGCCAGTTTGGGGCTGGTTTGTGTGTTCACTTTTTTAGGACCTTTTTTTTTCCTGCTTCTGCATGCAGAGCTTCCCCTTAGTGACCAGAGGTGTGTATGTGGAAGCAGTGCCTTCACTGACACGGCAGGTGACTTGTGAAGGTGACCTCTACAGAAGCATCTTTCTGTCCCTCCAGAATGGGGGTTTACTCAGCCCAGGAGTTTGGGCTTGTGTGCAGGCTCAGTCATCTGTAAGCAAGGAGTTATAAATAGGTGGATAAAAGCTGAGTGCATTGTTTTGCACTGTGACAGGCTGAGGTGAAGGGAACTAAGGAGTTGCTCCAAACAGACTGCACATCACAGAGATGTGATTCCTGCAGTCCTGCTACATAGCTCCTTTCATGGCAGTGCTGTTTTAGAGTCCATTAATCTGGTTATTCTGCTTGGCTGAAGTCCTTTAGCCACAAAATCTGCAGTGCTGAGGTTGTGGTGCTGTGAGAGGATCCTGTGCCTGAGTATTCCTACATTTGAACTGGGATAAGACCACAAACACCTGTCAAATTTCCACTGCTGTCAGATTATTCATAGCAAATACATTATTAGGTGGATTTTATTGTTGCTTATGGACATTTCAGAACCTGACCCAGGTTCTACAGATTTGCTCTGGTATTCCTGAATGTTTGGCCTGATGCATTTTTCGCAACAAGGTCTTGTAGACTGGTGTTTCTCTTGATGCCAGTAGGAGAATTTGGGCAGCCTCAGGATGTGTCTCTTCTTGATTCAGACACTAATGCTTGAGCCTGAGAGCCTGTTCTGTTCAAGTGCCAAGTGTTCACATACTGGCAAGCTCGGTGCTGTTGCATCCCTTGCAGCAATGGGGTTTCCTCCCTTTTCAAGTGATAACCACGCCTGGGGTGGGTACATGCTGGGCATACAGCAGTGTGCAGTCACAGAGCAGTGAGGCCCAGTCTGTAGCGTGCCCAGTGCTTACGTGTTGAAATGTTGCAAAGAGAACGCAGAGTTCAAAAGAAATCAAATTAAGCTTTTAGTTCTTGTTCATTTCTGGAAAATCTGAAGTATGTTCAATGGTATTAATACTGTGCCCATATTGCAGTTGCTGTTTAAATCAGCTTTATGGATTGAGCCTCTTAACATGGATTTAGGATAGATTAGCAGCATCGTCACCCATTTTACAGACAATGAAAGAGAAACACAGCAGCAATGATCATGCAAGATGGAGAAGTCAAAGGCAGCTCTTTTTGCTTTCTTGATGCCATGCCACACAGAGCTGTCACTGAGTTCAGTTTATGCATTGAGAAGCAAAAGATCAGTGTGGTACTAATAATGTGGTTACACGAGGGATACCGACATACTGTATGGATTTTGTGACAGATGGATTCCTGTTTTAATAATGTTTTATAGCCCAACATATACAATATGCCTTTGTGAGTACTAAATGGGGAATCAACTCAGAAAGAACTGATACTTTGCAGAGGGGGGCACAAATAATTATGAAGCACTCTTAGATGGAGGATCCAAGCAAGAGAATTTGTAGAAGCTCCTGTAGAAGTTTGTAGAAGTGTGTAGGTTGATTCTGTGTTTCTGTCTTGCTACATGATGGGGAATAGATCAAGCTGTAGGGCAGTCTTCTTTCTGCCTTACATAGTTGTCAATCTTATTACTGCTAATGTCAGCCCAAAGCAGGGATAAATGACTGAATTCTAATCTGCAAATATGAAAAGTGAAGAATATGGGCAGGTCTTCTCTTCAGTGGAAGTAAAGTATTTTATAGGAAAGATAATTTATAAATATAATGGATAACTGATGCTATTCAGAAGTACCAGCTTGTTTCCAAATTAACCAATACATAAGTAGACCTGCTCTTTCCTCATTTAAATATATTCTTTTTAATCTTGGTTTGGATCCAGAGGTGTGATCTACTCTTTTTTTATCCAACATTCCTGTTGTATCCATATGGATCAGTTATCTTTCTCAAAATGATCAGGTTGGTCCTAAAGAGAACCTCTCATAGAATCATAGAGGTTGGAAGGGACCTCTGAAGATCATCAAGTCCAATGTTCCTGCTGCAGCAGGAATGCCTAGGGAAGATCACACAGGAGTGCATCCAGACAGGTCTTGAAGGTCTCCAGAGAAGGAGACTCCACAATCTCCCTGGACAGCCTATTCCAGTGCTCTGTCACCCTCACAGTAAAGAAGTTTTTCCTCATGTTGAGGTGGAACTTCCTGTGTTGAGGTTTGGTGCCGTTTCCTCTTAGTCTTTCTTCATATGATAAATGTTCCAGTCCCTGGAACAACTGGCACTTGTTCTCTTTCTTTTTCTGGGGGTGCTTAGCAGGGAAGATAAAGCCCAAAAGTGAGAGTGACAATAGACTAACTCAAAATGTAGGAGGCTTTGGGGCTGGGAACTGAAGAAGTTCAGGAACAGCATGTGATAGACCACATCATGAAACAAGAAGCAAAGCAGGGAGATACTTTGATGTTCTACCAAAGCTTTGCAATACCTTCCCTGCTGAGTTAGAGGAGAGTTTAAATTTGGTGAGTCTAGTCAATGGCATCAGCCCAGCATAACAAAGCAGGAAAGAGTGCAGAATAGTGGCTTGTCTTCTCAGTTTTACCCATGCAGTTAAGAAATGTGTCACTGAAGTCAGCAAGACAAGTGAATCTGCATAAGCAGAATGAAATTCAGAGTGGGTAAGATGCATTTGTCTTAAGTAATGTAAAGGAAGAGCATAGTAAATTAATAGCTAACACTAGAAAGGAAAATAGAAAGGAAGTTAAAAGGAAGGAGAGCTCTAATATTTTCTTGCATTAAGACGACATATAAATATGTACAGACTTAATTAGGGGAAAGTTACTTGAAATCTCAAAGCCAGCTATCAGCTTCTCACTTTCTCACAATATTTTGTTAGAGCCTACTATAAAACAGGCATTTAATTAAGACAGATTTATTAATTCAAACATGCAGGTGTTACAGTGAGACTCTTTCTAAAACTTTGGTATTTTTGTTCAACTTAATGGAAAGTAATAGTGTAATGGAAAAGGTATGTCCCATGTTAACAGGCACTACTCTTCTCTTGTACCTTAGCATTGGTTTGTTCTGTCTTTGCCCTGAGCCCAGCAGGCTGCAAACACACAATGAGGCATTTGGTGTGCATAAAGGGGGGATTTTCCCTGAGATATTTTCAGTTGCAACGTCGTAGTTGCTTGCATTGCTTTCTTAGACTTCCGTGTGTACTCTAAGGATTTGCACTTCTACGTTAATGTAATACATAAAGTCGAGTCACCTTGACTTCACATTTATCGGCTTATGCAAGTGCTAACCTTTTGCTGCACTGCCACAGAAATGTCATTCCTGTTCCGCTTTGAGGTGACAAACAAACAGCTTCATTGTCAATAACAGATTTAGAAGGCTGGCTGGTGCCGTGGCTAGTGCAGAGGCTTTGAAAGCATAGTTCTTGTCAAACAGTACACAAACCATAGTGAGCAATCTTGTTTTTTTTCCCCAGGGAGGGATGGGGTGTGTTTGTTTGCTTGTTTGTTTGTTTGAGTGGTTTCACCTTTTTTGGGCTTTAAGGAGGGCATACTTGAGGTATGCTGAATATTTCATGCCAGCTTTACACTCAGTATCTGTGGCATTATCTAGTTCGTGCTTGTTTTGGGGCAGCTCGACCTGTAGGATCCTTGGCAGGAATGCTGTATCGCTAGAGCTATCACTGCTTCGCATTTTCTCTTACAGAAAGTTGAAGTCCAGATTTAAATTTGGAAAACATATGGGTAGCATTTGACTTTTTCAACCTGAAATGTCAGCCAAGTAACATTTCTGGAACCAGTATAGCCAGACACTAGGCAATAGTCACTGTGTAACAGCTTGAGCTGTCCTGCTAAGGATGTACAAGGAGACTCAGTAGCTCACCTGAAATGCATGGGAGTTCTTGGAGGAGTCCAGCTTCTTTTACTGAGACCTCTGACTCCCAGAGCTCCCCTTGAGGGCAATGCATGGTATATTGGCTAAGTTAGGAGAGGTTTGGGGCTGGTGTCACTATTAGCATGATATATTGAGCAGGTTTGTTGGCTTCAGAGGGCACCTCACCAACGAGTGGGACACTGTTTTATCTGACCAAGCACATGCAGAGGGAGCTTGAGTGCTGCTGTCATTAAAAGCAGCACAAAAAATTCAAAGCACAAATAAAGGGAAACAAGGCAATAATACTCACAGAAAAAAGAAACTATTTCAAGGTTCAGAATATACACTTAGCAAAACATTTTGATTTTGCCAAGGAAAATAAGTCATCCGTGATTGAGTGAGGGTGGACTGTTCTGTGACATCTTGTAGATGAAGGAAAATCCAGAGTGCTCTGAAGAAAAAGAAAGACTTGGGTAGAAAAGTGTCTGCAACTTGGAATCCCTCCAGATTGTGTACTCGGAATAAATGCCACTTGAAGCCTCAAGGCCTGGCTTTGGGGGAAGGTGCAAAGACTGTCATGCCTTCCTTCCCATTGCAAGAGCACAGTGGGCGGGAGGCAAGCAGGCATCATGGGGACAAAAAGAACAACAGTGACGTGGCTAGTGCAGGGTGTGGTGACAACATAGTGCCAGGGTCAGTAGGGTCAGCAGTAAGCAGTGTCTAATTATTTTAAGGTAGAATTTGGAGCAAAACCAGGGCAGAGGGAAGAGCTGTAGTCACCATGACGATATGCATAGAGCCCGGGGCTTATAGCTGTTCTCTCCTTCATCATTCATCCTCCCCATGGAAATATAGAGGTAACCAGTGGAGAAAAAAAAACAACAGCCCAAAACAATCTGTATCTTCAAGTAACTAATTTTTAACAAACACAAAGGTGCTTGGATTAATCCAGAGGGGATTACTTACTGAGCTGACATGTAATGAGTTAGTGGTAGAAGACTTTGAGTGTAACAGGCAAAATTCCTGAGTGCATGGGATTGAACTGAGACATTTAAGAGATTTACCAATTCTCACTCCAGCTGAAACACCCATCTTGCAAGGAGAAAGGCTGACAAAAGGGAGTGGATGAGTTCCTTGTCCTGGAAACTGTAGGATGAGCAGCAGTAGGAGCATCCCTTACTCATTGTGGGAAGAAAGGTAGTGACTTGTGCTGATATAGACAGAGCCAAATAGCTGAATAGTTAATTTTGCCACTACCTAAAATCAGGAAACCCTTTGTGGGAGTGGATGATGACCTACAGTTTTCCATGCTTGCATATACTTGTTTGAAAGCTGAGGAACATGTGTGTGGCTGTTTGGCACAGTTTCTGTAGACTGCTTTTTAGGCTGGAGATGCTGCACAGGAGAACAGTATTTGTGGTTGTCAGAGGTTCTTGCTGGTAATAAGGTCTACAGTACTGTGTTTTGATCAGAAATCAGTAAAGGTGAACCTGAACTGTAGCTCTGGAAATAGCTTTGGAAGGAAGGAGCCAAACCTGCTGGGCCAGAGAAATGCAAACAAGTAAGCAAATAGCAAACAACTGGCCTAATGCATTTTTGACAAAATTGAAAAGAGGTTCTTCACTGGCAGCAAAACCCAGCCAAAAAAAGCAAGTGGAAGTGCTCCTCAGAGTGCTGGAGTGCACAGGGAAGTCAGTGTTGAACCTAATTTCCCACTTGAGAGCTGTGCTACGTGTGCAGAGGTGTTTGATGGGCAAAGGATGAAAATCTCAGAAACAGGTGCTGAATAAGCTGAGGAAAGATGGCTAGGCCACAAGAACTGCAAGATTAAGCAAAAAGATACTTCTGGTCCATCATGGCACTTCAGAACACAGGGCCTAGGAGATGTAACCTCAGTACATTGTGAAGAATTTGGCCTTAGTTCATCAGTATAAAAGATCAATTGTTTTATTTATTTATCATGCATCTGCTAGCTCAAACTAGCTACTAAATACAAATAATTCCTTTTTTATAATTACAGAAAGGGACCTGAAAAATGAGAAGATCTTGAGAAAACAGTGAACCTGAATACTCCTGGTGAAGCCAAATTAAGTCCTGTATATAATTAAGTCAGTAGGGATGCAGGGTTATTCTATAGAGTCAAAGAATTACTTTTAGATTTATGGCAACAGATCAGATATGGCAACATATCCTGAGTAAAATCAGGCTCAGAATTTTAAACAAGCAGTCCATCTAGGAACAGCTCAGAATTCAAGGGAAGTCCCAGTTTTCCATTGCAGTGATGCAAGTAACGTAATGTCTTCCACAGATATCATTTTTGCAGTAATTTTTTGCTATTCTGTTACAAAAACTCAATTGTGGGTAATAAAATTTAATGGACAGTGTTCCAAGAATGCTAACAGCTAATTAGATGAACAAAAAAATGTGTAAAATGCGATTGTTAGTAACCATAGAGCTTGAAATTATAGAACTGTACATGGTCATTATGCCCATGCCTATTGAAAGTGTAAGTGAAAAAATCCTCGTCATCATTTAATATCCATATACAAGCTGGGTTTAGCCTTTTGGATGTGTTTTTTTAGTCAGACACTTTATCTGCTTTATGTGTCTGGAAAGAACAGGACTGACAGTATCTTGTAAATGAGAGCTGCGCAGTGAGAGAAAGTGATCGAAGATGAGAGGAAGGCAAAAAATAAATCGTAGAAACAGAATACATTCCTTACAGCAACCGAGATCAGGGCCTCTTAACTTCCTTACTTGTAGATACCAATGATGCCATATACTCTAAAACTAAATCAGAGAAGCAATGAGAAGTGCAGATACTAAAAAAACCTGCTGGCCCAAAGGTGTGCCAGAAATGCAGTGGAAAAATCCCCAGTTTCCTGTGTCCCTGGGATGTACCTGTCAGATTAAATGCTGCTGCTAAAACTCTCAGCTAGAATCCTGATTTCTTTTCACCCCCAGAGAAACTCTCAAGGATTTTACCCATCCTTTGTTTTGCCACATTTGATGGAGTATACTTCATAACATTCTGGTGGGAAGCACAAGACCCTTCACATAACTGACATGAGAAGCCAAAGTCAGAGCAGAGCTGGGGACTAATCTCATTTCCTATACATTAATTCTGCTTGTTTTGCCATAGACCTGATGATCTGTGAGAAACTTGGCTGAGGTGGAAATGCTGTTTCTGCAGTTATCCCCAAAGTCATTCCCATGCCTCCTGACAGTTTTGAAGGTTTGTGGAAAGCTAAGCCTCAGGTAGCTGGACAGTGGGGATTTTAGCTTGATACTAATTTCTCCAGTCAATGTCAAAAGACCTGCTTCCCTGGAAATAACTCTCAGAAGGGAGGACGACATTGTGAACACTGTTCACAGTAGGAGGTAGTTCAGAGTCCAGGAGTGGGGTCAGACCATGCAAGCAAAGGGTGGAAGTGCTTCTCCAATCTCTTCTCACTAAAGGAACACATGCCAAGTCAAATGGAATCTGAGTGATGTTGGACATCTGCAGTGGTCCCTCCAGCAGTTTGCAGAGTTGAAGTCTGTGTGTTTCCTGTGTTTCAATTAACACCTTGAGCATAGCTCCCTTCTTGTACAAATTTTGTTTATGCAGCCCCTTTTAGGTGGATGTGGAATAGATGAGGTTGCCTTCAGATGTCACTCAAACATGGAAACAGGAAGGATAAATAATACAAATCTGCTCTCTTGTATAAGGACTGGAATTGCAAACAGCATTGATACTTTGTGTGCCAGAATTAGCCCCTCACTAAGATAGAACTGTTCAAACCTCTGTGAGTCTTTTGATCCTTTCCCAGGCATACTGCTAACTCCTGTAGCTGTTTAAGCATCAGATATCCACATTTTCAGTTTTTCTTCACAGCCATTGTAAATGGAAGCTTTCAGACAAGAAATAAAGAGGGGAAAAAAACAAGAAGAAGGTAAAAGAAAATTAGGATTTGAGAGAACAGTCCCTGTCAGAAGTGACTAGCAGTGCCTCATCACTGTACATTTGCTGCTCCAGTGTCTTGTTCTAGTGAAAACATCAGTAGGGAAAACAGCTGGGCTACCCTGAAGCCTTCCTCTGAATCCTTCCACACATAGTTCAGCCAGTTGCTGAGGTGTGAGCTGGAGTGGAATGAGGTTCTTTGCTGGCCCTAGGCTTCCTGTCAAAAGTTGGTAGTGTCTCTTACTTTCCTTTACTTAGAAAATCTGGGTGATGATACTTTCTGTTTCGCATGGAGCTCTAAGTAGACATTCAAGGATTTGTGGGATATGGGCTCTTAGGCCCAGAGCTTTAAAGAAAAAGGAAAGAAATTTGAAAATAGTGCCTGCCTAGTACTATAAATGCTGTTTGCATTTCTGTCTACAGCCACAGTTATGACTAGGCTTAAATAAAGTTGTCTAGTGTGTAACATATTTTTGCAGCTGATTTTAAGCTCTGCATGGCAGTAATAGAGGTGTGGTGGAGTAGAGAAGCATCAGCAGGCCTTGGCTGTAAATAGACATGTATAGAAATGCATTTCTACTCTGCCAAAAGTGGTGTTAAATTGGTGGCTGATTTATCTGATTGAGTCAAAGGGATCCTCTCACGCTACATGTGAACAAGGTTGTATGCTATCTAGCTGGCATGATTTAATAGACTTACACAACTGTCTTCGTGAAAAATACCCAGTGATGCTTCTGCACTTTGTTAACTGAGTGATGACACCCTTTTAGTTTTACAAATAGCAGAGCAGGCAATCCTTGAAGTGTGTGGGTGTGAGTCAGTGCACAAAATGCCACCGCAGCCCTGACCTTCCTGGTACCAGAGCAGAGCACAAAGATACCCTGCTGCATGGACCATGCTAGGTTTTTTTCCAGCCAGGAATGGGCTTACAGAGGAGGTGGTTCCATAGCCTGCAGAGAAGGTCTGGCATGCCCAAATCAAGCAGCTGTAGTACTGTCATATCCCTGGGCTCCAAAGCCCCATTTCTCCCCTCTCTGCCCCATACCTCAGATCTGCAAACTTTGGCTTAAAGTTAATGAGATTTTTTTAAACCTAGAGAATTTGGGAGATACTTTTGGTCTGGTTTCTGCATCAATGAATTTCACTCAGTGACTCACACTCTTTACTTCACACCCTAGAGGCTAGAAACTTTTTTTTCTTTTTTTCCCCCAGAAGAACACATTCTCATGCAATTATTGAACTCCCAAAGCTCAGGGCTGAAAATAAACCTGAGCAAATGTGGCTAGACTCCCAAGGAAGTGACAAGCATGCCATGACTGTCATCTAGTGTAGTCTTGTCATGCAGCGAGCAGTTACTGAGAATGCACAGCCCTGGGGAAAACTGCTCTCCTGGGGTGAAACAACTTCTTGGTACACTGCTAAGAGGGACACTGCTTACACGGCCTTCTTAAGGCCCACTTAGTCCTGACTGCCTGGTGTGGTTTATCCTCAATCTCAATGCCAAACCAGTTCCTTTCAGAGTCACTTTACAGATAGTGCTGCTCCATTGGCAGAGATCAGTATCTGGTAAGCCATCTGTACTGTTAAGAAACAATGTTATCTTGTCAGGGAGATGGTGAGAACGATAGCCTACATGTTGTGTGTCTTCAACTTAGCAGCTCTGCATAGGCATCCAGGAAAGACAGGCAGATAAAAAGCACAGCTACAGGTGCATCAGGATGCCCATATAGAAAGAAACCCTAAGCAGGCAAGAACAAAGACATTGTGCAGGCAGATGTTGTTTGGGTGGATTAAGCAATTACCTTTCTTCTTTGCAGGTTCAGTGGCTGCTAGTCCTTTAATGTGCAGTAAATCGCAATTTTCATATATGTCTGCCATGGTCTGACTTTTATTTTTGATAGTAGCCAGGAAAACACAAGCCAGTTCTGCAAATTGATGTTCAGGGAAAGCAGAAGAGTAGTGTGTGAAAATTGTAGGTGCTTGGGGAGGAGAGGCCACAGCTACTGCCTTGTAGGGTCCATACACTGTCTCGTGCCTCATTCTTTTGCCAGAAATATAAATCTCCTGCCTGACAGAGGTATCTGAGAGATGCCAAAGGACAGGAGGGGTACAGAGGTCTGTGGCACCCCAGTAGCTCCTGGCAGGCTCCATACACCAGGGCTAGCTGGAAGACAACAGAGGCAAAGAACCTTTACAGAGCCTTGGAGGAGAGAGGAGATCAATATCAAGAGAGGAAAAGAAAACTAATAGAGACAGCCGTGGTAATTACTACTTCAGGGGTGAATTTTATTAACCTGCAAGATCTTCCTCTCAGCAGGGATCAGGCAGAAAAGGGGAAAGTGAGAAGCTGTGTCAGAAGAGACCTGAGAGGAAGGAGGAGGGAGAAAGGGTAGACAGGCTGTCCGCTTGAGAGAAACTAGGACAGAAAAAATAATGCCCTGGACTGGTCTGTGAGTCCAACAGTGAAGACAGACCCGGAGGCATGGTATTTCTTAACTGTTTTTTTTAAGGTTTGCAAACATTGATATTTTAAATAGTTTATTCTTCATTAGCATAATTAAGAATACACAAGTCTAAACTCACTGAAAACAGAATTAGCAAATTAACAGGTGCAGAAATTTGGAAGCAAGAGGTTTGGGAAAACAGAGCTTGCAAATGTCGGCATTAAGTAGAGCAGTGAAATTGTGCCAGGCCGTGTTTATGGAATGCTGCATTTCTTTTGCATAGGCCCACTCCTGCAGACAGAGGAATACAGCTCAATTTAAACATGAACCCCCTGCAGATAAACTGTAGCTGAGCCTAAAACTGAGAGCATCCAAAATAAATCTCTTCTGAAGAAAAACTGACGAGCCTGACCTCAGATGTCTTTTGAAATCCAAGATATCTTGAATGAACACTTAACAGAACAGGGAAGCAAACTGCAAAATGAAATCCAAAAGGAAATGGGAGAAAATTTTAGAGTAGTATCTTGAAGAAAAAAATAATAAAAAAACCCCAACAACAGTGACTTTAGTTTATACTGTAGACAAGAACTTGGGGAGGAAGAAAAAAAGCATCCTATGCCCATGTGAGAAGTCTCCCTTAGAAAGACCATCAATTTATTTCCAAGGCAATGTCCTGCAGATTTTTCAGCATCTGACAGAGTAGCCCAGTGGAATATTTAAAATTAAGTGTTTCCCTAGTAAGATGAGACATTTCAATTTTTTATCATCACTTCCTGTGCAACCTTTCAAGGGACAGAACTGCTGGCCCCCCATCAGGACATGGGCCCCAGGAGAGGGAAGTCACTGAGATTGGAAAGGGGTGCCAGAATGCTTTTGATGCAAGATGATGGGGCAGGACTGCAAACTTCAGACCTGAGGAAGAGAGACTCCAGTGTTCTTGTTAACCACAGTGGCTGGCTGTAAGATGAGGAGCAGGTGTGGGCAGAGGGGAAGCTCCTGCCGGGTTCTCTCTGTACAGAAGGCAACAATAGGGCAGGGGAGGAGTATTTCACATACCCCTAAAGAGGCTCAGTGACTCAGCATCCCTGGGGGCACTCTGTCTTCAGACAGCTCCAGCTTTGTGCTTGTTTCAGTAGACACCAAAGGATCAGTTACACATATTAAACTATACATCTATTTCTAGGCAATTCTGGACAATTACCAGTATGAAAGGATGAAGCAAGTCACTTCACTTCTGTTTGCTGTACATTTCCCAAGAGGATGAATGCTGTCTGTCCTTTTAAAAAGTACTTCTAGATTTGTGGCTGAAAAGCCACGTTAAGGGATGGGTGCAATTATTGTTGTTAGCCAAAGGGCACAATCTAAGTATGCAAAGATTAAGAAATAACATGGTTACTCCTACAAATCACTGACCCAAATCTCTGATTTTATAAGAATAATCTAGTAGTTGAACAGACAAGTTTTATACTGGAGATACTATTCAGGAACCTTATTAGGGCATTAATAGAAGCAAATATCTATGTCCTATCCATTTCTTTACTTACAAGCAGTAGAACAGCATTACTCCTCTTCTGTGCAGCTTTATGTCTTTGCAGCATTTCTTGGTGTCTTTTAGATTTGTGTGCTAAATGTTCTTGAGAACAACATTTTTCCATTTTAAATTAATGTCTTCTTATCTCCTCCAGCCTTTTGGTGGGTCTTCAAAAACTGTCCAGTTTGCAGTTAGTTCTAGGCTCTTTCCTGAGCTATCTTAATGAACTAGTGTTTGGCTTTGCTTCTTAATTTTATCTGCAGACTGTTCTGTTTCTTATAATTGTCAGGGGAAGTTCCCTCCCATTATCTTTCTATGAAGATTTCTTTTTTCCTGTATGGCATTTCCACCTCCCCTTAAAATACCCCACTTTACTGCACAGCCAAGGCAGTAATTTTGTCAAGAGACTATGTTAACAGAAGTGGCAGTGAAGGATGCTGAGACCAGGCCAGGCCTGTCTTGTGCAAAAACACAACCAAGATAAACTGTGATTGCACTACTATTGCCATCTATAATGCTTAGTCTCCATCATTTTAAATCAGTACATTCAGCAAGACCTTTTGGTTGTTGAAATGTTTCTCCTCCTCAGCCCTGCGACCATCCAGGTGGCTCAGACTCCAGGTTTTGGTGACAGGTGTGCCTGAACTAGCCAGGGTACATCATGGCAGGGAAGCTGCACAGCTATGGAGCTGCAGCTGCAGGAGTGGGGACTGTGCCCTGTGCTGGTGAAGGGGAGGTAACCCCCCATGCCGTTTGTGCTGCATTCATATCAGTCACCTACTCTAAGTACTTAAAACATTTTGATTTATCAGAATTTTCTTCCTCTGTCTGGAAGCTCCTCAGAAATATTTCTTTCTTCTGTTAAGGTTTTAGAAAGGAGAGATGTCTGAAAGCTTGTTCCCTTTCCACAGAGTGCAGGCACACAATCTTCACTGCCAAGCACTGGCACCCTCTTGGGAGCAGGGCAGCCACACCTTGCCCATATTTTTGGTCCCGTTTGTCCAAATGACTGTGAAATGCAAGTGATGTGCTTGCTGCTCTTGGAGCACAGATTCCTTGTGTTCCTGTCCCCAGTGTTCTGTAGCTACGGGAAAATTTGCTTTTAGTCCCTCCATATTCATCAGAGTTGGAAATTAACTCAGGGAACCAATATTCATGGGTCTTGCACTTTTTTATCTCCAAAAGTCCTGCAGGTGAACATATTGTCGAAATTTATGTTGTCTATAAATTGTGTATTTATATTGCCTTTCTTTGCAATTGGGAAATATTTATGTGAAAATTGAGATGATGATTCCCTCCTCTTCCTCTCAAGAACCTCCAGTCTGGTTTGAATGACAAAATTAGGAACAAAACTAAAATGGAGTCAGTGGTAGAGCTGCTACTCTACAGCAACCCTGGAGACTGTGAGGGCAGGGAGCTGCAGGTGGTGGCTGCTGGGTCTTGACTCCATTTTCATATGAAAACAGTTCCAGCAGAGCTTTTTTAGAAGTGGTAGCTAATAACCACTAATAAATCCACCCATTACTGAGAGAAGAAACAGAGCCTCAACAACTGCCACTGTTAGTTGTTTATAGCTTGCTGCAACTGCCCTCTCCTCATCCTGGCAGCTATGCCATAATGTTGTATTTTCCTTTTGTGACTGGGTGGTTTACTTGCCCTTTCAGCCAGGCTGAGGCAGGTCTAACGGCTTGTCCTGCCATCAGCACTCCTAGAGACAGTGTGCACAGATTATCTTGTTGATTGAAGAAATGATTGCAGTGCTCATTGAACAAGAGTGGGAATGGACAAAAAAAAAGAAATCTCATCCTCAATAGCTACAGCAGCTAGAGATTACAGGCAGCAGGCACAGAAACAGTGGACGTGGAGCACAGAGATGATAATGATGCCATGCCACATTAGTGCTGCATTAGCAGATAAGACAATGAGGTGACTTGCTTGACAGTGTTTCTCAGTTTGGTTGACATCTCTCTTTTGTTATTAGATGGTGGAAAATTAATAGATAGCCCATCTCAAAGGAGCAGGGGACAGAGCAATGACGTCAGCCAAAATAAGCTTTCTGTTTTGTCTGCATTTGCAAAGATACATACTATGAATCTATTACAGGGCTTACTTTTTTTTTTTTTCCCAAGCTCCTCACAATGTTACATTTTTATTTATTCACACCTGTGTGGTGGTTGTGTGGAAAGAAGTGAGAGAATTACAAACTGTAAATACTTTATTGTAATAGCTGCTAAAAGCATGTGCTGCAGCCATTCCATCACCAGGAAGTCATTTTAGTTATTTTAGTAGCTGAGACTGATTTTTATTGAGGTAATACTGAAATATTCCAGGGATGGGTCAATACTCCCCCCTTCCTCTGCCTCCCAAATCGGAGCTTTGCAACTGGCTCTACACCAGAGGTTCTTTCTGTCATCCTTTCTGTCAAGACATGCTGGAAGCCGTGTGTTGCTTTCAGGACAGATGAAACCAATTCTGGGCTACCTAGACCCTGCAAAGACTACACTGCCAGAGCTGGAGATACACCAGGATGTTGTTTGTCCTGAACCTAGGGGTGACTATGAGCTGTGCATGAAGCACAATGATGAGGAGTAGATGTCCTCTTTATTATTGTCCAGAGACCAGGGAAAGCACTCTAAAGTAAAATGTAATAGCAGATTTCCTGGAATGCAAACACTATACATGTGTGCACAGAAGAAATTTGCTGTTTGATAAGTTCAGGCAAGCTTGGGATTAGCTTTTGCTGTCATCTCCCAAGAAAGGTGTACTGTTTGGTGTTTGAATTCACTTGCAGAGTACAAGGCTGAGTAGCCTCATCCCAAATTGCTCACAGGCTTTAAAAATTCTGATTTAAGTCGATATATCTAGGGCTTGTACAGATTAATATGAAAACCTTGTATGTAAGTAGACTGAAACAAGGCTAATGAAGGTTATAAAACAAACTAGGGGTTTCCTAATACTGTTTCCGTGGTGACTTTCACCCTTAAATGACACTAGTACAGGCAAGAGGCCTTAAGAGTCAGTGTGATGTAGGAGTAGGTAACAGAAGTATGCTGAGCTGGGTCAGACAAGTGTAAATCTTTTCCCTCCGTGGCAAAGCAGAGAAGTGTTTTCCCATGCAGTGTTAAAACTCAGGGCATTACTCATTTGGAGGAATTAAGCAGCCTGCCCACAAAATGTAGTGACTATCTACTGAAAAGTTGTTACACCGTATGTTTTAAAATACAGCTAAAATACACATTTAAGAATTTTCCCCTTGAGGAAAAACAAGTCACAGATGTAGAAAACTCAAATATTTGGACAACACCTTTTTGAAATACTGTTCTGCTGTAGAGAACATAAAGCTCAGCAGGTAGAGATGGAGGACAGATAATCATTATGGGCAAAAGCACAAGGAATAACTTTTCAGGGTTACTGCAGGTGATCATTGTTAGCAGTGAATCAGCAAGAGCAGGACAGTATTAATACTTGGCTTGAAGAGAAAAGCAGGGAGTATCAAACACCTCATATTTTTAAATGGTTAGGCTTAAGGTGTGAGGAGTTCTCTTATGGTCAGGTCAGTCCAGATGTGAAGAAGGCTGGTGTGCACACAAGCTTGTCAATTTTGTTTCCAGCTACAGCAGTTAGATACAACAAATACAAAAGTCTTTTCCTGCAAATTTTCCTTACTTAAATCTGCAGATGACTATAGTTATAATGGAACTTTCCATCTCTCCAAAATTTAAGCTTCTTTATTATCCTGAATACCAGTCCTGGCTACCAGCTAGCTGACTGATTCTGCTGAGATATGTTGAGGTGGAGCCTTGCTTCTACAAAACCCCCTGTGAAACCTATGGGATGTTTCAGGCCCGTAGAGCTCAGCCTCACACCGTGGCCTGTTTAATTGTGTTTGCTCTTGGTGCTTCTGCTCTAGTTTTCTCTAGAGCACTGGGAGAGCTCTTCATTAAGGCAACATGATTCACATCTGCTACATGCTGGCTTTGAGTCTATCCCCATGGGTTTAAGCATATGTGGCGGAGTGTCATGATTTGGAATTTTCCTTTGCAATACGTATGTAGCTGCGCTCCTCTGCTTGAGAAAGTAAGGTCAAACCAAGTGCTTTGCACATGGAACGGACAGTGGTACATTTTGTAATGCTCCTTACTTCCTGGGCAAGTTTGTGCTACTGAAGAGTCATGCTGGCTCTCAGTAAGACTGTGTCCAGCAGAGACAGCTTATTCATCAGAATTTGGCTGTGCCAAGATTTCCATCCTCCAGCATTAGGCAGTCTTGTACATGTCCTGGACTGACATGACTGAGACTCTTAAGCCAGAAAACTGAGAAGTGAGTTTGATGCATAAGTTTTAGTTAGGACCGCTGATGACTCCGAGAGGAACCAGTACTTTTCTCAGCCCAACAGTTACCTCCAAGCTTAGTATGTACATGGCATCTTTTGTAATGATATCTTAATATACACATATATATTTATCTCCGTATGCATTTAGTCATGACTCATCAATTGATTATGCAGCAGAAGAGAATTATATCCAAGAGCTGGCCTTTCCAAATCAAATATATATATATCTTTGATAATTGTCAGCCTCTCCAGGAAGTTAAGAATTGCAGCTGACTTGAGTCAAATTACGACATTTCGAGTTACTGGCGGAGAATTTTCTTTTGGCTTCTGTAAATATGTAATCTGAAGTTTGAGGTTGTCTTCTTATACAAGCCCTTCTCAGAGTGGAAGGTTACAGGCAGTATCCCAGTGACTGTATGTATTCCTAACTATGCCTGAAGTGGTGATGAGTGAAAAACATTCTAAGAATTTTTCTCTGCATCTTCCGAGGACATATCCTTCAATGTGAATCATGAACGACTGCAACCTTGCATTTTTATCACATACTCTATTAGTGCTCTCCCTTTTACTCATCTTGGGCGGTGAAACTAGATTACTCATCTTCAATTTTATTAGCTGTCGGTTTCTCATTCTCATGTTGTACTGGAAGCCTGCAAGTTTTGGAAAGCACTTATTCCAGGAGAATGATATATCTTATACAATTTATGAGCTGAATATAAACTTCCTGAGATCATGGGACTTTTGCTTAAGGGAATTTACACAGTCATACACACCAGAAGGTCATTGCAATTTTATAATTTTAAAATACTTCTGAGGTTGTACATTTATTCATTAGTGGCTCCTTTTGCATTTAACAGCATCAGGAAAAAATTCTGCTTCTGAGCAAAAAGGTGGTGAGTGTGATGCAGAGACATCATGAGAAGTGGTGAGACTTAGGGTTGCAATCTGAACTGCATGGAAAAAGCAATTTTCTGGAACAAGAAGGTAGCTTTGCAGAAGAAAAGGAATTGCAGAATGTTGCAAGTCAGTTTTACTTCCTTAGACTGTGGGAGGTATAAGCTCAGTCAGGCATTGTTAGTAAATAAGATCTAGAGCACTTTAAAGAAGGATCCAATCACAAATTCAATTGGTCCATTAACTAAGTGTAATATTATTTACCTAAGTGGCCCTTCTGGACTATTTAATAACTCAGGTTTATGACCTTTTGAAAAAAGATCAATATTACTGAGCACACAGCCTCTGAGCATGATGAGAGTCAGACCCTTTTAGTAGTTATGGTCCATGGTTTCCAAACCTAGAAAGAAGTGCAGATTAGAAAATGCAAAACGAGGAAAATACTCTCCCTGAAGTACTAAGAAGAAAAAACAGCCTTGGAGAGAAAGATGGAGGGAAGTAGTGAAGTAAGAGGTGTTGCAAGAGATCAGTTCTTTTATTGGGCTGATGCAACTGGGAAATATAGGCAGGCTTTCCAGCATTTAAACCCTTCTGCAGAGCAGAGAGAGAAGAGACAGTGATGTTTAAAGCCACACACAGTTTTGCCAACGTGTCAGAGTGAACCTCCGGTAGGAGAGAACAACCAGCCGCTCTGTTTGCAACTTGGCAGATGGGGTGTTTTTGTTGTCTGCTCTAATGTGTGATGTGAGTTGGCTGCTCATACTGAGTTCCATCAAGTGGGAAAGGTGGCTTTTGTCTATTGAGCTTGTGTTCTAGATCCAGTATTTGTTTTGTTCCTCAGGTACCGAGGTGCTCATGTCAGCTGGAAGCGATAAGCTCCGATAGATAAATTCAATACCCCTAAAAGTCTCTGCTGCCTCCATTACACAGGATTCTCAGCAATCAGGAGCAATGCTGCCTTTCCACCTCTCAGTCAGCATAATGAGAAGTCAAATTATGATAAAAGCCAGGAAGGTCCTATTTTATAACGGGCCTAGTGACAACAGGGATGTAAACTGGCACTGGCTCCCACCATTTTGGTTGCACTCATCACATTTCATACATGTCATACTGATTCCCGTGAGACAGTGGCATATGGGAGTGTGTTGTGCTTGTAAAGTTGGAAATGAAGGGTGGTTCAACTGCTAACGGAGCCTAAAAAATTTTGTAGTGAAGACTCATTAAATTTTTCATGGCAAAAGGCAGAGCTGCTAGGTGACCTTCACCAGTCTCTCTTTGTTAACCACAGCTCTAACTAATGACTGCTATCCAGTGCTGCTCCCCTGCTCTTCTTTCTCTTTGCCATGTCCTCACCACTTACATGTTGCTCAGGCTGCCCCTCTACCATGCTACCACACATCTCTGTAAACTTTGTGCAATTTTCATCATGTTCTCTCTCCAACAAGAAGCATGAGAAAGAAAAGCAATTTTTTGTTCTTGCGGTTGTCTCTTCCCCCTTGGTGCTGAAGCCATTTCTGGTTCACCTGGGCATGATACATCAGTGTGATGAACTGATTGGTATCAAGACTTGATCCAAGATGGGAAACAGGTCCCACCCATGGCAGCTGTGATGCTAGTTCACTCTTGAGAGTGACAAAAGTGGCCCTGTTGATGCAGGGGATATAGATCCATCTGATCTGAGTGTTGGAAGATGCAGAGAAATTTTTGCAGGGATAGAAAAAACATTTTGTGTTATTAGATAAAGTAATGTGGCTGGAAACCTTCCTTCCCCAAACCAGACAAGTTGTTCCTGCCAGGTATGGCTGCTTTTCAGGGGCTAAAGCTCTCATTTCTGTGCCAGGCAACATAAAAGTGGTGTCAGACTGAAATGGCTGGAAGATTTGGACTAATAGTTCCAGGAGAAGGGTGACCTAACTGGAGAGAGGTGATAAGAGTCCCAAATGCATGGTAAGTCCTCTTCTCCTCACCTTGTCTAGTTCATTATGTGGTTCTTTCAGTTTTTCTGCAACTGTTTGTGCTTCAGGTATCACCATTGCACTACCCAGTCACTGCATATTGCGTAATGCATCTGCCATCAGGCGTAGACTGGAAAAAATTTCTTTGCCACAAGTATTAACTCAGGTAACAGAAAATGCCTTTCTGTGAAGAGAATTCATATGGAAAACGTGCATTTTCAGGCTCTGTGCAGATTGCAAAATTTTACTGTGACTGTTTCTGTTTTCCCTACTTTTCAAGTAGTTCATTGTTTCTTCTCTCTAGGCACCTATGAATTGCCTACCCCTTTTCTTACTTGTATTTCATCAATATTTCTGACATTTTTTAACTGTTAAGCAGGAGGCAGTACCACTCTGGGACAAACAAGTGTTCTAGAGTCTCTAGCATTGTCTGTTTCTTTCACCAAGAGATGCTGCCTCCAGGAGATAGGTGGTATTGAGAAGCAAAGCTAAAGAGCAGTGATCCTTGGGCTCATTTGTTCCACCCACGTTTGACTGATGTTCTGTTAGCCAGTTTTGGAAGAGAAAGACATCAGGTTTGGAAGGTCCATCTGTAACTGTGCTGGGTCTTGGGCTGAGGGGCAGTTCAGAAGCTGAAGGTTTTGCTGAAATCTTCCATGTAATCCAGATAGACACATTTGTTTTGATACTGCTTGCAATAATTTTCAAACCCAGTCAGTAGTGTGTGATGATGTGCGATGATGGCCTGAGAAGAATCAGGGCAAATAATTATTTTTTTGAGTCTTTCCTGCTTGGTTTTATTGCAGTTTTTTACGTGCTTGAAGTATTAACAAAATGCTTACTTGGACTGAGGTTGTACTAGGAGATGTCATCTCACTGTGAAGTTAAGATATCTGAAGCTTTCTTTTCTTCCCACAAAATTGTTGGAAAGGAAAGGGATCCAGTTCTGTCATGATGTTTCATAAGGTGACATTTGTTATAACTCATCGCAAATGTTACTCATAATCTACAAAACATTCAATTAAGCTAAAGAGCAGTGAAAAATAACCAGTTCCACTGTAGCACCTGCACTTGTTACCAGAATCCCTCAGGTTTTTTGGAGCCAACAGACTCCCCCCTGGAGACCTCCGAATGCTGGCTACTGTCCTCTGTCACCAGTCCCACTCATTGGTGTTTCCTATGGTGTTTCCTAGTCCTGTGATCCAGATTGACACCCAAGGGTAGAATTTCCCTTCCCATTTGGGCTTCTCCTTCCTTTCCAAAATATCTCTTTGGTTCTTACTTGTTATTAGACCTGTTCTGCATCCTTTTGTCTTGTCAGTAGTTCACTGGGAATTGGCAGGATCCTGCAGGGATAATGTTTTTGAGAAAACTTGAAAAATGACCTGTGATCCTTAGTCCTTTTGAAATTCACAGTAGTTGGTGATACATGTAGTTCATTAAGACTTCAAGCTCCTAAATCACTTGGGATTTTTCCTTAGTTTTAAAAGTTTTAGTGGCATAATGTTTCTGTAGAAAATAAGCCAATATATTTATGATGGTTTCTATTCAGGTCATAGGCCCTTTAGCCTCTGATGCCTCTTTGTGTGTCTTCAGGTTGAAGCATATGAGCTGTAACACTGGAAATGTAACAAACAAAAACTTTTCTCTTACTTGTAGGAAACCCAAGATACTAAGAGAGCTCTTTTTGAGATGCCAAAGTCCTTGTTACAGATCTCTGGCTCCCCAGGAAATTCACAGATGTAACTTTGCTGTGTGCTGCAACCACCCACTATTTTGCAGTGTCAGCTGGGCTGGAGCTCAGATCCACCCACTCTTGCCGCCCCAGGCCCAGCACACTGGAGCTGAAGGCAAAATGCAAGTTGGCTCTGCTGAACACGTTGCCTTACAGCATGTGGTGGGATGGTGAAATCAGAACCCATGGCATCTCACTCCTGGTTTGGCACCTAAACCACAAGATCCTCCTTCTCATGATCTCTTTATCAAAACCTTTCTTCTGGGTAGGGCACTAAATCAGAACAAACTGGTTAACTTGGTGCAGGAAACCATTGAACTGTGGGCAAGGGGATGGAGTAAGTTGTCCCATTAGTTATAGCTGATGGTGTCCCTTGGGCCTGATTGGGTGAGGTTTATTGATGCCAAACAGAGGTAGATAACATGGCTCCTTTTTTCCTTTCCTGAGAATGCCTTTCCAGCCTATGTTTGCTACAACTTCAGTCACCTGCTAGGCCCTGGGAAGGAACAGTCATTCATTAAGTTTGCTCCATTTATTCCAGGGCAGGATTTACTTCTCATTTTCCTAGACCATAAACATCACTGCCTCTGGAGCAAGGGTGGTGGCTATCTACATCAGCCAGTCTTTAGGATCTATTTGTAAATGAGGAGAGTGAGAAAATATTTTTTAAAAATGTAAACTTTAAAAATAAAACTGTGACCTAGTCAAAGAGTAAACATTAGGGAAAAATAAAAACCTGTTTTACCAGAGGGAGGCAGAGAAGAAGCAGCAAAAATAATCAAAATAAATTCTGTTACTGCGAACAGGAGGATGTACATCAGAAGCTCCTGTCACTGGTGGGTCAGAGAGGTTGAGGACCTGGCTCAGTAGTGAAAAAGAAGGGAATCGGAAAAAACATCAAGCAAGAAATAAAGCAAAGATGAGAAATCCACCTGTTTGCACATGCAATAGGTTATCCATAAAGAGCAAGAGCATGCTTCTGACCAGATAAAAGAAATCAATGGCGTAGTGTTTGAACCAGATTTAGCAATACATGGGGTGTGTGTCATTCTGCATACCTTTCCTGAGCAGTAGTAACCTTCATTTTTTCAGGTAGCCTTTTAATGTGGAGTTGCTCAGGGGTTGTTACAGTCATTGTGTTGAGAATAAAACAGCTTAAAAATGGATCAGAAGCTTTCGCTGTGACAGACCTTTGGAAGTTTGTACCCTGCCAGGGACAGATAGGGATTGCTCCTCTGTTTTGCCACTTATGAGTGCTCCTTCCTCCCCCACAGGTTGCCCAGTCACTATGAACAATGGCCCAGCTATACTACAAAAAGGTGAACTACTCGCCCTACAGAGATCGCATCCCACTGCAGATCGTGCGAGCAGAGGCAGAGCTCTCAGCGGAAGAGAAGGCCTACCTCAGCGCTGTGGAGAAGGGGGACTATGCCAGTGTCAAACATGCCTTACAAGAGGCAGAGATCTACTACAACATCAACATTAACTGTATGGATCCTCTTGGTCGCAGTGCTCTTTTAATAGCCATAGAGAATGAAAATCTGGAGATCATGGAGTTGCTTTTGAGCCACAGTGTGTATGTGGGAGATGCTCTGCTGTATGCAATACGGAAAGAGGTGGTGGGAGCTGTGGAGCTGCTGCTGAGTTACAGGAAGCCAAGTGGTGAAAAGCAGGTTAGTGAGTACTCTACTTCATGTTTAAGCCATTGTCCTGTGTTAGGAAAGTGGGACTGCACAGAGAGGTGCTGTGCCGGAGTCATAATGTAGATCCATTGCTTTAAATGCCCAGAGTAGATGTGTGCAGTCCTGTTTGGACACTAACTTTCCAGTCAGAGCAAACATGTTGTTCCTGACTTCAATCCTCAGCGTTTTCGATTTCACTCAGTGTTCTTTTCAGTCTTGGAGTGTTTGTGGACATACTGATTTATAGGTTGATTTATAGATGCACACTTCTTAAAGGAATGTGGGGCTGTCTGAAATTATATTACAATCTATAAATCTGAACTATTGCCATGCTGTTGTACCAGTGGAATTGCTTTTCATAAGTAAATCCTGAAGACACACAAATTTATAAATAACTGTAAGCAAGCAAATGGTCTGCTAGGTTTCAGTACTTAGCCAGAGTACAGACAGACCTTCTTGGTCTCCATTTCCAGAGAGCTCTAGTTTAGAAATGCTGTGGTAGGACATAATGTTACAGCATGAGCTAAGCTGCTAAATATCTGGGCAGTGAACAACTACGACTTGTAGGAAGGATCCTTAGCTACAAAGCCAACAGAAGTTACATAAGGATCTTTGTGAAAAACCATACCAAAGTCTGAATCTTGTCATTTCAAAGTGTCACAGATCACACTGTCCCTAATTTTTTTCTTTTTTTTCTTCTTTGCTTGTTTTCATTTGCAAGTACTACTGCCAATAACTAGAGTAGTTTTTCTACATTACTGAACACTGACATTTTTTGCACGGTCACTGCTTAGAAAAGAACATTCAAAGCTTGGATAATCCTTATCTATCAGGACTCATTTTGAAGTCTAGCTGAACACATCCCTCTGTGTGTGAAAGAAGAAAATTTTTAATAATAGTCATATAAGAAAACATTTTCAATGGATAGACCCCTTACTACATAGATTTTAATAGTAATTTCATGTTGCCAAAGCAAACAATAAGAATCGACCTTGACAACATTCAAGGGTGCTCAGCTTAATCCTTAAAAATGGCAGCATTCTGCATGCTGTAGCACTGTGATTCTCATGTGTGGTTTAAGCACTAGAGAGATGAAGAATCTCTTCTATCAGACTTAAAAACTGAAATGGTATTACTAGGTTTTATTCTCACAAAATATAAGTAGCAAAATACAGACCATTCATGGGGAATGAGCCATTTTTTTTTCTCAGTCTTCTGAAAAGTTTGACCATCCTATAGGCAAACAGGAAGAAGGTAGAATAGAAGAAAAGTTTTTTATCAATAGCATGAGGAGCTGCCAGTAAATATTGTAGGTTAATGACAAGTTTCTCCTGAAATGTCATGGAAAGCAAGTGATGGGATTCATGTGGATTTCTTTAAGGTCTCTTGAATGCTAAAACTTGTGTCTACTTAAATCACAGCCTTTCTGACTTAACCGGACAGAGATAGGTCAGTCAAAAAAGGTTGATGTACTGCAGCTGAAATTCAGGTCCAGCACCTCTAGCTCAGCAATACAGTTCATAGTAGGTCTGTTTCGTTTTTCTTTATTTCTGTGCCAGTGTGCAGCTCTCCTTCTGTAGCTAGGATTGCATCTACTGTGAAGTTTACAACTTGAAGGAGAACATGTGTGTGGGAGAAGAGATGCAGTGCCAGTTTCAGCTTTATTTACAAGGTTTGTTACAAGAACAGATTTCATCAGTATGTTTTAGACTAGTACTGGCTTGATGCAAGATCCTATGTACAAACCAGGAGTAACTAACTTCCCTGGCTATGGCTCAGGCTCTTCTGTAGACTGCAGGAAGTATTTGGCAGCAGTGCTGCACGACTGGACTTCAATTGCAGCAGTTTCACTCATTGTTCATGCAGCGATGGTAATTAACATTTATTTCATGTACAGTGATACAACATTAAATGGAAAGAAGAAGAAACATACAGAACATCTGCTTTTTTAGTTGAGTCATAACAAAAATTCACACTTCATGGAATGGTTTCTGTCTGGCTGAGAAATTTGTAAGATAGTGTCACAGCACTTTTCATAGATAAGGTTTCATATAATCTATTCATTAAATGTACACAAGGTTCAGTTTTCCTGAACAAACCAGTGTGAAGGCAGCTCCTTGACTCCCATGTAGCAGCCTGTTTCCAATTAGGGGCTGTCTGTTTGCTGCACTCGAAGCAAAGGTGCAGAAGAAGCATCTTCTGATTGCTCTCTCTTAAATGTTCAATACTTTGCCCTCAATCACCTGAGTCTGGAGTTTGTGAAAACCTGCTAGTTCCCATTTTCCTGCTGTCTGCTTCTGAGAGGTTATTATTTGACTCTGTACCAAAGTCTTGTTTCTCTAACTGCCAGGCATGAAGAGCAGTTCCTATTTGTGTCTGTTCACGTCAGCTCAGTTAATTGTTGTTTTTGCATCTCAAAAGCAGCTGCATAGAATCATTAAGGATGATCCATTTTATGGGCATGTATCTTCACTCATTCCTACAACCTTATCATTGTACCAAAATCCTGACCAAGAATATTACAGGTTGCATTATGCCAACCTCTTCTGGGGTTCCAGTGACAGTACCTAGTTAGCACAGGATACACCCAAACCAAGGTGGAAAACCTCAGTCCCTTACAGACCTGACCTTCAAAGCAGTTTCATTCACTAGCCAGAGTCTCGGAAAGGTGATGTGTCCTGGGTGCTCCATAGCTGTCTCTTGAGAGCTGCCCAGGGAGAAAAGCTCTGTTTTTCCTCTGAATTATGACCTTTCCTGGCAGCAGAGGCATATAAACTTTCAAGTATAAGAAGTGACCTTTGTTGTGTTTCTTATGTAAGAGAATCAGGGTCTCATTCATGATCTAAGGGACAGGGAGAAATGGATTAAGAGACTGGGCAGCAGAGGTGCTTGTGTTCTGTTATTAAGTGAATGCAGGCAGTCATTCTGCAGACCTTTGCCAGACTGCTGTGTGAGCTCCATTTACTGAAAATACCATGACAATGGCAGGGGTAAGTCATAGCCAGTAACTATAACAACACGCTTCTCCCACACTGCAGCCCTGCGTGTGAGGGGTGTCTCAGGAGAGGAAGAAATTACTCTGTTTACATGTGGAGCATATGAGAGGCAGGAGCATGAGCCACCTCTAAAGGCTGCTACAAAGCACATGATAGATGAGTGTGCAGAACAGTGATGTGTTCAAGTAGATCTATTTCCTTTCAGCTTTATCTCCAAGGAAGGTTCGCAGGCTACTTTAAGAACTTAAGAATTTCTCCTCAAATCTCTTCTGCCCAGTCCTGACAACTTACAGCCAGGGTTTGTGTATTGCTCTGTGAGTCTCTTGATAAAGCTAGGGAGAAGACTTCACCAGTTAAGGCCTCTACAGCTCATAAAGTTAGAGCTGTTTTGGAAGGTAATGTCACCTGTGGGAGATTTGGGGTTCAGTGAGCGAGTCACTGGTGCAAGCATCTTACTTTTACTAGCATGGAAAGACCATAGAGGTGTGCTGATGTCCTTCACTACCAGCAAAGACTAAAGCCCAGGCTTAAAAGGACCCATTCATTTCCTCAGATCAGAGCTAATGTCTCAGATATGCCACAACCATGCTTTGAGGTGCACATTCACTTTTTGCTTTTACTGTCAGTGTGCAGGTGTGGTCCAGAGCATGATGGAAGGTGCCTGTGTGCAGACCATGTCCTGCTGTGGGCTGTGACAGGCCTGCCTACCCACCGCAGCACAGGTAGGAGCTTTGCTGACCTCAGCAGGGTGTGGTGTGGCACAGCACAAAGAGCTGAAATAAAGGGAAATCCACTTATCTACACAAATTAGCAAACAAGCTACTTTTTTTTTTTTTAAAATAACAAAGAGCTTTTTTAATTCTGTGATTTTTTTACAAGTTCACGTGTTATTTCCAAATCTTACATAATTTACTCCAATTAAGCCTCTCAGCTTTTGTTTGAAACCATAGCTTGCTTTGGCCAGTCATTTTATATTGCTCATTGGTCACTTAAATCATAGGATAGTTTGTTTTTTCCCAAATAGATGACAGACATTTGGAAAGCACAAGCCTATTCATGTATATTAAGAGGAACAACAAAACAAACATTCATGGAAGCTAGACATGCAGTGTTGCAAATGTTGCTTTTTCCTGCCAAGATCTGTAGTCAGTGAATATGTATTCTCCAGGATAGAAAAGTGACCCTAGCCTGGTCCTTTGTTAGATGCTCTATGCTTATCAGGACAGTGAAGAGGCTGATAATGTGCCACTGCATAGTGGCAGGAGAACAATATAAATGTACAGCAGACTGCTTGCCATGGCAATCCATACTCAGGGCTACCACATGATGGGTGTCATGTTATTTACATAAGACAACAAATCACTGAATAATCAGGTTAGAAATAGTAAAACTCAGCACACAGATGCAGTATTGAATGCAGCCCAGGCTTATCAAATCAGGTGGCTCATCTCTTTTGGGGTAGGATGTTAAGCTGCAAAGCTGTCTGTATGTAGGATTGGTCCAATACATACAATGGCAAAAGAAGACTTTTTGTTCTATTCTATAGGTACACATCAGAAACAGAGATCTGGCTGGGGTCCTGCAATTAACAGGGAACTTGAAATTACTTCTCTTTTTTTTTTTCTGTTCAGTACTACTGTAGGATCAAGGTCATGTATATAAGAAGTCTGTTGAACAAACTCTTTTTCTAGTGAAATTTTCTGTGTCCCATTCTATTCAGTCTTTGAGTTTGGGCATTTTTTTTCCTAAAAGTCATATTAGAATTTTTTTTTTAACTATACAAACATCAGTGCAGTAGGTTGTGCTTTCACCTAAACTGCACTAGAAAAGGGCAGGAAATACATGTCTGAAAATGTGTATTTTCCTACAAATTTTATTCACTTTCAATTTATCATTAGTAATAGTTGTATTTCTAGACATTATAAAGCCCATTGAAATCAGTACACATTTTCCCTTTGACTCCAGATGAGGTCTTCAGGGGCATTTTCTCAACAGCCTCTTGTGTGAATGCTGTAAGTGGTCCCAGTTCTCCCCTGGACATGCAGCACAGCTCACATAATAGCACTCTCTGTGTGCACAGATCTCACATCAGTTTCTGCCTTGCTGAAGTGGGTGTTTGCAGCACAGCAGGCACAACCTGTGCTGACTGCTGAGCCCTCCTTCCCCCAGAAGCTGTAATCTCTTACACGTTCATGGTGTAGCCATGAGCTTATTTACAGGTAGCTGTTTTCTTCACAACAATCAGAGCAGACATCAAATGTTTACATAAGGATGACACTAGCATCTCTCTGGTATCTGCCAAAGTTAGTGACTTGCTCATGGCAGATGGTTTCAAATTAATCTGATTCACAGATGGAACTGCAAGTGTAATTCCTCAATAGTGAGAATAAAAAGAGAAGGGGTCTCAGTATTTATGACTGTGGTTCAGTTTGTTTTGATGGTCTAAAGGCCTTCATGAGAATCATTGTGATCTCAACAGATACCTGTCCATATGTCTTCCAAAAAAAGCTTTACAGAAATAATCCGTGGAAGAATATGGTTGTGAAGAGGAAAATACAGAGAATATGAGGCAAGTTCTCAGTCTTAGTTGCTAATCCTCAGGTACCTGCTGGTGGAAGGTTGCTGCACTGTATTAGTAAACATAAAATTTTACCTCAAAAATCCTTTTTCAGATAAGCTGATGAGTGAAAATCTGCCTTAATCTTTATGTAAATATTGTAGATCAACACCCCAGAGACAGTCTTCTGTGAAGCAGAAATTAAATGTTGCATTAAACAACTTTACTCTTGCCCAAATCCAGTAACTTTCTTGACACAGTGTGGTTTAGCTTAGCTTTCCTACTCACACGGAGTTCCTTGTTCTGTATGCAGAGTCCAGTGCAAAGTTTAGCTCTTAGCACCAATGGTCCCTGATTTCTGCAGACTTGCTGATACTTACTAGATGTTCAATCTCATTGCTAGCACTGTCAGCCCTGTGGGGTCGCTGACAGGACTTTCTGAGTCAAAGGAAGCAAGTCAGTTGGCAGATATCTCGTGGCATAAAAGCTAGCTTCTGCAGGCAATTAGAGTTTCAAAAGCAGCTGGTGCTCCTCATGCCCTGGCTGCAGTGGTTCCTGTGGATCTGTCTCACCTGTAGGTAAAGCAGAAATACCCTGCAGCAAGGCCAGAGGATCTGGGATTTGTAGCTGTGAGAAATGTTATCCTGTCTCCTTAAGTAAAAGGCCTCTGTTTCTTTGAGAGGTGAAGGAGAGACATGTGGACTTCCCAGCTGAAATTGCTAACGTTTGCAGCATTATCCCCTAACCTACAAGCTGAGGATGGATATGGGAAGGTGGCTCACATACAGGTGGAACAAAGCCTTGCTTACATGGTGAGCATAGATATTATTTTAGATAACATTGACAAGGAGTGTCAGCAAGCTCAAGCATTAAAAAGGTGTGAAGTACAACCAAGAAATCAAAGCAAGCCTGAAGTGCAAGGATATGAGTAGCCCTTATGTAGTGTTAACCATTGCACACCAGCAGTATTTGTGTCCTTCCCTGAGTTTAAAAAGTCAGCTAATTCAAGAAGGTGTTGCTGAAACCTGGACATTTTTATCTTGGAAATCTCTAGGCTGTTCCTAGTGAGTTCTTGCTATTTGGTGCTGTAACAGAGAGGGTAACGGGCTGAGGGGTATGACTCAGTACAGATACTGTGGCCTTTCAGCCATTTCCCTATTAATATGATAGGTTCAAAGTGACAGGGCTGAACCTGGCTAGATACACTCTGAGCAAGAGCAAGTTCTGAAGAATACAAGCAGTTGAGAAAAACTGTCCACAAGTTTTCAGTATGACAATATTTGAAAGGCACAATAAGGAAGAAAGAATGTGTCTGAAAACAGAAAAGTAGCTGTTACTGCTCCAAAGCCTAATGGCTGTACTAGCATCCAAACTTTTCATTATTTTTATTGATGCAGTAATAATTCACAGCTATAGTTAACATGGCTTTGACATTGGCGGCTGCCTTCAAAATGAATTCCATCTAATTAAACTAAACAACAAAGAAATCAAAGACCACTTCACTTAATGATTGCATTTAACTAGGAGTTTCTGCCCCTCTTCTCCCCCACAATGTCATCTTCTCCAAATAATCTTAAATCTTTGAGGAGGTGTGAGGCAAAACTAAGAGCTTAGGTAATATATGGCATAGACCTAATGAGTAGCAGTGAGGCTGGGGCACATGGGCTGCAGTGCCAGCTACCAGACATCTGACAGTGGCAAATAAGTCACTGGCTCCTCCTGGGCCAACATAAAATCTGTTATTATTTCCTAGGAGAGCTGGTGGGGTCAGGCCAACAACTGCATCACAGCATGCACAAACATGTCATGCTTGTAATTTAACATATGAACAGAAGTCAGGAATGCACTGTTACATGAAATGCTTCCCCAGGAATTGTCATGATTAATTTGTGGGAGTGGTCTTAGCACTTGCCTACATGCAGCACACTGTACAGTGTGGTTTCAGTCAGCAGTGATGGGTGCATGGGGTCCCGCTGGATGGACCATCTATAACAAACTGTTAGTAAGGAAAAAATCTTGTTTATGTTTCTACATAAGTAAACTTTTGGCCTCTCTATAGATCTGTTAAGGTGTTAAGTTTCAAGAAAACATATTTCATTACTACCCAGCATCCATGAATATGCCCCATTTACTCATAAGCTCAGTTACAGCATTAGCTGCTCCCTTACATCAGCCCTCTGACACCACACAACATGTATTTGGTCTACATGACTCCTGAAACCCAGAAGGGGCTTTTGACATGGCTGCCTAGATTCACTGATGAAAGTATGCAGGAGAATCTGTCTGGTGCAATAGTTGCAACACATTTTTCAAGGAAAGCTTCTTGAGGAAATTGTATGTAACAAATTACAGGCTCCTCTGAAACAAAGCTCTGGGAGCTAGAACTGCAGGATGGTTTAGCAGGAGTCCCCTAGTCCTTACCTGGCTGTTGAATAGAGCTGTGCTTAGGTTTGCAATGTAGAGTAGCACCTCTGTGGCTTCTCTGTCCCTGTGTTGGCCAGTCTTTTGGTAGTAACAAGGCAGGAAGGTGGATAAAAAAGGCATTGACAGAGATCAGTGTTGTCCCTGCTCATCTCTGCATTGTTACAGCAAGGGAAAGCTGTAATCCAGGGTCTGTGCTCTGTCATTGCCTTGGGAGAACATGCTGGAAAACCTCTCAAGCCTCTGGGAGGCTTGGGATCACATGTGTTGTCAGTACTTAACTCATGGCAGTGCGAGAGGGCCTGTGTGCTCCACTTCAATACTCTTCAGTTAGACAGATGATGAATTAGAGGCAAGTCTCTGAAGCATGAGGAGCATATCATTAGCTAAATGTTTTGAGCTACCTAGGATTAGAAATAACAAAGGAAGTCACTGGCTAAGTGGTAATAAAGAAAGATCACAACCACACAGATTTTACTCTCATCCAAGACGCTGCCACCTGTCTAGATTGTAATTTCTTTGCTGTTGCAAACTCTTGGGTCTTTTCAGAAGCCAGTGTCATCTTGGTTAGTATAGGAACAATGCCAGAAGCACAGCTTAATAGTCAGAATGGGGAGAAGCGCAGACTCCTGCTTTGAGGGCATCAAGATGTGTTTTGTGCAGCATCACACAGCGCTGGGCTGGCACCAGATCCAGCCACTCGCTCTTCTCTGTGATGTTGTCTCATGATCAAATCTGATTCTTCTGTATTTTTTTTAAGAAATGTGGTTGAATAGAAACACAACTCCACCTCTCCCAAACAAAAAGCCCTCCCTTTTCAAGCCCTGTTAGTAATGTATTACCTCACCTAAACTTAATGAAACATCTCTCATCCACATACACTAGTACATTACAGGAAATAGGGACATTTTATGTACAAAGATGACATAAAAGGCTATAGATGGCATGGTTATTAGCCTATATTAGCACATTGTGTCCTTGTTGCCACTAAGAATAGAAATACAGAGATTAGATAAAAAGAATTAAAAGCTGGACAACTCTTCCCTCCCAGAATAAATCTTGGAAAACATGAGAAAAATAGTAGCTGTGATAAAACAAGTATTACCTTGAAGCTTGCAAATTTCCAGCTAGCCATGCACTGTCGTTGTTTCAGCATGGGGTCAGGGGAAGGCTTATCTATAAAGTGAAAAAATATCTAAGCTGCAGCAATGTTCCAAGGCCTTCAGTATAGTTAAGAAATTTACAGAATTGGAATAAGTAAGATCTTTAATAAAATTAATTTCCAAATTTAAAAACATTAAAAATTGTTAGGGCTTAGTCTTTGTCTTTACCCCAAACAGCTGCTCCTATTGCAGAGTAAGTCTTAAAATGGTAGTGAAGAAAGGTGGAAAAAAAAAAAAAAATCACAAACAGCATTTTATGTTTCCACATGGGGAGAACAGCCAGGCATATATGAACTTGTCTTCCTACCCACACTTCAGAAGACAGTTCAGTTTACTCTCATGTCAGCAATACAAGACTTAGACCTGAGCTGGTATCAGAGATCTCAGGAGACACATCTAGCAAGCAGCCAAGGAATCTGTGCATTTTGGCAAGGCTTTGGCAGATCCATAGATGCTGTGAGCCAGGTTCTGATGTCACTTACGCCACTCTAGCAGCTTCATTATTATCTGGATGTGTACCAGTCCCAGCTTTTGTTTATTGTAACTGGACAAGTGTCAATATTCAGCCAGTCCCAGGCTACATAAGTGTATGATAAAGCCACATTCATCTGATAGCTGGTCATGTCAGAGAGATAATGTGACATACAAGTTGTGACTGTCATGAACTTTTCAGCCGGTCTGACAGATGAGAAATCATAACCAGGAGAGGGTGCAGTTGCTTATGGCATGACACTGGTCTTACTTCGCCAAGCAGCAACAGGCTCTTGCTAGCCCCTATTCCTGCTGGATTCAGTAGGTCTTAGCTGGAACAAGGCACAGGAATCCAGGGCAAAACAGACCTCAAGAGTGTACTTAATTTAAATACAAGAGGCTTAAACACAAGCTAAACTTTGTAACAGCATCCCTCTGTGACTTGGAGAACAAACCACACTGATTGCACTCTTTCTGCATTTCATCATCTTATTTCCCCCACCAGCATCAAAAAGGGAGACTGGCTTAGGGGAGAGAGTGCTCTTTCTGGAATAAGTCACCATAGGCTATTTTAATGCATATTTGCAAAATCCTTTCCTTCTGAAAGCTATTCTCCAGATTACTCTTTTTTAATCCCCAACAAAAGAGAAGTTATTACGTAGCATCAACCACAAATGGTGACATCTTCTGACAATCTTTCTGGCTGTGCTGCATTTCCTTAACACATGGCTGAGCACAAGCAGCTCTGATGCAATTCTGCTGCTGTCAGATCCAGTAGGTTTCAGTTTAGCTCTGAAAACTAATCCCCTGGGTCTACCTCCATTTTTACACACATGGATAAGAAGCCAGATTTAAACTTGGAAGAATCTAGAGTAGTAGATATATCTGTATTTTGCTTTTGTTTATTGGTTGCAGCAAAAAATGTTTAGTTATATAGGTATCACAAATATAATTCTTCACATTATTTAAGTAGTAAAGCATTATATAATGCAATTTTAAATTAAAAAATACCTAGTTCAGTGTTAAATGTACCATCTGGTAGCATTGCATCAGCATTTGGCTTGCTACAGGGTACTAAAAGGTTCTAATTTTCTGTTTTACACTATTAGCCTGAGGGGTAGAGACTTTATTTGGCTTTACAGGCATGGAAGTCACTGAGCAGATTTTAGACCAGAAGGGAACCTTTTCCTCAGCTGGATATTCTGGGACAGCTGTATGGAAATCACTGGATACTCCAATAACAACAGCAGAGCTTGCCCGAAAGTACATCTACAACCATGTGTGCTTAATGCCAGTTACTAACTTGTTCATAACCAGTACAAAAGCCCTTAAGTACATTACTTTTTGTTACCAGTTTGTGTTCTTCATTCTATTTCATTAACCAAATTACATCTTTCATTCAACGAATTGCTCTTCAGAGAAAATCCAGCCTCCCTATTAATATCCATATTATCATCACTCTGATACAAGACATCTCTCAAGGCATCTCCGATTAAGATACTCAAGTTACTAAAACCCACACCACTGCATCAACTCAAATGAATACTTAAATTTATAGAAGCATGTCACATTTTTCCAGAGTCCCACATAAGGAAACAAATGCCCATGAGGTTCTGCCAGCGAAGGAGTTTGTTTATGGGTTTAGGATCAGGATTCAATCAGTCATGTCAGTCACAATATGTATTTTTTTCAAGACCCTTTTGCTGGTAACATGGCTGATCTGCAGGCTAGCAACACTGACTCCGTCTCTCATGCTCTATTTATAGAGCTGCAGCTAGAAGTACCACAGGACTGCGATTCTGAACAAAGTCACTGCTAAAGCTCCTTCTGACCACTGAGCCTCACGCTACACTGATGTAGTACAAAATCTTTTTCAGAAGGCATATGCACTTCCCCCATAGGGCTGCATGCAAAAAACCCCACAAACTAGAAGCAAGGAAACCCAGGCTTCCATTTCTGTGTCACATATTAAGGTTTCCAGTGAGGTTGCATGAGTTTGTTTTGTTTAGTAAAACAGTTTTGGCAATTATAAAATCTTTTACAACATATAATTGTATCAGTTATGCAAGCTGAAAATGCTATAGATTAATATACTTACAGTTTAGAATGGTTATACTTAACATTTATTACACTGGTCCAGGTGAGGTGCTAGTTTATGGAACAGAGATGACTTGAAAACGGGGGAATTCCATCTGTAACAAGTAAAAGCATTAGTTATTTTCAAGCTACGTGGCAGCGTTCTTTGGCAGCGTGCCAAAGAGGATACATATTTGGACTGCCTCTGACCCAAGAAGCTTACAATTAGAGCTTAACAAAACTAGGAAAATAAAGGATTTTGTGTTTAGGCTTGGCTTTACTTTCTAGATAGTCTTTCAGTTCAGGTCTGAAGCTCTGAAGGGTTGTCTGGGTTGACTGCAGCTGTGAGCACCAGTAGAGGTGAACACTGAGGAGGGACCTGAACATGAAGGGAGACTAGTGACTGGTAGGGTCACCAGACCATAATTGGAAGGACTATCAGTACAAAGGGACAGAAGAGCATAAGACTCAGAAATAGAAAACCACCTCCAAATAGTCAGACAAAGCCAGACTCTTTCTGCAGAGTTAAGATTTTGCACTTGACTGGCAAGCTCCTTTGCTGCAAAACAGCTTTTTTCAACTAGTTGTCCTTTTTTCTATGCACAGATGACAGATGCTTTGAAATCTTGTTTTGTTTAAACCTGGATATTAGCTGTCATGGTCCATAAAAAGCAAAAAATGTATTCATATTAGTCTAGTTTGGTTGAGGAGCATGTTTTTGGACTGTATGTCCTTAACCTCCCCAGTTACTCCACTTCAGGTCACATTGCTGAGCAGTCTAGGGGCTCCCAGATACCAGACTAGAGTAAGTCCAAATTAAAACTTGCAGAAAACCTACAAAAAGCCATTGAGTCTTCAATGCCATGTGTTTTTGCTCTATAGTTCATCTCTCCTTACACTGTAGTAGTTACTAAGATAAGCTGACATTCCTGCTCTTCCTATCCAGAGCTTTCTTCCAGCAGTGCACTATTTACTAGAAAACTTGTTTTTTCCATTCAGAGGAGAGCTTAGCTATACTGAGCAGTGCTTTTATGTGAACAAATCCTCCAATTTCTTCTCTTCTAATGAATTAAGGTTGTTTCTGCCTCCCACCCCCTTTTTAAATAGTGGAGATTTTTCAGTCACCACAGTATCATTCAGAGAAGCAGCAGTACAGTGCTAAGCAGCCTACCTCTACAAGGATTAAGTCTAGAAGGTTGGTAACAAGCATTTAGTCACTTGTTAATTGTAGCATTAATTTCTTAGGAAGATAAAATACAAACAAGGCATATGCTCCTATGCAAGTTGTGACAGTAAGGTTCTGAAGGACTCAGGTTAGCAGCTTGTCAGGTGAGGAGATTAGTGGAAAATAATTTGTTACTCAGGTCACTTAATGAAAATAACTTTGGAAGAGCATAGCAGAGCCTTTGGGGTAGAATAATTTATTCCTCTTCTGCTTCCATCACTGTAAATTAACCTAAGATATAGAAGAAGCCGATCGAAAAAGGAACTCAACCTGTCAGAGTAATGCAGAAGGAGCATCAGCAATTACAGTGCATTGTTGTCATCTCTGCTGCCCCTCCAGTGATAATATGTAGAATACATATTCTTCAGAGCAAAGGCTTGTTTTGCATCTTTAAAACAAGACTGTTTACTAAGATGCAGATCAAAACACTGTGCAACAAAAGTATTCACCACAAGACAGCTAGGCATGGCAGAGAGAGAGGCCACAGCAGCCATCATTTGCATGATTCCCTTTCTGTGTTTTGGTGGTTTGTTTTGCTGCTCAGCTATAATCAGAAAAAAAGCTTCATCTCCTGTGATTGTAGGCCTTACACTGATCTGCTCCCAGACCCCAGGGAGTCTCTCTGTCTCTGTACCATCATTTGCCTTCTTATCCCTTAATTAAAAGTGCTGCAAACTGCCCAGGAAAACACGACTTCTACACAGCATCTGGCTGTGTGCTAATGAAATCGTGCTCATTTTTGAGGTGAGGGCTTGTGATATGAGCCAGAATAAGGGATGAGTGATCTCTTGATACACCCTCAATTTCATCCCAAACCTTGGGACAACCATTTTGAGAGCCTCAGATCCAGACTGAGAAATCTTGGGAGGAGACAAGATTAGCACTATCCCCACCTGTAACATTACTACCTTGTATGCAAGTGCTCGATTCATATTCTGAGCAACATTAATACCTCATCTGTGTAAAGCTGAAAATCCTTTTCACAGCCTTGGGTACAATAACTTCCATACAGAAAACCAAGATTAAACTTGACAGTAATAGGAGTGATAGAGGGGCAACGCAGTCTTCCTTTGAGCCAGAGGCTCTGAATACAACAGCCAGTGACTGACTGAAAAAGGAGGAAGAAAGATCAATGCAGTTACTGAAGCATCAGGGCTTAAAAAAATGCTTCTGAGGAAGAGAAAAAAGAAAAATGCACACCTTTCTCTTGGCATTTACCAAACTACCTAAATGAGCTGAGCAAAGGAAAAGAAAGGAAGTCAAGGACCTTAAAAAGAGAGCTGCATTCAGCTGTTTGTTATTAGATATCTTAAAATACATTTATCCAACCTTGCTAAGAGAAGCCAAGCTCTCCATGACCCACAGCAAATCTTCACAACCATTCTCTCCTCTTTCCAAGAGCTGCATTTATAGGCTCCCTCCAGGCAGCCTCTGTAGGGACCAGCCTCCTTAGCAAACCCTCTTTACACCTGTGTCTGCAGACTGCCAGAGGTTTAACTCCTCATGTACCACATGCAGGGTAGCAGACTTGTATAATTCCCAAAAATATCTCTATCCACCCAGTGAGCCCTACTCCAGGACGTGACCCTGCATCTCAGCGTGGTGTCAACTTTTGGGACAGTGTTGTGAACGAGCTCTGTCCTGCTGCCCCAGGTGGGTTATGTAGAGGTTTATTAATGAACTTCAGTCTTTAGCTCTGAAGTGCTATAGAGGCACTGAACTCCCAGGGAACTTACAGTCAGTGCTCTGAGGTTCACTGTCTCATAACCACTCTTGGGTTTATCCTACAGAAGGATTTCTAGCCAGTTACTTTTTGCTACTTTATTGCTGCTTTCCTTCTGAATTTTTACAGACAGAGTAATGTTTCCTGTCATTAGGACTCTTTAACAATAGTTTCTCTGAAATGCCTGTGACATTTGCAAGGGGAAGCAGGCCTACTGTTCACCAAAACCAGCAATCACCCCCTGAGCAGCAGGATGCCAACTACCAGGGCAAGAGTGGTGGGCACACGAAGTACAGTGTGCCTGAGTAATGATTAACACACAACAAAGAGAGCTGCCTGTGCTGCAAATGGGAGCACACTGTGTGCTTGGGATGCAAGAGCATTTTGGTCTAATTTTGCACTCTGCATATAGTAATAAGACACAACAGGGTGTGCATTAAGCTCATCTTTTGAGAAGTGCAGCGGTAGCTGAATAATGCACACCCTGGAGTGTCTTATTTGTAGTGGACTATGGCTCATTAATTTTACATTTATATTTTTTCAAACCCATTAAAAAAAAAAAAAACAACAAATCTATTCTGAGGACAGTTATGTAATGTATCCTTCCACTGAAAAGTATTTTCAAATAAAAACAGAAGGGAGAAGATGAGGAAGAGCTTTGTTCAACTGCAGACCAGTGTTTGGTTTGGTTTGTATAGGGTCTGCTACAAGCAGGTTCTCAGCCTGCTAATGCAGAAATATAATGCAAATAATGATAGTTATGGAATCTCTTCAGTGCTCACTCTTTTCTAGACTTTCTTTTCTTTTTGTGTAGTCACAAGTTACAGAAAATAAATTTCTTTTTGTGTAGGGCCTTCTGTCTTCTGCTTTTCCTACAAAAGTCCACCTTTTGGCATATGAACCAGTACCCATTTCAGAACAAGTTCACATTCTGGTGGGGATGTGACTGACTTTTACACCAGACTGGGAACTGAATGGTCACAGGTTCCTGCTCCAGAGGCAAAAAGGCATAATTTGGGTGGAAACGTTTTTGCCAGAATAGCGGTTTCTGCACATGTATGGATGGATACAATAGGATTTAAAGAACAGAGGATGTTATTAAAACTCTGTTTTGTTGTGACATAACTTCAAAAGTATGAAGGAGGGACATAAGAATTCTGCTGTTCCACGTGAAATATGACCATGGTTTATCCCTTTACATAGGTTCCAACGTTGATGATGGACACTCAGTTTTCAGAATTCACTCCAGATATCACCCCAATAATGCTGGCGGCTCATACCAACAACTATGAAATCATCAAACTGCTTGTCCAAAGAAGGGTAACAATTCCACGCCCACACCAGATCAGATGCAACTGTGTGGAATGTGTCTCCAGTTCAGAGGTGGACAGCCTGAGGCATTCCAGGTCAAGGCTGAACATCTACAAAGCCTTAGCCAGCCCTTCGTTGATTGCCTTATCAAGTGAGGACCCCATCTTGACGGCCTTCCGACTGGGCTGGGAGTTGAAGGAGCTCAGCAAAGTGGAAAATGAGTTCAAGGCTGAATATGAAGAGCTTTCACAGCAGTGCAAGCGTTTTGCTAAGGACCTTTTGGATCAAGCGCGGAGTTCTCGAGAACTGGAAATCATTCTCAATCACAGAGATGATCAAAGCGAAGAGCTGGATCCCCAAAAATGTCATGATTTGGCAAAGCTAAAGGTAGCAATAAAGTATCACCAGAAAGAGGTAAGAGTAATCTAAATGCAAAGGTGTGTGAAGGCTTCATGTATTGGGTAAAATTACTTGTTTCTCCTGTCTCCATGGGTTTGTTCCAGGTTGCTGCCTGAGACCCAGCAGGGGTGAATTTGAGTAGACAACTTTGTGCAAATGGGTTGGGCACCAACCAGGAGGTTCAGTGCACCTTGGTGACAGTGTGAATCTGGTAACATTTGAGGGCAATACGACTGTGACTTGCTGCAGTGGGTTATGGCTTCTACAGCACCAACACTTCGGTTTCAAAGAATCTTGAATCTCATTTCATTGTAAACCATTCCCCTGCCAAGAAAAGCCTTCAGAAATGTGAAAATGCTCATGAGATGCTAGGAGGTCGATCACGTCATGTGAATACTTCACATCTGAGACAGCTCAGGTTGATTCTTGCTCCTTGATTAATCCAGGTTTTAGGTATAGAGAAGTGGTTCCCAGAATTTCAAACTCCTGCCCATAGTACCAGAAAAGAGAGTCATACTTCAGCTAAAGGGCAAAGAACCTTTCAGAAGCCCTGCAAATCCAGAGATTTGTAAGTTGGTTCAATAAAGGCCATGAACCCAAGGAGAATGCTGACAACAGTTTTATTAGTTGGCTCTGGATTTTCTTTCTCTTTCCAAACCTGGACACAATTTAGTACATTATATATTACTGTTGGCCAGTGATGTTCCAGGTTATCTGAAGGAGGAATTTAGCTTGCTTGGTTGAGGAATTGCAATGTCTTTTACATTCTTCTGTGTCTGGAGGGTGACAGGAGTGGCAGAAACACTTGCCCCCTTACTCTTTTCACTGTCTTCCCCACATTTGATACTTTGTTTTATGCCTTGATGAGGACAGCCTGATAAGACACATTCCACCTCCCTTAATGGCTGCTCATGTCATCTGAGGTACAATAGTCAGGAAGTGAGAGATGCAGGTTTTCCTTTCTTCCCCTTGGTCTGTTACATCTCTGGAGTACCAGCCCCTTGATGCAACAAGCTGGAGCCCAAGCCTCAAGCTTTCTGGAATCTGGCACATGGTCCATTATTGCTCTTACTGGGCTGCTCCAGAGAAGTGTCAGCAAGGTCCACTGTATTCATAGCAGGTTGTGGTTCTTACTCTCCATGACAGGGTTAGGTAACACCTTGAGTGCTTTAGAGACACAAACAAGTAGCGAAGAATTAGTCTGCAGAAGGGTGATAGAGTATGTCAGGTTAAATGTTCCTGAAATCCAAGAAGGTCTAGAAACTCTACTTCTGTTTTGTTGGGGTTTTTTTATACTGTCCTGATAGCCACAGACACTGCACCCCCACACACCCTGCAGCAGCAAGGATGCCACTGGCACTGCTGTGTGTAGATCACTGCTGGTTTCTCAGTGGCTGCTCAGAGTTCAGGCTCACTATTGACATCCAGGCATAAATCTGTGGCTACCTCTATCTTGGGTTCACATACTGAAATTCCAAGGCTGAAGGACTTCATTTGAAATGTAGTGCTCAACAGTCCTGAAGCTCTTTGACTTTAAAGTAGCAAATTTTTAATCTTTGCTTGCCAGTTTTCATCTCGTTTTTTTTTAGGCATATTTGACTGAATTCCAAGCATATGGACAAGTTCCATGTTTTGTGACATATTCATGACAGTTCAAGCATATAAAAGACTTATGGTATATACATATACACATCTATAGTATCTTTTAATCTGGCCTGAGTGCCTCAGTCTTCACACTTTGACATGGACAAGGGCTGGATTAGTGAGGGGAGCCACTTCAGTTCAGTCCTACCTCCAGAGGAATACTGGCCTCCTCACAAAGGCTCCACCTCACTCTGTGTCCCCAGGTAAATTCCACTGCCTGTGCATTTATGCCTCATGACCCAGATACAGGTTTTGTCTTTACAACAGTAGAAAATTCTCCCATCCTTTTTTTTTTTTTCTCTCCTTGTTTTTTCTACAGCAGAAAAAGCCCGTGAGGTACAAATTTTGAATTCTCAAACATTACATGTGTCACTCATGAGGAAGAAAACCTTTTCCTTTGGAGGAGAGCCAAAACTATGGAGAAGAAATTTCTTGCTTTTCATGTTTATTTTTAATAAGCCCATATATCCTAGAAGGTAAATTACTGTTTACACAGAAGAGAAAAATTCCAATTATACAGGAAAGATTAAAATGTGCCCTAAGGTAGCTTTGTAGTATATATTATGACAGCAAACGTAAAAACCATGCTGTGCAATGTTCACAGGCTCCCTCTCCATCTCATCTTAAGTGTAGAATGGTTGTGTCCTCAGTTTCAAATGACAGAAGGGCCATTATTATTTCTTTAGTACATAGGAAGGATTTAATAGCTGTGATCACTGTTTGCATGGCAGTCACAAAATACTAGACAAAAATGAGGACAGCTCCAGTACACTGTGAAACATGAGGAGTTAGATCCAGCACAGACACATCAGCTTTCTCCAAGTCCACTTTCAAAGAAATTATTTAGTAGGATCATGACAATTAATGATCTAAGAGGTAAGTAAGCTTTTCATACATGCTCTGTGGTACATGGCATTTGTCTTCATATTATTACTTTTCACATTCTTTTATTCATGACTAATTTTGGAAGGAGAAAGGTGCTGAAGACTTAATACAAAAAGGCAGAGCTCAGCTGTTGAGGATCAATCTTCACTATGCTGTTCGGGCACCAAATTAGCTCTGAATTTGTTAATTTGTTAATTTGTTTGCATTTCTAAGGAAAGATGGGGAATATTCATCACTTAGGATCTTGCCAGTCATGTAAGGCACAGGTGTATGTGCAGTGGAGCATCGTCTGTTCAAAGAATCAGAGCATAGGCTGAGTGCAAATACCATTTTTATGTCCTTTAAGGTTTTTTTTTCTTTGCCAAAATAATGTAGAGCAACCATACCGCAGCAGTCAATTGGGTCCAGAAGAGCAAGGTTCTCCTTGTGTATAACATTCTGCTAAACCACCAAAATAGCAAACAGACACTCAGCCCATTCCTGCTTTCCTGCTCTCCATCACAGGTCATTCACATCTTCAGAATGAAGTGCAACATCAGAGTGGTGAATTTTCAGTGCTTTGCATTTTTCTGGTACTGGTAGTTGCAGGTGGCTGTGCAGGTGTAGTTTGTATGTCTGTAAGAAACACGCAGAATGCAAGGCACTCAGAAAAAATGTATTTTATCCATGACTATATTGCTTAGCACTTTCACTGAATTAGATCAAAGGAGTGCATGAAATTCCCTCTCAGAAACCTTAACCTTGGTCTCTTACTCACTGTACTCTAAATCAGTGACAGGAAAGGAGAGAAATAGAATTGTTTGCTTTTCTGATCTAAAACTAGTTCTCTTTGTTGTCTTCTCTTCAGCGTAAAGCTTCAAAAGTTTTAGTTCTTTTTTTCCAAGACATTTACATAGACAAGTAGCTCCTGAGATACAGTACTGGAGTGGATGAATAATCATTCCTGCCATGCCAATATATTTTTCAGCTGCGTCTTGACTCGTGTCAACTGTGTGGCTGCAGTTAGAAGCACAGCGTAGTTCTCCAGGGAGTTTGCATAAACCTGGCAAATTTCTAAGGGCACTTCAAGTTAGTGTATAAAAAGAGCTTTTAAAAATATCAGAGATGCATGAAAAATTAAGTGCCAGGTCTGCAGAAATCGAAGTTCATTTGCTGCACCTTGTTTACCTGTTTCAGAAGCAGTTCAGGTATCCTGATGGATAGCCACAGCTCTCTTTGCTTGCTGGCAGTGCAAAGTTATTCTCCCGTGGTTTTGTCCGTTTTCTTGCCACACTGCCTGGAGGTATAATGATACAGGGCTGAATATTTGTATTGTGCTCTTTAAAGGCACAATGAAAAGCTAGCTTTTTGGTGAGCCTGCACAGCTCACAAGATAAATAAACAGGCTTTTACTTTCAAACTTCTAAAGTTAAATCATACCATGTCATGAAAAGATGGGGGAAGCTGCTCCATGTGGAAGCTTTTTTCCTTTCTGGTGACCTGGAATATTTGTATCCCATATGGGATTAGATGGTGAGAACTGTGCAGTTACACTGCTTCTAGATCTGTCCTCCACCACAAACCTGAATGTAAGTTCAGGGCTTTCTAAAGCGCCGAATGTCCAAATGTCACCTTTCATTTCCCAGCAGCACTCATTCACTCAGTATTGGATGCAGCAAAGTTACCATCTGATGTGTGAACAGTGGCCTGTGCTAAATGAAGCTTTTTTTTTTCTCAGACTCAACCTCAGCAGGCAGGATGACCACATTACAAACCTTCTGTGCTTGTGGCACAGGCTGAGCTGTGATCAACAGGCAGTAGGACTTTGGGGTGAGGCGTGAGCATGGAAATTTAACCAACTACAGCTGTGTTGCATTACAAAAAACAGGACAAGTGGCATTTAAGTTTAACTTCTCTGCAGTCTTGGAAGAAGAAATATTCAGAGAACTGATGGTTCATCAGTTTGACAAAGTGGACTTGCATGTTTATTTGAGGTAACAGGATTATTTGGTATATTATTTGCGTAACTCCAAAATGTTCTAACTCGATGAAGGTTAGCCACATATTGCAGCTGTCACAGAACAGAACTGCAGAAGACCATCTTTTGACAGCAAAATAATCTGACTAATATTGCCATGCACAAATTTGAAATAACAACCTAAGAAAGGTTTGTCAGTCAAGGACAAGGACTCTGCTTGTGCTATAGTAATGTGTAGCAGGCAATAAATTCCTGGATCATTCTTTAAGTTGTTTTTGGTGCCTTATGCCTCTGACTTAAATTATGTCTTGGACAAAGACAGGAAATAGGTTGAAAGCTAAAGGGTTTGCGACTGTTTTAAGAACATTCAAGAATGATTTACCAAGGTTGTCAGTTCCCTTAACTTCATGTATCCCATCAGGCTTCTTGCCAGCAAGAGAAGAGGCTTGGGAAGCCAAAGTTGAAGAACAGGACATGATTGACTTGCTTTCTATAGACAACAGAAACTGGAAATAAGTGACCCCTTGTACATTGTATAAGCCAAATGTTCAGTGTTACTACATCTGAAGGTCTAGAGTGCCTTTCAGAATCAGCTTCATACCAGTAATGAACAGTATATTGTGTAATTCACAATAATAACCTTGAATGATACCCTGAAATAATAATCTCTGCACAAAAAATACTGCTATGGATTCTCCCTTTTGGATATAGAAGTGGTCATTGTTATTTATCTGATCTCTGTGAATTCCAGCTTTACTTCTGCCACTTTGTGAAGAGTGTTATGAAACTCTTTAGAAGAAAAGAACTGAGATTTCAATCCCTTTACACCTCTTACGTCCACATCAGATGCATCATCATCCAGACAAGCCATTTAAGTGTGTCATGATTGAGAACACAGTTACCTCATAGCTCTTCACTCCAGGAGAAGTGAGATAGATGGGTTAATAATAATACCATAACGCCCCCCCCCCAAACTGGGATCTTGTGCAGAATGGCATTGAAAAGCTGTGACTGCAGGTTTTCTGTTCTTACTCTTTCTCCACAAACCCAGCTGGCTGAGTAAACATCCTTCAGCAAAGGGTACGTCCTCTCCCTATAATGGTGATATCAGAAGCAGAGGGTAGTCTTTAGATGTTCCCGAGTGTGTGAGAAGTATTTATACTATGCTGGTCTGTTCTTTCCTGGATTATCAGAGTAAATCTACTCATTCAGGATAAGTTAAGGTAGAAAAAATGAAACCAAAATTAAATATTTTCAGCATAGATATTTCTCAGGTCAGAAAGGAAGCAAATGAAAAAATACTGTTAGAACATTTTGTTAACACTAATAGGGTAAAGTACGTATGTATTTAAAAATAATTGTGAATGACTTTTAAAATTCTTGTGTTTGCTTTACTTATCACTTATTTAATGCATATGTTAGAAATTCTCTGAGGAGAATAAACCCAGCCTTTTGCTTAAAAGTCAATACCATCTCCACTTCAGCTAAAGGCTGTGAGAGCTTCAGCTATTCATTTGCAAGTGTAACTCTTGAAGTGCTGCCCTGCTGCCTGCAAGACGACTTAGAAAAATCTGCAAGGTTTGTGTCTTAACAGTTTTTAGCCTGATTGTTTTTTCAGTGCTTCTGTAGGATGATGCTGATATCCCCTGTTCAGCTCTTGGAAACCAGTTAGTGTGTTGTGAATTAACTGATGGTCTCTCTTGGGTATGTTGCTGGTGTTCAGCACTTGCTTGTACTGCATCACTCTGCCTCTGGAAATCCAGTCTGCGTCTGCTTCATCTTTGTAACACAACTGTTTCCTGCAATGATCCCTGAAATACTTCCTATGGGAATTTATTTACCAACTGTAGCCTTCTGTCTGCTAAAATAAATGCTGAAAAGTTTTGCTTACCTCTGGATTCCTGCTCGGGGTCTGGCCCAGAAGAACCATGTTCTGGTGGGGTGTTTGCTAATGCAGCTTGGCCTCCAGGAGCACCATTCAGCAGCTTGTCCTTATTCAATTGCAGGATTTATGCCTGCACTTAAATTCTGCTGACACAGCCTATAAATACAAACCTAGAGCTAAACACAAGTTTAAGTGCTCTTGCGTAGAGATGGATTTAATTTCAAGCTTAAATACTTTGTTAATTGCTTCTTCCATGGGTAGGTACCCAGGATTCGCAAGCCTCTATCTTTGTCTTAGAATATGTGGGACCTCTTTATTTTAAATGTTTCAGCCAATACAACTTAAATTTGTGAAAACTAGGAATTTTTATGGAACTGTAGCAGACTTTTAGAGGTTATTCAGCCTTTCCTTTTGCCAGCATTCACATCATTGGTGAATTTCCAATTGCTCCTGCTTAAGCAGAGTTCATGTCTGCTACCATTAATATGTGTTATGGATAGGAGACCTTTAGTTAAGATTCATGTGTCATCATCACTTAAAATAGTTTAAGAACAGATTAGACAAAACACAGTATAATTTAAGGCCATATGTTCATCGGTGCAGGATCTGGAGCAGGAGAGGGGTTGAGCAATTTGGGTAGCACCTGGTTTTCTTGAAGGACTCTTCTGGCTCAGCTAGTGATCTTAATAATGGCAGGGATGACTGTCCTTTGGATTTGCATCAGTGCCTCACTTGTAGAAGTAGCAGTGTTTTTGATAGGATCTGATTAGCAGCTGTGTTTTCAATAGGATATTGACCCTATATTTTCCTGGGAAAACAAACTATTATCTCTTGGAAGTGCATGATGAAGAATGTTGTGTTGTAGTCCCTTTTCCTTGAGTTATACAGCCTTCCCTCCAACTTCTTGGTCTCATTTCTTTTTTTTTTTCCTGTTGCAGAAAGTACTTAATTAACAGGAAGAACAACCATTAGGTGTTTACCCTCTGCAGCTCACACTTCAGCAGCAAAATGTAAATAACTTTGCAGTCACTAATAAGGTTGAACTTTAAAAAGAAATGTGTGACAAAAGAGGATTTTCTTACTCATCTCACTCGTTGCAATACTGCAAACTTAAGGAAGCTGGTTGGTGTTTCCCATGTAGGGTATCTGGGCTCCTAGGGCTTGCTGGTTCTGCAGCAGACATCAGATTAGGCCACAGATAGTTTCTGTCTTCTGTCTTGGGCTAATTTAGAAATTTAGCTCTTCAAGAGCTGCCAACTGGAATTTTGTTTTAAGAGCAATCCAACTGGTAAAACAACCACGTTTCCTTTCTTCCTCAGAAGGTCCTGTCCTTTGTTTGAAAAGGAGGCAGAGTGCTTTGTGGCACTGGAAGTATGTTGTGCTGCTTGGTTCTTAGCCCAAGCACATGCAGGATTTGGGAGTGCAGGAAGAAGATGGATTTTATAAGTTCATTTATTTGTGTGCCATTTCATGTTCCTGAAGTTGGAGTAAAGGGGATCACTTCATTGCACAGAATCATCCCTGTGCCTGGTGACATTGAGCCAAGTGGACAGTGTGTATTGAGCTTTGTGGGTTATGACATTCAGATTTGGCACTGATTGATTAACACAAGCCTGTGGTAGAACTGATAGTGTAGGAGTTTTCTGTACTTCATGAGAAGAGAGAAAATTCTAGCCACTTGATTCTGAAAATTCAAGGATGAAAGTCTGTGTTCTGCCCAGTCCAGCTGCAGTTGTACTGATGTATGTGGAGCAGCTACTTCTGTGCCTGAGTAGGTCACCCCTGCTAGCAACCTGGGATGGGGAGGGACATGGAGCTACTGCTTCCAGCCCTGTCTGGCCATGCCTTGCTCGCCAGCACTGGGGGAGATGTCTGTCTTGGAGACATCTCCCTTCAACCTGCCAGAGAGAGGGTGCAAGGTAGTACCTACCACTGCAGGACAGGGCTTTGCTGAGCAGAGAACGGCAGCAGCATTTATCTGTTTTGTGACAGAACTGGGTTAACAGGAAATTTACATCCTTTACAGATGAAGCTAAAATACAGACTGATGCTGCTACATTGAACACTGCAGTTGCCTGATTGTCACAGTCTGCAAAATCTAGCTGTGTTCATTTGAAACTCTGCCTTTCCACAGCCAAAACAGCTTTAATTGTAGAGGGCAGCAACATATAATAATACCCTGAAACACAGTAACCTTGCAGATACTCAGCTGCCACAATATTCAGGGGTGCAGTGCAGTGCTGGGGTGAGATCTGACCTAGTGAAATGGGTGTCAGACAGGGGTACTAAAGTTAATTTCATGGCTCCCATGCCACATTTGGCTCTCAGTGGTAACCTCACTGGGAGCTGATGTAGCTGACGGATAGAACTCAGTCCTGCTTATTAACACAGGGCTCTGCAGTTACAAATAAGTGCTTATTTATCTATGAAGAGCATTCACTATCACCATCCACAGCAAGAGTACAGAAACAAACTCCACAACTTGAAACAGAAGACCCTGATGGCAGTCTTCAGAATAATCAGAATAAATGCAGAGAGATACTGTGCTCAGCCCCTGTGATATCTATCAGGAAGCTATTTCAGTTGCCAGCCCATCTGTGTCTGATACTAAATTAATTATGACCGTGAGAGATGAGGGATTTCCCCACAGGTAAGGGGAGAGAGGTGGAACATAATTGCTGTGTTTAATATTTATATTAATGGCACAGCATGCAGAATGCATTAAATTATTGAGAAGTAGAATTTAGGTGACATAAAAATATCAGTAAAGATTAAATATTAAGAAAAAGACACTTCATCCAGCAGCTGCTTTTTTCCCCTTAAAAATTTTCCCCTTGGTAGAGGATCTGGTGACAATGAGTATGATGAACATTGAAAATGAAATTCTCTAATAGCACAATCCAGCTGGAAGCCAAATGTTACACAAAGATTCTGGCAAGACTGCGAGAAGAAAGAGAGAGCATAAAAGACTTTGTATTGCAGTGGTTTCTACCCTCAAAATGCTTTCCAACTATGGCTGAAGTTGCTGATCTCACTTCTTGGAAAGGTGAAGATACATATCCCTATTTTAAGAAGCCAGGAGACAGAGCATCTTGCCTACTGGTGACACGGTGGTGTTGTCCTCACAAGAAGCCACTCATCTCATCTCTCTTCTAGTCATCAAGTGAACTGCATCTTCAGCTAGGGACAGGTTCTGCTCAACAGGTAATGGAGAAGGAGCTTGCTCTTTGGATTAGCCCCCACCAGAAATGCATCTACAGGCTTTGTCTACAGGTAGGCACAATCCTGTAAGAAGTTATGGCAGCACTACCACAGGCTTCACAGCATTGAATGCTTAGTTCATACATTAGCTGCATTGAGTAAAAATGCCATCTTTTGGAAGCATTTATTCTCATTCTAGTACAGCTCTCAGAACATTTTCCATCATGTCTGCAGGATGATATCTTGTACTGCCATTTGTAACAGAGATTGCAGGCTTCTGTAACACAGCAGTCCTTGAAAAAAAATGCACGTTATGTATTGGAGAAATACTGTTTGTAAGTGTCGCAAGCCGGTACTGGGGGGCTACCGGCTGTCAGGATGACAGTAAGTTGTATGCTCATCTTACACCAATAGAGAGCTTCTGGCACAGTACATCTGCCTCTGAGTCTGGACCATCTACAAAACTGGGACAATATGCAGTTTATTAAATAATCATGATCTCCTTTTCATTGTGCAGAAACTTGGATAGCAAATCCTGTCACTTACGGTATGTTCACATGAAATGATAAAAGACTGATACACACGTGTGCTATTTCTATCTGTGGCAAACGAAAAGCTTTGCAAAAAGATAAAAAACATATTTGTGACCCTACTTATGTGGAAATGGAACATGTACTCAGGAGATGCCTTGGCATAAATAGTGCTGGAGAAGTCAACTTGCTTTTCCAGATCTCAGTTCTATTTGCAAAGCAGAAATAAGATTGTTTCCATAACTTTATGAAGAAATTTGAAATGGTGGATGATAGTAAAATTCTGTGATCTTATAGTTTCAGACTACTTCACACCTAAAAGGGCTAATGCTGAGCTTTTTAATGTTTTCCTATTTTATGTGCATGGTTCAGTCTAGTAGTGAATTTGATGGTTTAGTCTAGGTAACAACATCCAGAAGCAAAGATGAGGCTGATGTTCACAGGACCACTTGGAGAAATGGCTCATTTCTGTATTCTTTCAAGTTCACACAAAGTTACTGAAAAGCAGTTGGTTCTTTAGGCAGCATAGCAAGGGCTTAGTTGACTTAGTTGTTATAATTCAGAATTCCACTGTTTCTGTACACTGGAAATTTTTTCAGCCAGCTGTAGTTCTTGTGCTGCTTGAGATCTGAGCTGAGTATTTACCAATTTTAAATCTGTAATTAATACATTAGACTAACACGAGTTAGTAAAAGCCTGTGTTGGTAGGTGCTCAGCCTTACCTTTAATAAAGACAGCATTTGATAGTTTGTGACATTAGGGAGAGATTCTTGCTAAAATTTCCCTTAGGCCATTTTCAGTGAGGTTGGGATGGGCTTGATTGGAAAATTTAATGGCTTTTTCTGTTTCCATTCCCTGTTGTCAAGCTGGTCTTTAAAGCTGCTCTTTCATGATGTGTGAATTTCTCTCCATTTGAAGAACTAACGTAAGATACAACACAGAAAGCAGATTTTAGAAATGAGCTATTAGGCAGAGAAGAGGCACTTTTAAGATGCTTGCAAGTTGCACAGCAACCAGAGGAACATACAGTAATTTGATTTCTCAAATGACTCTGACTTTGACTCGAGGGAAAAACAGTTTTATTCTCCCCTTAGAGCTTTCTATCATATGTGATAAAAGAAAATGTGTTTATACGTTTTTCCCCTCAAAAAAAAAGAAAAAAGTTGTACCTCATCTCAGAGAAACAGCAGCATCTATAACCATGTAAATTACCACAGAACACATCCAGTCACAGCTCCTGTTTGTGATCTTAAATGAGAAAGTATAGCAGTGTAGCCTTCTGTTTCTTCTAGGTTTTAGACATGACGTGCTGACCCTTCTGAAATAGTAGATTTAAAACCAACTAAATGGCAATCAATGCTTGAGGTTTTTGAAGTTTCTGTAGAATTGTTTTTTTCATGACTGCGCCCAGGCTTGGAATTTTACAGTAACATTTTCGGATCATTATAGGTCACAGGTCTTGGCTTTTTCTGGAGATCAGCACCGTATCATCTGCTGTCCAGTTTCTGCTGCATCCATGTGCAGGTTGATTCCATATCAAATGTGTTTCTAATTTTCTTTCCTGATGCTCTCTGGAGCACAGTGTCACTTGTGTGTTAAGATGTAGCAGTCATATTTATTATAGCAATAACACAAACATCCAGCTTCATAAATGCCAGATACTCCTTTTGGGGATCTTAGTTTCAATACTTTTTTTGGTCAGTCCATATATTTGAACTATGCAGTCCAAAAATGGTCTGACTATTATATAAACAGCCTTTTATAGAATATAAAATACATTCACAAAATCTAAAAAAGCCTGCAGAAATTAATTACTTCAGCAACTAATGTTTCCTTTTGCTTGAGCCTGGTTTAGTAATTTTGAGCATGACAGGGATAGTTCTCTGCTTGTATAGAGCACCCTGAGAGCTGCACATAAAAAGTCCTCCCAGTATTGAGCAGTTTTGGCAGTGAAAAAATATTTTAATTATTTTATTTTAAAATTGTCTCTTTCACACTGAATCTGATCTCCTGGTGACTTAGACCATGGGGAAGTCCTTTAGCCATGATGAGAAGAGCCTTGTAACTGTCTCACAAGGGCATATGTGAAGGCTGATGCAGTATTAGCCTAGGCCATGTCTACAATGAGCAGAGTTGTGTCTACATAGAGGCTTCTGCCAGGGTCAAAAAATCCTATAAATTTGGGGGCAAAACAGTAAGCCTCTTGCATTCAGAAGCCAGTCTCTTTGCTACCATGACATAGTCCTTCCATGAGCTGTTTTAAATTGTAGTGATGAAGGAGTGCTGATAAAAACTTTTCCTGAGGGGGGAAAAGAGGGTGGTGGTACTACATTCCTCCCAGAGATCCTTTTTAAATATAGACAAGCCAGGTGTAATAAACAGTACTGTGTCCACTGGAAGTGCAACTCTTTCCAACATAGCTGTGTCCAATCACAGATGTAGTTATATTGCTACAGGAGTGTGTTTATTGATAACTCTGTTCACGCTAGTACAGTTTTTCTGGATTAATTACAGCAAAATAAGTGTAACAGGCATTCTCAGAACAGTAGTTGAGATTTTCTTTCGAACTTGCAGAGTCCAGTGAGAAACGTGAATTTAGTAGATCAGAAGTATAGCTTCATGAAGATGGATTAGAATTAAAATATGTAAAGAAAAACACAGTTGTCTTGGTCTTGCAGACATCTCTAATTAGCTATGGGTCTAAAAACAGGGCTGTCCAGGTATAATCAGGAACATAAAGTCTCCTGGCATAGACCAGAAATATCATGGCTTGACTTTGAAATTCCAAAGGCTGTTAGGTGTTAGAACAGTCTGAAGTAGTTGCAACCTGAGCGTGTCTGGTATGGAGTCACTGAGGTGCTATAAATCACTATCATAATGCTGTATTTTACAGAGTGAAAGCCAGCTTTTAAGTGTCACTTTTTGCCTCTGCTTAATCTCTTACATTTTACAGCTGCTCTCTTCCTTAATAGCGAGGCACGTTTACCAGTGTGCTGTCCTGCCTCCCAACAGATGTCACCTGGCTGAATTTTACATTCCTGCACACTGTCTCATGCCCAGCCCATCCCACACACACATGCTGGCCTCCTTGCACAAAACCACGTGCAGCACCCCACACAGTTCTGGAGATGCTCTCTCTCCGTCTCTCACACACAAACATACACACACTCTCAGAGCTTTACACCTTTTTCCCTCTTGTCTCATCTTTTACTCACTTCTTAAAGATACTGAAAGTGATTTGTTTGAGGCAGCTGAAATCTGAAACATTCTGAAAAGAAACGTGCTGAGGGAGAAGCATATGGGAAGAGAAAAAGCTTGTAGTAATATTTGTTGTATCACTTTTGCACGAGGTTTCATGTCTGGTGAGTGACTGATCTACATAAGGGTGCTTCAAATAGAAGAAAACTCACAGAATAAATTTTAAATCCTATGTAGAAAAATAAGAGTGAAATCTCCCTCCTTTCTTCCCTCTGTCGCCAAAATACGCTTTCCCCCCACAGGCGGCCCCAACCTTAATCTGAGGGTCTGGGTGGGCTCTTAACACATGTGAAGGGGAGTGCACATGAAGTCAGTAATAATATTCCTTTTTTTTTTTCCCCTCCTCAGTTTGTTGCTCAGCCAAACTGCCAGCAGCTACTAGCAACACTTTGGTATGATGGTTTTCCAGGATGGAGGCGGAAACACTGGGCAGTAAAACTCCTGACCTGTGTCACCATTGGACTGCTATTTCCTGTGCTATCTGTGGCATATCTGATTGCACCGAAGAGCAGGCTGGGACTGTTCATTAAAAAGCCATTTATAAAGTTTATCTGCCACACCGGCTCTTACCTAACCTTCCTCTTCATGCTCCTGCTGGCGTCGCAGCACATCGTCAGGACAGACCTTCACATGCAGGGACCACCTCCCACCATCGTGGAGTGGATGATCCTGCCATGGGTTCTAGGTAAATCAAAAACTCAAACATGCCTGAGCCACAGTCGCCTGACTCGCACCCATGGCAACTGTGTGGAGACTCATTCCTGATCTCAGCAATATCAGCATGTAGAGAGATTTGGCAGCCAGCTTCAGTAACTGCATAAAACAGCTGGGCTCCTTCTGGAACAACAGATCCTGTTGGCCCAGGGCTCTTCTGCTCTTCATGTTGCCTTCTGACATGCCTTTAGATATGACCCTGAGTAAACTGTAGCAAACACATCTCTCTCTCTCTCTCTCTCTCTCTCTCTCTCTCTTTCTCTCTCACTCTCTCACTGACCAAACCAACTAATACAAGCAGGAAATTGATAATTAGTTATTATCAGAAGGCTAAACATGAGGCTCTTACTCCTGTCTGGCTTGGGCAGCCACAGCTATGAAGAAAAGGAGGTGTCCATATTCCTGAGGGAAGGGTGAACAGGTGAGGTAGTGAGATGGGATGGGAGAAAATACAGGCACTGAGGGAGAAAAGCACAGAAGCATAGTTGGATATATTTTTTATGAGAGAGATGTATTTACCCAGTCAAAATGAGCTCCAACACAACAGCAAGTGAAAACCTGTTGACTGCATTAGAAGCACAATCTCTCCTCTAATTAAGCTCCCATCTCCCTTGCTGTGCCATTAACCAGTGTGAGCTGAGGTGTTACTGGGAGGCTGCTCATGGACAAGTTTCCACACCTTTATAGCTCTCCTCCAGTCTTTCTCCATACAGCCCTGGTCAGTTGAGTGCAGAACCCCAGAGGTCAGGTAGCAGAGAACTGTGACTGTCTAGTAGGCAACAGTGGCCTGGAAAGGTTTGCTTTCTGAGGACACCTCTCACAGACCTCAGTCTCAGGAGCTCTCCTTACAGCACCTGAAGGCATCTCCCAGGTCCACCTCTGCTTTTCTGTGCCTGCTGGTGCCCCCCTCCTGGTACCACCCAGCCCCTGCTCCTCATTTCTGTGGTGGCTCTGGATCAGGCTGGTTCTGTGCTGAACAAACCCAGCTGTTCTGTGCCAAACCTAAAACTGCTGATGGAAAATGAGGAAGGAAAGAGAGAGTTGCAGACGTTCACAAATTGCTTTCCATCGTGACCCAGGGCACTTTGCTCCTTGCATAGCTCTACCTCGACTTATAAATGGGAACTCGAGCCTCATTATCTTATTAAACTGATTTATGGCATTAAAATGCACGTGTTGGCAGAACTTCAGAATAAGCTGAGAAGGCTAAATGTCTTTTCTGAGCTTAGGTGATCACTTTATCCTTAACTTCATGGTTAAAACTGTGGGAAACGGTAGGCAAAATTGATTTCAGCAAAATTGATTTGCAGATGAAAGAAGGGTAATCCATTATGAAGACCCTTTCAGAATCACCTCTTACAGCTGTCTGCTCCTCTTTTTTAATTCCTTTGTTTCAGATAAATAGGTATATTGTGAAACTGTTTGTTAAATGGAGAAATTAGAACAGTTTCACTGGATTAAAGCTTATTATTTAAGAAATATTTTCCGCTGTAAAAGGAGAGAGAGAACAGGCACACACAATGCTGTAACTATAGTAACCAGCAATGATAACTCACTATAAATACAGTGTATGAGTTCTTCAACAGGCTTCTCTCCATTGATTTATCTTATTTTACATTGTTGTGCACATGCAAAGATTTGGAGGCAGCTGCGATAAAATTCCCTTATTGGCCTTGACACTGAACTTGCCAGACCCCTGACCTGCTGGCTGGCAGCTGCAGACCTAAGATAGGGTGTTTGCAGGAGTTCATTTCAACATTATCTGCTTTTCAGATTGAACTTTAGGTCCTAAAAAGTTGCAAGTAGCATTTCAGTGACCACTGCAGTATCCTGTGGCTAGGTATGGGCAGCAGTTTGGGGTAACTATATTGGTAATGCACCTTGAGGTGTATTTTAGTTTTGTTGTTTTTTTTTTCTTTTCACGTTTCAGGTCTTCATTCAAGCATTCAGTTGTAAACTGGGTAATTAAAAATATCGGGGGGCTCTAAAGACATTCTTAGAAGCATGTAGGCCATGAAGGAGCCCAGCTGCCATTTGCTTTGTAATGAGACTTAGGCTCTCGAAAATCCTTCAACAGTTCTACAGTAAAGGATATGTAAGTTACTCAAAATTAGAATTTTATGCCAGGTGAGTTTAGCAGTCTGGTCATGAACTTCAGAAGCTGTCCCTCACCCCTCCAGCTGCAAGAAGGTACAGTGAAGGCTAGCAAGTGCCAAAAATTATTACCCAAAGGCATTTCAGAATTGAGATGATGGACTCTGGCTGTATCCTGGGGAACAAATATTCACCTCACAAACCCACAGATATCTTTGACATTAGGTGAGTCACTGCTGAGATGCATGCCAGGCTGCAGTGCCCTTTGTCATGCTGAGTCCTACCTTCTTTCACAAGTAGTGCCTGTGGGGACAGTGACTGAGCACAGAGAATGAATTCACTTCTTCCTTCTTTGGTGTGATATTTCCTGGTCAGGGTATTTCCTGGTCGAGGTGGAAATGTCCAGGCATACAGATGCTGGCACTAGTGCTGCAGGTTCTGCAGAGAAAGTAGGAAGAATTAGTACTGTCCAACTGAGCAATGAATTAATTATAGTTTCTATGAGAGCAGACAATCTATTAGAAACTAAATAAAATACAGTCGCTTAAACAGTTTATTCGTGTAGAACAAATTTAATCTGAGCCAATCCACTCATACTAGTGATATTTAACATGTTTCAAGCAGCCTTCTTGTACGTGTTTCTGGAGCCCTGGACAGGAAACCCAAATCTCCTTCATATCTCTAGACTACATTCCCCATGGCGTTGTAGTATGTCTCATAATCAGCAGTATTAGAGTTTGCAGAAGACAGGAGGGATGAGACATTTTTTCCAAGCTGTAAATTTAGAATTGTCTTTTATTACATCAGCTATACACAGTGCTTTAATGGCAAATAATACTTCATTGTGACAGTGAACTCTCTTTCTACAGGTTTTATCTGGGGAGAAATCAAGGAAATGTGGGATGGTGGATTCAATGAGTACGTACATGACTGGTGGAATCTGATGGATTTTGCAATGAACTCCCTCTATCTTGCAACTATCTCTCTTAAAATTGTTGCCTACGTCAAGGTACAGTAACTTGGGAGAGAGAATTTGTAACTTGCTTGTGAGAACTGTAGTGCACAAGGCAGAAACTGTCAAAATCAAAATTACAGATCAATGAGAATAGCTGCTTTTTAAGCAGCCTGGTTTGGAAAACTTCCCTGGAAAGCTTATTAAATTTGTTTGCTCATCCTGACTCCTTGATTAAGACTGAAGTAGATTCTTTGGGCATTTGGTATAAGTTTCCCCTCTTGATGTCCATTCTGTAGCTCTCAGTTGCCAAAGATGATTTGTTTTCCATACTGACACTGGACCTCTTTCAACAATGCTAGATATAGTGAAAACATTATTTTAAAATAAAACAGTAAAGGAAAAACAAGAATAGGGTTATCTGAAAACATCTACAGCAGGATTTATAATCTGTAGTCCTACAGGTCTGTAGACTACTAATCAGAAGTTTGTGAAAAGTCTACAAAGAAAGCCAGCCTCCTATTAGCATGCTTCCATCTGATACAAAGGTGTCAATTTATCCTCTTCAATAAATAGTTTTAAACTATAAGTGAGGGAATTACAACAAAGGAGCACACTGGAGCTTAACACCATGTAGCTTGTTCACTGTTATGTTCCATTCATGGTGGGAATGCACATCAGATCTCATCCTCTAAAGCACTTTCCAGATTTATAAGCTGCTGATGCTCCAAGCTCGGGGATGCACGTGTTTTGAAGCCAGAGGATGGCCTGAAGCACTTCCCTTCCATCTCTTTTTTTCAAAGACACAAACAAGACACAACTAGCCTCCTGGAAACTTCCTTATGCAATGGCTCCCTTTGACTTCAGTTGGTGCTGTGTGTTTGGCCTGATTCTATTCTACAGTTAGTGTAATTACACTGTAAATAATTACTTGTAAATCAAGTAACCAGAGTCTGCTCCTTGGCCACTGCTGCTCTTTATATTTTTGCAGCACTGCTGTGTAGGTTTTGACCTGGCAGAAGGACACTACTTCTTTTAGCCCAGCTCTTAATAACCAGGACAAGCACTTCCCCAAACCAACCTTGCTTAGTCTCACCCAAGCATGTGTGCAGGCAGAGAGGGAAAGAGGAGAAAATTTCACAAAGCACACTGACTCCAAAATGGCAAAGCTTTTCTAAAAAGCTCTTTCACAAGCAGTCCTGCTATGGGGCCTTTTTAGAATCCAGAAGGCTGCATAGCGGTGAGTTGGTTTTTGAAAGGGAAAAGCTTTAAGATAGTTGCTGCTCCCTGAAGAGGCAGCTCTGTAACAGCATCAAAGCAAGAACAGATTACATCTCTTTTCTCCTAACATTCAGAACCAGTGAGGAAATTACAGACTTGAAAGGTTGGTCTTTGAACTGTGAGCATTACAAAAAAAAAGGCGCTTGAATTCGTAAGATTCACGAACAAATCTTAAAATGTTAATAATCTTGTTCTTTCTCACACACCAACTCCTAGAAGAAATGTGCATCAACAAATTTATACAGTCACACAATGATGCTGAAACCCATAGCCAAAGTACAGCTGCATTTATATACTCTTGTGAGAACTACAGACACTTACAGTCTAACTACAGAGACCTGTAATATGCCAGCACACGAAAGGATACCTACAGGAGTTTGAGAACAGATCAGACCCACTTGGATTAAACCTGGCTGTTCTAAGGTCTGCTCCTGACAAGGACCAATGGCAGACAATTCTGAGAGGTGCATAAAATCTTACATAGGAGTGGTGCAGAAACAGCATGCTCACAGACTTACCTTCTGACCTGTGTCACTTAGAGCTTGTAGTGTGCTTGGAAATGGGAGGATTTATGACATCGATAATGGCTTCAAAACCTTCTGCAACATGATTTGTAAAGGTTTTGGTTATTTATGGAACAGCCCCAAGCTGGAAGAGGCTGATGTATATGCCAATGTACCATATTCTAACACTTCCTAGAACTTCAAAGGATTACATGGACATTTAGCTTTCTGCCAAAATCAGAAAAATAAATTGCATGCTGACACTAATATTCTTGTTTTTACATGGAGACTTTTTTTTCTTGGGCTGGTTCCAACATCTGGCCCTAATATTGTCCAATACCAGTGAAATCTTCAGGCTAATTACAGAGAAAAATACTTTCTTAAACAGTTTTCATTTGCTGCATTGAATTACCATGTAATAAGGAAGGGTAAATGTGACTGCCTGGTGCAACTTAATTGTACTATTCTGTAGACATCTGCTGTGTTTCATGTTCATCCTCTGATCCCTAACCCAAGCAACTCCAGCCTTCCCAGATTACCCAGCTTCCTTAGATCCTTCTGACATCTTCTGTTTCTCTGTTACCTGTGATGCCAGGCTGCTCTGAAGGGTCTACTGCTTTCCAAGCAAGGATATACCATCAGTTTATATAGGGCCAAAATATGACCCTAACAAGTAGCTTTATAAATAGATGTGAGATGAAGACGACCTTTTCAGATTCCTTTACGTGCTGTCTGTGCTAAACCCCAGCAGAGAGCCCTGGGGCTGCTGCGTCAGCCGCACGCGGAAGAGAATTGCCAACAACCGAGCAAATCTGCTCCCTCTTCCTGGTCACAACCATCCGCCCCCACTGCTGGGTACTGGGAAGAAGTTAACATGTCTGCCTGTTTGTAAACATTTTAAGACCCATCTTCAAATCAAGTGAACAGACTCTGGCCATGATGTTCATGGAATAAAGAACAGTTTGGAAATGTCAGAAGCAATCAGAGGTCACGGTGAAGTGCCTTTGTGTCATGTCTCAGCTCCTTCATACAGAGGGATAGTTTGAAATACCAGCTTGCTTTTAGCTGTGTCCTTGGAAAAATTGGGACCTTCAGATTTCAATAGAAAGTCCCTGCAAACTCATCTGTCAGTATGATACTGATACCATTTCCTTTTAAAAGCTATAAAAAATTATTTCAGGAGTCCTAACACGTTGGCTACACTATTAGCTGTGTTATTATTCTAAGTACATTTTTGCCTTTTTATACATGTTAAATGAGCAGAGACAAATGTTAAAAGGACAATTATTCTTTATTGTTCTTTGATGTTAAAATATCTGACTCCACATTCTATTGTGCCAGTGTGGTTGAGCCAGAGTCGTTACATTTGTACAACCAGCTCTTTTGTGTTACCTATTTGCATCTGGCTGCACTTTGCTCAGAAAATGCTTCTGCTTTTATAGCTACATTACAAACCAAGTTAATGTTATAATTGATGCACTCAAATGTATCCAGCGTTTCAGTTGTAATTATGACCTCTGCTTTAGCAACACTCCTAAAATTGCCATGACAAATTAAATAATGAAAAAATTAATGTGAAGGAAGCATTTTGGTTCTGGGCTGTTAGCACTTCTTTTTGAGATTACTAGAGAAGAAAAGCACCTACTTCTTACACTCAATAGTTCATTGCTTTCCTTCTTCTCTCTCTTACCTCTCCCTCCCATGCTTCCTAGAACGAGCAGTGGTTTTAACATGCAGTCATAATTAGCAGGAAAAGTAAAAAAAAGTAACTGGAGATTTCTGACCTGAACCTGATGAAGGGGAGTCTGAACACTTTTAAATGTTGAAAGAGGAGATTGAGTATGAACCCATGGACATTAAGAACCTGCAAACAGTGAACTCAAAAAGGCCTGTTTTCTATATTTAGGCTAAGAACAAGACAACATACCAGAAGACTCCAAAGAACAGCTGGTCCCACAACTATCCCTACCAGGGGGAGATAATCTAGTAGGGAGAGTTTGTAAGAAACCATCATTAACCCTAAGTCTCTGCCCTGATCAAATCAGCTTCAGTTCTGAATCCCGAATGTTAGTCTTGCGGTAGCTGAGACTTCAGAGTTTAAAAGTACTTCTTGTGTCACCAGTACCTGGTTAGTATTAGCTGTGAAGCACTAGTATTAGCAGGCATGACTTTTTATCTCAGAGTAATTACAATGTAATTCACTTTTATACCCTTGTTATTTCTTTCAGTATAACGGCTCTCGTCCAAGGGAGGAATGGGAAATGTGGCACCCGACTCTCATTGCAGAAGCCCTCTTTGCAATATCCAACATTTTAAGTTCCTTGCGTCTCATATCCCTGTTTACAGCAAATTCACACCTGGGACCTTTGCAGATTTCTCTGGGACGCATGCTGCTAGACATCCTTAAATTCCTTTTTATCTACTGTCTGGTGCTTCTGGCTTTTGCCAATGGACTGAACCAGCTTTATTTTTATTATGAGACCAGTGCCTCGGAGGAACCCAACAACTGCAAGGGGATCCGATGTGAGAAACAGAACAATGCCTTCTCCACGTAAGACATCCTTTTCTTTCTGTTTCTAAGGCTGACATCCACTGTCTCCTGTCTTTCCTGCCTTTGCCTGTTATCTGTAACTGCACTGGAAGTGCCTTTATTTATCCATTCACTAATACCAGGTGAGATGGTTGACTATGTAGGACAGGTGTTAGTTAACTGGGGCAGACATTCTGCTGTGCTTTGCTGCCAGAAAGCCTTACTTAGGTCTGAAAGTGGGATACGGTTGTTTTAGTTCTGGACTAGAGTCTCCCTACGTGATCCTGCAACTTAAATTTTATTATGGCTATGTACAATTTCAGCATATTTGAGAAAGCAGCTATCTTTTTGCCATAATAATTGCTTTGTCTGATTCCAGAGGAAAGAAGGGGAAGCTAAACAAAATGTTAAAAAAAGGGATAAACCTAGTCATTAATGAATAATGTGATATAGCAACAATAACAATCTCACCTAGGCCATTTTCATACACTCATGATGTTGCAGGCTTCTCTGACTTCCTTGCAGTAGGGCAAGACAAAAATCCCAGCAAAATCCTTTTTGCTCGAAATGCTGGTGCTTTACTGAGATGTTGGCATGGAAATTGCTGTGGTGACAGCTGGCAGGGCTGAAAGAGATAGCACATGCTGAAAAATAACATGAATTGTCTTTCTGATGTATTTGTTTTCATTACTAATAGTGGAAATAATTATAATAATCAGCCCCCACCCAATTGTTCTTGCTGCTTGCACATTACTTAAAACACAATGGGAAGAGAATAAATAAAGCACAGTCTAGAAAAAGGCCTACGCCCTGCAAACAAGCAAAACAAATCTGTTGTCCACCACTTTATGCTAAATTAAATAAAACTTTTCATAATGCCCAATAATCCTCCACTCTTCCTCAACTGAAGGCTTGAGGTTAAGAAAGGATTTGTGATATATTTACTCTGTTACCAAAACCAGATGATGACTGAGGAGGCCACAGGACCAGGTTGGAAGAGGAAAGGCTCCAATGTTGTCTTGTGAGCTCCCTCCTTAAAAGAAGTGAGGGATTTTCACGGGATAGGGTCCAGCCTTACAAGACCATCATGACCTGGTAGACCAGATGAGATGCTGTTTTCCACTGCAGAGCAGGAACACTGTGGGCTTGATTAATTTTCTCATTAAACTCATCTATATCTGGAGGAAGTGATGGAACTGCACTGTGCTAATGAAAAACAGAATTAAAGACTTCAGCCTTTTTTCTATTTTAATTGCTTTATATGCCCCAGAAATGTGTTGTGCTGCCCTTGCAAAGGATTTAAATAACAAATACTGTTCCTTGATCTATGTCCGTATTGATGCAGCAACCAGAAGGAGAAATGTTTGGCAAGCACAGTGTTTGTTAGCAACTTCTAGCTCAGGAATGGTCAAACCCACAAAGTTCAGGACTAGAGCCTGCCTTTCCCTGGAGCTACAGTGAACAGATGTCCTCAGTTCTGCATTCTGCTTTGGACCTGTCCTTATTGCAAACCAGTTGTTCTATAGATTTCCCTGTCAGCAGGTTAATGGAGAAAACAAAAGCAGGATTTGACTAAAGAAAAAGAGCACTGGGTCAGCAGGAAAGGAAAAAAAGTCTAAGAAGGTGTAATATCTTGGGAACTAGAAATGATATAGAACCACTTAATAGAAAGCGTGCAGATCAGTTTAAATACAGACTACGATTTCTCCCACCCTACCATTCAGTTGAAACCCCCTGCTAAGGAGAATGTAGCACAGAAAGGAAATTGAGGGGGCTCAGCCTTTATGGTAGAGGTTTGTTTAAAACAAAATCACAGTGGGAGGGGATCCATTAGGACTGAGGTCTCCTGTCAGGGGACAGAATGCTCTGCGGTTACTTTTTGTGTGAGACTTGCTTAAAAAATCTATTTAACATGTTCTTAAAAGTTTAAATAGTGGTTATTAACACCCCCAGTACAAGCTGACATTTGGCCCTTGAGCAGATGCACAGCATGGGTGACTGGCTAAGAATGAGCAACCTGCAAAACAGAAAATTATATTGTTGGGCTGGGGAGAACAAGCATGGCTGGAGTGAATTAAAAGTCAGAGCTGGTGTTACTTCAAGTTTGCTCATAGTTCATCCCTAATGAAAGAATACATGTAAAAAGCTTTCAATCAGTACCCTTTGATTCCTAACAGCATTTCTAGGCAATCACACAATAAGATCTGATTTTGTACGGGAAGGAAAAGCAGGACACCACTCATGTTTGTACAGCTTGTTTCAAATGTGACACCTATTTACTGGTGCATTGTTTCCTATGGCTCCCAAAGGACAGGTTTAATATTTTCTTGGTGAGGAAATTTTCTGCATTGCAAACACAGATCACGGAAAAGTAATATTCCTTTGTGACAGCAATGAGGTGAAGTCATGAATAATTTACGGATTTATGCTTTGGCCTCACCATCCCTTAGAAAGCCAAGTGTCAACTGCTTAGGCAGACAATTGGAAAATATGTTCATTGCTGTGATTGTGGCAACTGAAGGAGGGAGGAGAGGAAGAGGAGGAAGGGCTGGAGGAGTTCACACCTTACTGCCTGCTGTGTCATTCTCACTGGAGGGTTTTGCTGATCCTGGGGCCCTTCCTCCAGGAACTGCAGGAGGCCAGGAGGATTCCTGTGGCAGAGGGGTCACTTGATGTCAATAAGCTGCCCTGGACAGTGGTGAATTTTTGAGATTTCTCCTGTTTGCTTAAGATCCACAATATACTTGGCAGGACGAGATAGTCTCTCAATTGCAACTTCTATAACTATGTTTTTAAAAGCTGCTTCTCTGCAGTAGTGTGAGCCCCACTGGAAACACTCACTGTGAAAAAAAGATTGTGGTTCTGGCCTGTCACTGAACACCAAGGAAAGACTAACTAAGCTTTACTTCTATGCAAAATTGCAGAAAGCACTTGCTGTTTTTCAAGGGGGACTGTGTGTCCACAGGTAAATATATTCACCATAGCCTGGGCCCAGAAGATACTCCTGGTAAATACTGTGAATGCAGAGCAATGCACTGATCACTTCTAAGAATTATTTCAGTTTCATGACAGGAATCTGTCTCCTTAGAGCTTACAGCCTAATCAGTACATTTACTGCTAATAGTTAAAATAAGTTAAAAGATAGCTAGCACTCCACCATTTTTTGTAGAGAAATGCTTAGCATTCTTTGGTTGATCTTTATTTTACCACCTCACTTATTTAATAAATCTAACAAACAGCCTAACTTTGTGGAGAAAGGATTTAGCTTTAAGTCTTATAATTTTGGCCAATGAGAAACATAAAAGATACGTCCACAAAATACAAAGAAATTAAATTCCCACATAAAGTATGGAATGTACATGTGGAACAGATGCAGAGAGAAGACAGGAAAACAGATTCCTGGTATGTCAAGTGAAGTATCTGAATTATTTCTAGCAGCAGCATTTGAAAATACCTACTAACCTCATGCCAAAATGGAAACTCTCAAACAGGCATATAAATGTCATTTTTTGATGATATAAATGGCATCTTTTGGAAAGCCAAAACAAAGATGCCCAAACAGAGCAATTATTTAGATTGCTGATTATGTATTTGACGTGGTTGTGAAAGGTTACTTGTCTCTGGCTGAAGCAAATAGAGACCTGGGATGATCTCATCAGCTGTAAAGCACAGTGAGGTCAGGTCTAGTTCATCTATGGAAGGAAGACTTCAAAAGAAGAAAACTTCTAGAGCTGAATTAATGTGATGACTCTTTTTTCATCTGAGTCATTACCAATCTACTGTTGCAGCATGCTGTGGAGGGCACTGCACTGTGGTGGGTGGGAGCTCCTGCACAAAGGAGCTGTAGGGACCAGCATTTTTGGCCACATGCACTGCTCTCAGGCAGGGCCTTAGCACCCTGGCCTGCCTCACTTGCAGCGCAGAAGCTGCAAGGTCTCAGCCAGTATTAGAGCAAAAGGTGCAAGTCGATATGATTTCACACACCTCCTACCTTGTGGTGCCTCATAGTCGTACTTGAGGATGGGTTTCCTGAACATTTAGTCTGCAGATGTTCATGATGCAGGCAGGGATTAATCAGGGCTCTCAGACAGGTAGCAGAGTTTGCTGATGTGACACAGCTCTCACATGCACTGGCCAATGGGGTGGAGTGCAGACTGCCTGCCAGAGAGAATAAACAGCTGTACTGAGCAGCTGCCCTGTGGTGTCCCAGGCTCCCAATGTCTCTGTGTTCCCCACTTGAATGCTGCCTGAACCAGGCACTGTTTTCCATTCCCCAGAGTCAGGTAGCTAAGTAAAAATCTGGTTTTATTTGCAGACTTTTTGAGACCCTCCAGTCCCTCTTCTGGTCTGTGTTTGGCCTGCTGAATCTCTACGTCACCAACGTGAAAGCCAGACATGAGTTCACAGAATTTGTTGGGGCCACTATGTTTGGGACCTACAATGTCATCTCCCTTGTTGTGCTGCTGAACATGCTCATAGCTATGATGAACAACTCCTACCAGCTCATTGCCGTAAGTTATCTCATTTTCTCTTCTTCACTTTTTCTCCACGTGCTTCATCTGTTTGGCTTACAGAACTGTGTGGATGCTGGAGACTGCTGCCCCCAGTTTTTGCCAGCAGGTAGTTGGAATTTCTATTCACTAGCCTGAATCATGCCTGCGGAGGAGGTTTTGCTCTGTTTGTAATGCTTCTTAGCTGGAAAAGGCTTATCAGCTGTCATCTGCCCTTCCTCTTCTCCTGTAGAGTAACCTCACTGATCACCTTGTCATTAGCAGCTGATTTACTTTGCAGCAGAGAGGGTATGTGAAAAGTAGCCTTCCCACTGCTTCCTGATGTTTAGTTTTAACTTGGGGGAGGGTGTTGTTTGGTTTTTTTTTCCCCTCTATCCTATTACTATTTTCTCATTTGAAACCATGTGTGTCAGGAGCCCAATCCTGTAATTTCTTACTCCACAGTCTTCCCACTGAAATGAGATCATTTCCATGTGTAAAACCAGCCAGGCTCCTGCCAGCTGACTCTGTAGACCCATAATCTCAGATTCCTCCAGTAACCTCTTCAGTGCAGGATGGATCTGAGCTGAGGCAACTCAGGGCTGCTCACTGGCTGCAGAGCCAGTTTAAAACTTAAGTTTATCTTCATATGAATGTTCAAAACTGGTCTCTCTACTGTAATCTCATTCTGTGTACTTAAAAAACTCTGTACATTGATGATTAAATTTGTCAACAGATTGCAAACCAAGGCAGCATGGCTCTGCATTGTAAAGCTCTTCTGGTGAACAGAAACAGTACAGAAGGCAGCTAAATCTTGTGTGCACAGTACTTAGGTTAAACCAGTGGACAATTACTTTCTAGTTCTGACACCTAACATGAGAGGTTTAGAAACAGTGAGGTGATGAGGTGTTCCATCATCTGCAAACAGAAACAGGAGTTAGGAAAGTGATTTGTGTCCTCAGCTGGTCACTCAGAAGTACATGCTGAGACAAGACTTGTTTCTCTGCTTTGGATGACTCTTGGATTTACTCTAGAAGATGAACAATAAAATAGGAAACAAACAAAAAACAAACACCAAAAAAACAACAGTACCAGCTGTCCTACTAGTTCCATTCCCAACCTCCTGGACAAATCACTGGGGAAATGTATGGGTGAGCTCCTTTCTTGGCTAAAGCATACAGAGGAGAGCATTGACTTACCTTTTTGAACAGGTTCCACAACTGCTGTTCATCATCTGCTGATTCAAGTGGCTCCTAAATTTTGCTACCTACTCAAACTAAGCACAAGACCCTCAAACTGGTGATACTTTTGGACATCTGATCTTTATCACGTTAAAAAGTATGAGAAAAACTAGACCACTGACCTTCCAAATGAGCAGAAAAGCAGCTTATCACAAAGGCATTTATCAGTCTTGTTTCAATGCTTTAAGAATTTCTCTTTGTTCAGTGCTACTCCTCACATTCCAGGGAAACTGGGATGAGGGGCAGAAAACAAAGATGCTCTCCTTGGCCATTTTCTCCCATTCCCCTTCCTTTATCGTCATAAAATAGGCTTGTCACTAACACAAAGCCCAAACCTAAGATTGGAATAAGAAAAGCAGCATTTGCTATTGACTGGGGTACAACCACTCATCATTCTTTTCCCTGAATAATTTAAGTGATGACACATTACAAAAAAATTCCACATGCCTTAGAGAGACCCATCATAACACTTAACTGAATGGTCCAGAGCACACTGTTGTAATAATGTTTTTTTGTATATGGAGCCTGTTTGGAACAGTGAATTGCTCCGTCAGAAAGGATGCTTGGGAAAGATCTGAGGATAAAGGACTGAACTCAACAGATAATCTAGGCACCACATGCAATTCAGTGTGCAGCATGAGCCCTCTGCTCAGAAGAGTGACAGTGAAGATGCTACAGGATACTTGTCACTTCAGCTCTCATATTGCAATTGCTACTGAGAGCAGTGAGGTTTCTTGGGAAGGCAAGAGGCAGTCACTTCCAGTCTCCTCTCATGTGGTGCATGCAGCTTGGTTTTTGAAGCTAATATTTGTGCATGCTTACAGCATTCTCTCAGGGATAAGTTTCCTTCATGTGTCTTCTAATGGCAAACATCAGTTAATCTCTTCCCTGAAGAAAACAACTCATTAATAAATGTTGAGCTTTGCAACTGTGGGTAATTTTTAACCTCCTATAATCAAGTCTGCCCCTTTCTGAATCACAGTAGACTGGTTGCTAGACTGGGCATTTCCTCCTCCAGGTTTTTATGTAACATTGAATACTCATGGCATGACAGCATTCCGAAGGGGAGAGGAGGGAAAAGTACCAAGAAGCCCTTGGAGTGGGGTGCAGATTTTCTTCTCCGTAACATTAGTGGGAAATCTTGTGCCATGTGCACATCTCTGCAGAAAGATAAAATGAGCTAGTCATCAGGGATGAGAGTGCATCTCTGTTTGTTGATTTCCCTGCAGTGGAGTGATCAGGACATCTTAATTAATTCCACTTGTTAATGAGCCAGTGACACTGCTGCAATGCAAACAGTCTTCCTCCCCTCCTTTCTTCCCAGGGACAAATGTGTTAATGCATTTGTAGCAGTTATTCTTCAGGTTAGCTTTTCTCCACTGCCTCATCTAGACATTAATTTCTGCTGTGAGGTTAGAGAAAGGAGACTCTAAGCTGCTCATTCTTTGCTCTTTGTTGTGTCTCCCCAGTATGGGGGTGAGGGCTGGTAGTTAACTGAGCACTGCAGGCACACAGCATGAAACCACAGGCTATCTGTGGAAGACAGGGCAAGGCAAGCAAAGAGTAAAACCTCCACACAGCTTTGAGTGATTCCTGACTCAGAGAAGGAAGAATTTTTCTGCCATAATTTTGTTGTGTTTTGGTTTGGTTTTTTTTACTAAGCTATTTCAGACTTCAATAAAGAGATTTTTCTAGGGGTACCCTGAGGCAGTTTCAATATTGATTTTTTCATACAGCTCATTTTTCTCTTTTGGCAAACCATTGTCAAGAGCTGCTTTGTGGGAGACACTATGTTTCACCAACTAAGCAAACAAAATCCAAACGCACACCAATATTTCCACAGGCTTGGCACTGCTTCAGCAGGTGAAGTTCAGAATGTTCTATACAAGCAGCACGGAATGCAACTGGCACTGCCAGGTCTCTCAAAACCTTCCCAGACGTGACAGAAATGTCATGAGCTGATGAATAGGAGTATGTCATGATGACAAGAGGAAGGACAATGTGAGAGTAGCCAGGTGGCTCCATCATTCATAAGTAGCAGAAAGTAACAGAGTGGGTAATGAGGACACTGTGTGAGAGGCCGTTTCTAGCAGGATTGCCACTTGACTGCATCTGAAGCTATACAATTCTTCTGCTAGTTTGCATTTTTTATCAAAACAATGTGGTAGTGCATGTTACTGGAGATCCCTAGGGTGCAGGTGCATTTTGGCCTTTCTGATGCCCTAGTCTGCACGTATATTTTGCAGAGGTTAGCAATCTACACATAGTTTCTGAAAGCATATTCCATATGGACACGTGTGATACTCTGGGAAGTCATGTAGGAATTAGTCACTGGAGATATACCAACAGTTCTGACTCTGTAGCTGCAGGAGCAATGGGAAGCAAGATCAATGGAAGAAAGGCAACAAAGACTCATCTGCAGGAGGAAAACTGTAGGGCTGTGAACTTGACATTGGAGTTCCAGATGAGTTAGAGCAATGAGTGGTGCACAACAGCAGCACTAGGCATCCCACCGACAGATTAAGGAGAGATGTTAGCAGCACTTGCAGCTTTCAGATGTTTTAGGAACGTACAACGATGTTTAACATCTCAGGGACAGAATCACACTGAAGTAGGTCAGAGAAAAACTACCTCTAAACAGTGTGTGGAAGCTGAATTTGGTACAGTTTCAAGTGTATAATACCTGGTGTTCCTGTGATGTTGGAATCATGATTGCACTCTAGCAGTATGTATTAGATTACAAAATTGGTTTGTATATTGTATTCACATCCTCTCTTTGGTTTGTATGTCTGTTATTTCAAGCTAGTTCATCTCAGCTGTTACTGCAAAGGCCCCTGCCTGTTTAATTTTTTTTAAGTGTATCTCTGTCAGTAGAGCTATGACCTGATTGAAACATTGTTACCAGTGTTCAGATTGGAGAAATTTGGGCATTGGACATGAAAATAGGGGTAGAGTTTTAAATGATGGAATAAAATTTGAGTGGATTGGAATATATTGTGGAGGATAAGAATGGAAAATATAAGTATTTCACATAGCTAAACAAAAGCTGCACAATAAACTGAAATAGTTGGTATGTGCAGCTAAAAATAGGTCATCCCTTTCAGGAAATTTTGACTGTAAGTGAAGGGATCTTGTACATGGAATTTTCTCCCTTTTTTTCCAGCTTAAAAATTAAACCACAGAGGAATATAAAGATTTTTCAGCTCCCTATTACACTGTTTCCAAGATGACTTTGGATTTCCCCCAAGTAGTATCCAGCTTCTCTTGATCTACAAAGAACAAGAGTAACTCTAATTCTCTGCACCAAATGAACTCCTGCAGCACCATGGCAGTAATTACTACCCAGTTTAATTCACAACAGCAGCAGAAAATCTCTTCCCTGCTGGGATCTATGACCCTTAGGACTGTCAAAAAAATGTTACACCTCTGCTGCTTGCATGACCTGCACCGTTATTAGGTGGTTTTTCTAAGGAAGAATTTTATGAAGCAATAAACTTACTCAATATGGCTAGTCCCTGCATGTAGTGGGTTTTGGGGTGGTAGATTGTCACCCTGTAGCAGTAAGGCCAGCTCCAAAACCTGTACTCTAAACTAACGTAAAGCATCAGGAAGCTTTCATCTCACATACCCCATTTCAGAACCATTAAGTTGAATTTCTTCAGTTTTCTGTGTTTGTTTTTTTAACTCTGTCATATGGCAGGAAATGAAATTATGCTCTTCTTATATTCTTATTGCCAATATGAGCTGGGATTAATGTCTCTTGAAGCTTTTTATGGTGTAACAAACAACTAGGCTCTAGAAAGGAGATTAAATGGCTCTTCTTTGGTTTGCTGGCTGAATTAAATGTCACTGCGCCCCAGTTTTATGGCCCTCAGTGACTCCAGCTGACCAACAAACATATCCTGCTGGTCACTGCCTATATGCAGATCCTTTGTTCTGGGTGCAGGTAATACACTCAAGTCTTTTCTTCATTCTACAATGCAACTGTAATTACCCAAATCTCAATTACCACATTCCCAAAACTCATCTGTGTCCTCCGTAAGAATTAATTGAAATTGCAAATTCTCCTGAACTTACTTGGTGCCTTTTGTGACATTTGGAAGGGCAGATTTCTGTTACCTTTTCCCGTGGAGTGTGACAGGTATGAACGAATGCCAGACTCCTTCTGGGTAGCTGTAGCACATCTTTAGAGGAGTGGGATTGATTCCCAGGGCTGGCTGATCCCTCTGGAGCTTGTGACTGGGTGTGGGGTGGCTCCCAGCAGATTTTTATTTGAAAGTGAAGGGAGATGGTTTGCAGCAGTGGTGTGTGTGATGCTACCATACAGCGAGAGGCCTGTGTGTGAAATTAGCCCTGGAGCCTCACTCTAGACTGGCAGGGAGCTTAATTACTTTTTGTTAGCAAGCTGAAGTATTCATTTGAAGGTGTAGAACTGTTTGTCTTTTTGTTAGCTTTGATCTAATTACATATAACCCATGGACTTGAATCAAGTTGTTAATATTCATCTCGTGTTTGCAGAGCCTCTGAATGGAAGCACTCAATGTGCTCTGACTTTACATGCTGCATCTTTCTTCTGTTGTTAGACCAGACAAAGCTAATTCTGCATCCCAGGGCCCAATCCTGCAACCCCCTGCTCATAGGACTATTGTCGGCAGGATCAGAAGGTTAATCCTTTCTTTTGTTTTTAATCTTTGAAAGCCCAGATATTTATCTGACCCTGTGCACCACTATGGCCAAACCACTCCAGGGCTTATTCAGAGGAGCTGAAACATTACATTTAAGTGAAAAAGAAGATGAGCTTGCAATCTGTAGATGACCCCTGTCTGATTTAAAATATTAGAGGGAATTTGCTGGCATTTGTATGGGTGGGTTCTGGGTTTTTTTGGCATAGTTTAACACACCAGTGCCACACGACGGGTCAACAATTCTCTGCCCATTACGTGCAAAGCAGAGCAGCGATACTTGCTCTTGCTACATGATAGAAGTTGAGGTATCCAGATGGGACTACAGTGGTTGCAGCCCCCTGCATTATCCCATCTTTTATTTAAGCATGACAAGCTCAATTAGCATTATCTTGTGCTTCCGCATCAAGGGGACTTTTGTTAAAAAGAGAAGAGCAAAAGTGAAAGATAAAGGAGAAATAATACTGAGGGAAAAACAGTGAAAGCCTGAAAGGAATTTATCTGGGAAGAGCTGATACTGTGCAATGTGAACAGCTATATTAAGAATCCTCCAAAACGTGACTGTTTAGATGCCAGTGCTTCACAGATTGTCTTTTCAACCTACTGCAATCTAGCAGATAAGCTGATGCTGATTATATAGGTGGAACAGGATACATACAACTCCATCCAATTAAACTGGAAGATGTCTAAGAGAGTCACAGAATCATAGAATGTCTTGGATTGGAAGGGACCTCTAAAGGTCATCTAGTCCAACCTCCCTACAACAAGCAGGGACATCTCCAACTAGAACAGATTGCTCAGAGCCCCATTAAGCCTGACCTTGAATGTCTCCAGGGATGGAGCCTCCACCACCTCTCTAGGCAACCCGTTCCAGTGATCCACGACCCTCAAGTAACTTCTTCCTAATATCCAACCTAAATCTACCATTTTCTAGCTTGAAACAGTGTCAAAGGCCTTAATAACCTGTGTTAGGTGAAATGCTGTGCTGTAGCTCCTCATCTGCATTTCGGTTCTCTGCTCTGCAGACCCCGTGTTCAGGGGAAGAACAGGAGCTTTCATCTCCTGAAGCCCTGCTATCTGCACAGCTGAAGATTCACTTACAGACTTGAGCAATCCCATCCATTTATAATAAATGGTTCTCTTTCCTTTGGCTCAAGGACATATGTAAACAATCAGGATGTTTAGCTAGGCTTTTTCATTTTTGAGCAATTTTTCAGTTTTTGGCAGTTAAGCTCATGCACTGCATTTAAGTCACTCTACAAGCAGGGTGACTTCCAGAGGTGTCAGGCACCCACTTCTCCCAGTAGTCCTATGACCTTTACAGACTCAATAAAAGACAATCCAGGTCCACTCCTTCTCTGAGGAAAGGCAGTTTATAACCAGTCCTAAAAGAGCAAAATACTAAAGAATTTGGTATATGGTTTCATTGCTTAACTATGGAACTTTGGGAATGATCATTTTATTATTTTGGTTACTTGAGGAAGGGATATAAGGGCTGTGTATATATGTGTATAAAAGGTTGTGAAGCCTAAGAACTTACAGTGAGGCTCAGAGCTTTGAGTAAGGGAAATTCTAGCAACACAGCAAAACAGCTCCAAGGGTCAGACCAGTAATGAATTTTCTGAGTTACTACCCTTCTGGTCATGAAGATGATGTGAGGGCTGGAGCACCTCTTCTACAAAGACAGGCTGAGAGAGTTGGGGTTGTTCAGCCTGAAGAAGAGAAGGCTCCCAGGAGACCTCATAGCAGCCTTCCAGTACCTGAAGGGGCTACAGGAAAGCTGGGAAGGGGCTTTTTACAAGGGCTTGTAGTGAAAGGACAATGGGTAATGGATTAACTGGAAGAGGGGAGATTTAGATTAGACATTAGGAAGAAATTCTTTAGTGTGAGGGTGGTGAGACAGGTGGTGGAAACAGGTTGCCAGGGAAGCTGTGGAAGCCTCATCCCTAGAAGCATTCAAGGGCAGGCTGGATGGGGCTTGGAGCAACCTGGTCTGGTGGGAGATGTCCCTGCCCATGCAGGGGGGTTGGAATTAGATGATCTTTAAAGTCCCTTCCAACTCAAACCATTCTATGATTCTAGCAAACAGTTTTGTAGCATCAGAGTCAGTGGCAGACCATCAAATGTTATTTGTACTTATTCATAATCAGAGCTCGGGTCTAAAAGTTACCAATGGCCTTAAATAACATGTTAAACAAACTGTTAAAACTGTAAATACCTTTTGTCGCAGCTTACATCACTTTTCCCAGCAGAAATCACATCCTTACAATGGCACAGACTGGATCCTGAGACCTGAAATTCACATGTGGATCCAAACTGGAATTTTTCTTCTCTGGACTAATTTATCTTGGAAAAAAAAACAAAAAAACAAACAAGAAATAAATAGAGGGGTACAGAGAAGTACCTGATTTCCCAGCAATTAATTTCAATAAATTTCTTCTTCCTTGGAAGAGTCAAATCCCAGGCCAACTAGCTACACAGAACAAAATCAAATATAATATTCTGGAACTAGTGGAAGTAGAAATGAGGAGAAATTTTTTGGTTTTGTTTTTCTGCTGGTTGTTTCATGCCATGGTACTAACACAGTGATCAACTCTCAAGCACTTCAGGTTGGACATACCTTCTCAGCCCAATGTTTCTCTAGGGGCACATTTGCACTACTTGGTTGTGACCTGGCTGGTGGTAGTTAACATGATCAGCACCTTATCTCTGACTTTCAGCATGAAAAGAGTCTCTTACCAGGCAGTGATACAGGGAGAATGGATGGCAGGGAGAACAAAGCCTTAGTGGTATCTTCCTTGTTTCTTCCTGCTGAGGCTTTTTTAGAGAACTATTTGTCTGTGTGACCTTCCTACTGCGCTGATTTATTTAAGTATTAAAATAAAAATTGAATTTTGTTGGAATATGACTGAAGAAAAAAAAAAAGGTGTAATTGAAAAAATTTAACTGCATTAAAACCAGCACAATCCCCAGTTCTCTGTGTTTTCTCAAATACAATATTCCCTGGCCTTCTCATTAGCTATTGTTGTTTCCATCCACTGTGCTGGTGGAAGATGAAAGGTAATTGATATATATAACCTAAATACATTCTGGAATGTAGTGCATTGCAAGCTAAATTTTTAATTATTAATATATTCTGCACATGGAAGATATAAATAGCAGAGTTGCTAAAGCATGCATTTTCCAAGTACAAACAAACTGATTCCCCAGAGCTGGGAAAATCAGCTATCACCTCCATCAGTATGGAGGCCTGTTCTGAGGAACGATGGCTGAAGCAATTAGTTTTATTTTCCATTGCAACCAGTGACCACACCATCCCATACCTTCCAAGCCTCTTTGGCTCTGGAGCCCTTTATCCATCTTCTTATAAAATGGAGTCGCTGTCTGTCCATCCTGCTGACACTGAACTGACCATTCCCTTGTTCCGTTTGAAATGATGAACCTCAGACACTGCAAAAATAAGGAAGCTCTTCCTAACTTCTTCTATTAACAGTGTGTTCTTTTATGGGCTATACCATGACTGGGATCTTCATCCAGCTTTCAAGTTTTTAATGCTCACAATCCCATTAATGGCTTATCTGAAATGTCTGCTAGGCAAAAATTTAGATTATGGTTGTTTTTTTTTCCTTTGTGCTCTGTATGATTTCCTCACCTAAGAGCCTTGCTGCCTTTTATCAGATAAGGATAGCTCTTCCCTGAACTCAAGTCTTCACCTCTGTCCTGGCCCAGGAATTCACTTTTCTTGTATCCCAGTGCTGGTGTTTATTTATGAGTATTCCTTCAGGAGCTGCCTATGCTTCATGAGCATCTTCATCTGTGCTGGGGCCAGAAGACACCCCATATCCCTGTCTGAGCTGCTCTCCTCACACCACACGCCCTGCCCTCACCCGTCTGCCTGCCCTGCATGCCCATGGTTTGCTTTGCAGCTCTCTGGGCATCTTTTCTCTCACATGTGGGTGCTCCTTCACTTTATATCTCTGCCCCAGGCTTGTTCTCCCCAGGGCATTGCCACACGTGTGGCTGGCAGGGAACTGCTGCAGCTTCCCTGGTGTGACAGTCTGGTTATCAGTCAGGACTCCACTTGCTCCTTTTGTCCCGTGTGGTTTGTTCTAGACAGTACTTTGATCTCCTCTCTGGCTGCCTCATTGACCAACTCTTCTAATTGCTTTTTCTAATACTAGATTGTCCTCCTTTCATAGTTCTTGTATTGTTTTTGAGATTGATCCTATTAAGATCTTATCCTTCAGAATGTAATTCCCAGCTTTGAAAGCACAGTTACTTGTTGGCAGCTGCAGCTGAATTACCTATGCATTAATTGCCTTTGTAGGTCCCTGATTTTTCTCATAGTCTTTTTTTTTTTTTTTTCTGACATATTTTTCTTTGGAAAATATTAAACATCACTTACGTCAAACAGCCTGCGTAGATTTTTGCTGCTTGTTTCTTTGAGCTTGTCATTAAACCCCCAAGCTCTGCTGATGTTATTACCGGTTTGCTCAACACGTAACAAAATTAACAGCTTAGAAACTGCGCAAGAGTTGCCTGTGTTGGCTTCTGTCAAGATTCACTTTCTCCTGACCCTCTTTCTGCAATGCTTTCTTTTCAGGGCACACAAGAGTATATTTCTTGTGCTAGCCTGCGTGAAAGCCATTGCTGATATATTCTGTGCCGTTTCCTGCTCTGGGCTTAGCAAAGAGGCACATGAGATAGAAATACACTAAATAGAGTTTAATGACTTTACCCACACTTTGCAGCACAGCTAATTACACAGCAAAAAAAGCACCTTTGAAGTTCCTGTGCCTCTCAGGCAGCAAGACCCCCTTACTCAATGGGCTGCAAATAAGATATGTCAGCCAGCACCTTTCAAAGGTGAACACCATGTCTTCTCCTTCCTTCCTAGAGGAAAGTACTACACCTTGGGTGCTTCCTGATCTTGTGGGTCTGCTGCTGGCACCTCCTGGGAGAGCAGCAGAGAGCAATCCTGCTACTCCTGATGCAGAAATCATGCCGGCTTCTGCCAGCATTCCCAGCACAACTAGAAAGCTTCCCATACCTACTTCTGAGGCACTCAGCCATGGCTGGACAGCCTGGTTCTGAGAGCAGTGTCACAATCATCTATATCTGCATCTGACAGGCAGCAGCCTGATTTCCAGCTTAGTCCACTCTCTGTTGTATAATAAAACACAAGAACAGCACACACAGCCCTTTTTGTGCCAGCTAAGAAGACACTAGATATCTTTATACGTTATTCTTTCCACATGGGCGTGGGGAGGATTTGCATCCCAGAAACACACTTCTTAGACGAAGGGGCAGAAGCCCTTGTGCCCCTCTGTGTAGCTCATAGGAGCTTAAGTAACTGATTATCTTCTGATGCTGTTGCAGTGGAAAGTTTGCAGATCTGAGTGCCTGGCTGCTGAGCATTACCATCATCTCATCCTTATGTTTTTGCTGAGTTCTTGTACCATTGCTTTACACCAGCCTCATCCACAGCTAACCCCAGTGTGTACTAGCAGTGTGCAGATCACTGCCATAATCTATATCAGCCCTGAGCTAAGGTAAGCTCAGGACTACCCCAGTGCTTTCAGGAATGCTGCCTCGAGAGTCATGAGATCAGGCTCCCATGGCCTGATTTCCCCACAGGCTTCCCATGGGACAGCCCCCTTCTTCAGCTCCTATGTGCTAATTTACAAGTTATTCTCCTCTGTCAGCTTTCTAGCTACAAGGGAGCTGATATACTAAACACATGAAGAGGTTGAGGACCTCGAGGCTGCTGTGGTGGCAGCCATCTCAAACAGAGAACTGAAGCAGTCTCCCATTGCTGGTGCAGTACCAGAATGATCTAAACCATATGGCCAAAGCAAGGGGATGGTGATGGAAATCTTTATAGAACACATTTCACAAAATGTAAAAAACAGATTTCCTATACAGAGATAAAGATGGAGATTAATGTTTGAATTATCTTGGATAATTAGTGTAGCAGGTAATTATTTAAAACCTGGCACATCTGTGAATACATCACTTTAACTGAATTAGAAAATCCTCACAACTGCTACAGTAAGATGGCCTGAGCCATCCCACGGGGAACTCTCTATGGGAGATTAATTCTTACTTCAAATGGCAGAGATTTGAAAGAGGATTATGTGGCCATTTTAACATATTCGTATTGTGATAGTAAGTGATACAGGTTTTTTTTCCTCACAGAGAAGCCAAATGCTGTTTTCTTTTGAGTTCATGTGTTCTTTGAGCTTGAAGGCTCAGCCTTTTAAGAAGTAGAATGTTTTATAGTTGAAATGATGAGCAGTGTTTAAAAGAAAATGGTGACAAGAACAAGGACAAGACAGCCACAGCAGCTTAAACAGTGGATGGTGAAATCCAAACTTGGATTTAAACTCCTAAAGCAACAAGGTCACATTTGCAAAGCTAGTGGATGTTTTTTAGCTTATCCTAAGGGTTACCAAAAATTTGTCAGCTGAACAAGAGAAGGACTCTCAGGTTGGATTCACACTGTACTGATGTTCAGGAACTTGCTTTGAGTGTTCTCCTATGTGCAATCTTTGCAACAGCTTTGAGGCAAAGCAGGCTCAGACTCAGGCCGCTCTCAAAAATGTAATTCTTTCCCAGTTGCCTGCAGTCACTGGGTAGATGCACCAAAAAGCTAGAGCCCATCTGGTGGTCCACTGGGCCATGGCCACCGCAATGACTGATGTTAACTCTTAAGTGCTTCAGGTTTCAATTGGGTATCGAAGATTGCTGAAGCATGGTACTCTCAGTAGTCAACAGAAGGGGGAGTAGGAAAGATGTGATTGTGCGAGCAGCTTTCACTGCTTAGGGCACTGAAGAGAGCTCTAACCAAGAAAGCAGCAGTTTACTGGTGTGCAAAGGCATTATCAGCAAAATTGAAATGTCTCTTTGCTATATATTTCCAACACAAAATTGCTGCCAGGAGCTCCCATCTCATTAGCTCAGGTTCTTAAAACATAAAGGTGAATAATTGAGGCAGCCTGAGTTTGTAAACCCTTGTGGATCCACAGCAGCAGAAAAGAGAAAGAAAAGATACTTTGAGCTTTGTACAGACGATCTGTCTTTTAAGAGAGGTTGTAGTGCACTTGTTGAATGAAAGTGCATAGGAAGATATACAGGTGGGGCTGAAGCCAGCATCCACCAGACTTGGCCACAGGCACATTTAGCTCAACAGGGATTTGTTCAGAACAACCACAAAACTTCCCCAATGAGAAGCTTGGCTCAGTTCCACAGCGCTGCCTTGCACGTGCATTCAGCCCCCAGTCAAGCCTGTGCAGTCCCCATAAGCAATTTTTAAATGAAAGAACAAAGAAAACCCTCAAAACACAAAATGTGCAGAAAAACTTTTATAGCCCCTATCCTCCATCCTTTCCCAGAAACTAATTGCAGGCACCAAGCTACAGATTTACGTTCTCCTCCTCTACAAACAGCATCCAGCATCTGCTGCTAAATCACCTCTGCCCAGGACATGGCCTTTTTATAATGTGCTGAAGGAACTTGCTGCCACCACACCTGATCCTGCTCCACCATAGACACTGGAGCTTTGATGGACCTATGCAGAAGAGAAGGGTGGATTAAAAACCTTTTCCAAATTACCCTCTCCAAACTGCATTCTCCCTTCTGACTCCTCAGTAGGACATTTACACCAGCTTGTGTATTGACAAAGAACTGAACATACACATCCATCCAAGAGGCTTTGCACTCTCCTTCAGCTCCTGCCTTACCCTGAACTCTCCAGCAGCCCCAGACAGCAGTACCAGTGCTGCCAGGTGTCTGTAGTCCCTGCCTACCCTAAGGAAGGTTTACTCACAGCAGGATTTGACTCAAGCACCTAATCCTCTACAAAATGCCTTAGATACTTGAACCAGCAATCATAGAATCATCAGATGACTTGGGCTGGAATGCACCTCTTGTTTGCAGCCTTCCAAGGTACAGCCACCACTGGGTTTTTCTTGGCATGTCCAGGTGGAGCACTGAAAGCTGCAGCTCAGGCCCCTTCCCTACCAATTGGGATTTGATCTCCTGCCTTCCCAGCAAGCAGCATGCCCTCCCCTCCAGCTTACCTGGCCTGTAGTGCCAGTTCTTCTTCTGAAGACTGTTTCAACTGAAGTTGCCCAGACCAGGAAATGTTCAGGTAGAACGATGGGCATGAGTGAGCCTTTAGGACTGAGCAAGGAGCAGCCAGCCCTGCTTCTGGAAGAAACTGAGACAGTTCTGCCTTTAACTCTGAGCAGTTCTTAGGCAGGTGTCCTGTGGGCTGGATGTGGAGCTCAGAGCACAGAGTCAGCTGGGAAGTCGGAACAGCAGCTCCATGGCACCAGGTTGTGCTGCTCTCCTCTAGCTCTGCTGAGCTTACTGCAGCCTGCAGGTAGAGACAAAGAAAGAAAAAATAAGCGGGTCTTTTTTTTTTCGTTTGGTGGCAATTATTTCTACAGTTGCAAACTGCGTATTTTACTACCCAGAACTGCATTTCTACCAGCATCAGCCTCTAATACTTCATGGTGATGCTGCAATTTCCCTGCTTATGGGGTCTGATGCTCCAAGTCTACTTTCAGCCTGAAACCAGCTCCTTCAGGAAGCTGGCAGGGAATAGTAGTGTTCTGGGCTGACTCAGACCATCTGCAGAGGCTAATGTGCTACTGGGCCACTGAGGCGGCTGTTTTAAAACAAGAGCTGCATGTAATTTGAATACACTACTAAAATGGAGGTCAGCTACACCTTCCTGACACAATGTGAGCATATTTTACCCATGTCAGAGCACTGGAGTGTAGCCAGAAAGCCGGCGTTGTAATTTTTTGGGCATTATGTTCAGCCATATTTTATTAAACTCCCTGTCGTACACTTCACTGCTTGTTTCTGAGAGCTGCTGCACTGCAGCCCAGCATCCCTCACACAAGAAGGCTGCTTGTTCCAACCTGATTGAAATCTCTTTGCAAACTTAAAATCTTGGCATTGTCCTTTTCTCTTACCTTGCACTGCTACTTAGCCTGGATCATCAGGGCTTTAGTTTAATGTCATGTCAGATACTGTTGATGTAACTGCTGAACAGCTAAAATGTCAAAACCATCAGCGTAGCACTATACTCTGCAATGATAACAATACACAAATTTACCATTTAAATTCAGTGTACTATTGTAAGCTCTGTTCAGCACTGCTTGGCTTCAAACTATTTCTTCTTTTTTTGTCTAATATCAGAATTTCTGCAGAACATAGAAAACCGTGGCAGTTTTTAACTTTAGCACTAGTACAAAGCAACATGAAATCTGTTTTGAATAGCTGCAGTATCTCTCTGAATCCCAGATGTAGGTAGATGTGTCTAGCCTGGTGTTGAAGGGAATATACAATCTGTTACTGGGCAGAACAGCCTGTCACCTCCAAGGAGTAGATGACAAGTAGCTTGGTCTGGGGATCACCATTCTGCAGTCTGTGTGGTCAGTGTCTTGCACAGGCTCAGTGTTCCTTTCCTGGTGACTGTGTGCCTCTCTGTGCCGTTGTGATGCTATTAACTTTCCACCTTTACTTTGATGAGATGAAAAACACTAGAGCACAGCAAGCTAGTATGGTGATAAATGAAAAAAACAAACAACCAAACAGTAAAACCTCTCCTGTTTTGTATAAGGATAACACAGAGGCAAGGTTTAAAATACGGCACCCATAAAATGTGTCACTGCCTTGTAAGAGCTGAATTAATGGATGCTATAAAAAACAATCAAATAAAAAAACACTATAAAGGATCCTTTTCCAGGGAAGAATGTGAGAATTCATTGGATTTGGACATGATAAACAATTGCTTGTGATGATAAAAGTGCTAGCAAAAGGCAAAATAAGAAATTTGTTTTCTTGCTTCTTGTACTGGAGAACTAATAAGCACAACCTCTAAATGATGAAGCCAGGCTTTATCCTGGGAAATTCTTTTTGCTGGCTATTGCTATCATCTCATTTCTCAGTGGCTGGCATTTTACCTCTAGCTGCATTTCACTCTGATCTTTTTTAAGTACATCTCCAGCAAGGGAGACGGAAGAAGCGATGCTGCTTTGTCTGCAGCTGGAGAAATCCTTTATTGCTCACATGTCACCTCCTCAGCTGCAGGCACTTGCTCCAGGAAAGCCTACCTGAAGCTGCTGATAATCTCTTTCCTTCTCTTACAGGACCATGCGGATATTGAGTGGAAATTTGCACGGACGAAGCTCTGGATGAGTTACTTTGATGAAGGTGCCACTCTGCCCCCTCCTTTTAACATTGTCCCAAGTCCCAAATCATTCTGGTACCTTTGCAAGTGGATTCACAACCATTTGTGCCCAGGCAATGACTCTGACAATGAACAGAAAAGGCATGAAAACCTCAAAACATTCACAGTAAGGAGCTGCATGGTTTTATACTGCATTTTTGGGTGTGCTTGTGCATGTTCAGGTTGGCAAGGGCCACTGCTCCTGGTGCAGGAGAAGGTTGATGGACCATATCTTGCTAAGAGCCACCATGAGCTCTAAAGACAGGACTAAACAGGTAACAGATCTGCCTTTCTCTTTCCAGGAACGACACGCTGACAACCTGATTCAGAGTCAACATTACCAGGTAAACTGTGGAGCAGATAAAAGTTTTTACTTGCTGTTTCTTCTTTCTGGTTATTCTCTAATACCTCAGTTCTTGCTTGCTTCTGGAATATATTTTGATAAGTCCCCTAAGAGGATTTTGCTTATCATGGATTAAAACATTTCCCCATTAGAGGGAGGATGGTTCAGTAAGTCACTGCAGCCTTTCACACCCTCTGAAGTAGTGGAAAACTTGCCATGCATGGGATTGGCTGCTGAAACCAAAGGTGACATCCCCATTGCCATCAGAGGGATCAGGCTGTCATTTCATTCTGTTCCTGTAGCATTTTTGCACAGTCCTGAATTGTTCCTCTCCTCTTTTTTGTAAAGCTTCACTACCTCAAGCAGTGGCTGTGATTTTCTTTTGTTTTTGACTGCTCAGGAAGGAGGAATAATTCCTTTGTTGAGTTTTGCTGGTTTTGTTTACTCTCAGCTTGCCTATGATCAAGTACTCATTAAAGTCAACCTACAGAATGATTAAAGTGTATTGAAAACACCAGCTTCAGTACAGTGTGATGTATTACACCAGCATGCTGGAAGTAAAAAGAATTCTCCAGAATGTTAGGTGGTACGTTAGGCTATACTGTCAAATACCATTATTAATTTGTCTTGCTTAAAACATCTTGAAGAGTATTTTTTACCTGAAGTAAATGTTTAATGTAATTAATCACCTTTGCCCACAGACATTTGATACTTTCTGACTTCACAGCACAGCTTACAGGCACCAACAATGGGACATCTTAAAAATCCTCCCAGTAAAGCCTTGATGCAGAGACCATTTTCATGCTGGTGTTGCTCACACTTGTTATCCCTCTTTATGAAATGAGGGAAATGAAGGGCAGGGTTGGAAAAGTCTTTATATAGAGATGAACATCTGTGGTATGATGGCTGGCACAGATAAATGTACAAATGTACAGTTTGCTTATGTAAATCCAGCAGAGACATACACAAACACAGAACAAAATGCATCTCATCCTACCCAAAATCTGTATGGTAACAAACAGCCCCAGTAATAGACAAGCAAGAGGCCTTAGAGTCTTGAGAATGTGATTCAGTGCTTCCTGGCTGTTCTTCAGGTTAGATGTTGTCAACGTACCCTCCTTGGCTTTCAAATACTTGATAAACAATCTTCAAACAGCAAGCTTGGCCTACCAGGGTACACAGCACATACACAAGATTGGCAATCTTAAAAATTTGCAGCAGCCAAGATTAAAGGGCTTCAGGACAGGTAAGAACATCAAGAATTTTTTCTCAGTGACTTTTACTTGTACAAACAAGTACAAATCAGCTGCTTGCTGTAGCTGACAAGCGAGCATTCAAGATGGAAGGTATACAACCTTTCCAAAGGTTTCTTCTGTTTAACAGAAATTGTTCTGTTTCTAATGGCAAGTGATTATCTTTTTACACAGCAGAGTCAGGAGAACCACTGTTGGTAAGAACTCTGTGAAATGCAGTAAGAACAGTTTGGTCTGAGCCAGCAGTTCAGTCACTTGTATCATTTCCTATTCCAGGAAGTGATAAGAAGTCTTGTGAAAAGATATGTCGCAGCAATGATAAGAACTTCCAAAACCAATGAAGGGTTAACTGAAGAAAATTTCAAGGTAACTTTCTTGGGAGGTGGAGGGTGTGCAGGGAATGTGGTAGGTGGGCAGAGGGGCTTGGTCAAGCAGGCTGGTCCCACAGCCTTCGGAAACAAAGAGCTTGCAAGGTCTCCAGTTCTCAGGATTACCAGTATGTTTTTTTGGTGTGTCACTGACTAACGAAGATGTATGTGACATTCTTGTAAGTGTGATTTGGTATCAGCCATTTGTATAACTCTGAACGTTCCCAAGGGAACATGATTCATGTCACAGAAAGCTGCTAAGTGTAACTAATTTCTCCTCTTGCCCTAGGAATTAAAACAGGACATCTCAAGTTTTCGTTACGAAGTTCTTGACCTCTTAGGAAATAGGAAGCCCCAGAGGAGAAGTTATTCTACCAGCAGCACAGAGGTGTCCCAAAAGGATGAAACAAATGAAGATGGTGATGGAGAAAAACCCAAAACCAAGAGCGTGTCTTTCAATGTAGCCAACAAAAAAAAGGACTTCAATGTATCTGCTCTAATTAAAACTATGTCTGGGATCAACATGGTGGAAGATAAGCCAAAAAGCAATGGGATCAGTAAGCGCTCCTTTGTCCGAAACGGAAACAGAGTTCAGAGACTTTCCAGCTCCAAGAAGGAGTCCTTTAAGAGACTAGGCCTGCTTTTCTCCAAGATGAACGGACATGTACCTGAACCAAATTCAGAACCCATGTACACTATTTCAGATGGGATTATTCAGCCACACTACATGTGGAAAGACATTAAATATTCTCAGATTGATAAAGAGAGAGAAGAGAATTGTTCCAAAAGTGAAATTAACCTCAATGAGGTGGGCTACAGTGGGAACACAAGACTTACGGGACAGAGCAAGGAGTGCCCTGTGGTTTGTACCAGCTCCCTTCACTGTGCTTCCAGTATTTGTTCCTCTAATTCTAAACTTATAGACTCGTCAGAGGATGTGTTTGATTCATGGGGAGAGGCTTGTGACTTGTTTATAAACCAGTGGAAAGATGGGCAGGAGGATCATGTTACAACTCGGCTATAAGTAAAGCTATCGAACACCTGCTGGAAAAGGTAGCCAGTTATTTGTGATGGTTTGCTGTCATATGATCCAACATTACTATTTCCTTTCTCTCCACAGGTGAAAAAAGTGTGTAACTACTTATGTTAGCCTGTTTTATAGCCATCTGCACCTTTTTTTAATTTACTTATCTTACACTCAAATACTAAAGTTTTACCATTTATAAGGTCACTATAAACCACAGGAAGCCCCTTTGGATGCAGTCCCAGTCTCCAAACCCCACAGACTTCAGACACACAGGTAGCCAAGTCAAAGATGCTCCAGTGCCCCCCATCATCATCCCCCTGCTCCTGGGTTATCACTGCTGCTCCCAGCACTGTCAGCTCTGCATCCTGCTCCATCCTCCTCATCAACACACCCAGCTGGTGAGCAGTAACTTCACAGGAGGCTGAGAATCACATTTAAAGTCTTTTGAGGAAGAGTTTCAGGTTATAACTGGCTTTTGTTTTCTTTAAGCAATACGACCTCTGATTCTTTTGGTTGTGTGTGTGATTTTGTTATATTAATATTGTAGATTGTTACTGAGCAAGAGACCCTTTTGATCATCCAGCTAGAACATGTAATGATTTGCTTATTTACCTAATTCCTGTAAGAAATTCCCCCTGTAGGGAGCAGAGCAACCTTCCAGTTAGGCTGAGAGTAGAAGCCAGGACCTTCCTAGCACCTTCTGAATGGATGAACTGACCCAAAACCAGCTGTAGCTGCTTGAAACACAAATTTGAGTGTGGTTCTTACATTCACAATGGGCTGAACTAAAACCCAACCCTAAGCCTTGCTCTTACACCCCACCCCTCAAGATGTCCATTTATTGAAATTCCTAATCTTACGTAACTGCTGCACTCAGTTTTTGCTGCCTCTCTGGTGGGTGCCAGGCTTCAGGAAGAAAACCGTCCTCCTAGTGTACAGCAAGTGCTAATAGAGCTCATCTTCCCTGGTCCTGTGGGCTGCATTTCTGAAAAAGCAATAGCAGCTCAAACTGCATGTGGCAGCCTAGAAAGTCTCTGCAGTTCCTTTTGTAAGGTGCAACAAAAAAAGTGCAGCAGTAGATGTCTTTTTTTTCCCCCCTATTGTGGTAGTGTCTGGACAGGGCCTATCAATGTCACTACTTTTGTCTGAAAGAGCATCAGAGAAGGGGGCAAGACAACCCCAGCAAAGTGGTTGAACAGTGGTTGGTTTGTGGTTTTTTAACTTATTTACCATCACTTCAGAGCTGTTATTAGTCAGCTGCTTTCCTGGAGGAAGCAAGTCCTGACCAGGAGCTCAGAAATGGCCTTCCTATCTAATAGAGCTGTGCTCCTGCAGTCACACTTACGGCTCTGTTTCCAGGAGAGGGTACACAAGCATGAGCATATCCCAGGGGTGGTCGCCAAAAATCACCTCTTCTGTAAACTGGGTTGTTAATTCCTTTTGTAAAAGCATAATGCTGGAAAATCTACACCTCTCACTGGCACTGGTCAGATTTTAACAGCAAGGGGCAGGCACAGCTCTCACGGCAGGATGGAGGGTCAGGAGGAAAGGGATTCCTCTCTACAGCAGTCCCCACAAAAGAGATGCTGAGATGCCTGCAGTTGGATACCCTGTCCAACTTCTAAACTTGGCTCCCTCATCAAGGAAAACCACCTTGTCAGGTTTTGCCCTTGCAAATCTATGCAGCATTACTGGAAGGCTGTGATGGAGCACACCTATATCAGAGAGATAAATGTCAACAATGCAGCCAGTTCCTGTAGCAGAGCTGCAGATGCCAACACACTGAATTGATGGGAAGTTTTCAATACCTCAAGGTGGAGGCCATAGCTCTAGGCCAGCTCTAACGTCAAGAAAAATGAGCAACCAGGAGCAGAGATTCAGAAATGTTTCTGCATTCCTTGCTTGTAAGTTACACTGGTCCTGTTACCAGCATGCAGTATAAAGCCCAAAATATTTAAGCCTCTAGATGTGTTAGTTAAGGCAAAGTGAAAAGCGTTTTTGTACTAACAGATTCCAGGCCTCCATAGTAATTGCAGGGTTATAGTTGTTTTTGAAAACCACATCTCCTCTTCCTTTATGAAAAGCTGAGCACACTCACATTGGCACTACACAAGGAGACTTGCAGAACTGAGGGTCAGAAGCAGACTGCTGATTATTCATGAAGAAATCCAGTACCTCAGTCTTTTAAGAGAGAAATCCATCCATACGCAGGAGCTGCAGTCAGGACCAACTGAAAGCAATCATCAGAGCAGCTCACAATAAAAGCCCTACAGTTTAATAAACCAAACTTGAGCATTTTTCTGGAAAGATGAACATTTAGCAAGAGCTGCTACAGGGGGATGAAGGTTTGAATCATTTTATGCCTAACCTAACCACACTGCAGTTTATGAACTCTGTTTGACATGGGGCCAGCAGATCTTTATGGTATTTCCTGTCTAGCAAGTAAGAATGAAAATAATTCAAGTACGGTTATACAGATTACATCAACTGAATTTGAGGCTGGGACAGATGCAGGGTTCATATCCTCAGACAGCAGAAAGGCTTTTGAACTTTTCTGGGAAAGCAACTGCACTGCTGCTGGTGATGATTATATTGTGTCATTCAAATGCAGCACTGCATTAACAGGTACAGATAATGAAGTGCTATTAACTCTGCAGTGGTCCCCCCAAAACAGGTAAAAATTACACTGGGCAGCACAAATCCCTTCTGTGCAAACTGTGTGAGTCATGTTTCCCCACCGAGTCCTGAAAGGGCAGGGGTAGGAACTGCCACCTTGGAGTGGCATGATGGATAATGCAGTCTGCAGAAATTTCATGTTATGCTAAAGGCGAGAGTCACATGTTTGCTTGGCTGGGGCTCCCCTGGGCTTTGTTTCATGACTCAGATACTTCCCAGCTCCCAGCTATGAGCTAGTTGGAGCTGACTCTGGAATTTAACACAAATATTTGCTTTGGCTGTGATTAATACACATGTCCAGGAGTTTGCAAAACTGTCAGATTGGTCCCCAAGAGGCAAAATTATGTTTGATTGCATCTATGCATCCCCTTCGGTAGCACTAGACTTTCTAGCAGCTGGTGAATTATTATTACTCAAGAACAGGAGCTTCATGGGAGGGAAATTAAGATATCTTGTGAAAAATACTTTTGATAAAGAAACCTGTGGTTTTTTTTAATTCACTTGCAGTCACAGTATTTGGGATCTCACTAGTATTTTTCCATTTTCAATTGCTCTAAAAGAAAACATGTTTTAGTGCTAGTTATTTCTGTCAGAGAACTAAGGGCATTACCCCTGTGCTGTCTGTGCAGGCCACCAAGGTAGGAACTGACAGGACACTTGGAGGAGTTAAAGTTTTCCTTGGCTTGGGTTCAAGACGCACAGCTGTGCTAGAGCTGGCACACACCCAGCCTTTATTCTGGGGGCTTCAATAATAATCCTTCTGCATATGCAAGGAATTTGGAATTAGGAATAACAGAGATGCCAACCACCTGCCTTTATGTTTCTTGCTCTTGAAGTTGCTTTATTTCTCACCTCTCATCCCCTTTTTAAAGCAGCACACCTACAGATGATCACCAATATTTGTTAAGTAGTTAACAAATAACATCCAGGGTTAAGAATATCAAATAGAGCTATGTGTTTGTACTCAGGTCAGAGATTAAAGAAGTTGTTTCAGAAGCAAGAAATTAACTGACATATCTCTGCAGATAATTTGGATATTTGCATTTGTGTATTATTAACTTACTGGTATATATGTAAATACTCCAGTATTTGTAGCTGTGGTCCCTCCAGAGGAAGCATGCACAGCAGCTAGAGCACGGGATTAGAGGGCAGGACTGCGGAGGGCTGATCCCAGCTCTGCCACTGACTCACCTGTGACCTTGGGCAAGTCACTTCACCTCTGTAACGCCTCAGTTTCCCCATCTGTAAAATAGGGATAATAATACTTACCTACCTCGCAGGGGGGTTAGTTCATTATTTATAAGCACTTTCGGATCTTCAAATTAAAGGCGCTATATACAGTAAGTAGTTAATATTTGTAGCAGTAGTATGTACTTTTATTTTCTTACAATTAATTCAGGTTAGGATTTAACTGTATGTCCGTTAAGATAGTTTTCCATTTAGAAAACTAGCATGGTTTCCTACAAAGGGAATTTAGGGGGCTTCTGCAACAGAGAGCAGGAGCAGCACACCGTGGAAGTCTAAACTCTTAACACCCTTGCTTTTGTGATTTATGTCTCATCCTTAACGTCACCTTACAGTATTTGTGTTTCATCCTTTTTCTGATGGTACATGCAACATAATTTTAGCAGAAACAGCCACTGTAAATATTAAGAATATCTAAACAAATATATTCATGTATAAATATAAAACCTTACCTTTTAAAGGGGTTAAAATTGGTTGATGCAGACTTCTCAGCATGGAGAGCTTCCACAGGCAGCCCAGCACTGACGCACGCACACATGGCAGAATATTGGAGTAGGGCTATGGGAAAAAGTCACCACATGTCATCATCTCCTTAGAATTCCCTTTTCCCCCATCACTGGCAAGGGCAAGTCACACAGGTAACAAGGTCTCACAGGAAGGTGTGCAATGGACTGGAGCAAAGGGAGGCTGTGGTCAGAACAAAATCTACCTGCTGCCCGTTTAGCCCCAGGGAGCAGAAGCAGGATCAGGATCCAGCAGCTCCCGGACACTCACCTTGGGCAGCTGCTGGAGGAACCTCGTGTTCCTGTCTCCTGTGCCCCACAAGGGGGCTCTTTGCCCTGATTTCTCTGTAGGTACAATTGTTCTTCTTTACTGCGTACTCAGGATAAAGGCCCCTGGTTTGAGTGACAGGATCTCCAAGATTTGATTTGCACAGAAAGGGAACAGTGAGCATTCTGAGCTCCCTTCCAGGAATGGCAGTAGTTGCAGGGTATCTGCACTGGGTATTTGGACGGTTACTAGTAGTGTAAGCAAGGATCTGATTTACTGCTGGGTTTTCTAGCAGTTAGAAAACTACGTAAGCACCTGCTGTTCTCACACCATTAAGTGTAAGTCCTACTTCCCTTGGGACTTCTCAACTTTGCTCTTGAAAGGCCAAAATCCCAAAGAAAAGCATATTTCAATTAAACAGGAATAGGTGCAATTCTGGTTTAATTTCTGTCTGAGTTCTCCTTCAACCAGTTAACTTGTCCTGCAGTGTCCCACAGATATGTCTATGAGAAACCTTCATACAGTCTCAAAGGCTGATTTCCAGGGAAACGGAATCACCTCCCATCTCTACTGCAATTCCATAGTCAAACAGAATGACAAAAAATAAGCAAAAAACATCCAAACCACTAGTACTGCCTACAATTAGTGAAAGTTGTTTACTTAACTAACAAAGCTCTGAAGCTGTTTTTGGAGTGGATGCACTGTAAGGACCTCTTGCTCACAAGTGGGACCTCCTGGGCCATGGGCACCACAGCCCCAGGTCGCTGCAGCCTGCCCGGGTGTGCTGGAGGCATTAGTGACTCGTTCCTGTAATGATAAAATTATTTTGAATCGGTGAGACTACAGTGAATAATAAATCAGCTCACTGGAAGAGCATCCAAAATCAACTGTTACTAAAATAATCTGTAGTTTTTGGTGAATGTGCAACCTGAAACCTAACAACTATAAAGTCAATCCCTTGCTGGATTGTTTTTTGCAGGAGGTGGGGAGCACTCTGGGCCAGCCACATTAGCATATTTTCTAGCAGTTTGTAATTTAATTTAATTTTCACACTACTTCTTTCCCCATTTCAGGCAATTACAATTTTACAAACAAGTCATTTATATATTACTCACATAATTGCCTCCACTCAGAACAACTACTGCTCTGGAGTAAATCCATGACCAAGTACAACTGTTTTAAAAAGAAAATGTTTTATCTAAAATAGTATATTTAAAAGGCAGAAGTGATTGATGCTTATTTGACCTGCTCCGTTTTTTTAAGGTGTGAAAACAAAACAAAAACCCCTCCAACCATAACAACAAGAACACCCACCTAGCTCAAACCACCCAGAATTTTAAAAGTCAATTTGATTTTTGCAGTTCTTTTACTCCCAGACCCTTCTCAAACAAGAGCTCACCAACTACAGACAGCAATACAGCCCATTTCTCCTGGCTAGCATGTCCTCCTTGCAGCACAGGAGATTTTCTTGTGAGGATCTTTTTTTTCCATCTCCCATTTAAAGCATTTCTGTATCAGCATTAACTCCTAAGCCAGAAGAAACAATGTGCTTAGGACAAGACTTGACCCATCAAAGAGCTGGCCTTTGAGGCTTTACCTAACACTGGGATACCTCTAGCCCACAGAATGAAATGCCTTTGTACTATAAATAGTTGTTTTTGAGCAAGGGGGCACTTCTGGTCTAGCTATTTTTTGGGTATCGTACAGTCATATTTAAAAACTACTGAATGTGTTTATAAAGGTGGGTTTAGGAATTAGAGGGCTTGGGATCTTTGAGAAGCAAAGGATAGTAGCAGATGCTTCAGTATTTTCTATGTGGCAAGCCCTAGAGACCCAGGCTTACTCTGCAAGCAGTTTTTTTAGCAATTGAGTTTTAATATAAAATTAAATATTCATTAAAAAAAAACAACTATCAGAGACAGCTTCACACCTGAGCATATTTTAGAATGCTACGTGACTTCATGGGATAAAGAAAGTGAGGCTTTTTTCCCCCACCCTTCCTCTTTTAGTTTTAGTCAAAAACTTGCTGGACTTTTCCAGGCAAAAGTGCTTTTAGATGTAAGAATTTTGCATATGGAAAGAGAGAGTGGGGACCTCAGCATTTGCCAGTTGCCTAGTTATAGCCACTCCTAGAGAACAGGAGGGAGAAAAGGGGAGAACAAAAAGCAAAAACAAATGCTTAATTTTATGTACTTTTCTACTTGCAACTTTTTCTGTCCGTAGTGTAGACTCCATGTCATTCCCTTGCATAACATGTAAAAATGAAATTATGTACATAATAAAATTATTTATTTTATGTGTATTTTTAGCTTAACTGTAAACTGAAAAAAATAAAGCATTTAATTTTTTTCCCAAAAATGTAAGCCTATTGAAATTCGAGGTGTTTCTACCTTTTCAGATGTAACATTTCCAGCTGCCTATTGATAATAAACATTTATGAACAGCAACAGATCTGATATTTTATACTTTTGAAAAAACACATTCAGCACAGACTTCTCAAGGACTGTCGGTTGTCAGAGGAACACTTAAGGACTCTGATTCTGTAGACATGGCACAGTCCCGCTTACCTACAATAAAGCTGGCCACCTAAATTTATAATCATAGAATCAACTTAGTTTGGAAAAGACCTTTAAGTGCATCAAGTCCAACCATAAACCTAACCCTGCCAAGGCCACCACTAAACCATGTCCCATAGTACTACATCTACACAGCTTTTAAATCCCTCCAGGGATAGTGACTCCACCACTGCCTTGGACAGCCTGCTCCAGAGACTGACAACCCTTTTGGGGAAGAAATTTTTTTTAATATTCAATCTAAACCTCCCCTGGTGCAACTTGAGGCCATTTCTTCTCATCCTGTTGCATGTTTCTTGGAAGAAGAGACAGACCCCTACCTCACTACAACTGCCTTTCAGGGAGATGGGGAGAACAAGAAGGTCTCCTCAGCCTCCTTTTCTCTAGGCTGGATTGTCCAGGAACCCCAGTTTCCTCAGCCACTTCTTGTAAGACTTGTGCTCCAGATCTTTCCCCAGCTCCATTGCCCTTATGTGGACACACTCCAAAACCTCAGCGTCCTTGTAATGAACACAAGTTTGAGCAAGTGTTCATGAGCAAGAGCTGAACACTACCTGGTTGTGGGGAAAAAAATAAAAATGCAACAAAGCAACCCCAAACCATGAATTATATCCTGTCTACGAAAGAAAAGTCACAAACTGCTGTGTTAGCAAATAAAATGCACTGCATGAATGCAATTACTCCTGCACAAAGACGTCTAAGTAAATGTAATTCCATTTTAATCTGCTCCCCAAAGATATCCTTTGACCAGCACAACTACATTAGCAATATTGGAATATACAGCAATATAGCTAATAGTGTAAAAGAGTCATTAAGCAACAGCATGTAACTATATTAACATAACTTGCTTATGTGAAGCTGTCCTCCAAATCTCACTAGAGTACTAGAGACATGCAGATAGATTTTAAAAGGTTTCCAACAATGACTAGAGGCTCTTGGTCAATCCTCCAGTTAAACAAGAGTTTCCTCAAGTTAAATGGTGGCAATATCCCTTTTCTTGAAACCAAGAAGGTTCCTGCACAAGGGAGACAATGTAGGCGCACACAGAAATAAACACAGCCCATGCCAAAATCTGTTGCAAAACCCAGGACCACAGTAATTCACAGCTACAGAATTTTAAATACCCACATAAAGACAAAAGGCTACTTTTTTTTCCTTTTTACTAGAAAATGACATTGCCAAGTTGAATATGCACATTCCCACTCACATCAGAAAGGCTGGAATTTCAAAGTTAAGGCACCCTGAACACCCAGTTGTGCCTCCTATTCCAGAATCAGACACCGAACTGTATGTGGAAATAACTTCCCTCCCCTCAGAGTCAGACAGATGTGCAGCAGCAGAAAATACCAGATTTGACCAGGGAGGGGGGTGGGAAGCAAAGGATTAAGTTTTACAGTGTATTTTATCTTCTCTTTACTTGTGCTTCCTACAAGGTAATGCAAATCACGCATTTGCACAATCACCACAAACGTTAAAACACTTACTGCTTGTGACTGTCACAAATATTTTTAAAGTACTGGTTTAAATAGAGTCAGAAATCACAATCGTAGCTTTGATTGGAACATGCAAATAGCCAGAGTAGGGAACAGGAAAAATATATAAAGGAGAAGGTAGAGGGAGTTAGATCATCTGTTAATTTAATCATTTGAGGATATTTTGTTTTCTCTTAAAAGACCATTTTCCCTAACACAGCAAAGTCAAATACTCAACACAGCTATGAGAACAGAATGATGCTTATCTTGGGGTAAGCACCAGCAGCCTAAAACTAGTGGCAAAATGTTCACCTGCTTGAGGGAAGAGTTAGCATCTGGAATGAAAGTATTGCCATGAACTGAGCCCAACACATAAAAACACTGTGTCAGGACTCAGGCACATGTCCCTGTTACTGCAGATTGTCACACCTGCAGAGATGACTAAATTGCAGTAACTGCCTGTGTACTTGCTCTTAGCCTATGGCTCATCCTGGCTGAACTGCTTCATATTGTCACAGCTGAGCTGACTCTGAAATCTGGCAAGCAGCAGTGATTTGATCATGTGGAGTTTCCTGATACAGACCTGCCCTGCAAAATTTAAACTCTGATCTTATTTCAAAGCTATAAAGTCCTAGTCCAAGGGTTTTACCTTCCTCCCTTATGAAAAGGCAGGTAACTTGGGCAGTTACTCTGAGTCTGGATTTATATGTTGAATATCTTCCATAAATAATGCCGTCTTTGATGGTGTAATTTGATAAAAGAGATGGTATCCAGCAGCACTGCAGGGAGAACTGGAAGCTAAAAGTAAAATGGAACAACTGAGCTAGGAAAACAACTTGTGGTAGGAATTGGTTTGGTGTTCTTAAGTGAACAAGGGGAATAAAAGAGCACAGGAGCGATAGCCAGTGATAGTCCAGCAGGGTAATGCTGCTGGCAGGCACACTCAGCATAATTTCTCTCTACAGTATTTGTAATAATTATCTTTGATAATTGAGGGATTTTACAATTCAAAAGACTTCAGAAAGGGACTCAAGCCTCCAGCAGACATCAGTAAGGCAAGGGATGTTAATGCACAGAGGACTAGCACTTCTCTGGCTGCAGAGTGCAGGATGGAGGAGGGGGAGCAGGGCAATGCACTTGCAGCCTGACTGCTAGAGGTCACAGGCTTGACATGTCCTTTGGTGCAAGACCCAAGCACACCTGCCAAAATACCACTCTTTTACTTCTGTGTAGTAATCAGTGCTCAGAGAGAAGTCCACACCAGGGTCTGGCAACCTGCAGGTAAACAGCGTCAGACCAAAGCCTGCTCCTTCTAAATGCAGAAAGAGTTGCAGCAGTTTAGAAGAGCTGACATAATGAGAAGCTCCCACTCCAAAGCACAAGAACTTCAGCTAAACACTTTCATCCTGTGTTTTCACAAGAAAGAGGCTTGGCTCTAAGACTGTTTAAAAAGGCTATGAAATCAGAAGTGCTCACATCTAAAGACAAACACCCTGTGGTGCTGCCAGCTCATGGATCCTTCCTGCACAGCCTTCAGTTGTTAATTTAATTTGAGCCGCTGCCTTTTATATATAAAAAACACAGTGTGGAAAAGGTGGCAAGCATGACTAGTGCAAACTTGGCTGCACAATTCTTCTGTTCTCCCTTTTAAAGCTGAAAATTCATCCATAAAAAATAAAGGCAAAACTACATTTCAGAATAAAATCCTTTTTAAAAAAATGCATTATTATGCAACATACTTCAAGAAGCCCAAGAAAGAAAGAAAGAAAAGCAATAAATCTGAAAGAAAATAATAGTTCTCAACAGGAATAAATACTAATGGATTTTTCTGTGCTTCTATTTAAAGATAATCTATGCTTATGGCTGCAAGTTATAGCCTGCTACCCCATGTCATGGCAATTCTGCTGGGCATGAAAAACCCAGAGCATTGGTCTGGTACCAAATTGTCACAAGGCAATAATCAAACTGCGTGCCAAAGTAACACCAGGCTGACACTAGGTTTCCCTGAAAAAAAGACCCCAAGCCCATGTCTTGGCACCCACAGACCACATACACGACATGCACCCCCCAATAAAAAAAAGCGCTCTCAAACAAACCACCCGAATTCTGTGTAATTTTTGCTGAAAGTTATCTTACAGCCTCTGAAAAGGTAACTGTTGTAGCAATAAGCCACTGGAACACTTAAGCACAAAACTAGGAACATGAACACAGGGATGCTGCAGCTGGACCAAGTAATCTCTAGATGAGGAAAGTGCTGAAGTCTGAAGCAGGTTAGCTGTGTTTTAGGTAGAGCTGTAGCATTTTTGGCAGTTGTTTTAGTAAGTGATGTAGAGCTACTGCAGTGCAACACAAGACTCCAGCAATCTCAAACTTTTATACCATTTTAAGCTGTTAATAAGAAGGCAGCATTTCCCGATCTACAGAGAGCATCCATCAACCAGCCCCAGGACATGCTGTTAACTCTTCCCCACAGCCAATATTTGCCAGCTCAAAAAGTTAACTTTGAGCATAAACAGCCCTGGCAAAAATACATCTATCAAGTCACAGAGGTAACTCTGTGTATCAAACCAATAAACAAGTTAACTGGCCAGATAATACATATAGTATTATATCAATTAATGTAATTTTCATGTATATCAAAGGGTCCAAAATGGCCATGATAACCATGGCTAATGCTGAACAATCCAGCTACCAGAAGGGTAAGTGAAAACATGCAAAAAATCTTACTCCATACCAGAATTATCAGTCAGCATTTCTAATTTTAAGAAAAAGTTTTACTTCAGGAGACAAACAAATACCAGAAGATCAAGCACCAACACTTAACTATGATAACCACTTGTACAGAAATAAGCAAAGCTGTCTCCTGACAGTAGAAGAAAGGAGACATTATTCATAGCTAAAGCCTGACAGTGGAAGAGGCTCACTTTGGGAAATGACAAATGGCACTCATGACTGAGGTGGAAACACACTTGACTCCATCATGGAGATCACACTTCTTAATTCAATTCCATAAAATAAGTCACACACTTCACTGGTTCCTTTAAGAGTTTAGTCTAATGAATACTTTTTCAGAGAAAGGAGGATAAAAAATCCTGTGGTACCTCTTCCCTTTTCCAAGAAATGTCTCTGCAAGTCAAGTCCTCCTCAGAGGCAGAAATACAAAGGTTCTGACTGTCATCAATTACTCTCTAAAATCACTTTGTGTATATATGTTTGGGGTTTTTTGTTGTTGTTGTTTTTGGTTTGGTTTTGTTTTGTTTTGGTTGGTGTTTTGGTTTCTGTTTCGGTTGTGTTTTGGTTTAGTTTTTTTGTGTGGTTTTTTTTTTTAGAAACACCACAGTAGCTTTTAGAAACAGCTAATAAAATTAACTATTTGGTGGTAATATTCATAATGCTTTGACTTTTTACCAGGCTCCTCCATCTTGAAAAGCTGTTATTAACTTGCCAAGCTAAATGTACAGCTATTTCATACTTAAGGAGACAAGCACAGCTTACAACTGTTCCAAAAGAGAATGTTCTCTTAAGGAAGGGAAAATAAAAGCCTCAAGAGCTTTAATCAAATACAATCAACACCAAAAGTACTGTATGAATTTAAAATAAAACTGTGATAAGTTACTTATCCCTACTATATTTTTGCTGCCACAGTTACTTGAAAGAGATACTGAAGGAAACACATTTTTCCCCCTCTCCCATTTCTGCAGTTCCATTTTAACCACCACTTAGCTATGTACAAAGAAAAAAATATTTACTTGGAAGTTTAAGAATACAAAGACTCTTTTTCTACACCACCACAGAAAGTCTGTTTTAAAACCAATCTGGCCTTGATTTTGCTGCTGTTTCTGTAGCAGAAGAAACAGTTTCAGAAACAACATGCTAGCCCCAAACACCACAACTATCAATTCATAGCAACAATCCAGGCTATCACTATACAGTTGCTCAATCTAGTTACAGAAACAATACATTACAGTGTGGCAAACAAGTGAAAAGCTTTCTCCCACTATATTTAGAGCTATGCAGACATCCACAGTAGGAAGGGACCTGGTTTTACTTCTTGCAAACAGCAAGAGAAAGCAGAAATGTGACTCTACTTCTATGAAAATATACTCAAGAGAAAACAAGTGCTGCTGACGTGGCGAAGTAAAAAGAAGGGGAACGTTTAGGAAAATGGGGGTTTTAAGCAGGTTTTACAGGATGTAGACTCATTTCAGCTTCCCCTTCTCAAAAACAGTCACTGCCAAAACCTACTCCAAGAAAAACAACAAACAAAAACAAAAGAAAGCTGCTGTATGTTTAGGTAAAGAAGTGCTGCACATTCATGCAGCTTCCCCCTCCTCTCTCTCCAAGAGGTTTTAACATATCCCTCGTTCACAACTTACTGGTAAAGCAGGAAAAGCAGTGTCCTCCTCTTCCTCAATGTCATAGAAATTTATAGCTTCTTCTGGGGCTTGAGGCTCCTCGCCACTGCCTGGTACAAACCCATACTGACATTCCTTATTCACACACTGCATCTGACGGCGGCTACGGCTGTATGAGCTTCAAAAACAAGAAAGCAGGTTAAGAACCACCACTACCTGGACTTTCACCTGGGTTTCCTTGCTCAGGTTTAACTCTCTTCTTTTTTCGAGAGGCACAAATACCCCACTGTTTCACACTGTCCCACCAACAGCCAGCTCAGGCCTCCACGTACCACCATCCTCCCCACCTCTTTTAGAGCAATGTTGTGTAAAGACGTTTATATCGACTTACCAGGGCCTGCAGGAGAAATTGTCATAGCTCTGATAGCATCTCTTTCCTGGCCTGGGGCAGAATGCTATTTGAGGGCCAACCATGTTGTGCCTGTTTATAAAGCGGGCAGATCCCCTAAGTTTAAAGGGTAAAAGGTGCAATTACCAGCAAGTGCCTCTCAGATGGAACTCATCTGTAGTTTTACCTACTCCACTGCACAAACTCTCCCCTAACTAGACTGCAGCAAGAACTAGCAGAAAACAAGCGGTGATCTCAGACAGGGCTCCAAGGGCTCATACCTTGGCATCCCAAATCCACGGTGATGTCTCTGAGGAGGATTCTGAGGATGCTAGGGCTCGTAAGGTGCCATGTTTACACCACCCTGGGAGCAGTGCACTGGAGAACACCTCTCACTATTGATAAATGTAGGTTCCTCCCACACTATCTGCCAGAGAAGGCAGAAACAGCTGAAGCTATTGTGCGTGATACACTGGCAACGCAGGTAATCATAAATGACCTTCACCATCCAGAGAATTTCTGCTCCAGCCTGAGTACTACACATTAGGACAAGCTCATTCTTGCTATCAATAGGACAAGCAGGCTGAATAACCAAGTTTACTTTTACAGGCCTAACCAACATCTCAACTCAAGAGGAAAATTAACTGTATGAAGAAGGGAGCTGCCACCACCTTCTGCCTTTTCTGAAGAACTTTCTAGCAAAACACTTGACATTGATGGCTAAAGGTAGAGAGGGGGGAACCCAAAGCAGAGACCTCCAATTCCCATGCAAATTCAGGAGCAACTGTCCCCTTCAAAACATGAAAACAAGAAGTCAGCAGTGAAGTTCCAACTACTGTTATGTAATTTAAGACAAAGCAAGTGATACTTTTTTTTTTAACCCTTTTAATAATTTGTCTAGGATGGGGGGGCAAACCAAAACCAAACAAACAAGGAGGTAAAGATGTAGCTGAAAACATTCAAGTCCATAGCCATGTTATGTACACGCTACCTGGCCTCCCTATAGAAAGGGAAGATACTATGACTGGCTGAACAGCTGTTTGTGGGGGAGCTGCTGTTGTGACACTGGCTGGAGTGGAGGCAGCAGAATGTGAGGAGAAGCCTGTAGCTGGAGCAGCATAAACACCTGTTGAGGCTGAGATTGCTGCAGAGTTCACCATCACCTGGAAAGAGAGTCAGAGTAGTCAACAGACTGCCTCTACAAAGAAGTAAAAGATTTGTTAACTACATATCTTTGCTGGTTTCCAGGGTCTCTGGCACTGAGCTGGCATAACCCACACTTGTGCCTTTGTTTCTTACCCCAGGATAGGCCTATGCCACAGTGATGTCCCTAGGGCTGCAGGCAGAGCACAACTTGCACCCACATCTTGCTGATTTTGCATGTGCAGAGCAATTTTCTATCAAGGATAGAGCCTGTGCATAAAGTCTTTTGAAAGAACTGCTGAGTTTTCAGTGTTTTCTTCCTAAACTTATCTACAAAAATACAGCTAGAGCTTTCCACTGCACTTCATTCTCCTGCTGAAAGCTGTTGCTACTTTCTCATGGAAGGCTGGAAGAGCCTTATCCCACAAGACAACTACATTTCTTCAGCCCAGGTTGTTAGATGACTAATTGTCAAGAACACAAACTGCCAGTGATAAATGACCACTCATTTTCATGTGTTCAATGCTTTTATTTTGTGCTATAAGTGAAAATTAAACACCAAGTCTACCACCATTTGTGTAGCAGCTTTCACAAAACAAATCTTACAAACAAACAGCAATACACAACAGATCAAAACAGTATTCTTACACTTTCAGGAGACATGAAATCTATGCAGAATTAATTTAGACAGAAGTAGTACAGCTATTACAAGTAACCACAAGTGGCAAAGAAGTTTTGTTTTGCGAAATCTGAGAATGCCAATCTATTTCAAACATTTTTATCCTCTAATCACCTTGTGCTTAATTTTTATCTATAGTTATACTGACAGCCTATTTCAGTGCTTAAACAAGAACCAGGTGCATCTTAGTGTTCTAGTGCAACCCCTCACAATGATACATGATGCAACACTCCTTCAGAGACAGCGTGTGTTTTTACAAATCCTTTATGTAAGTCAAATTCAAGCTTTGTATTCCCTGCACTATAGCTTGTGTACACTCTTCTCCTATGCTTTCCTACCTAATAGACTAGAATATCTTGCCAAGCCAACTAGCACTACCATAAACCGAAAGAGAAACATGAAACTGGAATGCAGTTTACCAACTGACACAGCCTACTACGACAGGATAACATTTACAAAACAGTATTAACATATAGTTGACAAACAAGAGAAATCAAGGGCAAGCAGGGAGCTTATAGCTTCCTAACTTACATTCCTTGAGGCACGTCATGAGATGAAGTATTAGGTGAGGCAATATAGCTGACTTGGTGCAGTGGTCCAGAACTTACAGCATTAGCAGTTTGAGGAGAATTTCCATATGGTGGATTTACTGGATGCCAGGTACTAACATAGCGATAGGTGGGTACTAAGGAATCAAACCCAGGAAGCGATTGTTGGCTGAAAGGGTCCGACACAACTGGGTAATATACTGGCCCATAGGACAGAGGTGGAGGCTCTGCATTTTGAAAGTTACCTTAAAAAAACAGAACAAAATACACACACTTAGCACATTTTACCAGATCTGTGGCCTTTCATTACCCTAAACACAGCGTTACTTTGGTGGCCAAAAGGGAAAATCCATTTACATGACAATTTTATGCCTATATATGTCCCTACTAATGGAGGGGTCAAAATTATTTTAGGTCCTAAATTAGACTAGAGGACAACTTGCTCATCTTCTCACTAAATGCAGTTCAAGAATTGCTTAGCAGCATTCTTCACTGGAGTGGCAGCTTTTTCAAGAGGGTCTCAGGTAGAAAGCTAATGTATTCTTCCCCTATTTCGTCTCTGACCACATGACACTAATCTACACAAAAGAACCACTCCAGCTGAACAGGCTGAAGCATTACCAGAGCCTGTATGCTTCTGAGCAACACTCTTCTAATGATGTGCTCCTTTCCAACACTTACCATTTGCCATGTTCCATATATTTTAATGAGCAAAGCATCTGACCTTCTTGACATTTTTCCTCATTTAATACAACCCTCCTATTTATTGCCAAAGCCTACTGTCAAGCTAGTTTCACCTAGCAGGTTTGTTATGAAAGTTTTGCAGTAAACTTTATGCACAGCAAGAGATGCAACTCAAGGGCTGCTCAAGAAGTGACAGCTCAGCATGCTGAGTCTAAAGCCAAGGTTTGCAACATCTTCATTTAAAAATTCCTGTGAATTCAGAGCACCAATGCTCAGTGTTTGCCAAAACTCAATAGTCTCCTCTACTTTAAACAGGCATTCTGTTTTGTTATCATGAGTCTTTGCTTATCAGTAAGCAAAGAGATTCCTTAGTAGTTTCAGAAAAGTTCTCCCAAGTTACTGTACCTAGTCCAGGCCTAAGAAGGATTACTTCTACCTTTTTATGGCTTCAGAAAGCCCTTAACACACTGATGGCTACACCAGTGACTCTGACATTCTTTTAGTAGTACCAGAGACAGCAGAGGAACTTGTGATAACCTCTTACAAGGCTTCATGTCCTCCCAACCTCATGCTTCCTGCATGATAGCAAAACTGCAGGCAAGCAACTCCTATAGAGCAGTTGTGCTCTGAAAACCTTTTCCCTCACTTCTCATTAGCTGTGTGTGATCTTATACTCAACTACTAACCATTTGCAGGTGCTTCCAATGGAACCTGGTGGACTTCAGTTCGCCCAGTATCAGTGTAGAGCTGAGGTACTGACTGATCTAGGACAGGAGCTGGCTCAGCATATGCTGGATAAACTTCCACAGGTGACGGTGGCAGTACTGGCTGCACATACACCATGGAAGGCCAATAGCTCTGATGACAATACTTTGAGAAAAGGAAAAGAATACAAGGTCATACATACAACCACACTCTCCAACCCTCCTCCAAATCGCTACTAGTTTCAGATCTTCTACAGTCAGGAAGAAATGCTTTTCTAGCTTCCTAGACCCTTAAGATACTACACACACCAAAAAAACCTCAAAAAAACCAACAACCAGTACAGCCTACCAAGAAAGATACTGAAATACCTGCAGCAATATAGCCACTTCAGCTCCACATTGTTGTTGTGCCAGAAATCTCTACAGAGCAAGAGGATTCCCACCTATCAACTTTGACATATTTAAAGAGACTTTTTCCTGTTTCTTCAGTTGAAGAAGCTGATATTACTACTTTTAATTCCCCAAGTAGCAGCACTGACACTGCATGACTGCTGGTGCAGAGACAACTCTTCAGCAGAGCAAGAGTTCCCAGAACAGAGAAAAGGTGCTAACCAGTCTGAACACAGCTGTATAAGTCCTAGAAGGTTCAAACCACACATCTCTAAATGGTCTTTGATGTCTTGTCTAAGTACAGAAACTTTCTTAAGAATGGCTGAGGATCCTCCCCTTATCTTCACGGAAAGAACAACATTTATCCATCATCCTCTGCAAAAACAAAAAACACCACCACCACAACCCAAAGTAAAACAACTAAACATACATAATAGCGTGCTTCACATTTTGAGTTAGAACTTCACTTCCTGAGCTACAATTTAATCTCCACCAAGCAAGCCTATATGTATTAGTAGTCCAGTGCACCAGATGCATATGTAGCACACTTGGAAGTCTTAAATACACCAGTACATTTGTCAAGAAAAAACAGTAGTTTTAACAGCCAATTTACTGTACTAGTTTTATAAGTACTTACTTGCAATCCCAGATTAAAATAATACCGCAAGATCTTTGTATCTGGAATTGAAGGATATGACATTAAAGAGTATAAACAGAGAAGCAAAAGAGATTTACACACATTTAAGAGCATTTTAAGTAAAGAATGTATCTTGAATATAAATACTTGTTAAGTCTAGTTTATGTTTTTAAGTTAATTCTGTTAGATACTTCTGCAATAATAGAGCATTTGTCTGACCAATTTATTATCAAACATCAACAATTACAATAGCTTTACTTTTGGTTTATCTTGATTATTGGTAACTGTCCACGTTGTGAAGTCTGCACTGTCTAAGCAACTATGACTTAAGCATTCTGTCTTTCTATTAAGGCTGGGTTTTTAGAGGAAAAAGTATTTTATCAAATAATAATTTGATGATGAGCCCCTAAGGTACACTGACCACCAAAAGCACTCCCTCCCCTCCTCACTAAAGAAATGAGGAAGTGTTTAGGAGCAGGCAGACAGGCAGGATCAGCCTTCTCATCCACCAGTTGACAATTCACCCCCAATATACACACATTATATACGTGCTCTGTGTACATATTGCCGATACCATACTGGGCTGGCATGTGACAACAGGGCAACTCCATACAGACTCCAGCGTTTCTACCCAGTTTTAAGTCTGGCTCTGTCACTAACTTCACCTCCAGAGCTTCGATGAGCAATGACCACAGGGACATGTCAATGGGGACAACATATTCAGTAACCCTAAGACCTTCTGATGTAGTTTTGGGAATCTCCCCAGTTTTTATAACAAAAAAATGGAAGGAGGGGAAGAATAAGGGATATGTTCGTTCCTCCCATCCCCTTCCTCACAATGTGTACTCAGTTCCCTGCTTTATTGCAGGTTGTCTTTTACTTCCATCTTCAATGTAGTGAATAATTTGTCGCAGGCATGGGACATGATATGCTGAGAAGCAAACCAGATGTGTGGAGGAACTCTCAAACCACTCTCCAAGAACAACAGGGGCTTGAACTTGGAAGTACATTTCCAATTGTCCAAAAACAGTGAAAAGGCTTTAAACCTTTAAATTCAACCAATGAAAGGTAAAAAGAGCACATTTTAATCCTATGTTGCAGTTCTGGAACTTTGCATGAGAAACTGATTTCTCAGATTGAAGTACAAATTTGTACAGGAAGAGCAAGTCACTCATTCCACAGCAGTAGAGCTGCGTGTGCATGCACATAAACAGACTTTGCTTTAGTACTGCTGGGAGCTGAAAGTGAAAGCAGGGAGGCAACTCAAACAGAGCAAGCCATTAAGGGCTTAGACTTAGCAACACCTCCAGAGTAACCCTATCATTATCTCACCACCTACCCACTTCCCCCTAGAACAAGGCCTTATCTACACACTGCTTCCTTGTCCACTTCTCTAGCACACATGCACTCCTTTGTCAGCCCTGCTCTTCTGCATCACTGCATGTCATGTCCTGCTGCAGATAGGTAGGTACAGCCTCGGAGATGTAAACCCCATGCGCGAGGGTCACGAAACACATGAGTATTTGTTCCTCTGTTGCTGTTGCCAATTCCCAACTCTTTAAACTGTTCAGCATATTTGATCAGAGCAACAGTCCATGCAGCTATTTTAGGAAATGCACACAGATCCTTGCTTACATCTAACAGCTGTAAGATTACTCCTGAAACTGCTGGTGATTTGGCTGGGACATTGACCACCGTCAGTAAATTAAAAATAACCCAAAGGCTCGCATAAATGCCAACTTTGTAGTATCTAACTGAAAAGGCATCTACATTTGGAACAATTTTTTTTTAGTCTTAATCTTTTCTATAATTGTTTATGCAAATCTATGCAAAACAAGCATAAGAGCTGAATCAAACAGCTGCTTCATAGCAGCGATAACAGTACAAAGGAAGAGCTGGGATACTGAAGTGACAAACTGATACTGGAAACACTGATGTCTGCGAAGTACTGGCACAGAAGCCAGTACAGTAGGAGACCAGTTTTTGTTTACGTTCCTCTTTTACATGTCTAGAAATCAAGCCAATCCTTCAGTAAAACATGACTACCTTATGAAGCAACAGTTAAGCCAAAAAAGTGAATTACCCTAAAAATATAAAAACTACACTGACTATTGAAAAAATCTCATCTTACTATGTATCAGGACAAAAACTGAGATAAAATTTTTACTGTGCTGATGAGAGCCTCTGGCCAATCCTGAATGCTACTGCAGTGTCTGGAACACTAATATCAAGCAGTCTTCTATCAGCAGCTATACTTCAAAGGGGCAGGCAAGTGTAGGACACCTAAGGTCACCACATTAAAAAACACCTTGCACATGCCTTAAGTTCCATTAAAAATGATGCAAAAGACATTGAAAATGGCAACAAATGCAGATGTACCAGTAACACTAAGGCAGATGGCAGGTTTTCCTCCCAAATCCAGGACCTCAGTCTGTTGACAACTCACACTTCCAATCTATACCAGGCCTGCAAGTATGTTTAGCAAAGTGCACAGAACTCTAGGTCAAGTATACCCAAATACTTTACCCTGCACTACTCCACAACTTCTGGATTTCTTAACTTAAAGGCCATATAGATTATACTACAGTGTGACAATATAAATGCTACATCCAATTCCTTATTAATTACCAACCTTAAAAACATTGAAAAAAATTTCTAGAGTCTATGCCATGGAGAATGTGGCCAATATTATGTGGACTAACTCAGATGAAGAGATACAGGCAGCGTCTGAAGAGATTGTTAATCCACATCCACTCCAGATTCTTGTCAGTACACTTAATACCCAATTATCCCAAGTGCTGAAAGCCTCAGTTAAGGTCATTCAACTAAAGTAAAAAAACAGTTAACTCTGATGTGTGCATAGTATCATCCAGAGTGATACGACTGCAGCAGGGAAGTGGAAAGCAGAACAGTCAAGCTTAATAAAATCAGGTCTTGGGAGCACTGCAGGAGAGCACATTAGCACACTGAGCAGCCATGTCATAGTGCTTCGGAGCCTTTTTCTAGATCAACTTCTGACAATGGTTACATGGTAAACACAACTGAAAGAATCCATAGCATTTCAGCTTCAAGTTGTTCTGCAACCTACCAGATGTAGTTACCTAAACTGTATATGGCAAGAATAGTTTTTTATCTTATCTGAAATTAGCCCTCTAGGATTAGTACACTGAGAAAAGTCCCACACAGGGACAACTGAGCTATTTTAGATAGCAATATGCTCAATGAAGCATGAAAACAATTTACATTGCTAAAATATTTAATGCTCTACATTCAAGTAACAGATTTTGGAATAAAAGCTAAAAGCTTTACCTTCTGATGCAAAAAAAAAGCTACAAGTGTCATATACCTGAAATACAGTTAATTAAAAGGATGGCTTTTTTTGGGAGGTGGGGAAAAATAAAGCCAGACAATTATAGTGAAACTACACTTTCCAAAACAGTGCAAAGAAGCCCACTTGGATTTCACACACCCTACATACACAAGTTCTTTCCCTCACTCACCCCTGAATGAAAAGCAACCCTCCACACCAACAGAGAACACAGGAGACTCAGGAACTTGAACTACAAAGAACAAGTCTGATAAAATCACAATCTGCTGTATCTATAGATGGCTATTAGAATAAGCCAGCTATGATGCACAGTCCAACATATTCAGTGTAGGGGGGTAGTTTAAAAGCCTACTTACTTTGACCAATGTGCAGAGATATACCCACTACTTGAACAGCAAAAATTTAAAACAGCCAGTTTTGCACTGCTGCTCTATAGAGCAGGCTGCAGCTTACCTCCAGCTTGGCCCCTCTACTGACAAAAATGGCCTCTCCCCATGCTCCCTAACAGAGAAGGCAGAAATAGCTGAAGCTGTTGTACATTATGCAGTGGCCATACAGGTAACCGTAACTGAACTCCAACTCATGTCCAAATCACCTCTGCTCTTCTAAGGCTGTAAAAGCTTTGGAGCAGTTGGAGCCAATGCACTGTCAAAAGGCGAGGCATGAGGACATGCACAGGGTAGAGCATTTTCTACAGCTGTACAAAACAACATACAGCCAACAGTCCTTATCAGCTAAGAGAAGACACCACATCATAGAACAATTTTATCTGCCTCTTGAGATGTGTGCAGTGATGCAATAGTGGCACACCTGGACCTCACAGCATTCCCCACCCCGAGAAAAAACAAGTTACATAGGATAACAGCAAGCAGTACTGAGAAGCACTTAACTTGTGATACAGCTTGATCTTCGGGCTATTAAACAAAGCTCTGTGAATTACAGGATCTATCTGTGCCTTATGAGTCATAAACATGGCAGAATAAGGGGACACATTAATAAGAAAAAATCAGATATGTATATGGCCTGTTGCACTGCTTCCAGGCTTGGATGTCTGATGCAACCTTGCATGGTATGCCAGTATTGTTAAATTGTAAAAGCAAGTTGGCCAAAGATTACAAGTTTCAAAATTAAGTTTATGTTCAGCTGATAAAGCTGAAAGCTGCTTCTGAGCTGCTCTGCTGGCAGGTACTATGTTAATCCTTGCATATGTGTTGCTCAATAGCTGAAATGTATCTTAAATACTGTCATAACCGATGACAGTATAGGAGAAGGCTGTGCACCCGAGGAACAAGATGACCATACACATTTTATCTCCAGCTTACGATACCACAGAATGACATACTGGAGCCATACAGGCAAACACCAAAATATCCCACTGAACTGTGCAACAGCATGACTTGATAAATACACAGGTTTGTGGGTTTTTTAAATCAGTATCAGAAAAATTTTTACTCCACCACAAATCAGTATGATATAGGCCAAGCACCCACTCCCTTGGTATTAATTTATTTCAGATACTGCCTAAACCTGCAGTAATCATGTATTTGAGTTAGAAATGAACTTACTATCCATAACTAGGTATTAAACAATTTTTAGAATAAGCATCCATAATAGGACTTCTCACTGCCTGTGAGTTGCAAAGAGCCATTTCTTCTCATGATAGGTATTCTGTTAAGTTTCCATGGAGAACACAAGTCAGAAGTGTGCCAAAGAGCAGCAGTGGTAAAAGCACAAAATACCGTAGTTACCTCGAGGCAGATCACTGCCACTGGGATCACAAGAGTAAGGTGGAAGAACAGCACCAGCTTCTCCCACCTCACTGACTGGAGGAAGAGGAGCTGAATAAATTGGGAGCGGCACCGAAGAAACTGCTACAATTAGAAGGAAACAAAAGTCAAGTCAAATTCGCAGTGGCATGTGAAATGAACAAGATGCTGAGCTATGCAATTAAGCATGTACTTCTTCGTCACCTCAGTGCCCCTAAATACAAGCTTTAACAAAGTTCTCTTTAGTAATGACTTAAAAAAAAGTCCAGAAGTTTTCAAATCAGATGGAAAGGTTCCAACCTCATAAGTCTTAACCCTATGTCTATCTGTAGGCTTCATATTCCAGTTAAGAATAAATCTTACAGATGACATGAAAAGCCCTCTTTGTAAGAAAGGAAAAGTAATTTTTTCTTCAGACATTTCACAAGAACAAAGTAAACAGAGCACCTCAGGTGGGAAGGGCACCAGTGATTAGTGACAAATTTGATCCCCTTGCATAGGAGCTAACTACGGGCCACAAAAGAGAACTGGATATTGGTGCGGACCCTGAACCACCACTGCCAGTGACTCTAATTGGAAGGGACAGTAAAGTCTCAGGACCAATAGCTCAAGAGGAAAATTAACTGAGGGAAATAGAGAAGAAGGGAGCTGCCACCACCTTCTGCCTTTTCTGAAGAACTTTCTAGCAAAACACTTGACATTGATGGCTAAAGGTAGAGAGGGGGGAACCCAAAGCAGAGACCTCCAATTCCCATGCAAATTCAGGAGCAACTGTCCCCTTCAAAACATGAAAACAAGAAGTCAGCAGTGAAGTTCCAACTACTGTTATGTAATTTAAGACAAAGCAAGGGATACCTTTTTTTTAACCCTTTTAATAATTTGTCTAGGATAGGCGGCAGGGGGGACAAAACCAAACCAAACAAACATGGGAGGGGAAGACATAGCTGAAAACATTCAAGTCCACAGCCACGTTATGTACACGCTACCTGGCCTCCCTATAGAAAGGGAAGATACTATGACTGGCTGAACAGCTGTTTGTGGGGGAGCTGCTGTTGTGACACTGGCTGGAGTGGAGGCAGCAGAATGTGAGGTGAAGCCTGTAGCTGGAGCAGCATAAACACCTGTTGAGGCTGAGATTGCTGCAGAGTTCACCATCACCTGGAAAGAGAGTCAGAGTAGTCAAAAGACTGCCTCTACAACTGGCTTTGACAAAGGCTATGGAAATACCACAGTTCAAAAATCCTCACTTCACATAAAAGCACTTTGGAAGTCTCTAAAGGCAACCAACTACCCAAGTTCTCTAAAAATTCACTTGAAAATACTATTTTAGAGTTACAGACACCTACAAGGCATCTTCTCATCCTTTTTTTTACTTGTATTACTAGGGAATTGTATTCTTTGCTACAAAGTGCTCCAAGAAGCAGGTAGATGAACCCCACAAACTGACACTAATTGAGCAGAGTCAACACCTCTCCACAGGGCTAACACAGTAAAGTACTAGATACTACCTTCTGAGGATAGCTGTAGGAAGCCACTCCATCCTGAGGTGACACAGAGACTGGCCCTTCTTCCTGAAGGGATTCCAAAGCAAAGCATGGTCTCTTTAAGTGCCAACAAAGTCAAAGGGAACACACAATACCCTTGATTTTTTTAATTTATTGACTATTCCCACTCATGCAGAAGAACTTTTGTAAGGTGAGTAAAAGCAGTTCTATTCTGACATGCACAGGACTGGCTTTTACACCCATTTTAGACCTGTAGGTAACTAAAAATTCAGTTTCAGATTAAAAAAAAAATCCAAAGTTAGTTCTCTGTCCCACAGTGGAGGAATAAGACTAACTGGAATACAACTCTAAGGCTAGTATGATAAAAGCAACTGCCATCTGGAGCAGAAAAAGAAGTAAACAGCACTCAAATCTCAACTCGTTGCAAAAGGGAAGGTGGAAAATCATTCCTATATCTAGTATAGTTCAGGCTGTATTTGCAGATTCAGATAAAAACCTCACCATTTAAGGAGGAAAAGGAGAGTGAATATGTAAATACAACCATCATTCCTTTCTTCCAACAGAAGTCTCTGACCTACTATGCATTCAAGGACAGTTTCTATGAAGAATGCCTTATACTTCAAGGATTCCTAATCTGAACAGTGACTAGAACTCACCAAGTTTGCTGTAGGTTCTGCTGAACTAAATACCGTCGCAGTTTCACAGTCATGATCTGGAGGACATAAGCAAAATTAATTGAAAAAAGCAGCATTAAATCTAATCCTTCAGAAACCTATAAAATGTAATAATGAGCGCATTGCATTCACTGAGTGTTCTACCAGTAAGGACTGAAGATTTACATACCTGGAGATGCATAGATATAATCTTCATGAAATTTCCCTACAAGGAAGAGAACAGGAAGCTTTGATTCAGGAAAAAAACAAACAAACAACAAACCAACACGAAGCTTGAAAGCTGAAGTTACCACAAGTGTATTTCAGTGAATCCATTAATGGGCTGCTTTCAGTATCAACTCATTTTGTGCAGAAAAGGTGGAGGTACACACAATATATGCTGGTTTTATTGTTCCACCAAGCATCAAGATTGCCAGCACCAAATTTATACCACGCATTTTTAAACAGCAACTTGGCTTGCTATAGACCTATGCAATCACAAGGGTGATGGCCTAGAGAGCTTCAACAGAAGTGACACATTGCCACCAGACAACAATGAAAAATAACATGCTTACATGCATATTCAAAGTTCACAGTACACAAATACCTAGGAGATGTAAGGAATCTACTTTGACAATCAAAAGCAGACTGAAGATCTTCTAAACCTGTCTTTTCTCTTTGCCCTTTAAGAACTCACCATTTTCACTTGTTTCTTCTTCCTCCTCTGAGGAGGTCTGCTTATTAGGTGGAACAGAGTTTGGGCCCCTCCTTGCTACCCAAAATTGTGCTGGACCATGGACAATGGGAGCAGTGCTACCCTGGCTCTAAAAAGCAAAGTCATAAGCATGCATTTAGAAATAGTTTAGTCTTTACATGCTCTACACACACAGAAAGAGTAGAAACAGTCTGGCAGACCAGTCTTGCTGCAATCAAAACTTTCTAGTATTATAATTTGTGTGTCCATCACTATGGATCTTGATTGCAGCAAAACAGCTATAGACGTTTCTTTCCTTTACCTTTTGTTCTGCTTAGCATACTTAAGGTAATTTACTAAGACCTACCAACATCCTATGCAGTAATGCTGTTCCCTCTCAGAATTTAGCCAGCTTTATCTCAAGCTCAAAGTTGAAAACGAAGAAGCAAACCCCAGAAGAGACAAGATAGCTACCCTCAACACATACTGTTGCATTCCTCATCCTACAGCATTCCCACCAGACCATCAGCAGATGAGTTCATCCGTACACTCCCATTATCATGGAAAAAGGTTATCTTTAAGTGACAAGTACTAAAACCCATGGGTGGCTGCTAGCATAGACATCACCGCATGCACTACAGGCAAGTCTGACTCTTTTAGAGAGCAGCACCCATCAAGGTTTTCCACAAGATGCCTTTACCATTTCACATGCCCTTTGCCTTTGCATTCAAGTCAGTCTTTATCTCCACCACAACTTAAAATATAGAATTCTCTGAAGAAGAAATATAGGACTGAGATGCTTAAGTAAGATAAGTTATTTCACACTTTCATGATGGCTAAGTTGACACTCAAAATTCTCCTCAGAAGACATGGTGACAATGAGATCGATAAAGTGCTCAGAGAAGCTTGTAAGATTTCCAAGGTTGAAGCAGAGGTGGTAAGTCAGAAGATTTTCCCACCAGGCCTCTAGTAGGATGGCAGTTTTCTGTGAGATGCATCATTCCCCAGGAAATGTTATATTCCTTTACTAAACAAGACAAGGAAGAGACAGAAAAAAGGCTTTGGCATTGACAGTAATGAAGGCACTGAATGAACATGAAAAACTATTTGTTAGGAACGGCAGGTACAGTGTGTAGTGATGGGGAGGAAAAACTGGTATGCAATATTGATTTCATGTCAGAAAAAAATACTGCAGGATAATCTGTCCTTCTTCCTTGATGCTCTTAGGGGAAAGTGAGAGCAAAGATTACAGACCTAGTACATGAGGACAAACACAAAAGCGGCTGCTGCCAAAATAGCCCCGAACAGATACCCCTCTCTCGTTTAACTATAAGCCTAACATTTGCTAAGCTCACTGCTTCAACACAGTAAAAAAACCTATCAATTTTAAAAAACCTAACAAACCCACATCTATTTTCCTATTCAGATATCGGAATACCAATTGATTTGTTTTTAGTATATCCAGATTTCTATTAGGCTTAGACTACAAGTAAAAGATTTACTTTAAAGTTCAACTGTTCCACTTGATCTGAAATGCCACAGAAAGTCTGTTTTAAAAGCAGTTTGGCCTTGATTTTGCTGCTGTTTCTGTAGCAGAAGAAACAGTTTCAGAAACAACATGCTAGCCCCAAACACCACAACTATCAATTCATAGCAACAATCCAGGCTATCACTATACAGTTGCTCAATCTAGTTACAGAAACAATACATTACAGTGTGGCAAACAAGTGAAAAGCTTTCTCCCACTATATTTAGAGCTACGCAGACATCCACAGTAGGAAGGGACCTGGTTTTACTTCTTGCAAACAGCAAGAGAAAGCAGAAATGTGACTCTACTTCTATGAAAATATACTCAAGAGAAAACAAGTGCTGCTGACGTGGGGAAGTAAAAAGAAGGGGAACATTTAGGAAAATGGGGGCTTTAAGCAGGTTTTACAGGATGTAGACTCATTTCAGCTTCCCCTTCTCAAAAACAGTCACTGCCAAAACCTACTCCAAGAAAAACAACAAACAAAAACAAAAGAAAGCTGCTGTATGTTTAGGTAAAGAAGTGCTGCACATTCATGCAGCTTCCCCCTCCTCTCTCTCCAAGAGGTTTTAACATATCCCTCATTCACAACTTACTGGTAAAGCAGGAAAAGCAGTGTCCTCCTCTTCCTCAATGTCATAGAAATTTATAGCTTCTTCTGGGGCTTGAGGCTCCTCGCCACTGCCTGGTACAAACCCATACTGACATTCCTTATTCACACACTGCATCTGACGGCGGCTACGGCTGTATGAGCTTCAAAAACAAGAAAGCAGGTTAAGAACCACCACTACCTGGACTTTCACCTGGGTTTCCTTGCTCAGGTTTAACTCTCTTCTTTTTTCGAGAGGCACAAATACCCCACTGTTTCACACTGTCCCACCAACAGCCAGCTCAGGCCTCCACGTACCACCATCCTCCCCACCTCTTTTAGAGCAATGTTGTGTAAAGATGTTTATATCGACTTACCAGGGCCTGCAGGAGAAATTGTCATAGCTCTGATAGCATCTCTTTCCTGGCCTGGGGCAGAATGCTATTTGAGGGCCAACCATGTTGTGCCTGTTTATAAAGCGGGCAGATCCCCTAAGTTTAAAGGGTAAAAGGTGCAATTACCAGCAAGTGCCTCTCAGATGGAACTCATCTGTAGTTTTACCTACTCCACTGCACAAACTCTCCCCTAACTAGACTGCAGCAAGAACTAGCAGAAAACAAGCGGTGATCTCAGACAGGGCTCCAAGGGCTCATACCTTGGCATCCCAAATCCACGGTGATGTCTCTGAGGAGGATTCTGAGGATGATAGGGCTCGTAAGGTGCCATGTTTACACCACCCTGGGAGCAGTGCACTGGAGAACACCTCTCACTATTGATAAATGTAGGTTCCTCCCACACTATCTGCCAGAGAAGGCAGAAACAGCTGAAGCTATTGTGCGTGATACGCTGGCAACGCAGGTAATCATAAATGACCTTCACCATCCAGAGAATTTCTGCTCCAGCCTGAGTACTACACATTAGGACAAGCTCATTCTTGCTATCAATAGGACAAGCAGGCTGAATAACCAAGTTTACTTTTACAGGCCTAACCAACATCTCAACTCAAGAGGAAAATTAACTGTATGAAGAAGGGAGCTGCCACCACCTTCTGCCTTTTCTGAAGAACTTTCTAGCAAAACACTTGACATTGATGGCTAAAGGTAGAGAGGGGGGAACCCAAAGCAGAGACCTCCAATTCCCATGCAAATTCAGGAGCAACTGTCCCCTTCAAAACACGAAAACAAGAAGTCAGCAGTGAAGTTCCAACTACTGTTATGTAATTTAAGACAAAGCAAGTGATACTTTTTTTTTTAACCCTTTTAATAATTTGTCTAGGATGGGGGGGCAAACCAAAACCAAACAAACAAGGAGGTAAAGATGTAGCTGAAAACATTCAAGTCCATAGCCATGTTATGTACACGCTACCTGGCCTCCCTATAGAAAGGGAAGATACTATGACTGGCTGAACAGCTGTTTGTGGGGGAGCTGCTGTTGTGACACTGGCTGGAGTGGAGGCAGCAGAATGTGAGGAGAAGCCTGTAGCTGGAGCAGCATAAACACCTGTTGAGGCTGAGATTGCTGCAGAGTTCACCATCACCTGGAAAGAGAGTCAGAGTAGTCAACAGACTGCCTCTACAAAGAAGTAAAAGATTTGTTAACTACATATCTTTGCTGGTTTCCAGGGTCTCTGGCACTGAGCTGGCATAACCCACACTTGTGCCTTTGTTTCTTACCCCAGGATAGGCCTATGCCACAGTGATGTCCCTAGGGCTGCAGGCAGAGCACAACTTGCACCCACATCTTGCTGATTTTGCATGTGCAGAGCAATTTTCTATCAAGGATAGAGCCTGTGCATAAAGTCTTTTGAAAGAACTGCTGAGTTTTCAGTGTTTTCTTCCTAAACTTATCTACAAAAATACAGCTAGAGCTTTCCACTGCACTTCATTCTCCTGCTGAAAGCTGTTGCTACTTTCTCATGGAAGGCTGGAAGAGCCTTATCCCACAAGACAACTACATTTCTTCAGCCCAGGTTGTTAGATGACTAATTGTCAAGAACACAAACTGCCAGTGATAAATGACCACTCATTTTCATGTGTTCAATGCTTTTATTTTGTGCTATAAGTGAAAATTAAACACCAAGTCTACCACCATTTGTGTAGCAGCTTTCACAAAACAAATCTTACAAACAAACAGCAATACACAACAGATCAAAACAGTATTCTTACACTTTCAGGAGACATGAAATCTATGCAGAATTAATTTAGACAGAAGTAGTACAGCTATTACAAGTAACCACAAGTGGCAAAGAAGTTTTGTTTTGCGAAATCTGAGAATGCCAATCTATTTCAAACATTTTTATCCTCTAATCACCTTGTGCTTAATTTTTATCTATAGTTATACTGACAGCCTATTTCAGTGCTTAAACAAGAACCAGGTGCATCTTAGTGTTCTAGTGCAACCCCTCACAATGATACATGATGCAACACTCCTTCAGAGACAGCGTGTGTTTTTACAAATCCTTTATGTAAGTCAAATTCAAGCTTTGTATTCCCTGCACTATAGCTTGTGTACACTCTTCTCCTATGCTTTCCTACCTAATAGACTAGAATATCTTGCCAAGCCAACTAGCACTACCATAAACCGAAAGAGAAACATGAAACTGGAATGCAGTTTACCAACTGACACAGCCTACTACGACAGGATAACATTTACAAAACAGTATTAACATATAGTTGACAAACAAGAGAAATCAAGGGCAAGCAGGGAGCTTATAGCTTCCTAACTTACATTCCTTGAGGCACGTCATGAGATGAAGTATTAGGTGAGGCAATATAGCTGACTTGGTGCAGTGGTCCAGAACTTACAGCATTAGCAGTTTGAGGAGAATTTCCATATGGTGGATTTACTGGATGCCAGGTACTAACATAGCGATAGGTGGGTACTAAGGAATCAAACCCAGGAAGAGATTGTTGGCTGAAAGGGTCCGACACAACTGGGTAATATACTGGCCCATAGGACAGAGGTGGAGGCTCTGCATTTTGAAAGTTACCTTAAAAAAACAGAACAAAATACACACACTTAGCACATTTTACCAGATCTGTGGCCTTTTAATGCACTTTCATTACCCTAAACACAGCGTTACTTTGGTGGCCAAAAGGGAAAATCCATTTACATGACAATTTTATGCCTATATATGTCCCTACTAATGGAGGGGTCAAAATTATTTTAGGTCCTAAATTAGACTAGAGGACAACTTGCTCATCTTCTCACTAAATGCAGTTCAAGAATTGCTTAGCAGCATTCTTCACTGGAGTGGCAGCTTTTTCAAGAGGGTCTCAGGTAGAAAGCTAATGTATTCTTCCCCTATTTCGTCTCTGACCACATGACACTAATCTACACAAAAGAACCACTCCAGCTGAACAGGCTGAAGCATTACCAGAGCCTGTATGCTTCTGAGCAACGCTCTTCTAATGATGTGCTCCTTTCCAACACTTACCATTTGCCATGTTCCATATATTTTAATGAGCAAAGCATCTGACCTTCTTGACATTTTTCCTCATTTAATACAACCCTCCTATTTATTGCCAAAGCCTACTGTCAAGCTAGTTTCACCTAGCAGGTTTGTTATGAAAGTTTTGCAGTAAACTTTATGCACAGCAAGAGATGCAACTCAAGGGCTGCTCAAGAAGTGACAGCTCAGCATGCTGAGTCTAAAGCCAAGGTTTGCAACATCTTCATTTAAAAATTCCTGTGAATTCAGAGCACCAATGCTCAGTGTTTGCCAAAACTCAATAGTCTCCTCTACTTTAAACAGGCATTCTGTTTTGTTATCATGAGTCTTTGCTTATCAGTAAGCAAAGAGATTCCTTAGTAGTTTCAGAAAAGTTCTCCCAAGTTACTGTACCTAGTCCAGGCCTAAGAAGGATTACTTCTACCTTTTTATGGCTTCAGAAAGCCCTTAACACACTGATGGCTACACCAGTGACTCTGACATTCTTTTAGTAGTACCAGAGACAGCAGAGGAACTTGTGATAACCTCTTACAAGGCTTCATGTCCTCCCAACCTCATGCTTCCTGCATGATAGCAAAACTGCAGGCAAGCAACTCCTATAGAGCAGTTGTGCTCTGAAAACCTTTTCCCTCACTTCTCATTAGCTATGTGTGTGATCTTATACTCAACTACTAACCATTTGCAGGTGCTTCCAATGGAACCTGGTGGACTTCAGTTCGCCCAGTATCAGTGTAGAGCTGAGGTACTGACTGATCTAGGACAGGAGCTGGCTCAGCATATGCTGGATAAACTTCCACAGGTGACGGTGGCAGTACTGGCTGCACATACACCATGGAAGGCCAATAGCTCTGATGACAATACTTTGAGAAAAGGAAAAGAATACAAGGTCATACATACAACCACACTCTCCAACCCTCCTCCAAATCGCTACTAGTTTCAGATCTTCTACAGTCAGGAAGAAATGCTTTTCTAGCTTCCTAGACCCTTAAGATACTACACACACCAAAAAAACCTCAAAAAAACCAACAACCAGTACAGCCTACCAAGAAAGATACTGAAATACCTGCAGCAATATAGCCACTTCAGCTCCACATTGTTGTTGTGCCAGAAATCTCTACAGAGCAAGAGGATTCCCACCTATCAACTTTGACATATTTAAAGAGACTTTTTCCTGTTTCTTCAGTTGAAGAAGCTGATATTACTACTTTTAATTCCCCAAGTAGCAGCACTGACACTGCATGACTGCTGGTGCAGAGACAACTCTTCAGCAGAGCAAGAGTTCCCAGAACAGAGAAAAGGTGCTAACCAGTCTGAACACAGCTGTATAAGTCCTAGAAGGTTCAAACCACACATCTCTAAATGGTCTTTGATGTCTTGTCTAAGTACAGAAACTTTCTTAAGAATGGCTGAGGATCCTCCCCTTATCTTCACGGAAAGAACAACATTTATCCATCATCCTCTGCAAAAACAAAAAACACCACCACCACAACCCAAAGTAAAACAACTAAACATACATAATAGCGTGCTTCACATTTTGAGTTAGAACTTCACTTCCTGAGCTACAATTTAATCTCCACCAAGCAAGCCTATATGTATTAGTAGTCCAGTGCACCAGATGCATATGTAGCACACTTGGAAGTCTTAAATACACCAGTACATTTGTCAAGAAAAAACAGTAGTTTTTACAGCCAATTTACTGTACTAGTTTTATAAGTACTTACTTGCAATCCCAGATTAAAATAATACCGCAAGATCTTTGTATCTGGAATTGAAGGATATGACATTAAAGAGTATAAACAGAGAAGCAAAAGAGATTTACACACATTTAAGAGCATTTTAAGTAAAGAATGTATCTTGAATATAAATACTTGTTAAGTCTAGTTTATGTTTTTAAGTTAATTCTGTTAGATACTTCTGCAATAATAGAGCATTTGTCTGACCAATTTATTATCAAACATCAACAATTACAATAGCTTTACTTTTGGTTTATCTTGATTATTGGTAACTGTCCACGTTGTGAAGTCTGCACTGTCTAAGCAACTATGACTTAAGCATTCTGTCTTTCTATTAAGGCTGGGTTTTTAGAGGAAAAAGTATTTTATCAAATAATAATTTGATGATGAGCCCCTAAGGTACACTGACCACCAAAAGCACTCCCTCCCCTCCTCACTAAAGAAATGAGGAAGTGTTTAGGAGCAGGCAGACAGGCAGGATCAGCCTTCTCATCCACCAGTTGACAATTCACCCCCAATATACACACATTATATACGTGCTCTGTGTACATATTGCCGATACCATACTGGGCTGGCATGTGACAACAGGGCAACTCCATACAGACTCCAGCGTTTCTACCCAGTTTTAAGTCTGGCTCTGTCACTAACTTCACCTCCAGAGCTTCGATGAGCAATGACCACAGGGACATGTCAATGGGGACAACATATTCAGTAACCCTAAGACCTTCTGATGTAGTTTTGGGAATCTCCCCAGTTTTTATAACAAAAAAATGGAAGGAGGGGAAGAATAAGGGATATGTTCGTTCCTCCCATCCCCTTCCTCACAATGTGTACTCAGTTCCCTGCTTTATTGCAGGTTGTCTTTTACTTCCATCTTCAATGTAGTGAATAATTTGTCGCAGGCATGGGACATGATATGCTGAGAAGCAAACCAGATGTGTGGAGGAACTCTCAAACCACTCTCCAAGAACAACAGGGGCTTGAACTTGGAAGTACATTTCCAATTGTCCAAAAACAGTGAAGAGGCTTTAAACCTTTAAATTCAACCAATGAAAGGTAAAAAGAGCACATTTTAATCCTATGTTGCAGTTCTGGAACTTTGCATGAGAAACTGATTTCTCAGATTGAAGTACAAATTTGTACAGGAAGAGCAAGTCACTCATTCCACAGCAGTAGAGCTGCGTGTGCATGCACATAAACAGACTTTGCTTTAGTACTGCTGGGAGCTGAAAGTGAAAGCAGGGAGGCAACTCAAACAGAGCAAGCCATTAAGGGCTTAGACTTAGCAACACCTCCAGAGTAACCCTATCATTATCTCACCACCTACCCACTTCCCCCTAGAACAAGGCCTTATCTACACACTGCTTCCTTGTCCACTTCTCTAGCACACATGCACTCCTTTGTCAGCCCTGCTCTTCTGCATCACTGCATGTCATGTCCTGCTGCAGATAGGTAGGTACAGCCTCGGAGATGTAAACCCCATGCGCGAGGGTCACGAAACACATGAGTATTTGTTCCTCTGTTGCTGTTGCCAATTCCCAACTCTTTAAACTGTTCAGCATATTTGATCAGAGCAACAGTCCATGCAGCTATTTTAGGAAATGCACACAGATCCTTGCTTACATCTAACAGCTGTAAGATTACTCCTGAAACTGCTGGTGATTTGGCTGGGACATTGACCACCGTCAGTAAATTAAAAATAACCCAAAGGCTCGCATAAATGCCAACTTTGTAGTATCTAACTGAAAAGGCATCTACATTTGGAACAATTTTTTTTTAGTCTTAATCTTTTCTATAATTGTTTATGCAAATCTATGCAAAACAAGCATAAGAGCTGAATCAAACAGCTGCTTCATAGCAGCGATAACAGTACAAAGGAAGAGCTGGGATACTGAAGTGACAAACTGATACTGGAAACACTGATGTCTGCGAAGTACTGGCACAGAAGCCAGTACAGTAGGAGACCAGTTTTTGTTTACGTTCCTCTTTTACATGTCTAGAAATCAAGCCAATCCTTCAGTAAAACATGACTACCTTATGAAGCAACAGTTAAGCCAAAAAAGTGAATTACCCTAAAAATATAAAAACTACACTGACTATTGAAAAAATCTCATCTTACTATGTATCAGGACAAAAACTGAGATAAAATTTTTACTGTGCTGATGAGAGCCTCTGGCCAATCCTGAATGCTACTGCAGTGTCTGGAACACTAATATCAAGCAGTCTTCTATCAGCAGCTATACTTCAAAGGGGCAGGCAAGTGTAGGACACCTAAGGTCACCACATTAAAAAACACCTTGCACATGCCTTAAGTTCCATTAAAAATGATGCAAAAGACATTGAAAATGGCAACAAATGCAGATGTACCAGTAACACTAAGGCAGATGGCAGGTTTTCCTCCCAAATCCAGGACCTCAGTCTGTTGACAACTCACACTTCCAATCTATACCAGGCCTGCAAGTATGTTTAGCAAAGTGCACAGAACTCTAGGTCAAGTATACCCAAATACTTTACCCTGCACTACTCCACAACTTCTGGATTTCTTAACTTAAAGGCCATATAGATTATACTACAGTGTGACAATATAAATGCTACATCCAATTCCTTATTAATTACCAACCTTAAAAACATTGAAAAAAATTTCTAGAGTCTATGCCATGGAGAATGTGGCCAATATTATGTGGACTAACTCAGATGAAGAGATACAGGCAGCGTCTGAAGAGATTGTTAATCCACATCCACTCCAGATTCTTGTCAGTACACTTAATACCCAATTATCCCAAGTGCTGAAAGCCTCAGTTAAGGTCATTCAACTAAAGTAAAAAAACAGTTAACTCTGATGTGTGCATAGTATCATCCAGAGTGATACGACTGCAGCAGGGAAGTGGAAAGCAGAACAGTCAAGCTTAATAAAATCAGGTCTTGGGAGCACTGCAGGAGAGCACATTAGCACACTGAGCAGCCATGTCATAGTGCTTCGGAGCCTTTTTCTAGATCAACTTCTGACAATGGTTACATGGTAAACACAACTGAAAGAATCCATAGCATTTCAGCTTCAAGTTGTTCTGCAACCTACCAGATGTAGTTACCTAAACTGTATATGGCAAGAATAGTTTTTTATCTTATCTGAAATTAGCCCTCTAGGATTAGTACACTGAGAAAAGTCCCACACAGGGACAACTGAGCTATTTTAGATAGCAATATGCTCAATGAAGCATGAAAACAATTTACATTGCTAAAATATTTAATGCTCTACATTCAAGTAACAGATTTTGGAATAAAAGCTAAAAGCTTTACCTTCTGATGCAAAAAAAAAGCTACAAGTGTCATATACCTGAAATACAGTTAATTAAAAGGATGGCTTTTTTTGGGAGGTGGGGAAAAATAAAGCCAGACAATTATAGTGAAACTACACTTTCCAAAACAGTGCAAAGAAGCCCACTTGGATTTCACACACCCTACATACACAAGTTCTTTCCCTCACTCACCCCTGAATGAAAAGCAACCCTCCACACCAACAGAGAACACAGGAGACTCAGGAACTTGAACTACAAAGAACAAGTCTGATAAAATCACAATCTGCTGTATCTATAGATGGCTATTAGAATAAGCCAGCTATGATGCACAGTCCAACATATTCAGTGTAGGGGGGTAGTTTAAAAGCCTACTTACTTTGACCAATGTGCAGAGATATACCCACTACTTGAACAGCAAAAATTTAAAACAGCCAGTTTTGCACTGCTGCTCTATAGAGCAGGCTGCAGCTTACCTCCAGCTTGGCCCCTCTACTGACAAAAATGGCCTCTCCCCATGCTCCCTAACAGAGAAGGCAGAAATAGCTGAAGCTGTTGTACATTATGCAGTGGCCATACAGGTAACCGTAACTGAACTCCAACTCATGTCCAAATCACCTCTGCTCTTCTAAGGCTGTAAAAGCTTTGGAGCAGTTGGAGCCAATGCACTGTCAAAAGGCGAGGCATGAGGACATGCACAGGGTAGAGCATTTTCTACAGCTGTACAAAACAACATACAGCCAACAGTCCTTATCAGCTAAGAGAAGACACCACATCATAGAACAATTTTATCTGCCTCTTGAGATGTGTGCAGTGATGCAATAGTGGCACACCTGGACCTCACAGCATTCCCCACCCCGAGAAAAAACAAGTTACATAGGATAACAGCAAGCAGTACTGAGAAGCACTTAACTTGTGATACAGCTTGATCTTCGGGCTATTAAACAAAGCCCTGTGAATTACAGGATCTATCTGTGCCTTATGAATCATAAACATGGCAGAATAAGGGGATACATTAATAAGAAAAAATCAGATATGTATATGGCCTGTTGCACTGCTTCCAGGCTTGGATGTCTGATGCAACCTTGCATGGTATGCCAGTATTGTTAAATTGTAAAAGCAAGTTGGCCAAAGATTACAAGTTTCAAAATTAAGTTTATGTTCAGCTGATAAAGCTGAAAGCTGCTTCTGAGCTGCTCTGCTGGCAGGTACTATGTTAATCCTTGCATATGTGTTGCTCAATAGCTGAAATGTATCTTAAATACTGTCATAACCGATGACAGTATAGGAGAAGGCTGTGCACCCGAGGAACAAGATGACCATACACATTTTATCTCCAGCTTACGATACCACAGAATGACATACTGGAGCCATACAGGCAAACACCAAAATATCCCACTGAACTGTGCAACAGCATGACTTGATAAATACACAGGTTTGTGGGTTTTTTAAATCAGTTATCAGAAAAATTTTTACTCCACCACAAATCAGTATGATATAGGCCAAGCACCCACTCCCTTGGTATTAATTTATTTCAGATACTGCCTAAACCTGCAGTAATCATGTATTTGAGTTAGAAATGAACTTACTATCCATAACTAGGTATTAAACAATTTTTAGAATAAGCATCCATAATAGGACTTCTCACTGCCTGTGAGTTGCAAAGAGCCATTTCTTCTCATGATAGGTATTCTGTTAAGTTTCCATGGAGAACACAAGTCAGAAGTGTGCCAAAGAGCAGCAGTGGTAAAAGCACAAAATACCGTAGTTACCTCGAGGCAGATCACTGCCACTGGGATCACAAGAGTAAGGTGGAAGAACAGCACCAGCTTCTCCCACCTCACTGACTGGAGGAAGAGGAGCTGAATAAATTGGGAGCGGCACCGAAGAAACTGCTACAATTAGAAGGAAACAAAAGTCAAGTCAAATTCGCAGTGGCATGTGAAATGAACAAGATGCTGAGCTATGCAATTAAGCATGTACTTCTTCGTCACCTCAGTGCCCCTAAATACAAGCTTTAACAAAGTTCTCTTTAGTAATGACTTAAAAAAAAGTCCAGAAGTTTTCAAATCAGATGGAAAGGTTCCAACCTCATAAGTCTTAACCCTATGTCTATCTGTAGGCTTCATATTCCAGTTAAGAATAAATCTTACAGATGACATGAAAAGCCCTCTTTGTAAGAAAGGAAAAGTAATTTTTTCTTCAGACATTTCACAAGAACAAAGTAAACAGAGCACCTCAGGTGGGAAGGGCACCAGTGATTAGTGACAAATTTGATCCCCTTGCATAGGAGCTAACTACGGGCCACAAAAGAGAACTGGATATTGGTGCGGACCCTGAACCACCACTGCCAGTGACTCTAATTGGAAGGGACAGTAAAGTCTCAGGACCAATAGCTCAAGAGGAAAATTAACTGAGGGAAATAGAGAAGAAGGGAGCTGCCACCACCTTCTGCCTTTTCTGAAGAACTTTCTAGCAAAACACTTGACATTGATGGCTAAAGGTAGAGAGGGGGGAACCCAAAGCAGAGACCTCCAATTCCCATGCAAATTCAGGAGCAACTGTCCCCTTCAAAACATGAAAACAAGAAGTCGGCAGTGAAGTTCCAACTACTGTTATGTAATTTAAGACAAAGCAAGGGATACCTTTTTTTTAACCCTTTTAATAATTTGTCTAGGATAGGCGGCAGGGGGGACAAAACCAAACCAAACAAACATGGGAGGGGAAGACATAGCTGAAAACATTCAAGTCCACAGCCACGTTATGTACACGCTACCTGGCCTCCCTATAGAAAGGGAAGATACTATGACTGGCTGAACAGCTGTTTGTGGGGGAGCTGCTGTTGTGACACTGGCTGGAGTGGAGGCAGCAGAATGTGAGGTGAAGCCTGTAGCTGGAGCAGCATAAACACCTGTTGAGGCTGAGATTGCTGCAGAGTTCACCATCACCTGGAAAGAGAGTCAGAGTAGTCAAAAGACTGCCTCTACAACTGGCTTTGACAAAGGCTATGGAAATACCACAGTTCAAAAATCCTCACTTCACATAAAAGCACTTTGGAAGTCTCTAAAGGCAACCAACTACCCAAGTTCTCTAAAAATTCACTTGAAAATACTATTTTAGAGTTACAGACACCTACAAGGCATCTTCTCATCCTTTTTTTTACTTGTATTACTAGGGAATTGTATTCTTTGCTACAAAGTGCTCCAAGAAGCAGGTAGATGAACCCCACAAACTGACACTAATTGAGCAGAGTCAACACCTCTCCACAGGGCTAACACAGTAAAGTACTAGATACTACCTTCTGAGGATAGCTGTAGGAAGCCACTCCATCCTGAGGTGACACAGAGACTGGCCCTTCTTCCTGAAGGGATTCCAAAGCAAAGCATGGTCTCTTTAAGTGCCAACAAAGTCAAAGGGAACACACAATACCCTTGATTTTTTTAATTTATTGACTATTCCCACTCATGCAGAAGAACTTTTGTAAGGTGAGTAAAAGCAGTTCTATTCTGACATGCACAGGACTGGCTTTTACACCCATTTTAGACCTGTAGGTAACTAAAAATTCAGTTTCAGATTAAAAAAAAAATCCAAAGTTAGTTCTCTGTCCCACAGTGGAGGAATAAGACTAACTGGAATACAACTCTAAGGCTAGTATGATAAAAGCAACTGCCATCTGGAGCAGAAAAAGAAGTAAACAGCACTCAAATCTCAACTCGTTGCAAAAGGGAAGGTGGAAAATCATTCCTATATCTAGTATAGTTCAGGCTGTATTTGCAGATTCAGATAAAAACCTCACCATTTAAGGAGGAAAAGGAGAGTGAATATGTAAATACAACCATCATTCCTTTCTTCCAACAGAAGTCTCTGACCTACTATGCATTCAAGGACAGTTTCTATGAAGAATGCCTTATACTTCAAGGATTCCTAATCTGAACAGTGACTAGAACTCACCAAGTTTGCTGTAGGTTCTGCTGAACTAAATACCGTCGCAGTTTCACAGTCATGATCTGGAGGACATAAGCAAAATTAATTGAAAAAAGCAGCATTAAATCTAATCCTTCAGAAACCTATAAAATGTAATAATGAGCGCATTGCATTCACTGAGTGTTCTACCAGTAAGGACTGAAGATTTACATACCTGGAGATGCATAGATATAATCTTCATGAAATTTCCCTACAAGGAAGAGAACAGGAAGCTTTGATTCAGGAAAAAAACAAACAAACAACAAACCAACACGAAGCTTGAAAGCTGAAGTTACCACAAGTGTATTTCAGTGAATCCATTAATGGGCTGCTTTCAGTATCAACTCATTTTGTGCAGAAAAGGTGGAGGTACACACAATATATGCTGGTTTTATTGTTCCACCAAGCATCAAGATTGCCAGCACCAAATTTATACCACGCATTTTTAAACAGCAACTTGGCTTGCTATAGACCTATGCAATCACAAGGGTGATGGCCTAGAGAGCTTCAACAGAAGTGACACATTGCCACCAGACAACAATGAAAAATAACATGCTTACATGCATATTCAAAGTTCACAGTACACAAATACCTAGGAGATGTAAGGAATCTACTTTGACAATCAAAAGCAGACTGAAGATCTTCTAAACCTGTCTTTTCTCTTTGCCCTTTAAGAACTCACCATTTTCACTTGTTTCTTCTTCCTCCTCTGAGGAGGTCTGCTTATTAGGTGGAACAGAGTTTGGGCCCCTCCTTGCTACCCAAAATTGTGCTGGACCATGGACAATGGGAGCAGTGCTACCCTGGCTCTAAAAAGCAAAAGTCATAAGCATGCATTTAGAAATAGTTTAGTCTTTACATGCTCTACACACACAGAAAGAGTAGAAACAGTCTGGCAGACCAGTCTTGCTGCAATCAAAACTTTCTAGTATTATAATTTGTGTGTCCATCACTATGGACCTTGATTGCAGCAAAACAGCTATAGACGTTTCTTTCCTTTACCTTTTGTTCTGCTTAGCATACTTAAGGTAATTTACTAAGACCTACCAACATCCTATGCAGTAATGCTGTTCCCTCTCAGAATTTAGCCAGCTTTATCTCAAGCTCAAAGTTGAAAACGAAGAAGCAAACCCCAGAAGAGACAAGATAGCTACCCTCAACACATACTGTTGCATTCCTCATCCTACAGCATTCCCACCAGACCATCAGCAGATGAGTTCATCCGTACACTCCCATTATCATGGAAAAAGGTTATCTTTAAGTGACAAGTACTAAAACCCATGGGTGGCTGCTAGCATAGACATCACCGCATGCACTACAGGCAAGTCTGACTCTTTTAGAGAGCAGCACCCATCAAGGTTTTCCACAAGATGCCTTTACCATTTCACATGCCCTTTGCCTTTGCATTCAAGTCAGTCTTTATCTCCACCACAACTTAAAATATAGAATTCTCTGAAGAAGAAATATAGGACTGAGATGCTTAAGTAAGATAAGTTATTTCACACTTTCATGATGGCTAAGTTGACACTCAAAATTCTCCTCAGAAGACATGGTGACAATGAGATCGATAAAGTGCTCAGAGAAGCTTGTAAGATTTCCAAGGTTGAAGCAGAGGTGGTAAGTCAGAAGATTTTCCCACCAGGCCTCTAGTAGGATGGCAGTTTTCTGTGAGATGCATCATTCCCCAGGAAATGTTATATTCCTTTACTAAACAAGACAAGGAAGAGACAGAAAAAAGGCTTTGGCATTGACAGTAATGAAGGCACTGAATGAACATGAAAAACTATTTGTTAGGAACGGCAGGTACAGTGTGTAGTGATGGGGAGGAAAAACTGGTATGCAATATTGATTTCATGTCAGAAAAAAATACTGCAGGATAATCTGTCCTTCTTCCTTGATGCTCTTAGGGGAAAGTGAGAGCAAAGATTACAGACCTAGTACATGAGGACAAACACAAAAGCGGCTGCTGCCAAAATAGCCCCGAACAGATACCCCTCTCTCATTTAACTATAAGCCTAACATTTGCTAAGCTCACTGCTTCAACACAGTAAAAAAACCTATCAATTTTAAAAAACCTAACAAACCCACATCTATTTTCCTATTCAGATATCGGAATACCAATTGATTTGTTTTTAGTATATCCAGATTTCTATTAGGCTTAGACTACAAGTAAAAGATTTACTTTAAAGTTCAACTGTTCCACTTGATCTGAAATGCCACAGAAAGTCTGTTTTAAAAGCAGTTTGGCCTTGATTTTGCTGCTGTTTCTGTAGCAGAAGAAACAGTTTCAGAAACAACATGCTAGCCCCAAACACCACAACTATCAATTCATAGCAACAATCCAGGCTATCACTATACAGTTGCTCAATCTAGTTACAGAAACAATACATTACAGTGTGGCAAACAAGTGAAAAGCTTTCTCCCACTATATTTAGAGCTATGCAGACATCCACAGTAGGAAGGGACCTGGTTTTACTTCTTGCAAACAGCAAGAGAAAGCAGAAATGTGACTCTACTTCTATGAAAATATACTCAAGAGAAAACAAGTGCTGCTGACGTGGCGAAGTAAAAAGAAGGGGAACGTTTAGGAAAATGGGGGTTTTAAGCAGGTTTTACAGGATGTAGACTCATTTCAGCTTCCCCTTCTCAAAAACAGTCACTGCCAAAACCTACTCCAAGAAAAACAACAAACAAAAACAAAAGAAAGCTGCTGTATGTTTAGGTAAAGAAGTGCTGCAGATTCATGCAGCTTCCCCCTCCTCTCTCTCCAAGAGGTTTTAACATATCCCTCGTTCACAACTTACTGGTAAAGAAGGAAAAGCAGTGTCCTCCTCTTCCTCAATGTCATAGAAATTTATAGCTTCTTCTGGGGCTTGAGGCTCCTCGCCACTGCCTGGTACAAACCCATACTGACATTCCTTATTCACACACTGCATCTGACGGCGGCTACGGCTGTATGAGCTTCAAAAACAAGAAAGCAGGTTAAGAACCACCACTACCTGGACTTTCACCTGGGTTTCCTTGCTCAGGTTTAACTCTCTTCTTTTTTCGAGAGGCACAAATACCCCACTGTTTCACACTGTCCCACCAACAGCCAGCTCAGGCCTCCACGTACCACCATCCTCCCCACCTCTTTTAGAGCAATGTTGTGTAAAGATGTTTATATCGACTTACCAGGGCCTGCAGGAGAAATTGTCATAGCTCTGATAGCATCTCTTTCCTGGCCTGGGGCAGAATGCTATTTGAGGGCCAACCATGTTGTGCCTGTTTATAAAGCGGGCAGATCCCCTAAGTTTAAAGGGTAAAAGGTGCAATTACCAGCAAGTGCCTCTCAGATGGAACTCATCTGTAGTTTTACCTACTCCACTGCACAAACTCTCCCCTAACTAGACTGCAGCAAGAACTAGCAGAAAACAAGCGGTGATCTCAGACAGGGCTCCAAGGGCTCATACCTTGGCATCCCAAATCCACGGTGATGTCTCTGAGGAGGATTCTGAGGATGATAGGGCTCGTAAGGTGCCATGTTTACACCACCCTGGGAGCAGTGCACTGGACGAGAGCGCCCCAAAGGAACACTGTGCTGCATCCGGGGTGGAAGAACTGGCTGACCCCTGCTATAAGCCAGAGACATTATGGCATCCTTTCCACGAACTTTCTTAAACAATCTCTTCCGTGTTTTTATATCCATTTCTGCAGTTTCAGTTAAGGATAGAAAAGACAGATTTACACCTTAAACAGCCGATTCTTAGAGCTATGATCTTTTCATCATTTGCAAAGAGTCAGTATTTGTTCACATGGAAAAAAGAGCCAATGGCTACCCCCAAAAAAGTGCATTTGTAGTATGCAAACTTCATACCCTTATTTTCAAGCCTCAAGTGTGCATTCAATGTTAGAAATAGAATACAATCATTTTGCATCTATCTCTCCAAACATCAGATAAACCAGTATTTTCACTGTTAAAAAAACTTTTTAATAAATGCAGTCTTCACAAAAAAGAAACAAATAAAATCCATCTTTAAATGGCTGGGGAGGCCCTAGTCCATCCGTGCACCTCTGCTAAGACCAAATCAGACAAGCTTTTTTATCCACAAATCCAGTGTTTATAAATAACTCTCAATTGCCAAATTTCTTCTTCTAGGTAATTTTGAGCAATACCAACTTTCTATGTATTTTCAATAGATTTGCTCTTTCTTCAAAGGCAAATTCATCCCTCTAAAAGATCACTCTCTATCAACCCCCTGCAGTGACCAAGTTTTGTATCACAGGCTGAATTAAGTCACTTCCATATCCAAAGACTGCTACTGATAAACAAAGCCACAACTATCTCCCCCTACTTCTCCCCTGTCCCCAAGGGAAGGAAGGATTGTGGAAATCTTGTACAAACCTATTCCTGAGAAGTATCCACCTGTTATTTTCTGATAGGTTCCTCCTTTTCGGCTGGGAACTATATTCCAAGCAAGGACAGGTGCCACTTGTGTCACTGGCTTTAAGTTTGCCAAAGGAACTGTATGTCTACATGAAAAACACTTACGTTACCAGTGCCACACTATAAGCTGAACCAACACTAAGAAAATAGAAAAACTCAGAAACTGACAAGTGTAGGGATCTTGTGGAAGCAAAAAAAAAAAAACCCATAACTGTTTGTAACCAAGCACACATTACTGTTACTAGTTTATTAAAAAAGACAAGCTAGGATTTAATCTCAACACTACGGGCTTCCTGGGTCAAATCTTTCTTCCCACATTTGTATGCTTTTAGAGGTACACCTGAATGCATATGACAACAGACAATTTTTGCAATGTCACCAAGCTAAATTCTGGGTTGGGAGAAGGGTGAATGGTTTGAACAGCAAGGTGGATAAAGTGAGTAGACTCACCAGAATTGCCAGTTATTTACTGGCTTTGGTACAACAAAAAACTGCAGAGATTCCAAATTTCTCCAAAGAAAGCGCAGCAAGATTCCACAGAAGGCATTACAATATTTTTTTTGGTAATCAGAAAACTGAGAGAAAAAAATTCCTGCAACATTCCTTTTGTGGAGTGACAGCCAACAAGGAAGCAAAGTCTTGCTTTATATTTAAAAGCCCAAGTTCTCTTTTCTTTCTGAAGTATCATAACAATCCTATTTTAAGCATCTATAAATACACAAACTCAACCAGAAAAAGTTCAAAGTCATCAGCAGACTGCTTACTTTTCAGCCAGCTCCTCAACAAATACAGTCAATGTGTTGCCATCCTGTCCAACTTCCTGGATGTGAGCATTGTAATATTTACCTCCAGGCTCCAGACGTACCTGGAGAGAGAAGAAGGGAAGCTCTAAAAAAAGTAAAACTGTATCAAGGGATTCAGAATACTGTCTACAAACCACTAATAGCAAAGGCTGCTCCTAGCTGATCTTATGTCACTGAGTTGGCCCAGGAGTCCCAAATACTTCTTCAAAATAGCAGGCAAAATAAAGAGCACTAACTTCAGTGAGGAAGGAGGAAAAAAAAAAAAATTGTAAAAAAAAAATCAGTCTTGTGAGTGACTGAGAAGAAGATACCTGCTCTCTGACTTATTTTCATACACAGTACCAAGCAGGTAAGTACCAAGGAAGATCACTATTCAAGAACTTGAGGAGAACAGAGATAAAATAGGAAATTGGAAAGGAAAGCTTTGCTCAGCTAGAAACGAGTCACTGAGTGAATCCTCAGGCACTACCTTAAACAGTGATAAAAAATGGGCCCTCACTACATACAACATTGAATACAAAGAAAGCTGATCTTTCTTTCAGCATCTCCTGGCCACATCATGCTACTCCTCCTTTTTTACCTCTTTGCTTTATTTTATAAAAATATTTCCTACATTACAGCTGAGAAGCAGAAGACTGTCCAGACTTGTTCCTGATCCCCAGTGAAAATTTTATAGACAACTATCTTTAAGCTCTTGGTCTGGAACTCCTACACTCACAGAACTTACATTACTGGTTCGCAATGGATTTCCAAGCAACTCTTCCTTCACACTAACCAATACTTAAAGGTAGATTTTATAAAGAAATTAAATTTAAAAGAAAGTCAGACTAATAGCAACAAGGAAGAGACTGAGAAAAGCCTTGGAAAAGTCTACAAAGTAAAATTATTTTATGGCTTAACATACTGCATTTAAAGCAATTTTAAGTTTATCATAACTGAGTCTCCTTTGAGTACTAACCTGACACTTGTCTCCTAAATAGTACTGTCTCCCAGCAAACACCATGTAGTCAGTTTTTTGAAGCTCTAAAAATAAATGAATAAATAAATAAAAAGGAAAAAGCCTTTAAACTACTATCATCCCACATCTGTCCTACAAGTACGTCATGACAGCATCCAACTACAAATTATAGGCCAATTAAGTTAAATATTTCCTATGCATACCTAAATATTCTCCATGGTAATGAAGTAACCATAAATGTTCTTATAACAGACCAGAACCAGGCTAAGTCACAGGAGATCAATAATATCCAGATAATGCAGTTAAGGTGCACCACTACTTCAATAATATAAAGTCTTTTGTGATGGTACCAAATTAATCCTGCACTCAAAAGCAATTCTGGTATTAAGAATGTTGGACACGCCTTGTATTCCCAGAGTACTGGTGACACTTGGCAAAAAATGAGATGCTATCCAGGAAAAAGTAACATTGCCTAAAGTTTCCTTGCTGCTAGGTTTCAGGTTTTTCTCCATTCCTTCCATGTCAGTATGCTACACAGATAATGAGTTGCTATACACTGTTCCAAGAATTGTAATGACCACTGTTGTTGTTTATGCAGATGTAAAATGCTGAAGTTCTTTAGTATGCAAATCACTTCAGGTCAGACATCAAATACCATTTCCAAACTTATCTTTCTTGGTAACTTCTTGCTTTACAGATCAGCCATAGTGTATGACAAAAAGCAGCAGCCTACCTAAAGCCACAAAGACTATGAAATTTCTCCAGAATGTTCAAGCCCAGGAGAGCTGGGAAGCAAGAGAAAACTCATCTTATTTGACATATCTCACAGCTAAATTTGAGATCTCCATTATACAACTCTGAAGCCAAATAGTGCTTTAAAAAGCAGAAGTCCTTGCACACATGTTGCAACAAAAAACCCAGACCTCTCAAATTTGAACGATTTAAAAAGAACAACAGAATAGTAACACAGAGTTCTGTACTCCGAGTCTTCCTATTTCCTGTACTATAGTCAGTAAGTAGCAGAGATCAGGTTTGTAGCAACCTTATTATCATTGTAAAGTGTCAGAAGCAGCATACTTTGAAATGAAGCCAAGAAATTAACTTTTAGCAAGATGTACTACATTCAAGTACCTGCTGGGTTCACCACCATCTCTTCATATTTCAGCTGTGAAGCAACAGGCAACCTAAGTCTCAGATTGATAAATTTAACCCTGAGCCTGCTATAGAAAGTTGTTTGCTTTTTTGCCTTTTACAGATACCTTTTCTGCTGTCCAGCCAAACATCAAACTCCACATTTCGATAGATCTCAGGGTCCAGTGCCTTTAGCACTTTGTAAGGAACAGGCATCTTTGATGGATTTTCTAAGGGCTAAAAGCAGAGTTGAAATGGAGCGTTAAGAAGTGCATTTAATGTGTTCAGCACAGTCTCTATCCTGCCAGCATCTGTGGTCCATTTTAAGATGTATACATACCCCACTTTCCAAAAACGTTTACTTCCACTATATTTGCCTAAGAATTTAAGCTCAAGAATATTTCAGCATTCAGCAGCTGAGCAAACAAACTCTGGAAAGATTACAAACAGGCTCAAGAGTAGTATTTGTCATGTTCTTTACTCAAAAAGAAGGAAGCTAACTGGGACCCATGAAGCCATGAACTCAGTGGGAATTTCAGTTACTATACCTGAAAGCAGGTTTCTCTAAAATTTCTAAAATGGTTTTGAAGTTATTTATACTGTGTTCAAAACAAAAGCCAACTGACTTAAACCATTTCTAGAAAAAAACAACAGCAGGCCAGAAAACATCTGCTAGGCTCCATCTTTGGGAAAAAAATACTAGCTAGAGAAGAACAAGAGAATCTCAGAGAGAAAAAAGGCTCAACCAATTTCACAGAAACTCCAGGGCAAAACAAAAAGCAGATAGAAAAGATAAGCCACCCACTTTCCAAAAAGTCATTTTTACTAGGCAGAATAGAGGGTTTAGCCCTAACAAGGATAAGAAACAGCAACAAAAAAAACATAGTAAAGAATGTTTCCCTAATAGACAAACCTTTTCTTCTTCAATGCCTTGTTTGAACTTATCTTCCTGTGGATTGTCAGTATCATTGCCTTCCCAGTCGTCCACTCTAAGTAATGGAAAATAAGATTACAAAAGATACAATGCATAATTTCTAGCAAGGATTAAAACCAACCGTTCATACACACTGAAAAAGCACCATGATGCCATCAAGTGGTAGATTTTTGCCTTAAATACCAACAATGGCTGAGATGCAATACAGCACAACCCCTTTCCTAGTTTCAAGTACCTGACCTTTACTTGTTCAACACCCACCCCTAAAAAGAGCTTCTGCTTACATTAGGAAAGGATAAAGATGATCCCCCTGATTAAATTCTTGGACTGTCAAGTACAAGATGACACCCTGTTCTAAGTCCTATTAAACGAATGTCACGTGCAAGCATTCACTAATGGTCCAGGGGTATCCACAGGATACAAGTGTTTCTACAGGTACATTCTGTCTGTTCCCCTCATACCTAGTGATCCAACAGACCTGAATGAATAATGCCACCATTTAATTGTCTATTTGAGGGTACAATTCCGTTAAAAAGGACAAAATAAAGCTGAGCTCATTTTCTCAATACACTTTGCTTCTGCAGAGATACAGACGCTTAGAACAGTAGTAACAGTTTATCACTAAAAAAATATTCTGATAACATAAGGAACAATTTTATTTACTAATAAGCTGTCATTTACAGAGTAACACACAACTGTAACACAGCTATCAGCAGAGGATGTTCAATTATGGGACACCTCCCAGGCAGAAGGAAAGCACACTTTTCAACAACACACTTCAGCTTTGTGTCACAAGATAGGAAAAAGACTTAATACCCCACAAACATTCAAAGAAACATAGAAATATTACCCTTGGCAAGGTTTTTTAAATTAATTTTTTTGTTTCCTTCTCTTTTACCACATCCCCTTCCCAAAATACTACCTCTTTTCTGATGGATTTCTGGATACTTTTTCATGAAGACAATCAAAGTTCGCATCCTCATTTCCTACAGATCCACTGTTTCTGTTCTTCTTGGATCCACTTCGAAACACCTCAACTGCAGACCTTAATTCTTCCTCATCCATGTCAAAGACATTTTTGTACAGGATCTCATATAATACAGCTGAACAAATCAACACAGAGCTCAAACCAAATTAAGATAATACCAGATCCATAAAAACTGCTGCAATTTTCAAGGTAAACATATCTTCAGTTATTATCTACTGTTACAAAGCACTAGTTAAAGTAAATTCAATTGAGGAGAGGATCATAAAGTAATTCAGGTGGGAAGAAGGGACCTCTGGAAGTAATTTTGTCCAATACCCCACTTAACAGAGAGAATAATGACTGTATGTGTATATTAATAGAAAGTAAATGAGCTTCAATTTGTCCTCCTCACCCCTGAAAACCAAAACAAGCACAGCCTATAAATACGATGTCCTGGTTTGAGGTAGGACTGAATCAATTTCTTTTTAGTAATTTTACTTCTCAGTTAAGTCTCTTTCATAGAAGGAATATTTCAAGTTTACCCTGGCAAATAGCAGCATTTTCCTGGAATTGTTTTGTATACACAGAGTCATAATGGCCGTTGCCGGAACAACATAGTAAAATCTGGGAAAATAGAAAAAAAAAAAAGGCTTTAAGGCTGGAATGATGTAAAACCTAACTCTTCTATTTGATATCCTAGCTCAAGACTGTATCATTCTTTCATGCTATAGTCAACACCAAGTCACCAAGAAAAAAACCCAAACACTCTCTATATAAATTTGAAAAAGCTGTAGAATAAGCTTAAAACAGATTATCTGGTAAAGTCTCTAAACAAGTTTGTCTACTATATAAATAAAAACTATCAATTTGTACAACATGCTGTAGAAAACATGAAATAACAGCTTGTTTCCAGCTTACCCCTGAAACCACAAATTGCTCAAAAGGCAAATTAAACACAAATCATTAACTGAAGTATCTCTGAGACACACTGTCCGAGTATCAAAGGCACATTTCATTCTTCCCTACCTGAGGGACTAGAAGAGCATCTACATCTTTAGCCCTCAACAAAGCCTTGCTTGTAATAAGCAATATTACACTGCTTTTTGGAAAGATGCATGCTTCGTGCAGTATATGCATAGATACACCAAGTAAACAAATACCACCAAGCTCCATCTTGGCATATGACCACAGCAACTGCAACTGGCAGAAGCCCTTAGGCAACTGCCAGCATGGATGCTACCCAGTGAACCAGCAAGAGCTGGAATGCCAGGGCACTTAATTCAGTGTCTATGTCTTCTGCCAACACAACAGAATGAGCAGCACCAGAAAGAGCTGCTGCTTGTACATCCAGTCTAATGACAGACAGCAGCCAACACTTAATGAGACACACACATTTAGACCATACTGCATACTCAATTTAGAATCAAACTACATAGGAAGCTACATAGAAAACGAAAGAAGCACAAGTAAACAAATAGAGTGATACTAACCAACAGAGAACAGTTGCAGCAGCACAGATTTCAGAGCAGACTAGCCACTTTGGCAAATATAGTAGTCCATACTGAAATCCATACCACAGCAACTGCACTGGTGTCATGCCTGAGTTAGCCACCTAATTGTGTAGGTACATCTAAATGACTGCAGAAAAAACAAGAGGAGTCAGATGGGACGTAAAACTAAATATTTATCCTGTTTCTTCTTTTTGCCCCCAGCAGTAATTCTGGTGCAGATAAACTGTTCCATTAGCTCCCATTCTTAACTAGGCTCAATGTATGTATCATAAAAAACACATCAGCTTATTAGAGTAATCCATTTCTGTTAACTTCCCCTTTTCAGAAAGAAAAGCTGCACATCTCTTCTGACATCAGGAAGAGAGGTACTGGGAGCACAGGAGAACACTTTCTCTTCACCAATATAATAAATACAACTGCTCTTCAAGTCAATCCAGATACTTTACCATGTCAAACCAGTCAAATTCCCACTGGAAAGTGTTTTTGCCCAAAGAGATTTAAAAAATACAAAAGGATACTCTGGAATTGTGATGCTACCTCTTCCTACCAAAATCAAACTTCTTCCCAATAATGAGCTGAAGTAACAGAAAAGATTGGCAGGGGAACACAACACAACCCAACCCTCAGATGGGAAGCAAAACTACTACTATTCAATTAACTGTTGCACAAATACTGTGCTTTTTCTATGAGGTGAAGTCAGCTTTCGTTCAAATATGCAAGAACACTGGAGTTACAAGAGCTCAATTCCAGCAACAAGTTTTTTCAACTAAGAAGGGCTGGAGGTAATAGGATTCAGGGGTAGGAAATTGCGTCACTTCTCCTCACCTTGTCTTCAAAGCCATTATCTGTGGCATAAGTGGGTGGCTTCCCAGGGTACCGGTACAAAATGAAGTCTTGCCTAGGTAGGCAGAGGAAAGACAAGACTTGAAAGAGCACACTTTTAGTAGAACCAGGTTATGAAGAAGTTTGCAGGAGCTGGTTAGAGAACACTGTTGGTTTACAGAAAAGTCAAGCAGAACGCTTTTCCTGATAAATGGATGCTACCATATAGCAATAGCTAGATGAGGAAACAACACCCATCTTGGGGAAAAAAAAATTATCTGTGAGAGACCATTATATTTAGTCACAGATTACATTAAGTATTTATGCTCATGGCAGAGTACTTGGACACAGAGACAATTAAGTCAAAGTGATTTAGCCACCCTGCAGAAGGACTAGAGCCTTAGTACAGGGAACTAGTAATTCTTGTGAAACTCCAGTTTGTTCCTTTAGTACTGGAGCAGAATGAGCCTGCAAAGAGAGGTTACTTCCTTCTACCACTGGAGGGTCAGACTGCTTGTTACAGGATAGCACGATTTTTAGCAAAACATCAGCACCTGCACTGGCTTACATCACCTTTGAAATAAATATCAGGGTTTATACACCAGGTAGGGCAAGCACTCCTCACTACTAGTGCTTTCAACACCATCCGAGTTTTAGTCATGCTTGTAACTAGGACACAGTGTTTCCACTACACACAGCTCCTTGTTTTTTCCCCCATTTTCCATCCTTCAAGTACTAGAAGGAAACACCTGATTTCAAAGTTTAACATAAGCACAAAAATAACAAATAAACATTATGGGAAACTGACGTCCCCTTACTCTACACTATGAGAACAGGGGCCATGTGGCACCCGATTACATGCCAGGTTAAGTAACTTCATTAGGGTAGCATTTCTCACCATGTTTCACACTTTAGTATCTCAGCAACAAATAACAGATTCTGGAGCCAGAAGCCAAACACTATCAAGTCCAAAACAAAGTGAAACTTAAAAGACACTTACTTGTATATCACTGATAAAGCACTCATTTCCAGCTGGCCAGCACTTTCCTATGCAAGATTATGAGATTACATGAAATAGCAGAGCATCTTCAACACTGGACTCTCTTCAGCATTGAAATACCTAACCAAACTCATCAGTTTGTTAAAACAACTAATCAGTGCACAGGAAGTTGAGATATTAGGAGTTCCAGGTGTGGGGAAAAGTCTGCAACATGGCATTGCCACAATTAACAACCAAGCTGAGTAAGACAGCTAGTTCTGGCAGCAACTTTAAAAATCATCAGTCTAGATACATTTTTTTTTTTTAAATTAAAACCACTACACTTGTTTTAGAGACTGCTGCATTCACCATAGTTATTGGTTAAAATGTAAATAAATAAAAGATTGAACTCTAGGAGTTGAACCTGGGGGTAAAGGAAGAAGCAAGAGATTGTAAAGCTTGATAAACATTTGGTATGAGGTACAATCCACATACTTTGCTTTCTCCTTCTTAAAGAACTGCAATCATTAATAAGAGGCCATGAGAGGCCTGAGCTTTACTGTCCAATATGCACTGATTGCTCCCCTGCACCAACAGAAATTTCCCACTAAAACTGGTTATACATATGACTATTTAGTACAAACCCCCAGTATTACCTATGAAAATGAGATGCCAAGATTGGGGTCTATGCAAAAAAACCCACCCCAAACCACCACATTTTAAACCATCACCTAATTACTTTCCTCTTCTAGTCTCCTCAAATTTTAATCTCTTAAGTATTAGATCAGTCTTACCTTTGGATCTCCTAGTCGTTCAAGGTATTTCTCAAATGATCCTTCCACATACTTTCCACAAAACCAAGAAGAAAACAAATATAAAAACTTAACAAGTTGGAAAGCAAAGTTAAACCTCAACACTACACCATATGTTACTAGCCACTGAATGGAAGAAGGCAGGGCAGGGACTGGGGGCTTAAACACCAAATTTGGGACTAGTCTGTCCGTTCCTACCATTTTTGGGTTCTGAAGCACTGTGGTCTGACTAGGGGTATGACTTCAGCTGTTCCCTGCCTTAGAGCATGGGAGTAATCTGGGGTACCAATGTGGAAATACCAAGAGACTGTAAAAACACTGAGTCTGAGTAACACTCAATGATTCACCTCCCTCCTAGATTAGATTGAGCATTTACTGCTATTACAGTGGGAAAAAACTCAAAACACACACCAAAACCACCAAAACCCTCCCAACAACATCCCAATGCCACACAAACCACCACACAAAATCACACTGTGCATGCACCTGTGCAAACCAACACCCACAAAACCAAGTTAAAAAAAAACAAACCCCAAAGTCATGCCTTTATACAGTGATTAAGCACACTCTGGAGTTTTCCATGACCTTCTGAGGTTCATTTCTTACTCCAAAATCCTATATATTTCCTACCTACTAAATTCTGCAATGGCTGCAAAGAATACACTACCCTAATAACTGTTGGCTTCTTGGGTAGTAACAACTTGCTTGATTTCAGAAACTTCAGAAATATAAAGTCAATTAAAACTTGTGCAATTACCACTCAAACAAGGTAAACAAGCAATAACCCTGCCATTTCTCTTCTCTTGCATGCACCAAGCCTGGCAAAGCACGAGATGCTCTCTGGGCTTATGTTTACATGGGTATTCTTATGGCTAAACCACTCACCTCCCTCCCCATTACTTCCAAACTATGCATGCAAAACTGCTTAACACACACACACATTACTTACAGATTCAAACTTATGCTGGTGCTGCCTCATAAACGAGACACAAGCTTTCCTAACTTCCATATGATGAATTTGAGATGAAAACAGCTGAAAAAATAAGGGTTATGAAAGAATAGAGAAAACTGCAGAGTTTAATCTATACTTCACATTTTAAACTATGAGTAAAAGAAGCCTGAAGACTAACACCACAGAAGACTCCACAGAAAAGGGAGACACTGCAGAGGGTCACATGCACTGGAGAGAAGCTGTGGAAAGCCCAAGTGAGACGGGGCTGATCCCACCCGTCCCCACACACATGCACACCCGTGACTCTTCACCTTAGGCACCTAGGAGACGTCTCCAGGAGCGACCCTACCCACCCCCGGCTGCGGGCCTGGAGCGGACACCGCACGCCCTGCCAGCCCCAGTAAGGGCCTGAGGCACCCCGGCTTCCCCCAGCACCACTGCGGGCGCCTACCTGCTCCGAGACGGCTCGGAAGAGGCAGGAGGCGTCTTTTGCCGTCATCTTGCGGTACAGCCCCAGGCTGCCCAGGTACTCGTCCATGGCCACCTCGCTGAAGGACTTCTGCCCGAAGTACTTCTTCCAGCCCTTCTGCATCGTGCCCGGGCGGCCGCGGCGGAGGCGGGAACGGCTGAGGCGACAGACGGCAGCCCCGCGCGAGGCGCTGCGGCGCGTGGCGGCCCGGCGCGCGGCTGCTGCTAATGAGGGGCCGCGCCCAACGCGCCCACCTGCGCGGCCCGGCCCGGCCGGCACCGCCCGGCACCCCTGCCCGGCACCCCTGCCCGCCGGGCATCGCCCTCACGGCCCGGCTCCCCTCGTCCCGGCGCAGCTGGGACCAGTTGCCTTTGCCTGCGAGCGCTGCCCTCCCGCTGAGCCCACCGCCCGCCCGCGGCAGCTCCGGCAACAGCCATTGTGAGACGCCCGCGAGCAGCCCCCGGTACCTGTCCCGCTCTCCCGTTTAACCACTGCGGGGGCTGCCCGAGAGGGGTGCAGTTCTGCTCCATCACCCCCCACCCGCAGGCTCTTGGCTTGCAGGTGTGTTCGCCAAGCCGCTGTAAAGCCCCGCAGGCGCCGTCTCCCGCCGGACCTGCCCCGGGGAGTGAAGGAAACCCTAAGTTAACTCCTTCCAATGGCTCGATGTGCCTGCGACTGCAAATAACTAGCGGGAAAATCAGTCAGACGGTTGCTCAGAATTTCCTGTGACATTCCTGCGTGCTCTCCGAGGTAAGCTGCTAGTGATAAATACCAGCGTTATAAAAACCATTAAGGAGTGAAAATCTTAGATGCTCCTAACAAAGTATTTAGGGAAAACTTTGGGGATTCACAAAAATCACTTCTGCACAGCTGTGCAGCATGCTTTATTCCACATAGTCCTCGTGCTTGATGTCATCAGAATGCCTCTATGTACATCCAACTTGCTAGTAAAAACTGCAGACACCAGATGCACCCATCAGAGAGTGTCTTTTTCTTGTTTTAAGGAACAGCAACCAAAAAAAACCCCACCAGACTTGCAGGAAGGGCTATTAGTGCCAACTGTGCACTTACACAGTTCTAGAGTATTACAGACCAAATAGCCTGCATGACCATATTTAAATATTTTGAAAAAGGGGGTTTAAAGAAATTTATGGTAGCACCAACACAGTTGACAATTTCAATAATTTTAAATTGTGAGTTCCAATCAGCATCTAATAGGAAATACTGCACTTTAGACTTAAGTAATGATGGGATAAAACCATGTAAAATGTTTTATTGTATTGTCCACCCCATTCCTCTCCTATAGGCCATGTTTTATTTTGGGAGTATATCACCCAGGCAAGTCAGTTGGTGGGTTGTTTGGCAGCAGGTTGCAAGCTCTTGACTCTTCCCATCAATTCACCACATGCCCCTTTAAAGAGGCTTAAATCTCTCATTTGAAAAAAAATGCCTTTTCAGTGCTTCTGTATACACATTAAATGAGAGCTGAACGCATCTGCTTTTTTGCAGAACATCACAGGAACATCAAAAAGGACAACTTATTTCCACTAGCACTAGGCAAATACGGTCATGAGACCACTATGTATAGGCCATGCATGCCAAGTAGTAAATTAGCTTGTCCTCCTCACTGGAATTATCAGCTCAGTGCAGCTTCTGAGATTTCAGTATCTGTCTGTTCAAGAAACTGGACAGTTCATACTCCCCACCTGTTGGCACTGTGCTCTTTTAAACATAAAGCTAGATGACTTTAAACCAGCAGTAAATAGGAAGCCAATTAAATGGTCAATATTAACTGACATTTTCTTTGGGGGTGTGTCCCAGTTGGTGGACTCTTAAGGCCTCACTAGGAGAAAGGATCTCTGACATTTTTATTCCTCTGTATTGTTTATTGAAACCCAACAACTTTATCCAAGAATGAAGCAAACTTCTCTGGCTGTCCAGCAGGAAAAGGCTTCAAAGTTGATAAGTCCATCATCTGCAGCGTCTCCACAAGAGTGCTGTATAAACAGACCAAAACCAAAAATTAAAAAAAACAAAATCCATCCCAAAGGGAAATTTTTTTTTCTACACACAACTTTCTTTCTATTCATACATATGTAATTCTTTAGCACAGAAACAAAATTAGGACACATATAGAAAGAAAGAAGAGACCCCACAAACTGGCAGGCCCCAACCATCACTGGCTGAGAACACACTTCAACCTACAGCACAGCCTGCACTGACAGCCTCAGCTCTTCACTTTTTAATCTTCTGCGGTTGCAGTGTTGGGAAACCGAACAAGATCTGAGGACCTTTAGCATAAACTGTAATAGGAAATTAATCCTCTTTGAATACATGATATAGTTCTCCACTTAACACACAAGTAGAAAAGTACAGCTAAATCAATCTGTTATCAGACTGCAAACAAGGCTCAAATGCCAGGCACAGTCTAACAAAAATAAATAAAAATTCCTTCCTGTTTCAAAGCTGTCAGAAGCACTGAGGTAATAAGTTGAAGCTTGCCCAATATAAATGAATGACAGGCCTAGTCTTTTCAGAAGGCTCTTCCGAAACATACAAAATCCCATCTGCAGGGCAAAGGAACAAGATGCAGACTAAATAATGTGCTGGATTTCCTCTGCCTTCAATTTAGAGGTCTGTTATTTAGAGTGCAATCTATCATAAATTATCATAAATAAAAACAGTAAGATACAGTCAAAACAAGAGAGCAAATGAAACTAACAGGTGCCAGGAAGAACACAAACACAAGGAGCTGAGTTTTTTGGTGGTGGCGGGTTTTTTGGTTTGTTGGTTTGGTTTTGTTCTGTTGTTCTTGTTTTTTGTTTGTTGGTTTTTTTTTCCTTGAAGAGACAGGCAGTAGATCTGAGAAAACTACTTGGCAAAGGATGTAGTGGATTCAGGAATTTTGGTTAGAAGGGCAGTCTGAATAAGTACTTGAAAGATAGAGGTATTGGAAGTTACTAACCAGACAGCATCTTATTTAGGAATCTCCCTGAACCAATGTATTTAAGAACATAATTGGGAAAGTATTACAAGGATGTACCATATCTTGTTGCCCTGTTTCTACCTTTGGGCATCTCCATATGCCCACTGTGAGTAGAATACTGAGCTACATGTACTCCTGATCCCTATTAGTAAGCCCATTCTTATGTTTTGTTCTAAATACTCCAGATACTTTCTATTTTATTATGTCAGCACATCTATACAGTCAACTTTACTGCCCTTTACAAGGAAAATCCACATAGCAAAATGATAAAATCGAATCCTAAATCTGCAGGGAGCAATTTATTCCTTATGACTCATGGTTACAAACTGATGGCTTGGGTTGTATTATTTCTAGCCTTCCAAATTCAACTGCTTCTATTTGGTTTAAATTGCTCTTCTTCCAATCTGAACACATGTCCCAAAACAAACAAGCAAACAAACAAAACCCAAGAAACAAAAAAAAACAAAACAAAACTTCAAAGGAGGCATAGTCAAAAGGCTTGATAAATTAGGTAAATTAGCACCTACTATTAATCTATCCACTATGGAAAATCTACCTTGCAAACATGCTTATCACAGAGGATGTAAACTTCCTTGTAACATTCTCAATACTGTGCTAACACACAGCATGATGGTGCTGGACACTGCATGCTCAGTCAGGACAGCCACAGCAGTTCCATACCTGCAATTACAATAGAGGACGTGCCCATCTCTGTGGAGCTGTTTTGCCAGTTCAAGCTGATGGTTGTTCATCAACTTTTCGTTTATTACTACTACTAGTGGTTTTCCTTCTTCTAGAGTCTCCAGACAGCTGCCTGCACCTACAGGGAGAAACATAACACACAAGTGAGCTTTTTTCCGACAGATGAAATATCATCCAACTTGCTCTTGCAACAAGGGAAACCCCTGAAGCTGAACATTTTATCAGTCAGCTCTAGCTGTGGACCTGAACATTCACTGCCAGCCCATCCCGGAGCCGCAGGGAAACAGACTGTATCCACCAGAATTCCGCCCGCTCCTGCCCCGAGAACAGGCTCGGTGCAAACAAACCAGCCTCTACCTGCGTGGCTGATGACCAGGTCGGCCCTCCGCAGGTCCTCGGCCAGCGAGTCCTTGAAGCGGAACGCTTCCAGCGCCACGGCCCGGCCGCTGCCCGCCGCCGGCTCCAGCGCGCCCCGCCCGACCTGCAGCACCAGCTTCTCGTAGCCGCGGCTCCGCAGCACCTGCGGCGGGAGGAGGGTGGGCTGGGTGCGTGCCCAGGTCGGACACCAGGCCCTGCTCTCCGTTATCCCGGCCCGACACGGGACCCGCTGCCACCCCCGGCTTCGCGCCACAGACCGCCCCTCCCTCCCTCTCCTCCTCCCCCGCCGCTCGGACGCCCCAGCCCTGCCCCGAGGCTCTCACCACAGACGGTCCCCCCAACAACCGCCCCGGCGTTCCCTCTATGCCGCCTCCTCAGGCACTCCCGGTAGCCACTAGTGGGACAGGAGGCGAAGGAGGGCGGCACAGCTTCCAGCGCGCAGGCGCCCGGTTGAGGCGCCGCGGGCAGGCCGGAAAGAGGAAGCCCAGGCCGCGGGCTCTCCGCCGCCGCACCTGCAGGGCCGCCGGGGAGCAGACGGTCGCGACCAGGTCATCGAAGCTGGTGGTGCCCACGGTGACGAACACGCACTTCATGGCGGCGGCCGCCCCCCCACCCCGCCGCGCCGCCAGGGGGCGCCGCGCCCCGCCCGCCCCGCGCTGCCCAAAATGGCTGCCGGCCCGAGGGGAGGGTTCGGGGGCGGAACCCGCCGCTGTCCCCGCGCCGCGCCCGGAGGCGGCTCCGGCCGCGCTGCCCCTGCCGGGGCGGGCTTCGTGCGGTTCCCGCTGCGCCGGGGCAACCGCAGCTGCTACGGGGATGCAGGACTCCTGCGGTGCTGGAGCGGGAGGGATGGCGCCCGTCCTGACAAGTCCGCTCGCCGGCAGCGTTCAGCGGCCTCGCATGGTAGTCAGGGCTGTCTCGATTTTTTAGACTTTCAGGAAGCGAAGGGGGAGAGAATTAACCTAAATTTTAAAAAAGGGATTCAGAAAGTTTCGCCCTCCGTGTTATTGTAGCACTAGAGGTACAGATCACCTTCAAACGACTGAAGGCAGAAGAAGGTTGCATACATTTCCAGTGCGCTTGGGCGGTCCTGCTGTCTGGATATCCTTCCGCTGGTCCCGTGGGCCTGGTGAAGGTGCGAGACCAGAAGAGAAGAGACAAATATAGCTTCAACTCTGTGTTTTGTCGGAGAACTTTGATAATTCTGGCTATATACATGCACTGCATCTACTCCCCAAAAAACCCAAGAAATGCTGGAAACTCCAGCAGAAGCTGCAGTCTGCTCACAAGCACAGAATGTTAGGGCTTGGAAAGGGACTCTGGAGATCAAGTCCAGCCCCCCTGCCAGAGCAGGACCACCACAGAATCTAGGGCAGGTCACACAGAAACACATCCAGACGGGTCTTGAAAGTCTCCAGAGAAGGAGATTCCACAACCTCTCTGGGCAGCCTGTTCCAGTGCTCTGTAACCCTCACAGTAAGTGAGTTTTTCCTCACATTGAGGGGGAACTTCCTGTGTTCTGGTTTGCATCCATTGACCCTTGTCCTATCACAGGGCATGAAAAGAGATCATCCCTTCCTTCTTGGCACCCACCCCTCAGATATTTCTAGATCCTTTCTCAGTCTTTAGACTAAACAGCCCCAGGTCTCTCAGCCTTTCCTCATAACACAGGTGTTCCAGTCCCTTAATTGTCTTCATAGGCCGCAGTTGGAATCTCTTGACACTTTGTTGATTCCAGAAAGTCAGACATAAAAATTATTGGTCTAAATAGATAAACCTGTCAAAGACACTGAGACTGCAGCTCAGTGAAAACCCTGAGTGTGAAGACTGAAATAAAAGCTAGGAGCTGGATCCTTCTGGTTTCTTTTCCTCACTTTGCCACTGACCAGCTTTAGCACCTTGAGGTGCTTTTCTGATTCTCCATCTGCAAGGCAGTGTTTAGCAATTTATCTCCTTTCAAGCTTTCTGTGCAGGTGATTATATTAATGAGCAGAGACTTGAGTATTATAAAAATCCTTACTGTAGCAAATTTTTCAAGACATTGAATAGTTTTTTCATACCCTCCTTCCCTTGACCTTTTGAAAGATACATCCTCATTATCATTGAATACAGGTTTCCCCTCCTCTCTATTGCCCTTTCTCTAATCACACATCTTTCTGGTGCTGTTTTCAGGCTTGTCTTACTACCTTCTTATGAGGACTGAGGAAAAGTAATCCCTTGAGCAAAGGCATGTCAGCTCCCTGTGGAATGTGATCCTAAGAGCCAAGGGACAGAAAATTAGGAAGGAGCTGAAGCTGGAGAGAAAGGCCATTTCTGAAAGACAAAAAAGCTGTTCAGTGTTAATCCACATTAAATCAATCGCAAAGATGAATTCACCAGTAAATTTATTATTTCAGGTACATTTTCCCTTTGTGATGAAACCCTGGGGTGGGGGGTGGGGCAGAGAAATAACATCTGTATACACTGAGTGTTCTAAGAAAAATACAGAAATAGCTATCTTGAGATTACCTCTGATTGCCATGTTAATGGCTCATTCACAGTGCTCATTAGCCCCCCGTTGCTTTCATCTAGCATAATAAGGCACTGATCAGTATTTGTTTTTTGATTACACCAAACAGCAGACATGGTCGGGGGAGGATGGCACTTTATCTTGGAAAACCTACTATAGAATAAAGCAATATCAGAGTCCTGAGTCCACAGTGGCCCTGACCAGCCTCACCCAGCTCTTACTGCTTTCCCTCAGGACAAAGAATCGAGAAGTTGAGGGTGACCACAACATAAGCCAGGCAAAGACCTCACCAACAGAGTCTACAAAGTCTAACCACACCAGAGAAAAGCAAGCAGAGCAGTGGCGGTAACATGTCCAGCAGTCCAGTGACTACAATACAGACAAGGTAACAAGCCATTTTCAAGGTCAATCCAGGAAACTCAAACAGCAACTCAAAAGTATAACTAGCAGCAAGGATGCCTACAACTTACCTGCTTAAGCAGGTCCAGAGGAGGGCCACAAAGATGATCAGGAGGCTGGAGCACATCCCTTTGAGGACAGGCTAAGAGAGTTGGGCTTGTTTAGCCTAGAGGAGAAAATGCTCCAGGGAAACCATATGGTAGCCTTCCAGCATGGAAAGAGGGCCTATAGGAAAGATGCAGAGAAACTCTTTATTAGGGAGCATAGTGGTGGGACAAGGAGTAACAATTTTAAACTTGAAGAGGGTGGATTTAGATGAGGTATTGAGAAGAAATTATTATATTGAGGGTCACAATACACTGGAACAGGTTGCCCAGAGAAGTTATGGATGGCCTATCACTGGAAGTGTTAAATACCAAGCTGCACGGGGCCTTGGGCAGCCTGGTCTAGTGGGAGGTGTCCCCATCCATAGCAGGGGAGATTGGAACTAGCTGATCTTTAAGATTCTGTCCAACCCCAACAACTCTATGCTTTTACTTAGAGCTTCAGCTTAAATTAAGTCCCCATTAGAGGGTGTGGGTGGAAGCCCCAGCTGAGTCTGGTCAGGGCAATGAAGACCTATTAGTGCAGTCAAGGCCCTGACAACTCATGGGCTTTGGGATGAAAGGAAGGATGCTAAATGTTTCAGGTGTGTTAGAGATGAGAGTAACCGTTTATATAAATCTGAGTAAAGGTAAGGACAAGATACTTACATTATAGGGGTTTTTTGTTTGGTTGGTTTTGTGTTTGGGTTTTGTGGGTTTTTTTTAATGAGGATAGAATTTAAATATACTGAAGTGTTTTCCTGTTTATATCATAATTTTATATTAGGTTAATTACAGTAGTTCAGGAAATTACTGCTCATTTGTAACTAAAGCACTATAACTCATGCATGCTCCTTCTCTGCCAAAATTGAAAAATAAACTTATCATCATGTAAAGTCCATACATTCATTCTTCAGTTTCAACTAGAAGTTGTGTAGGGCATAGTAGAATTTTGCCCATGAGCCCTTGTGCTCTGGTCCATGAGATCTACAGATCATTTGCAGAATTAGATGGTTGGAGCTTGCTCCCATCTGTGCTTTATGTGGCATAATTTATATTCTGATATTTTCTTTCCATGACAACATCTGAGCAAGAAACTGAAGATGGCCTGAGTGCAAGCTGTGTTTTGTTAAGTGAGAAATGATGTATGCCTCCTGCCTTCTCCTTCGCCTTTTCTGGGTGGCTCAGTTCTGAGCACTGTCACTTTGTATTCATCTCATCTTGTCACACTTTGCCCTGAAAGCTCCATAATTATATTATTCAGTAGTAAGAAAATCCCTGAAAATAAACTAGTCAGTTCACATCTTGGTTTCTGAAAATGACATACTGCCCTCTGTTTGCTCTTGAAGTCTAAAGACCGACTCACAGCTGTCCCAATTAAACTCTGATGACCCCTAAAAAGCCTGAGCTGCAGACAATGTATCAAATACTGAAGCAATCATTAAAAAAATATGCATCAACAGAATGGCAGGTAAACTTGTAAGCCTACAAAGTATAATTTTTTTAAGGAAAATAGAAAGCAAATGACTGGCTAGTTAGAGATGCAACCCTGTCTTTCCTTTACCTTCTGTTTTGTGCACAGATTGATTCTTCATTTGGCTTGTGATATAGTGGTGCAGTGGATGACATGGGGCAAAAGAGAGCAATTAGACTTCTCTACACTAAATTTACATTGTGTTTTAGTACTTTTTATATGTTTATGGATGTGCAAAATAAGTAAAGATAGTCTTACTTCCTTCTCTAGTTGGCTTTGTATAAATTTGAACTGAAAAGATCTTGCCTTTTCTCTCTGATTTAGATGTAGTGCTGTACCTATAAGGGATGATGCATCTGTAGGGAACTGTGGAAAATAGATTGAGAGTATTCTGGGGAATTATTCCTTCATATTACCATGATTCACAGATTCTTGGTCTGGGAAAATAAGAGAGGAACATTTGTCAGGCAAATTGAAATAGTATACTTAGAAATATTTCATTGTAACATTTCTACATCCTTTGAATTGTCTCTTTGTGAGCTTGATATTTAGCAGTGGGGGTGGTCAGATGGCCTGCAGGTACACAAAGGCTCAGACTGCCTGGAGACAGCAAGGAGGAATGTTAGATCTCCTTCTCCACAATGCTGTCTAGCAGAAGACAGGTACTGAAGGAGGACAAAGGAACTATGTCCACTGACTAAATATTTTGCATTTGAAGTGAAAAGGGAGGCTGTGGCTTAGCTAGAATGAGTGTTATGTGAGTCTGTGATCTGACAACTCTTATGGGTCTTTCTGAATTTTTCAATCTTTGATGGTGTGCCTTGAAGCCCCAGATTCTGAAATGACCCAGTTGTGATTTTCATTGCCTTAAGCTTCTGAAGAGGAGACTGAGAAAACAACTGACTGAATCTTAAGGCCCTGAAGACTAAGACACAAATAATATTCATTGTATAACTGTATCTTTTTATTACTCCTCTTTTGCTTTGTATTTAAAGAATCTCATATTCTTTGAGACTTGAATTCTGGAAGGTCAGAGCTTACTAGTTTAAGAAGCAAAATGCTGCTGGTCTTTGCCCTGCCAATGAAGCAGGAGGTCATCTCCATACACATTGAGTTCCAGCACATATTGTGCTTCAGTCCTTGTTACCAGGAGTGTGGCTCAACTGATTTGTATCAGCTGTTCAACTGGATCTTTACTGATGTTTGATGGCTCTGTGAGATTTCTGTCAAAGGTAAAATGCCTGTATGAAAGAACCAGAAAATAGGTTTAATATAAAATGAAATTTCTCAAAGCTGGTAATTTCTAGTAAATGTTGGGGATATTTGGGAGGTTGTAAGGGAAATAATTCGAAGAATGGTTGCAAAACAGGCCAGTATGCAGCCATAGGAGGGAGTCTGAGGTGTGTTGCAAGGAATGTTATTCTAGTTGTGAAGGCTCGAAATGATGATGTCTTCTGGCAACTGGCCCCTTCAGCTCCCAGGGAACCTCTGCCTGTGACAGCCTGGCACCACCCTTGCTGTCTGTGGAAAACATGCTACTCTTTCTACTTCCTAGCCACCAGCAAACACCTCCACGCTATCCACTGTGTTAAATCCCTGCCATTTCATATTCCTGCATAATCCCTCTGACAACCAAATCTATTAAAAATTAATTTTCATCCAGGCAAATCAGGCTCGCTGAAATCAATTGAGCTTTGTTCTCTGGAGGCAGCTTGTGCTGGTGCACATGTAATCAAATTCTGAGGTGCCTTGTGTGCATTTTTACAAGCATTGAGATTGTCTTCATGTTTCAGTTATTCTTTTTGATGTGCATTTTTAAAGGAAATTAGAATATTATGCTCAAATAAACCAACAGTATTAGATCTTTAGGAAGAAGCTCCAAGTGAGCAGAGTTCCTCCCTTTTCCCAGCCAGTCCCAACTATACAAGCACATACAAATACTCTCTTTGCCACACAACATGAAATAGGTAAGGAGATGACCTATGAACACAGTATAAATTTCACCTCTGTCCACTGACTTTTTTTTTCCAAGAGATGGCTCTCAGGACCAGTATTTAATGAATTGCTCTTCAGAAGTCTTCAGGGACACCTAAGTCAGTCCATGATTAAGTAAATGGCTTTTGGAAGTATGTAGACTAGCTGAATATACCCTACAGCTAGTGAAAAACTGCTCTAATTCTGCTTGAGAAGTGCAGGAGTGTTGGGCAAACGTGATCAGTTGGTGTTCATACCAGTAGAGGGCTGCCTGCATACACTGCATCGAGGGGATCAAAAAGCATCAAGCTTGCAGGCTTCTTTTTGCTGGGTCGTTTCAGCATAGCATTAGCATCTTTACATTTACAATGCCTGTTTTTTCTTCTCAAGTTGTCCCTCAAAACCGAAGAAAAAAAGTGAAAGCATATGAGATTCACTTCTCAGCTGAACAACACAGATAACCGACACATCTGCACAAGGCCTGAAAGATCAAACGTTCCATGCACTGAGCCTGCCTGTTTCCAGCAAGTCTTGTTCAGAGGAATTATACCCTCTGCATCATTCCCAAGCCTTTGCAACAGCAGCTGGGATGCTAATAGCAATGACAGAGTTGTGATTAATTTATGTCACCTTTTTGTTTGTACTAATAAGGTGATAGCTTATTAACAGGCAGTCTAGTTTCCATTAGATGTTGGAGATCACAGTAGCCACTAGGTACTTGCCAGAACCATGGAGCTCAATGTAGAGATTCTTTACAGCTCTCTCTGGGCCCCCCCTTTTTTTTTGCATGTTTATATAGCAGTGAATCACACTGAGAAGAATCAATACCACAGACATATTTATTTGCATGCATTTCCTGTTTATGGCCTCCTTCTTACCACCAAAAAATGCTAGGAATATTTTATACAAAGGCAAACCAGAAGGCTAATGTTACACAGTGAATTTCACCAAAAAAAAGTGAAAAAGTGGTGGGTTTTTTTTATGTTCTATGAATGTATGAGAGACTTGTAAGAGAGAAATAGTCATTTTTACAACTGGAGAACTGTTTGAGTGTGTGTACATATGCACTTCACAAATATATACTCTTATTTAGGTATCAACATATAATGGTGAATCTTCTCCTAGGATTTCTTGTATCATAATTCCAGGATAACATTCAGCTATTTAAACTAAATAATCTTGCTAGAACTCACTCAGAAGTATTGGACCAGATTCATCCCATGTGCAAATTAACTGATTTAGATCTAGAACAGAGCTCAGTGTTACATTTGGGGGAGTCATTACTGCTGCATGCACTAAGGTCGAAACAAGACTGTTTTAAATTATCTTGTCCCTAGAGAAGACTTTGCTGAACTCATGATAGTCCTGTTTCCTCCACCCTGTAGCATACTTATGCATGGCCACCCATACTTCCATCTGCTGTGATGCTGCCTTTCCCTTTCCCTGATGAAACTAAGAGATACTCAGATACTAAGTAAGGCTTTGTGTACCAATGTTTCCTGTTCTCAGCACACTACAAAGCTGTTTTTGTCACTGTGCCATGTAAAAATGGGGATTCATGGTTATATCAGTACAAATTAAGGGCCTTGATTTTGGTTTGTCTGATTTTAAAGTTTATTTTAGGCTGAGGGTAGACTGAAGTCTTGAGTCAATCCAAAGGTGAAGTGAAACATACTTGGCAGATATACAGACAGGTCAGCTTCCATTTGCCTTGATTGGGATGTGGAACCATGAAGGCTAGGAAGATTCTTCATGCTTGACAGCATGGTCTGTTTCTAATCCTTTTTGTAATGGCTCTGAGCTGTCAGTGGAGATCTGGGCAGTAGCCCATCAGATATTGGACTGAAGACATTTGCAGGCTGCTGGGCAACAGTTGTATAGAACAGCACCAGGTTGCTATCAAACAGTGTTGAACTTGACCCAGTGCCTTTGCCATGAAGCAAATAATGCTCCTCTTCTGTCTCCTATCAAAGGGATATAATTGCCTGGCAGCACCCACAGTTGATTTGATGACACTTCTGGCATAACTAGTAAAATAAGTTAATTTTCCTGGATGAAATGGAAGAAATTATTCATGTCTAAGATCAAAAGGAAATGTCTTCTGAAGCAGACAGCATCCCATTTTCCTCCAGAGCCTTAGATTTCTGTTATGATAGGCAAAATCGTTACCTTTGCTCTCTCTGAAGCTGGAATTCTACTTTTTTGGGTTTTATTTTTTGCAGTGACTTGGTGAGTATTCAGGTGGAATCTTCATTGATTCAGAGACTGGTATTACACAAGGTACTGCTGGGATATATTTCAGGTCCCTTACTGTCTTCTGTTTATGAACAACCTACCCCAAGGGGCTAATTAGCTGGAACAACTACATACACACAGAGTATTGTTTTGTTCCTCTATAAAAATACATCTATGGTTGAGGTGAATTTAACCACTTGGCTTGTGAACATCCTGTATTTCCCAAATCAGCAAGGTAATAGCAAAAATTTGCGAGACTGGAATTTTTAATCTAAAAACTAATTGGAAATATCTGGTTAATTCTTAATAACAATCATACTCATTAATTATTTGTTAGATGCAATAAACCCATTTAAATATTTTTATTTATTTTCCAACAAGTCTGGCCACATATTGCTTCTACTCAATAAGATCTGTCTTTGGTGGTTGGTATCTCTATTCTATGATTGTAATTGGCTGTTTTCTTGGCTTGTGTACTGTGTAGGCTGGAAGAAGTTCTTCTATGTGTCTTACATTGGCATATAGATATGATTTGTGCCAAGCTAAGTGTTTATTTTCTGACTTGAGTACAAGGATGCTTGAATAAGGGATATGAGGCAAAGCATGCCTGGCTAGGAAATGCAAATGCTACTGATGTTACATTTGCTTTGGGGCATTTTATTTTTCTCAGAGGAAGAATGTTCACATAAGACTTCTTAGATGGATAAAGTTTTGAGGATACTCGAGGGTACTAAATAATAATGATGCATCAGTTTTAAATTGAACACTGTGCTTCAGAAGTGGCTGCAGTAGGAGGAATCAGCATGATCTCCATGGGTTTATGTAACAAAAAAGAACACCAATTACAGAGCATTTTTTCCACTGGGACTTAGCCCATCATTTTGTCTAATTATGGTATGAATCCCACAATGGAGAAAATCCATATTCTGTAAAGAACTAATTCCCTCTAGAAATGCTAAAAATCTTAAGGAACTCTAATTATAATAAATTTCTCAATACATAAAGAGAGCCAGAGAGACCCTGTGCCAGCCACTTACCACAGAAAAAAACCTGAGAAAAATATGAAGGACTACCCTGGGGGACAAAGAGGGAACGTGAAGTTGTACAATGTCCTCTCATCCTTCATCTAGGCTCATACTAAATATAATGCCTGATCTGTGCCTAAAAGCATCACTGTCAATTGAGAATTGATAGAATCACTGACATACACTCAAGCAATATTGTTGGACTAGAGAGACTTGGGTAGGAAATGGCTGAAAACAAGTTCTACTATACATTCTTCTATAAGAATTTCTGAGACACTCCAAATCAACGTGTGTACCCAGACTACTCAGGTATGCAGTTAGCTTTGTGGTTGCAGTTTCTGTCACCAGGCATGTTTTACCATGAAATGGGCTGCCTGTGGTTGAAAAGGGAGAAACCTCTGGCTTCCTCATTCCCAGTCTTATGCTTCAGAACAAGTTCCAACATTGATTTGATTTGATTTCTGCAAACTTGAGATAGTTCATTAAGCTTCAAAGCTCTACTGAGGGTTGTTCAGAAGACTGCTGAATGGTGAAAAGTCAGCAGAGAGAACTGCTGCAAGGCTCCTTCAGCACAATAGAGGGTGGTTGTAGGTGAGAACGACAAAGAATAGGCTGCGGTCACTCGAGGATGAGATAACCACCCATACATGGATTGCTAGTTTATTTTGCCCAGTGTTCTATGACAAATTTTAAACCTGCAGTATTAAACAAGGAGGCAGTGTTTAACACTGAAATTGCCTAAAACATGCCTTCCCCAGTCCAAACTCTTCATTCAATGGAATGGTCTCACATACCTTATAACTGAATGAAAGATCTTTCAGACTCACAAGAAAGAGCAAACAGCCTTCCCAAGAGGAGGACTGCATGTTGCATTGATTTACAGATTGGTCTAATTAAAACAAATAAACAAACAAAAAATGGTGATTACTGCTGAAAGATGATACATTGAAAAATGAAAACCTGGTATAGCTGGATCTAATCACCTGAGACACAACAGCTCTCACTGCTTTCTGGCCAAGGAGACATTTGTTAGTCATGTTTGTCTTCCCTTGAAAGAAGCAACTGAGAGAATTTAGGCACCCACATAGAAAATCTCCAGAAAACAGACAAAACCTAGCAACTCACAGGTGTTCCTTCCTCAATAATGCTGAAGTCAAACTATGTGGTAACAGTCCAGGGAAAGCTGATTTGCTTCTCCTCAGTTTACCTATAAATTACATACAAAGAGAATGTAAAGTTATGAATGTAAAGATTTTATTTAGATAATTTCTTGTTATCAGTTTCCTGTATTCTTTCTTAAGTGATTTCCACAGTGATATGCAAAGGTAAATTGAAGGGGAAGCACATGGAACATGAACAGAGACAAACTGAGCTCCAGCTCTGCTGTAACTGACCTCAATGAAGGGACTGCTTGTTGAAAGAGATGTTTTCAAAGCTGATTATACTTTTTAAAAAAAGTCTCATAGTTTACCTGCATTCCAAAGTCTTTGACTGGCTGTGCAGCATTGACTTTCATTTGGTTTGGCTATTGTCACTTCCCACACATGGGAAGAATAGTGGAAAGGGGCTGAAGGATGCCAAAGCCTGTGATACCTTCAAATCCAGCTCATGGATTTGTGTTGTTCTGTAACAAGGGGCCCAGTTCAGCACCTGCTTGCCCACATAGTTCTATGGGTAGCCCGAGGCCAGTTTGCTTCTGAATGTCCCCTGCCTTTTAAGACCTTCTCTGCATAAATGTTTAATTACATGTGTGGGATACATAGAAGTATCCAAGAAAGGTGCTACTTGATCCTTCCGTATTCCTGGTAAGTATGGTTTGGGTTTTTTAGTTTAGTTTTATTTTCATAAAACTACATGAATAAACATCAGCCAGTAGCTATTGTAGTGCAGGTGTTTCAGGACTCGAAGAGGAACTAGTTTCAGCACAAGATCCCTGATTAAACAAGAAATGTTTTGCTTGCAGGGAACAAATTTCAAGTATCAAAGAATGTTGCTGAGCTCTCATTTGATTTACAGCTGCCTGTTGTTGTATCTTAATTGATTGCTATTAAATGGGACTGTAAGAGTAGGACTATGACCATGAAGACAGAATTAATGCAGAGAGAATCAGTTTAGAAAGTCTGTGGCTATTAGTCTGATCAAATTATACTTTGAAAATGGATTAATAAATCTAGAGAAGAAGGAAGGGAGGAGGAGGTCTTCTGAATTATTCATCATTTGTTTCCCAGTTGACAAGTTTGCATAGACATGAATTTCAGGTGGGAGTCTAGGGAGTGGGTTATTTATTAATTACATATGAATTGGACAGACCTTCCTCTCTTGTATCCAGATCTGATTTCACAACTTAGCATTGTTTACTGCTGGACAAATTTTTGTCTTTAGCTGAAGAAATCCTACAGTACCTCTGAAAAATCCAATTCACTAGAATTCAAATTCAGTTTAGGATTATTTTTCACAAATAACATCAACTGTCCTAGATGATAATTTAAGGCTTCTCTCTTATGAAACAACTGAAGAGGAAATTTTCATATTCTAGAGAGCAGATATGTAAGGAACCAACTTATTGTGATATTTCAGGCTTTGTTTTGATATATGTGTCTGCAGAATGAACATCAGAATGGAAGGCTGCTCTTATTCGTGCTGGAACTTCACAGCCTTCTGTAAAAATCTGAGGATAATAAAGATCTCAGAGGGCTTTATGGGGTTAGACTTTTGGTAGATGGAATGTATAACATTTAGCATTTGTTTATAGAATTATGTATTAGGATGCTTTTAATTTAACATTCTGTGTAGTCATTTTTAAGCCCAGTGCAGCTATCAACCTGACTTCACCATCTCTAGTTTTTATTTTTCTATCAAAATGGCAACAAATAATTTGACAGCTCAAGTACCAAGAAAATGCCATTTGGGATTTTTCCTCTTTTCAGATATATCTGCATCTGAATTTTTAGTCATGTATGTCTTTATAAGACTGCATATTTTTTGCAGGGCTTATGAATAAACACATCTTTGAACAAACTTGCTGCTCATACCAGAATTAAGCTGATGTACAGACACAACACAAAGATCTATCTTCTTTAAAAAACAAACAAGCAGCTTAAAAAAACCCAATCACAATCTTGCCTAACTTGCTATCTAATTTGTAGCCAGAAAGTTGACTCGTAGCATTTACTGTCAGCAGAGGGTAAGTAGCAGGGGAGTTTGTCTGCATCTTGCTTGGTCTGCTAACTTGCTTTAAAGCTGTCTCTGTCTGTCTGCACTAGGATGTTACTTCATAAGTAGTTACCACATAAGTGACTGTAGGGTAAGGGCATATTTATTTTCCTAGTGAAGACAGGGCATACAAGTAAGTTTTCATTAATGCTAACAGTTAAAGTATTTGGGTTTGAAACATATTTTATTTCTTTTTCAAGTAAATTCAGATAGTGTCCTTCCAGGAGCTCAAAGTTAATCCTCTCCTGAGTTCTGCTGTTTGCAAAATTATGTTCTTCCCTGTGTGGATATGAAAACACAGGTTTATGTTTATATATTTTTACATAGGGAATGAACATATTCTACATATTAACCCTTTCTGCTCCATACTTAAGGATTTGTTAATGCAGAAGATTCATGGTTGTGGATGGAAATCATGGATGAGATCACCCAAGCATAAATCCTGTAGAATATGTATGGTTTGGGAAGTTACACCATACTCAGGTCCTGACACTTGTCATTCTGCTCTCCACACACACACAATCAGCTGTAAAAGCCATTTTCCTTGTCCATATGCAGATCTTTAAAGGTAAATAAAGAACCTGTTGTACACAAAGCATTTGAGAAACAGTTTCTTGTTACTATCGTAACTCCATGGAGTCAGTGGCTTCTCTAATTTTAGCGCTGTTTTTGTGTGGGGAGTTTACACTTTCCAAGCCCATGGAGAGAGGAGAATTGGCAAATAAGAGTATATAAATGTGGAAAGCATATGGGGATTTTATCTCTAAGCTAGAATTAGGCTGTAAGAAAGAAGAGAAGCTGGGTAAAATGTGTGCCCTTTAGAGATGTTGCTGAAACAATGTCACTCGAGGTTTCTCTATAAGAGGCAGTGGCTTTCCCAGAAGTGATATTTTTTATTCTATCTTTCCATCCACAGAAGCAAAGTCTATCTGTACGTCATTCATTGGTAAGAGGATTGGGTCAGATTGTTGTTTAATTTAAGTGAACATATTTTTTCCACACTGTTCCAAATGATCTGCCAGGATATTTGAATCCAGTCCTGTCTTTTAGTGTTCAGTTTACTTTGCATCTGCATGTTCCCCACTATTCTATGTCCAAAACTTTGCACTATTCATTATTGCAGTGCCAGACTCTGGCATTTCTTCATCTTTAGAGGAAAACAAATGAAAAAGCTTTGGAAAATCTGGTCTGTCTTTTGAGAAAGAAAATCCAACATGGATATGAGAGAAAATGTTATTATGATTTTGAGTCTGTTAGGAGAAAAATGTCCATTTGACTCACAAACTTTACACTGTGTTTTAGTTACTGAGTGATACTGGGAAGGCTGAAACACATGAACACATTTGTATCCAGCTCAGTTAATGTAATAGGGAACAAAGGAAGAGAGGTAGAGTGTTTTTAAACATTTTTTCTCTCCTGCTGCTCATTTCCTGCTGATGCTTTCTTTTTGTTTTAAACCTTTGTTAAATTTTATCTTTATTTTCATTCCTCCTGTAATAGTTCTGTCTCTTTCTGATATCTGGAATGGAACCATTCACTGTATGTTTTTTGATGTCAGAAACCAATACTTCCAGCAGGTGATGAAACATTTGTATACTTCTAAAACTCCATGTGTAGGTTTGCCATTCAAGTGGAAGAAAAACAGTTCAAGGTTTTCATCCTTGAATGGGAGAAACGCCTGAGAATTTCCAAACCACTGGTAATCTCTCAGTGTGCCCCATGGGCTCTTTTTTCTTACACCACTTGACTTTGTTGATTCAACTGTTTTCATAAGCAAGGAATTTCAGGGCAGAGAGATAGGTCAGCAAATACAGACTCCAGGACACATTCTGGTATGTGTCCTTTTGGGTTTTTGGCTGTCATTGTTGTGGCTTTTACCATTTCCTGCAAGGGCCTTTAGAGGGATATGAGTCTTTCCTGGCAACAGTAGGTTTCTGTCATATAAATTTTATTGAGGGTGTTGCACACATGTTGCTTGTAGAGTCAAGAGCCAGTGGTCCCAGCTAGTCAGTCTGTCTTGTGTGACAGTCTCCAGATGCTCTGTGCTGCTGTTGTGGTTGTGCAGTAAGTTGTAGGACTCCATAGGCAGAGAGAGATTCTTTCCACCACCATTTTTCCAAACAAAATGTATATCACAAGCACAGAGCCCTCTTTGCTTTGGGGTCTCTAAGTGGTAGGAATCGTGCTGTGCATTTCTACATCTGTGAACTGCTGGACGTTCTCAGTGTTCTCTGGAGATGTAGTGATTGGGGAAATAATATGCTTCAGGCGGAAGAGCATGGAGAAAAGCAATATGAGAAGGATAGCCAAAAGCGTTAGGAATAATCCCACGTACACATAGAGGCCGGAATATTTATCTGCTCTTGTGTCTACTTCTGTAGCCAGGGTTGGAAAGTGGATGCGGCCAGTCAGGTTTCCACGGAATTTGAAATAAATCTCAGTCATTGCTCTCTGTCAGCTTTGGTCCATTTTCCCTATTTACTTTCAGGTTTCCTGTCTTCCCTCACCAGACTCATAAAGGAGATCAAGAGAGGAAACTTAGGACAGATGACACAATGGCTTCAGCGAGAAATGCTCCTCCATCTTCTTGGTCTCAAGACTGTGGGTTCACACAGGTAAGCAGACTGCGTGAAGTAGGCCTCCTTTGCAAATAATTTTGTAAGTTGCTCTTACAATGACAACAAGCATTAGACTTGTGTTTTACACTGCCATCTGGCTCTTATGAAATTGCTTTGGTCCTTCGTTTGGTGGTCACCTCCTTTGGTAGGCAAAAAGCTTTGGTCCTTCTCTCAAACTGAGCTGCAAAGGTTTGCACAGCTTTGGTCTTTGCAAGTGTTGTTTTACAAACAATCTGAGCCAGTTTTCTGCCAGCTTCTCCTACAGCAGGTGGTTTATCCTTGTATGAGCTGGGGAAGGTTGTTTTCTGCTTTGCCAGACTGCTGGGGGATCTCTTCTAATCCAGGGCTATTGATTCTTGTTTAAAGAGTATGGAGTTTTGAGTTTCTCCTGAGGAACAGTCAAAAAGTTGGCTTTCTAAAAGGAAAAAGAATGAGAGAGAGAAATGAAACCAGGTACCAAAACTGCCTAGCCTATATGTGGTATCTTTAGAACAAATAGATAACAAAATCCTTGCAATTCTCCTGTCAGACACCTTGAGATAAGGAGAAGCACCAAGTATTTACCTTTAGAGAAAGACCATGCAAATCTAATTATTAAGGTCTCCTCTGATACCACTCTCAATTTATAAATAAGAGAAAGCCCCACAATTTATGGGATTAGATTACAGTTTAGATTACAGAGGAAAGTAAGATATGAGCCCATCCAGTGTCTTCCACCATGTGTCTCTCATTTACTGTTTATCAGAACCCTCTTATTCTGAGGCAGGGTGCACCTGGCAGGCATGCAGAGCCCCCGCTTGTGCCACTGTGGCAGCTCTGCTGCAGGATATGACACTTCTGTCACCTCCTGGGAGCAGGATTTACGAGAATAGGGGGGATTCTTAACATTTTAACATTTTCATTTCTTCTGCCTGGAAACAGAAAGCAAGCAAGACAGATCTATTTTGGCTCACATGATGGGCAAACATCTGATGTGCTGAGGTTTTGGGGAAGGGATGTTGGGGGTTGCCTACATTTTACCTTTCAGCCACTGCAACACCTTTGTCAGTATCAATGCATTTGAGGTAACAGTGATCCAGTTCAGGGAATATTCGGCCAGATTCTGCTCAGTAATAGGCTGGCTAAGCTGAGCCAAATTGCTGATTGAAAAAATTGCCTGGGGATTTGACTTCTGCAGTCCTTGCATGGGTAGTGGATTCTGTGCTATGCTTTGCTTTGTGTAGGAGAGTGTGGGCAAGCATGGCAGAAAAGGGCTGCTCAGTATCTTTCCAGGGGCTGACCTTACCCCTTAAGAGCCAGCTATTCTGGCCACAGGTTTGGTGCTGATGCAGAAGCATGGGACATGACAGTGAAGGCTGTGTTGCGCAGCCAGACACTTTTGCTGTGAATTCTAGGGCAATAACTGTGAATTTCACACTTCAAACTTATACATGGAAATTCCTCCCCCATGAAGAATATTCTTATGTTATTCAGAAGGTGGGAAATAGAGTGTGTGAAGGTTACTACCCATATTAAACCTCTGTTCTTACAATATACTTTCTCTGTTGATAATGAAATGCAATCAGTCAGGAATCTTGCACTTCTCTGAATTTAAGTACAGGGCAATGTCTTTGCCCATCATATCTGCTATCTTACTTAGAGCAAAAGCCAGAGCTACTCTCCTTAAGGAGCAGAGAGCCTAATGGCATTACATACTTCATAAAATTAGACTGCAGAATGCTAAGGACATTACTCTGAAGTTCAATAATTAGCTACAAACCAAGATGTTGAATTAACAAACCTCATCTGGGCATTTATTGATAAAATGAGCAGATTAATAGTAAAGTGTATTAGCAATGGAGAGTTGGTACAGCTTTTTTTTTTTTTTTTTTTAAGTCTCAACTTTAGAATAGTCAGGAACAATCAACTATTCAGACTGTTGAAAGCTGTAAAATTTGCAACATCTCTTCCAAAAATAATTCAGTAGCTCCAGGCAACCCAAGAGATTTTTGCTTTTCAACCTACCAGTTTTCTTATTGAGCACATCTTTTTGGATATTTGTAGATTTAGCTTTGCACACTCCCCTTTAAGGAACAGAACCTTTAAGATTGTAGAGACCATAGTAATATGAAAATAATCAGTGCACAGAGATTCTGAAAAAAACCCTGTATATAAAGCAGACCAGCATTACAACTTTATATGACTCAGATTACAGGAGGCAAAGCCTCAGTGGTTACCCTGAGAAGCCCTCAAGTCCATGGACAGAGATAGGAGCAGGGCAGCACAACTAGAGACCACATTCCCTGTCATCTAAGTTGTTGATCAAGGCTTGGTCGTTTTTCTCAGGCTGGACATTATTCCCATTTCTGAGAGGTGCCAAGCACCATTAGTGTTCACTGATGCTCAGTGGGTACAGATTATTCCAAGCAGACACTTTTTTTTTTTCCTAATCAGTTTTAGGCAAGGTTTTTAAAAAAACAAACCCAACATAGTTAATTTCATTTAAAAAACAGTAATAAAAATAGAAGCCTTGTACAAAACAACAGAAAGGTTTCTTCTCAGCGTGTCACTGAGATGAGAAATTCATGAGCCTTCATCCTCCCACTGCAGTTATCAGAGTCTGGGGTTAATCCCTGATTTGGGGAGCTTCAGAAAGTTTTTATGAAGCCTGCATGGCCCTACTCTGCACCTTTGTAGGGCACAGAGGAGCACAGAGCAAGGAAGATTTTCCCGAGAACAGTGCAGACAGACAGTACAAATTGATATTGCAACTGCAGTAAATGTCTTATCTTGCCTACTTGGTTCCTTTTACTCTCATATTTGGTTAAAAGTCCCACTTGCCTGCCAGACATCTCTGAAAGTACTTTTCTGAGTTCTCCTTTGCTTTTCCACCCAATACCAAAACTACGACAAAGAGGTAAGTGAGACAAAAGAGAACAATTACTTGTGTGGCTTCTCCAAGGCTGTTTGTTTAAACTGCACTGAACTGGCTGGTGAGAGCAGAAGGGTTTGAACACAGACAGTACCAGGTGTGTTCTGTCTAGGTGACCTTTAGAGGAAAAAACAGCATTGAAGAAATGCAAACAAAGCATTGAAGTATCAATTCCATCCCTGGTTTGCGCTTTCTCTGGGGAGGATCTTAGAGAGAGGAAAGAGGGGGTGACTCTTCTTTCAGTGGCAGACTATATTTTTTATTTTCATGCTGAAGTGCAAGGTAGTACGTCAGTGTCTCAGCTGTGGTGGTGCATAGGAAGAGAACAGAATAAAGCATAGTTACCTTTCAGAGCAGGCAGGGGTGTTAGGGCTGGGCACTAGAGCAGCTGGTTCAGACCATGAGTTTGCTGGTGATTTATCTAGGAACATCTCCTCCCAGGTAGTGGGATTTGTGCAGAAAATATTTGCTGTCTTAATGCTGGAGTCAGGATATTGTCTTTTCAGAAAGAGACACTTTCTTCTCCTTTGCTCTTGAATTCACATGGCTCTTACTCCTGATCTTGAGGTGTCAACTGATGGTCAAACTGAACAGCACCACTCCTGGTACCCTTCCTTTGTAGGCAATAGGAGAAGGAGACAAGGAGCCTTCTCTTCATGAGCTTCACTGCTTGGATGGAAACAGCATGATCCAGCCAGTCCCCTCTCTCAGCAGCAGTAGGCAACAATTAGAGCTGAGAGGATCCGTAGCGCTCGGGCGCTGCTGCGTCTCTCGGCAGCAGGCAAAGAGAGAAGGGAGGGAGGCTGTGAGCTCAGCTTGCAGCAAAGTTTGTGCAAGGTTCGTCTTAACCCTTTCGTGCTTGGAAGTGGTAAACAAGACTGAGCTGCCTGCTAATTGTGGAGTAAGACATGAGCCAGGAGGATAGGTTCTCAGTTTATCTCACTAATTTTCTGGAAGGTGTAAAGGTTCTTTGTTTTGGGCCTTGTTTTGTTTTTAGGAAGGGTTACCTGGTGAGGGTTCCCAGCTGAGTTCCTGTCTGAAGCCATGGACAAGTGTCACTTTTCACAGAGACCTTCAGGATAGTCCCTAAGCATTGCTCTTTGGCATTGGATCTTTTGCTGTATTTTTGTCCCACCTAATAAAGGTGGTGGTTTGGGAAGGACTATGTAGCTGTTTTAGTTTACAGGTCCTCTCTCTCCTAAGTAGTTGAAACTCTGTATTAATAAGCATAACCCCACCTTTGCAGTGTTGCACGCAAAAATTATTTTCATGTTTGTGAATGTGTAAAGCTCAGATTTACCTACAAGACACCACAGAAATGAGGCAGAAGGAGCCGAGGTTGGTGTGAGAACACAAATCATCCTGAGCCATCTGATTACTGCCTTTGGACTTGCATTTCTTAGCTCTCCCGGGCTGACAAAATAAGGATGTTTTGTGATCATGTTCCAGTTACAACACAAATTAGGGTAAACTGCATCAACAAATCTCTGTAATTTTAGTTGTGTGTGTGTCTCAGAAGGGTGATGAGGATCAAGATTTCCTTTGCTTTATGCAGGGTGGCTCAGTCTGTTAAGGACAGGTGTCAGTTTGGGATATGTTGCAGTAAGCCCCAAGGATTCATTAGCAGTGGAGCACAGCTGGAGGTGACCAGCACAGAGATGGACTAGCTGCAGTTTGCAGCTCTCAGCACTGAGCTGTAGACAGCTGTGTGCTGCTGTGTTTCACATGTCCATGTCCCCTCTGACCCAACAGTTGGGTTGGCTGGAAGCACCTCTTGGGGTGAGCCTGACACACAAGCCCACACTGGCCATTTGGCTTGTGGTTGTTCCCAGTGCCTACAGGGTTGTCTTTCATGGCCTGTGCTTGGGGCAGTGGGAGCAAGGTTCCCATCTGGAAAGTGGGTCCCACACAGGGGTTTATAAAGACAAGTTCATTCTCTCTCTGCAGCTCCCTTTGTGACAAAATAGAGACGTTTAATCTCAAAACTATCTCCTCAGAATAGCACTCTCTCTCTGGTCCCCCATGATCACAGCCTGAGCAGAGGGGCTAAAGGGTAATGAAACACAGAGCTGCACAACTCTTTCATCTTCCTGGGGTGGAAGCTTGAATTATAAATTAATCTCTCTAAGGGCTTCAATCTCTGGAGCTCACAAGCAGAGTGTATTATTGCAGAACAGCACTATTTATATAAATACAACATGGTCCCTGGAAAAATTATTGCACACTTCTGTTGTGAGATGAACCCTCTGAAAACCAAGACTTTTATAAAGGCAGCTGTGACAGCTGATTTTATTTCACATTTCATTTGTTGTAATATCATGTGCAGCACCCAGTGTTGGAGTCTATGCCACAATTACCTGATACGTGCATAGGAATTAAAGTACAACAATAAACCAGAGGGATGGCTACATGAATTTTTCCCTGGAACCTGTACAATTACTGCTTTACCAACAAACTACTTGACAGCACCTCTAACCCCTATATATCTTCTTATTTAAGAATAAACAACTGAGTGTGCTATGTAACCAGGAATTACGTTACTGGTTGAGTTATGAGGCCAGAAGACAGATATGTTGAAATCCTATGACCCTGCTTTCTATATAATGCTAATGAGCAGTGCTGAAATGAAAGGATCTTTCTCCCTGTACATGAAATCTAGCTTCTCTGCTCAGCTTTTTTTTCCCTTTGTTTATTTTGCAGTAAATTATCTCTCCCTTTTGTAGGACCAAGCTGCTGTTTGCTGGATGGGTAAACTTAGATTTCTTGTTTCCTGTGTAGCGGGGTATGATAAAGACAGATGAATTTTAAATAATGCCACAATTTATACCAGCTGAGGCTGATGAATGCTTGACTGACTGATTGCTGAATTCCTGAATGTTGAAAAGTATGGAAAGCTTTCTCTCTATGTAAATTTTTGGGCCAATCAATGACAAATTTCTGCTACATGAAATGAAGGTGTACAAATTCCCTTGGAAATACACAGTTATATAGACTCAGTGAAAGTAATTTTTTCAGCAAAAGAACAGGGAGTTTGTTTTGTTAGATCCTTTCCTTTGCATTATTTGACCTGTGTCTCAAGCTTTGTATCAGTTAATTTTACACATCTTTCTCACCATGGTCCCACAACAATCTTAGACTTAAATTTGGATTTAACAGAGAGAAAATAAGATCTCTGAATCATTGTTAGTAAATACAAACTGTATGTTCCTGTAAGGATTCTTCTGTTATCCAAATTCATGAATCCTGTGAACACAGTAAATGTATACTTTGGGTCCTTAAAAATTGCTTTCAGTGCATCTGCAGTGAATGGAGAAGAGTTGTGCATTCCACTCCCCCATGTCCCTTTCATAGCAGACACATCCCAGAATGGTTTCTGCAAGTTCTCAGCTGTAAAGACCTTCCATCATTTGGGGCTGTTTGTGTGTGGGAGGGCCAGGTCCAAGAAGAGGTCTGTTTTGCTAAGGTAGATGCTGTATATTGAATTCAGGAGAGAGCCACAACTTGGTAGGTGCCTGTGCACATGTCAAAGATGACAGAGAAAACAGAAACAGTGGCTGAGTTTTCAGTATTGAGGGCAGAAAATGTGTTAAAATAGAGCAGACTTGTAACTTAGAGCTGTTACGTCTGAGGTGTATTCCGTGTTTGGACATATTTTCCACCTGTTTTTTCAAGGTTACAGTTAATACCAACTCACCTTGTCTCCATTACTGTCCTTCTCTTTTCTCCTGTTAAAACTATTTCTCTCCTTCACCTGTGTGGTTAATCCCTGCCTGGAGGAGAGTTTGGCTGGCTGAGCTGTTGTGCTGAGCCCAGGCAGCTCAGCTTGCCTGGCATTTCACTAGCTTTCAAAGGGCTTAGGGGGAGTTCACCCACTTCTCCCCTGAGATCACTGCTAGAAACCTGCACCAGATGGCTTAGAAATCAACTCAGCAGCATGAGCTTCTAGTAGTATTCATTACTTACGGCAATAATAATTGTACTTAACACTTCTGTATTTCAAGACATTTCACAGTTACACAGTCCCTCAGTGACATGCAGTCAGACGGTGTTGAAGAGGACTGCCAAGCATCCAATTTTTAGCAGCTTTTGTAGCTGTTACAGGCTTTGTATCTCCACAGTGTAGCTACTCATGGGACACCTACTGAAAGAGGTACTCAGCCCTTCTTTAGCCTCAGAGGCCACAAGGTCCAACTTCCGAGGTATCCCACTCATATTAGTCATGTTACCTGGAAAAACACCTGTCCTTTATCTTCCCTGCCTTCCCTGTCCCCACCCCAGCCATCCCCAGAGGCACTAGAAGGCCCCTTGTTGCCATAAGGAGAGTTAGATAACTGAAACTGCCTAAGTCAGTTGCTTTGGGAATTGTCCTTCCAAAGATCAGAACGGTTCCTAGTCTCCACCTACAACCATACAGATGCTATGAACAAGAGTGTAAACCAATATGGAAGAGATGCTGAAGCAAGTGACAGCACCTAGTGCTGTTTGTCTTGACAGCATGGAGTCTGTTGTAAATATGGTTTTGTTTGAATATGTTTTGTCTTTATAGCAACAGAACCGAGTGGCAAATGATCTATACCACAAAGAGGCTTGTGAAACACATAAAGAATCATGTTTCAGTAGGTTTTGAATCAGGAGTCTCTAATGAATATTTGGACTTTCAAATATTGATTGCTCATTCAGATTTATGTGAAATAGGTCTAGCTGCCAGCAGCTGTAAGGGAGATGCCACAGTCCACAGGATGGCAACCTTGAAAGCAAAGAGAGTTGCTCAGAGCTTGTTTCTTGCTTAGGCCACTAAAAGCCCCAAAAGAATGTACTGATTTCTCTCTGTCTTATTTCTTTTTAATAAAAAGAGAAAAAATTAGTAGTAACTCTCCCCCCATAAACAATCTGTCAATACTTAGTGCTACACAGATGCATGTGGTCATACGTCCACTGCTCCAGCAGGGCCGAGTGCCTTTTCCTCTGTGCATTCCCACACAATCATGTTTTGTCCAGTACAGTGTGTCTGAAAATGCTCATGTGTTTGGACTAAAAAGAGTCTTGTTGCTTTGACAGGCTTTGGGCCGTTGTGACAATTTGGCTTTGTTTTGAACTTCCTTAATAAAAAATGCTTCAATCCTTCAGTTTATTTATAGAAACTTATTCTCCCACATATAAATGAAGAAACTCAGCCTAGTCTGATGTTGCTGCTAATTTTTAGGAACATTTGTAATTTGATTTACTGTTGTGAAGGGGCCACATTGTCCTGACTTCTGTCTGAAACAGCCCTAAGTTTCATTTTCATGGGGCCAGCTGGCAGTTAGCAGGATCATATGGACACAACCCTTGGAGCAAGGAGTATCTAAAAGCAGGTTCCAACTGGATCCAAACTTCAAGCCCATGTCAGCCAACCTCCATCAAGGTCTCACACAGGTCCTTAGGGCCTTGGCAAAAAGTAGTTGAACAATGAGTCAGGGATAGAACTTTGTTACAGATACTGTGTTTTCCAGTCCATGGTCTGGAATATTATAATTTTCTCTGAAGTAGGACAGTTCTTGCAGCATTCCCTATTTTTAGGGAGTTCAGCACAATTTCTAGACCCAAGAATTTCAGGTGAGTCTAGAGAAGCTTTCAGATGTGCTGATCATCTGATTTTGGCTGTCCAGTTGCTAAGATACAACCTGAGAGGTGCTCGCATGACAGTAAGCCACTCTGTTTTAGTCATTTAAAATGGGCATTTGTTTTTAACATCCATAATCAAACTTGTCTTCCAGCCTATCTGCTCTGCTTACCAGATGATTTTAACATGAGTGATGGCAATGCACGATAAACACTAACAAGTGGGCCTTATTTTAGCAACAAGATAGCAAGCTGGCTTCCAGGAGACCAGGTAGTTTCTCTGCATGATGGACAAATAATCCCTGTGGACATTGTAGCATTTGCTGGGAATTGGGTCAGTCAAAGCATTTTCTTCTCCCTGGCTGCATGGCAGGGCTGGTGCCACAGGGGAGACTTGACATAGACCTCCGTATCAAAACCAAGATCTGAAGTGTGTATACATGTGAAATGTGCATGTTTATGCTTTTTTGTTTGTTGGTTTTTTTTGTTGTTTGTTTTGGTTTATATCTTGTTTTTTTGTTTTGTTTTATTGGTTTTTTGCTTCTCATTTTTTCCTGAAACTCTGGACTTTCTTGATGGAGCCTGAAAATCTTCTTGTTAATTTTTTCTTGCTACCTCATTTCCCCACTGCCTAGCCCCGTGCTCCGGCTGTGGACAGCATTGCCTTCTGTGTTACGTAATATTGGTCCGTGAGCAAGTGGGTGTCACCTTGGAGGCAGTGGACACGCTGTCACCACAAAGGCCATCTGAGCCCACCCAGACCTGGGCCTGTCTGTGTACAAAGAGCCCTCTGACTCCTGTGGGCTTCATACAGATTTCTGCCAGCAGGAACAGCTTCTGGGGTTAAGGCTTAGATGTGATTCCCTGAAAGGTGCTTTTCACAGCAGAGATGATGTGAGCAAGGTCTCAGATACAATCACATGTGTTAAAACATGTGCCTTTGCTTCTTCTGTTACAGTCAAAAGTACCACCTCAGCTTGCCAGGCAGCGCTGTGGTTACAGTGCTGATCAGTAAAAGGCTTTTTCTTCAGAGTTCAAATACTGAGCAGAAACATCCTAAAGCTGGAGTTCACAGTTATGCAGGACAGTATTTTAGTCTGAGCCCAGAGCTCCTAAACTCAGGTATTCACTAACTCACTATTGGCAGAGACCCATGAGGTATAACTTACAGAATATTTAAAATATGAACAGATATTCCCTGAATTCTAACCAAATCCTCCCAGCCAGACCATAAAGCTGAATGCACAGTGAGTAGAGTATGGGGAATTCTAGCTGCAAAACAGTTAAACCCTTCTCAGAAGCCTCCAATGTCACATTATTTGCATGATTCACAGTTAACAGATGGGCTCATGCCTATATTGAGGAGGGACCAGTCCTTCAATTGCTCTCATTAAATAATAATGACAACTTATACTGAAAGAAAACAATTTAGTGATGACCCCATTACATAGCTTTTTATTTCTTTGGTTTGTTTGTTTTAGTTCCAGTCTTAAAGAAGAAAATCCCTTTTCTCAGTTCTTATTTACAAAATATGCAACTGAGACAACTCTGCCCACCCACACACTTCAACATTTCATACATCAGCATTTCCATCCAGGGTTGGATGAACTCTTTCTAAACCTATTTGAAGCATGGTTGAAATCTTTACAGCAGGAGAGTAAAAAACAGTCATAGATGCAGATGCTTCCATCTCTGCTCTGCCAACAGTTTTCCCTGCAGTTCTGAAGAACCTCTCCCTTTGGATGTATCTGTTCTACACAGGAGAGCACAGCACAGGAATCTTGAGGTGCTGCCAGTTGTACTAAAAGAGTTATAATAGTTTCAGCTAAAAAAATATTCAAGTGATACAAAACCTATGCTGCTGTATCTGACTAGGTATTTGATTAAATCTTCCAAGGGTTCAGATTATCCTGCATCCAACTGCTTCAGAGCTTCTGACACCTTCCTTAAGATGGCCTTGCTCATGGGTCTGAAAGAGTGTGTTAAATCAGTGCTGCTCAGCCCCATTGGTTTTGGGTGGCTGTCTGGTTATTGTACAACATAGGAAAATTCATCTTACAGCTAAGATGTTCTTGATGGCCTCTGTCTGCATAGGGATTCTGGTGCAGAGGGACATGGTGCCTGCTGGGACAAATGTCAACATCATAAATGTGTCTGGGAATAAGCCTTCCTTTGTACTTCACCTGTGGGCATGGGAACCCAATGATGCTCATCAATGAAACAGTCAGGGACATCAGAGTGGGAAAAATATCTGCATGTTCTTCCTTTGCATCATAAAACAGCCATTCCAGTGACCCTTCCCAATAGCAGGGATTGCTCTCTTGCCATGACTCCCTAAGCAGTGCTCTTGCTTCTACCCCACAGCATTAGTGCCTTAACATCTGCCATTTACTGCCAAAGAGCTCCACAGTTCTGTCTGCTGTGACACAGACCCCATGCCTTGTCCTGACCCTGTGCAACAGTATCCCACTTTATTCTACTGCAGTGAGGGAGCAGTATTTATGTCACATAAATAAATTTTGTAATCCTTTGTGATTCATTGGATGAAAAGATGCTGCACTATTGTCACTCATCTTGAGTACAATAACAGGAACCAGCATTATCTGGGAATTCTGAGAAGAGGTGGGTACTCAGCCCTAGTTCTACACTTTAATTCCCAATTGGCACTTTTAGAGTGCTGAAGAGGAGGAGAGCAGACAGTGTGAAGATAAATGAGGACCAACTGCATAGTGTCTGTGTTTGTTTGAATTCCCACTATGTTTCACTGGAGCCTTCTTTTTAAAACAACTTCTAGCATCTGCTGCTTTCCACTAACAGTGGAGATAGGATGTCAGCCTAGACAGACTCACATTCTGAGTGGTGATGGCAGTTTCTGTATAAGGTAAAGCCAGGGGTGTTTCCATTTTATGCCTTTGTCTAATAGCAGTCATGAGTTCCCTCTTCCCCAGCCTCTGGGTCAGTAACAGAACAAGCAGACTAGCCGGTTCCATTTAATTATTGTTCATTTTTGGTGAAGCAAAGAATAAATGTCACTGTGTGACTGTTCTTAACTAATGTGCCTGACTATTAATAGCAATTTTTTGTCTCCCTCCCAGCCCATATGCCACAAAATATATTTCTTTTCTGTCTGCAGTATCAAGTTGTCTGGGAAGTCACTGTTCTGTGAAGAGACTGGACAAAGAGCTTATTGATCATCCCTCCCTTTTCACCAGAACACTGATCTCTCTTGTTATTTTTAGCATGTTGCAAACAAAAGTTGCTTTATAGCTTCACTTTGCATAGATGAAGACATGTTTTCACTACTGACAAAGAGCTCTACCGAGAAAAATTCTCCACATGGTTCTCCTGCATGACACACACAAGTCCACTGCTTGGTCCCCTGGTTCTTTTTTCTCAGCCCTCAGATGCACACCATACCCTGCCTTGCTCTAGAAAGCCTTGCTTAGTTCTCACTGAAAGCAGGAGGTTTTATGCATTGCCCAGATTGACTTTGCCAGCTTCTCAACCCCCAGATTTCTTTGGTGCCTAGGCATCAGCTCCAAACACCATTTTCCTACATAGCTCTGTACTGAAATCAGGTGGTGCTCTTTGGAAGAGAAAAAGCTTTCTTATCCTGTGAAGCAATAGGAAGCCTCTTTGGTGGGCAGTAGTGGCCAAATGAGATGTGCCTTTCTTCAAGGGAAGATTATGAAAAGAGACACCTTGTAGATGCCATGCTGTTGCTGAAGACTAGCCTTCTCTCTGGCAGGTCCCTGTTGTTATTTAAACAGCAGTTCCATGTACCCATATTAAAGGACATTTAAACATTCTAGGCTGGGTCTACTCTGCACACACGAGTCCCGCTGGAGATGAAAGGCATTTGACCCTTCGCTAGCAATGACTTTAGGAAGTGTTACGTCTGTTCAGTGCTAGTGCTGCTCCCTGTAAAACTTTCAAATCCTCTATTTCCACTTCTGGAGGATGTAGTAATTTGTTATCTTACCTGCCAATGCCAACAAAATCCCTGCTTCCATTTCATAGGATTTTAGTCCTGTGCAATAGGGAGAAGAAGCCACATTATCTGCTTCCACATACAGTTTATTAGCATTATTTCTTCCTGCTTCAGCTCTACTTTTAATGACAAGCTCAAAATAATGAAGAAAAAAAGTAGCAAATGTTGGAATAATGCAATGAGCTGCTGGTTTCTTTCTTAAACTGTAACAGGGGCACGTACAGTGTATGTGTGACATTCTGGGACTCTCAGAAGATCAGTCCTGCAAAGATCTTGGGAATAAATGTATGCATTTAAATGGTTGACAGTGTAAGAGATTAGACCTCTAAGAGCCACACCTTTAAAATTAGGAACTCTCACGTTCCATGACCTTGGAGCAGAACCAAAATCATGGGAGCAGCCTCAAAATCACCAGCTGTAACACTGTACACCACTCTGTAGAACTTTATGTATGTGGACCCCTCCAGACTGCCTTGAGTGCTCTGCCTAGTTGAATGCAAACAGCTGAGTTAATCATACAGATAACTGAAGAGCTCATTCACATATTGTCCAGATGCAAAGCCTCTGTATTGATGATGGAAGCCTGTGATGACAATGCTGTACTGGGCTGTGCTACAGTCACTCTTTGGTGGAGCCATGTTTTCCCTGGGCACTTTTCCACCATTGGTGTGCTCACTTCCCAGAGCTGGACTCCTCAGAGGAGTTGTGAGTGTGGTGTTGGCAACTTCACCAATGATATTGCAGCTGGCTCCATACCCAGCCTGTGTGCTGAGTGCAGTCCTGAAGCAAACTTTAGGGGCTTTAAGGGCTGGTGTAACCCATTGACAAGTTCTTGTTGCTCAGCACAGAGCAGAGATTGGCCTGTTACATTTCACAGGACCTGGCTTGGTAGCTTAAAATACAGCAGCCCATGTTTGTGATGCTGGAGAAGCTTTGTTCAAAACCTGCCAGCAGTCAAGATAAGTGCCCTTAGAAGAATGCAGAGACCTTTTACAAGGTCTGGAATTTGGTTAGTTCCTCAAGTCTGAGCTACTCCTCACTGTTTTAGCAGTGTTCATTGCTGCAAGTACAGTCCCTCACCCACCCATTTCAACTTCTTTCCTCTTCCTTATAACTCTGGCTGAAGACTGTCCATCCTTGTCCTTCCCAAGCCTTCCTCCCCTGCCCTCAGCCTACCTCAGGCTCACACAAAGCTTGCAGGAGCAAAGCCATTTCATTATGATGTTCATGTATCTGTGAGTGGGTCATATCGGATAGGGCTGCAGTGGAAGAGCAGCAGTGGGCAGCTGTTTCCCATTTATTCACATGTAACCTCCCCAGCACTGTCAGCAGAATATTAAACAAGGTTTTAGCATCTGCTTTTTTGGTTGGTTGGGTGTCAGCCAACTGCTCCTGAATTCTGAGACTAAGTGCCTGCGTATCTCATTAGCAGGGTTAGCTAATCTTTATCACTCACTGCCACAGCAAAACCTCAGCAGCTCTTAGCTCCTTTGTAGAACATAATTGTCTTCAAGTGTTTGATTCTGGTGACTTCTATTGCCAAGGCATAGCATGGGCTCTCCTCTGTTTCATAGGGACTGTTGGAAAGCTCCAGGATGTACTAGATGGGAAAGAACTGGTCACTCTTAGGAAAATGAATGTACTTCTCTGCTGAAAATAAATAAAAAATATTTAGCTTGCCTTTCTGTTAGGTTTTAAATTGCTGTACAGAATTGAGGGCAGTTCAGAAATTTACTGTCTTGATTCACTCTTCCTGGCCTGGGGTGCCATCCAGGTATTCATGTTTGTACTCCAGGCAAAACCCCAAGGACATCCCAAGGGGCCTCTATTTGTGGTAGGCTGCAGCTCCTTGAAGTTTCTTCACACAAGTCAGTTCAGTCTCAGCTGTCATCACCCACTGTATGTTCTGGTGAGCAGAGGCTATTCCAAGAATTTGGCTAGCTGTAAGGAAAACCAGGTGCAAAAAAACTGATGGAAAAAACCCAGATGAGTAAGATGCAGTCTTACAAGTCCCACAATTAAACTGAGACACCTTCTCTCTGCAACTGGTTGTGTCCACCCAGCAGTGACTTGGGTGAACATCTTCCCTTCTCACCAAAAGCAGAGTCGTTAGGAAATGAAGTATCTCTTCTCCCTGCCATAGTGAAGGCTCTTCCCTGCAGCACATTTACAAGTACTTCACCCAGTCTACTTTTGAATCATGCATTTGCCACCAGTCAAGAGGAAATAGCAAAGGTGAAGTGTATTTTCTATACTGCAGTGATTTTGCCTTGGAAGGTTCCTCTGATCAGTTTTTCCTGTCCATTTCAGTCACGTAGCTTAAATTCCATTGGCAGTGAGTAAAGTCCAGCCACTGAAGAACATCTGAACACTCTGCAGTGCCATCAACTCTGCTAATATAAGTTATCTGAAGGGAATTTAAATCACTAAATCTTCCTGAACCAGCTGATCTCCTTTAAAGTAGCAGGAAGATCTGTGCTGTTACTTTTTCTAGCCATAAAATTTCTCTTGCTCTTTCATATTTTGAGAAATTTCATTTTCAGTGGCTATAATTCCACAGCCTACCTTAATGTTGTGTAAAATGTACACTCAGTTTGCAACACATGAGGTGAGATACAGGACCTGTCTTCTCCCATCAAATATCTCCTGTAGGCAGGAAGACTTTTTTAAAAAGAAATTAAGACATTAGAGTTCTTTCCTGATTTTTGTCACAGAAAAGCACAATCTCAGACTTAATGGTGAGAAAAGGTCCACAAACGAATAACTCTTTTCAAAGAAAACCTGCCTTAATAAAACTTGGCACCTCAGTCTCTACATTCACACTTTCTGTATGCAGAAATCAGGACTGTCACTTTGGAGACACATCCTGTTCTTTCTGGTGGTGGGACATGGAGGTCTTTCTCAGATCTACTGACATTTAATGACTCTCGTTGTTGCCCTGCTTGTGACTGTCACAGCACATCAGATTCATTGCCAGCTGAACTAAGGCTTGTTTTATGAGTCTGACAAGAAATGTTAAAGTGTCTGAGGTACTTCAGATAATTCATCTGAGAATGAGGGTAAATTCCTTGCACAGGAACCATGCTAGACTGCTGGAAAGAACTACAGAGAAGCAACTCAAGAGAGAACACGTGTACAGAAGAATTCCAGTGCCACTCATCCAAGCAGCAAGAGCAGCATTTCAGTTGCCTCAGCCTGATCTTGTTCAGGTCTCAATACACTGAAATACCTCTCAATATTCCTGATGACCTGAGCATAATTTTCATCTCCTGATGTGCTGCTGAAGCTTCCTTGCCTTCTGCTGCAATCCTGGCGTGAACCAGTGTGCCAGAGAGGATGAAGCAGTAAAGTTAGTATCCCAACTGACAATCCTTGGCAGAAAAAAACCAGAAATCCATTTAAATGTCTTTGTTTGTGTCCAAAGTCACAGGGCTTAACTTATCAGTTTTATGGTTTACTCCACTCGTGACTTGCACTCACAATACTTTAGCAAAACAGAGTGGTGCCAAGCTAAAGCCTCTTCAGAAGAAAGGCTTGTCTAAAATGATGCTATGATCCTTAACTCATTGGGGTAAAATGGATATAAACTGGTTTAAATATAAACTGATTAAATTTAACTGGTATGCTGATTACTGTCCCATAAAGCTAATGATGTGGGAGGTGGGTGCTGCCTGATCTGACTGGTACACGAATCTGAACTGAGCTCAGCTCCTGATTTAAGATCTGCATACCAGGCCTGGAGTTAGTTCCATGAGCAAGTAATAGCAGTGGTAAGAAATTCGGAGAGTAAGAGCTGAGCTGCTGATGCCTGGGAATTGTAACTGTGTCTTACTAGGTTTCTGTGCAGCATAGAAAAATAGGATGCTGAAAATCTCTGGGCGTGGGTGAAAGATAATGTGACTGTCCCTAAAAGCACCATAGAGCTGGTCACTGGGTATCAAAGGTCTGGTTGATGGTTCATGATCCATTTCCCTATAATGGGATGCAGGAAGCCAGGGCATATGCCAAGACAGAAAAGGTAATGTTGAGCTATCCATCATTTTCATCTTTTATCTACTTAGCACTGCTGTTTCTCCCAGAAATCCATAAGATGCTGCCAATTTTCATGCAGCTATGGTGAAAAGGTTTGAATGTATTTTTTGATCCCACTGCTTTTGGACTCTGTATTGCTGCTAGGCTTGAGCAGGCCAGCTTGCCTACAAGAAATAGTCTTCAGCACCCTTCATCTTGCCATGGTGCTTTAAACTGGAAGTTTGGATGTCTTCTAGCTAATCTTGCAAATATCCACTAATGGCATAACATTTTTTCTTAGAAATGGTTCATATACTGGGTGGCACATTGAAAATGAGGTTCATTTCTGGTTGCAGTTCTGAGCACTGTCCTAGATTTCTTTCCTAGCATTTAGTTTTCTCTGATGCAGTTAACCACTTGTCAAACTGGCTTAATTCTTTGCTCTCCCATCTTCATGTCTGATGTAGCTCTGACGCACTGTCTTTGTTCTGGGCACAAAAGTGGCCTTCAGTGTTCAGTTTTCACTTGTGTACTTTATTTACACATTTATTTCTCCTTGGCAGTACATATGGCACATCACAGAAAAGCTGGTGCTCAGCAACACAAACCATCACAAATGATCACAACATGTCACCTTCCCTTAATGACTTTGGCTTGACTTCTCCAGGTAAGGGATGCAACTGGCAAGTTGACAATTCTCTCAGGAAATGATCTGTCCCTCCTCTCTTCATTTGGAAAATCTTTGATAATTAAATCACTGCAAAGGCAAGTGATCTGTTGTTATAATTTGTTGGATAATTCAGCCTAAGCCCCACATTTCTCTTTACACAAATGAAATTTTCTCTGTTCACACAAGATCAGCTCCCTAGCCACCTACTTACTCACAGAACCCCTTTTCTAATTAGATGTCTGAAACCAGCAAAGCATGGCCTTCTTCCCAGCACTGATGACCTTAGGGAAAAAGAAGAGGTGCTTTTCATTAGAGAGGTCCTGAAGACCCTGCCATAAAGGAGACATATTAATTTATGGAAGAAGATATAAAGGTACAAGAAGTCCTTGGACACTTACTGTAGGCAGCACCTCCTATTCTCAGGGGCAGCAGGGAGAAAGGAAGGGGGCTCAGATGTTATACTAGGGACTCCTCTTGGCTTCCTAATTTATTTTTTTTTCCATCACTCAGCTATGTTTCCTTTTTCTTTAGTAGATTTTTCCTGAAAGAACTGGATAAAGTCTTTTTTAATTAGAAGATCATCTAGGTTTGGCCTGGAAAGCACAGCCTTTTCACTGGCAATATCAAACTGCATTATCCAGCCATGATTCTCCCAATCTCTTTGGGACTGCAGCAGATAAAAGCAATCATCTCTGTAATTAATATGTTTAATGACTAATGGAAAACAAACAAACTCATGAGATGGAAGCAGTAGTGGAACTATCCAAGTCTGACAGTGAGAGGGTGGGGGAGAACTTCAGCAGAGCAGGGAACTAGGCTGGGATAGCACCTGCTTGTAACTGACACAGTGCAGACTCTTCAGCAGAAAGTGCAACTAAAACCCAGGAGCTGGTAGCTGCCATCAAAGGGACATGCTGCAGCAACAACTAAGAACTTATTAGGTCAACAGGAGGGGAGAAATGGCTATACTCATGTTTAGTCCTGGCCAGTCCTGAAATTTTATCTCCAGGTGGGATCATTATTCCTCTGAGGGCTTAATTTGTTTCTATTACCTCAATTTTTCTTTGAGATTGGACTCATCCTCTAATTTATCACCTGGAGTCATGCTGTGCCCAGGTGATGAAGAGCCAGAGTTGGTGGAGAGGGCAAACCTGGGGTAACAACTACAAAGCAAAGTCATCAGCCTGCTCTTGTTCTTTTGAAACACTCCTAATCCTCAGCTTTACTTGCCTCTGAACTCAGAGTACATTTGAATTAATAATAGAAACAGCTGTGAATTTTCACTGAAGGTTTCTCTTTGCTGTAGAAACTCCCCAGCTTCCTCAACCACACAATCAAGCTTGTGAGCAAAACATTTGAATGCCAAGGCCCTTTTTCCTGGCCACCTTTTTGTGTGTGGCAGTTTCTGGGGTGAAGAAGGTAGAACAACATTCTATTTACATTTATATGTGTGAAATTCCTGCAATGATAAAGGGTTTGTTCAGCTCTCATATAGTTTAGGATCTGGTCAATATTTAAACGCACAGCAATAATAATTTCATTACCTTTGAGATTTCTGTCACAGAAAAAATGGATTGATATGCTAGAAGCCAAAAATATCAACCACATCTTTACTACATATCTCATTATGTTGCTTTATTTGGTGTCACTACTCATGTAAAGAGCAATAGGTATCCATAGGCAGTAAGAAGCAGGAGTATCCCATGACAGCCACTTTGTGTAGTGGATGCTATTTGAAAGTTTCTCAATAACCTCTACAAGTCAGTGTTGCTGAATACTGCCAAGGATCTCAGAGCTCCAGAATATTTAGCAAATTCTTTAGACAATACTACACAATGACTATCTATACACTTATGAAAGAGTAAAAATACATTTTTGTAGCTGACACAGTTCAGATTCACTGACGACTCTTCAGCAGGAAGTACAACTAAAACCTGAGATCCCAAAAGCTGGTAGCTGCCATAAAAAGGCATGAGCAGCTCCAAAAACTTTACACTACAGAGCAACTACCAGCCATTTGGGGCTGACAACCTGTGGGCAGGTTATTGCCCAAGTGTTACTACTCAGGTTTTACAGCAGCTTCAGAAGCAGTTGCCTTGCTTTGTCTCTGATGAGACCTCAGATGAACCCTGATCTGGCCTAGCTTCTGAGTTTGTGTCTGGCTAAATCAGTGTTAGCTACTGGCCTCCTGATCATCCACCCTAGAATCAGACCAAACTAGCACATTTTCATTTTTTGGGGAAAGACAAAACTGTCCTATTTCACCTAAAAACTAGCTTGCCTGTCCTTTACAAGGAAAGCTTTGTTCTCCCCTGCTTCCAGAGAAAGGAATCCCAGCTCTGCCACACAGCAATATCCCATTAGCTCTCTGCAGGCATGACTCTCACATGCAACTTCCTAAACAGTACAACAGTTTTCTTTAAGGAGCCTGGGGGAACAAGGAAGAAAAAGTGGGGGAAGTACTCACTAGAGGCCTTGACTTTTCATGAGGAGAGTACCACAGGCTGATGGAGATCCTCAACAGGAGGCAAAGACAGCTGCCCTAACTTCAATACTCAGGTTTTGAAGGTAACCCCTTGCAGCCCAAAGAGCCAACTTTAAGAGCTGATAATAGAAGAAAGAAACAGACTTCATGTCTAGTAGGCTGCTACAATGCTCATATACTCTTGTAACTTCTCTAGTGTAGCATTACCATGCCAGTATTAGAAAGTACTAGAAAAAGAACAAGGAAACCACCCTACCCCATTTCCTTTTAAATACTCTGAATGGCCACACCTGGTCTTTGCTTTGGACCAATCCTTGCCAGCAAGCCTCTATTTAAAAGGTGCATCAGTCCTTATTAGATGGTAGGCTGTTGGGTAAGTTCTGGTAGTTGTTTGCTGTTCTTTTAGTATTACTAGAATTTGGTACTTTAAGGTCTCTTTTTGTATGTGGCAAATAGGGTTGCATTTAGGGTTGGGGAAGTTTTTTTTTGGTTTTGTGGGTGTTTTTGTACCTGTGTTCATAGAAAGTGTCTGTGTGTTGTTAGATGTTAGCTGTTTTTATGCTAACAAGCTAGCCATACTCTATCAGATGCTTTCAGATTAAAGCTTCAAAAGGAAAAAATGCTTTGGGCTCTGCAAAAGATGCTTTTCACCTGAATGTTTTTTTTGTGTTGTAATGTCAGAATAAGGCAAAGCAAGTTCAGTATGGCAGAGAACTGTGTTGTGATTCCCCAATATGGTTTTGGTGTTCAGGTTATGGTATCTTCACTGTTACAGGATTTTCTGATTCTGTGTAGTGAATTAAGCATTTTTCTGAAGGGATTTATTTTTTCTAGTCTTGCTTTCTGGCTAATTTACCCTTTCCCCTATCTTCATGCTAGCAAACAGACTGGAAATTATCTTCTTTCCAACAGATGCTTGCTCTTAGACATCAATTATAGACTCTTTAAGAGTAGTTCTCTCTTCCTTAGGTTTTTTCTTACATATTCCTTCTCTTGCTCTCCTTTCTGTCTCTGCTGTACATTTGCTTATTGCTCTGTCTCCCCCCTGTTTTCCACCCCTTCCCCAGCATTGGAGCTGTGCTGGCAATGGGCCATCTAGCACTCCAGATGGTTGGCACTTGCTGCCTCTGCCACAGGCTGAGGTAATGAGTTAGTTATTCCAGAAACAAATCCAAAGCTATTTACCTCAGGGAATAGTTATATTAGAATGGGCTGTTGCCTGCTTAATTTCTGAAGGGTGTATTCCTGGCTAGTTTAGACATCTTTCTTTAACATCACTCTGAATCTACTACAGGGATTTCTGACTGAGGCACAGAGTGGACTGTTCTAACAAAGGTGTAGTGGCACCTCTTCTCCTTGGTGGTGTTAGTCTGATGATGACTGTCACTTCAGGACTGCTCACCCTTAGTTTTATTCACCCCATGGCTGTGTTTTCCAGCTGGTGTGCAAAGCACAAAGGAGCTAAAAGCTCTTTTGCCAGCCTGTGTGATGCAGCCTCTCTCAACTTGTGAGTAATTACCTTTGATTATTTGGCATGGTATTACTTTACTCATATGGTTAGTTGTTTCAGTGCTCTAGAAATCTTGCTTCCTTGGAACCAGAGCTTTAGGTCTTGCATGTCATGATTATTCTCATGGATATGCCTTCCCTGTAAAGGAACAGTAACTTCAAGTTAATATGAGAAACTAGAAAATAAGGGAAGCCCAAGAGATTGAGAAAAGGTCTGCTGCTTGTGGCAGCTGCTTATGAGACATCATGTGTGCTTGTCCTGAGACTTGTCCAGCTCCTGTCACTGTAGCAGAAAGAGACCACCTTCCCCATGACAGAGCTAGGGAGCTAGTGTCCATCCCTGGCATGGGCTCACCCCTGCTCCAAAATCCATGTGTCCTAACACAACCCCTGCTCTGTAACATCCAATGTTCACAGTGGTACATCTGACATCCATAACCTACTATATCCTGTGGTGGATTAGAAATATATTTGTAGGAGCTAAGATGAATACAATAAGCAGTCCTCTCTGAAATCTAAATGTATCTCCTAATATTACTTGCTGTTCAGCTAACAGAAATTAACATAAAACTGCTGCTAATCTCTGTTTTGAGTGAAGGGATGGAAAGCAGTCTTCCAACACAGCAACTTTAGATCCTAATTAAAAGTTCCAACTTAATCAGTAGTTCAATGAATGGGACATCTTGTCTCTTACCCTACTAATTAGCTAGATACTGCTGTAATCCCCTCCCTCACTGGACAGCTCACTTGTATCACCTTTAATGACTCCAAAAGGGTCACTTCAAGTAGTCCCTTCCATAGGTTTTTGTCCTGGTAGCTGTCACCTTATGTAGGAATGTTTTTTAATCTCTTAAGAAAACTCATTGTTGGAGAAGCATGTGCCTTATTTAGGTTTTGTTCAAGTGCTTGTAAGACTGCTCCATCTTTATAGTTTCAGATCTAAACTCTTCCCTCTGTAAATGCAGAAGCTCAGGAATAGACTGGACTATTCTTGAACGGATACTGCTTGTGTGCTCTGTGTAGGCCAGGCTGGTGAGGCATGGTCAGCAAGCAGGCACTTTGAGCTGGGCTCTTTCTCAGTACAGAGCTGAACTCATGACAAATATGGATGAAAAGCATGTGGATTTTAGAGTTGTGGCTTGTCTGAATTTGTACTCTAGCTTCAGTCTTTGGGGTTCTGATATGCCCCTGGGCACCCTGTAGTTGTGGGCAAGCATTGCTCCTTTGAAAGAGGGAGTACATTAATTCTGCAGGGAACATCAGACCTGCTACCTAACAGCTTTTGAAATCCAGGAAGAGACTGAATGCTTAAAGCTTAAAGTTGCTTAATGCTTAAAGCTTATGCTTTCTGCATGTAAACTCTAACTATGTTATGCCATAAGTTGTTGAAGGAAGAGAGAAATGCACTTGAACAGCAGTTTACAGCATAAAGTAGGTGTTCTAGAGCTAGCCCAAATGAAGTCCTAGGAATGGGGACTTGTGGAAAATGGGTTGTAGCTGCAGTGTGGATTGATGCTGCATGAAATGCTAATGTGTGTGAATTCAAAGCTGTTCTTCAGACAGTGCTGCTTGAAGGAAACCCCTTACATCTAATATTCAGTAAGGGTGTGGAAGTGAAAGGAGAGATTGACACTGCTAAGTCAGAGCAGACAGTGACCACGTGCAGGTGGTGTTGATGTCCTGTGTGATAGCATTGAGAAGCTACTAAGAATTGTATGGAATGAGCAAAATGCTATCAAAATGGGTGGTTCAGGGAATGCTATGATGGTGTCTCTACTTCCCACTGGTTGGCTAGAATCTAAAACAGCCAGATACACTTGTTAGTCTCTGAGTTCCTTCAAAGATTTGATTGCAGTAACTCAGAACTTGAGATCCTCTTGCTATGTTCCCAAGGCAGGAAAGCAGATGCTTTTTGCTGTCCACACTGCTGGCCTGCATGGCTCAAGCAGCTGTTAGAAACAAACTCTTACTGGATTGCCATCTGCTGGCACTGCCTTTAACTTCTTCCTCCTGGGGGTACCAAAGAGGATTACACCTACAAAAGGGGGCCAAGCAGGCCATAAGTGAGGATGTTAGTAACTATTTTTCTCAACGTTTCATAAGTCCTTCAACCTTCAAGTCCTTCAAGTCTGCACTGGCTTAGCTGACCTTGCATTAAAGGAAAGAAAGCTGTGTTTTGTGTAGGGAGTCTGTTCCCAGTGTCTGTTCTAATTTGAAATGGTTCTTATTACCATCACCCAATGGACCACATGAAACAAAACAATAATTAGCTTCTGCAAAGCATTCCTTTGGTCTGACTTGAATGAAATAAGTCACATTACAGCATATTTTTCAATGCAATATTTGGCTTTTTTTCTTGGGGTTACAGGTCCTGCCAAGAGCCTGTTCCAGCACAGGCTCTCCCCAGGATCACAGCCTCCTTTAGGTGCATCCACCTGGTGCAGGGTTCTCCATGAGCTGCAAGCTGATATCTGGTCCTCCATGTGCTGCAGCAGGACAACCTGACTCACCAGGGTCTTCACCACTGACTGCAGGGGAATCTCTGCTCTGGTGCCTGGAGCACCTCCTGCTCCTCCTTCATTGACCTTGCTGTCTGCAGAGCTGTTCCTCTCATATTCTCACTCCTTTCTCTTGGCTGGTGTTGCACAGCAGGTTTTTTGTCCTTAAATATTTTATTATTGAGGGGCTACCGCTGTTGCTGATGGGCTCAGCCTTGGCCAGTGGTGGGTCTGATTTGGAGCCAACTGGCTCCAATACATCTATGCTGAAACTTGTAGTCAGAATAGCCAGGTTATAGAAGTTGGATTGATAAGAGGAAGCTGAAACACAAGGCTATTAGTTATTTGAATTAAATATATTATTCAATTCTAAATTACTTGTTCAGCTTTACCTGAATTTGTGCTCACAAATGGTCACTTTAATTCTTGCAGGATATAATGTGATGCTGAACAGTCTGTGCACATGATGATGATGATGATGAATAGGCATTGCACAGTTGTCAGTTTTGTAACTGGGTAAGGGTGAGACCTGTGCTACTACTTGTGTTGGGGGAGGCAGTGGACATGCTTCAGAGTTCTTGGTGTCCTTGCAGATTACCAAGACCAGATCTTCCCTAGCTTCTTGCTGTCAGACCAGTGGGGTGGAAAGATAGGTGACTCATTTCTTGCCATAGCTGTTCATATTAAAGCTGGATTAGCTGTTATTTCTGCAAGCTCTTCTTAGAATTTCATAGCCCACAGCTACAGCAGTGCTGCTACTACACATGGTGACTGCTTGTTGTCACCATGTGTCCTTTCTCTTCTCTCTAGGAACCCAACAGTATGGTCATGAGCAGCAGTCACTCCGAATTGATCAGCACTTGTGCAGGGATGAGTTTGCGCTCGTGGTGCTCAGATTTACCACAGGGTGGCGTCGCTGTTGTCTGACAGACCTATGGCCCAGGGAAGTGGCACGCAGCAGGCACGAGGCTGCAGGGAGCTCCTTTCAGTGTGATGGCTGGCACGGGCACCCTGCAGGTCTGTGCCGCTTTGCAAGGCACAGTGAAGGTACCTTAGAGCACTGAACTTGTGCTTCGTCTGTGCCTCAAGTATTTTCTGTGACATCTGCCAACCTCACAGGTTGTCACTACATCTATGAGAGTGGCATGTGTGTGATAAGGACAGTGATTAGTACCACACAACTAGACCTCTCTCTGAAGATTTTATTGAAAAGGTGAGGGAAGAGGCCTAAAAAGGCTATCCCAAAGGGAATCCAGGGTGGTAGGGGCTGGAAGAGACCTCTGGTGAGGGAAGAGTACCATAAAGAAGAGAATGAAAGGACCACTGGTATGACTAGCCTGCAAATGACTGGGCTGGTGTAGGCTGAAAGTGAGACAAGCACTGTCTTTCATAATTCTTTCAGGATTATGTCTACAGAGAACCCACAAAGTGGAGATTTGGGCCAGTCAGCAGTGCTGAGGGCTGGATTGTTGCAGGGTGACCACAACGAAACAAGTTGTGACCATGCCCAGGAGACATGCAAAAGCTATTAATGTTGTGGTGTGGGCCTTGAATTACTCTTGAGTAAGAGGTATTTGAGTGGAGTATCCCCTGTGCTTTCAGGCTTAATAACCAAGGATCAAACTGAAAATACTTGTTGGGTTGCTTAGTGAGTGGATGTCACCTAATTCAACAAGCAGTTTGGATTTCTATTTAGAAGCAGAATAAAACTTTAACTTGGAGCAGCAAAGCATTTCATGGGTACAAAGAACAAAGCAATAACCTGTTAGTATTTATGGCTGTGCCCTGTAGTGGGGCTGCAGTCAACTGATCTGCTTTTCTCTGATGGTTGGTATAAAGCATGGGATAGACAAAAGTAGTGGCTGTAGCAATTGTATAAAATACCATTATCACATGGTATAAAGGGGATGGTGACATTCTGCTGGGACTTAACAAAGTACACACAGCCCTGAGGTGTGAATCCTATTGCTGCGGGAGGGCCCTTGCCTTTGTAGTTTAGCTGATGCAAATGGAGGACAGGACTGTGGTGATAGCCCACAGTGCCCTTGGTGAAGTCAGTCTGCTACTGATATCCTTATTTTTCTTTGCAGCTAGACAGGATTGAAACTGATTTTTTTTTCTTTGCATGACCACAGTATTTCAGTAGTTGATTTTTCTGACTTGAGTCACTTACCTTGATGCATCCCATGCAAAGACCATCCTCAAATTCCCAATGAAGTGAGAGCAGGTCCCACTTACACACTCAACAGTAAGTGGCTCTAAGACTTACTTCTCTGGAGTTAGAGGTCACAGGAAATATCAGTATTTCCTTGTGGCTGGCAAGTAGTTGCTTTTTAGGTTTAGCTCTGCAATGATCAGTAAATGCTTAGGAATTGGTCTAAAATGGAAACCTGCTTTATCTGGTGCCTAATCTCCTACTATCCTTGCTCAATTTGAGTGTTTAAATAATTAGTATTGGGTAGCCCTTAGAAGAGCTCATTGAATCACAAGTGTAGTTGACAGCACATTCAGATTACACCAGGAGTTTCTTCTAGTCTGGTTCTTGATCTGAACTTTGGGATACTAGTGATGATCTGGTATAGTTCTTATTCTCCTGTTCACTACACTGTGAATCATAAAGTTTTCCAGGCTGGAAATTTAATCTAATGAGAACAAATAATCTGAGCAGTGTGTAATAACTCTTTATCTTATATTGGGAGGTTTTCCTAATTAACAGAATCTGGATAATCTGAAGATAAAAATAGCATCAGAATCAGCACTGTGGAGTTTCTGGTGTCAGCTTCAAGCCCAATAGCTCCCAAATAATCATCTAGAACTCCCCTATGATGCTAAACAACCTAGTTTTCAGCAAGCTGTGGGTCTTCAAAAGAAGAAAAGGGAACTACTTTTATTCCTAAGAAGGTCAGCACCAAAGCACTCATAGTTGTCTTTTTGCTGGATGAGATGCTTTCTGCCAGTTAGTCTGTTTAGGGACATGAATAGAGCAGGAGGATGTCTCGTGCTTGTCTCTTGATGGTCACACTGCAGACATGGAGGAAAACTTCTGCCTGAAGCTATCTCTCACTGGTCAGCACAACTCTGGTATGCATGGAGGGAAGAGGGGAAGAGCTGCAGAAGTTCAGATCAGAGTTTCAGTACTTGAAATACATATACTTAGAAGGCAGAGTCTTAGTGTTTCCATAATGTAACCTTTGCTTTAAAGACAAAACAGCCATTTAGCTCTGTGTAGGTTCTCAGGAGGTATATAAAGTCCCTGGATACATCAATAGCTGCTAGGAATGGAGCTTTACATGTTGATGCATGTTAGGAACCTGCTTCTTTCCCATGCTTGGAGTGCTCAAGGGTACCTTATACCAGAAACAAATGGGGTATTGCTGGCTGCTGCATGCAAGACTCAGCTTTTCAAAGCCTAGTAGTAATTCTGGGAGAAGAACTGGATTTGATTTGCTTTAGTTTAGGATTAGAGTTTGCAATGTAGCCTGTCCTTGCTGGAGAAAGGGGATTGAAGATTTTGGTGCTGACCTCGTGTGGTATAGTGTTTTACTGTGTTTCCATCCTGCCTGACTGATAAGTCCATCTTTCTAGACTGAGAGACTGCAGCTATGCAATCTAGAAATATCAGTCAAGTGATGTATAAACAATGGCCTTTCAGTGTGCTTGTGTATTCTAATTTGCATGAGTCTTTGAGCAGATAAGTTTTTCTTTTAGCCTAGTTAGTTTAGTTGCTGTATCTACCTTTAAATTCCAATGCAGATGCAAAGCCAGGATTATCGATAGTTCATTACAGCTAAATGTGTGCCTGAAGATTACTAGCAAAATATCTAAGTACCTGCAGCCATGAAAAATCACCATTTATTACTGTTTCTAAGAACCATCCCCTGAAAACAACAAAACAGCACAGATACACTCCTTCCTCACTCTGCTGTCTTTCCTGGAGAGCAGAGAAACCTTTGAGCTGCCTCTCTCTCAGCTGTTACTGCTGGTGGAAAGAGGTGAGCAAGCTGACTGACAAGTATTCCTGCCATGTAGCTGACAGCTCAAAGCTTCTCCACAACAGCTGAGCTCAGCCAGAACCCACACTAAATACTGATTACTCATCTCCTGCCAAGAGACAGGTCTCCCCAGAGCCGTACAGCTACCCTGGGAGTTTCCAGCGCCCATGCTCTGCTGCCAGAGGCCGGAGCGCAGGCGGCAGCGGCGAGAGCTGCTCCTTTTTGTTACTGAGAGAGTTTTGAGACGGGGCCGGGCTTCCCGGAGACGGTGCAGAAGGGGCAGAGCGGGGAGACCCGAGACTGAGCGGGAATGCTGCGAGGAGCCGGAAGGCTGAGGTGGCGGGGTCGTGTCTGAGAACCGCGGCAACATGTAAAAGCGGCCTCTGGCAGCGGCAGCGCAGAGAGCGGCCCCAGCCGGGCTGGAGCGGGTCGGCACAAGACAGTGGGTGTGCGTGAGGGCGCGCGAGGAGCAGCAAACAGCGGCTGCTTTCTTCTAGCTAGACAGACGATCATGGTCGCAACACGACCGAAAGCCGCAGTGAGAAAGAATGTGGGAGGTCGGACTGAGGTTTCGTGCAGACACGCGGCCCTGCAGGTCTGGGGCTGCAGCGAGTGCCTGAGCCTGGCGCTGGTACCGGAGGGAGCCAGTGACACCGCGTGTGTGCGGGGTGAGCAAGGACACGATCTGCTCAGGCAGGTGGTTGAACTGAGGGAGGAGGTAGAAAGGCAGCACAGGCAAGTCTGCTGCCTGCCTGGGGCTCAGATGTTAAAAGGAAACGCTCTGCTCTGGTGCAGCCCTCTGACTACTATCCACTGCTGGTTTTTCAGGCTGGTGATGATGAAATTGTTATGAGGAGTCCAAGGGCAATGAAGAGAGACCTCAGGACTCTGGGACAGCTGCTTAGGGGGTCTAGAGCGCAAGTAGTGTTTGCCTCCATCCCTGTTGCAAGGAAGGATGAAGAGATAAACAGAAGGAGTCTGCAGATCAATGCATGGCTGTGTGACTGGTGCCATAGGCAGGGCTTTGGGTTTTTTTGATCACAGGCTGCTATATGAGACACCTGGCCTGCTGGTGGCAGGTGGGATGCACCTGTCCCACTGGGGCAAAAGGCTTTGGGGACAGGAGTTAGCAGGGCTCATTGACAGGGCTTTAAACTAGATATGAAAGGGGAAGGGGAGATAACTGGGCCTGTTAGGGACAAGCCCAAGAGAAACATGCCAGGGCTTGAAGGATGGTGGTCTAGGGAGGATTCTCACTCTGTTGTTTCATTTGAGAGAAAGGATAGATATTTAGAAATCATGGAAGCACCTGAGAAGGGTCTGGTAGGAAATGGGGCCCACAGTGGAAAAAAGGTGTTGGAATCATTAGTTCGTCTGAAGTGCATCTATACCAATGCACACAGTATGAGCAACAAATGGGGAGCTTGAAGCCACGATATACCAGGAAAACTATGACATAGTGGCTGTCACAGAAACATGGTGGGATGCATCACATAACTGGAGTGCCACAATTGATGGCTACAAGCTCTTCAGCAGGGATAGAAAGGGAAGGAGAGGGGGTGGAGTGGCCCTGTATGTTAGAAAATGCTATGAGAGCTTGGAAATCAAGTATAGTCATGATGAGGTTGAGAGTGCTTGGATGTGATGTGATCCCCCATGACAGCTTTGATGGGATTTTCCTCTCCATCATTTAATATTCCATCAGAAAAGGCCTTCAAACCACTGTTACATTCTGCTGGCATTTTAAGAAAGGTTGGCAATCATGTATTCAGCTAGAATTACTGTATAAAATGAAATTAAGGAGAAGTTACTAAGTTCTTGGTCATAACTCTTAACTGCTATGATGCAGCTCATGGACAACCTCAGAGAAAGGAGGCATCTGGATTTCTTGTGGTTCCGTTTGTCGTGACCTTGGCTGGGACTTGCAGACTATGTGTCATACTTTGGTCAGCAAAAATGTTCTGACAACCTCTGAGGCTCTGCATGTTCCCCAGGGTGCAGGCAATATATGTGGCAGATGTTTCCATGTCTTTCTGCAAGCTTTGCAAATTGCTGTTAAGGTAAAATGCTGCCACTGAACTGTCACCAGAATTTTGCTGGTGGAGCCCATTGGGGCTGGCAGAATTTACCCAAGTTATCATGGGGTGTGTACTGGGCTGGGGGTGCCTCTATTTCTGCTATTGGGGAATGTGGGTTTGGCTGGGAAAGATCTCTTTATTGAGCTGATTTGCTTGTAGTAGGGAGGGGGTGAGCCAGAAGAAATCTAGTGCAGAAGGTCTTTTTCTTTTGGATGACTGTTGTGCATTTTAATGCTTTCTCATATCTGGATGTGTTGGAAATGTCTTGAGTGAGTTCATGAAATAACTCATTATGACCTTCATTGTTTCCACAAAGGGCTTATTAGCACAGAAGATGGCCTTTTCACTTGCAGCCTTCTTGTTGGTCCCTTGGAGGATGTAAAGGCCTCTTTCTCCCAGATTGCATCTGGAGCTTATCTGTAGCCAATGTCATCTGGTCAAATTGAGGGGATCTGCCAAGGGTGTGGGTCTGCAGCACAAATGCACTGACTCAGCACAACCTCTGGAGGAGTGACAGGTCTCACCCAAGAGATACTGGTGCTGTGGAGCACAGGTGAGAAGCCCCACACTAGCAGGCTTTTGGAGATGGCCTTGGAGCCCAGCTTCTGCTTCCACCCTCTCCTCCTTCCCCAGATGAGAATATTGTTGCTGCTACTCCCTGGAGTTTCCAGTGAGGCTGTAGATGGGTCCAGCCCTCTGACTTCAGGGTCTGAACAGCCTTTGCAGATGGTTACAAGGCTTGGAGCAGCCAACTGTGCTGTGGAGGTATTCCTCCACCCTTCTCTCCCCAGCAGCTGAGCTGAGTTTGGCTCACTAGGATTGGTGTTTAAAAGACTTCCCAATGTGTGTGGTCCCTGTAAAAATAAATCTCCAAAGGAAACAAATGTTATGTGGTGAAAGTCTGCCAAGTATCCATTGCTTATTAGTTCATAGTATTATGTAGGAGAGACTTAACTCTATAGTCTAATACAGGCTAATTCTTCAATGAACTGTTAGGTTTTTGAAGATTCATGTTTAAAGCCTGTTGCTGTACAGGGTCAAGATTAAGCTATTTGCTTTATGGGCTTGATGTTTTGAGTGCCTTGACACATTTGGCAGAGCCCTGAAATAGTAGTTTGTCATTTCAGAGAGTTTTAGTGTATGAGTTCACATCAAGCAAAGCTTTGAAAGCAATGATCAGGGATGATGTTTTTCAAAGCAGTCCAGAAGAACAGAGGTTAACATAATAAATGTAGTTAGTGTGTCTAAATAGACTGACTTGAAAATGTTGGTCCAAAACTTCCTCCTGAAGTGGTGATCACTTCCTTTAAGATTTTCCAGGTTTCTCATCAGTGGTGCAGCCAGACCTCAGCTACTTATCACCCTAGTTTACATCCTGATAGGAGAACATGCTGTGCTATTAGATGCATTTTTTAATAGAAGTTGAGATGATGTATAGCAAAGTAACTGGACATTGAGTACTTAAGACTGCAACTCCTAATGATACTAGAAACTGGATTGTCTCGGTGTGTGTGAAGAAGCTGGCACAAAGCAATCACAAAATCCCTTTTACCTGCAGTCTGTCCCTTTCCAAAGTATCACAGTTGCTCAGCAATGTCAACAAACATGTCTTTACAGATTTAGTTACACAGGCAAAAGTCTAAACTCTAGCTTCCTGGAGGGAAGATGATTCACCTGGGCTATAGAAACCTTATCCTTCAGTCAGGACTAAATACCATGTCTCTTACTGGAGTAATTCTGCTTTTAAAATTAATTGTCCATGCTCCAAAAAGCTTCTGGCAGTGTCCTTAGCAGCCATGTCTATATAGACATGCTTTGTCTTCTCACCAGGGGGTATGGTCTCAAATGTGGAAAGAAGAAACAAGCCATCTGTTAATACTGTTTGAGACCATTTGCTGTTCTCAGAAGTCTCTATACAAGTCAAACTTGGGAGGTGAATATAAGTTGTTTTACGATTCCACAGACTGCATGGGTTTGCATCATTCTGCCAGGTTACCCTGGGATAGTATCTAGATCCTTAGACACTGTTCAAGTCTTCCACTGCTCCAGCAAAGCTCTGTGCATGACTGAAGACTGAATTTGGTTTCCTTTACCCTTGTGGTAGTGGTACTGTACCTAGCACATGCATAATGATTTGTATCTTTAAGTGCTAAAACTAGTACTAAATTTATATTTACAGTAGTACTGTGGTACAGGGAAGAATGGCTAATTCTGGACAGATGAAGCTCATGGTGATGAATGGCCAGTTATTATGTGATTTGGAATGGGATCTAAATGTGAAGGAGACAGCTTAAATTCCCACCTTAACTCATGCATCTGTGTCCAGACATCTACTGAAATATTCCCTGGAGAGCACAGAGCCTGCTCTTCCCTCAAGTGCTAATTCCTGAGTCAGGAGAGCAGATCTGTGGTCTCCTCTGTAGTCATCCCACCACTCACATAAGGGAGCAGCCAACAACTTTGGCAGAGGGTGCACAGGAGCCTTTGAATAAAAGAATGGTTTCAGGGAATAAAACTTCTTACAAATGTTGTGTGAAAGTTCAAGGCAAACCAAGATGAGCTTTAGTGTTTGTGTCAGTGTTACCTGGACTGTTATGTATGTGCCAGACAAAGCTGGAATAAATAACTTTCTGTGTAAATGTGATAATGCTGTGATGTGTCAAAATGACAATCTGATGTTTTCATTCAAAACAGACAGCATTGCTAGGAAAAAATTACAGATAGGAAGACCCTTCCATTTCCCAATACCATGTTTTTCTAAAATAGAGATGGGACCAGCATGAGTGGGGTTAGTGATGCTGATCCTCTAGCTGCAGGATAGAAATCTCCAGCCAGAAAGCAGGTGAAAGATTTTGCTGTCAAAGTGGATCATCCCAGTACAATTTTGAAACAGCTGAGTCCTACTGCAGTGGAAATGGAAAATAAGCTTCTCTTAGTTTGGGATATGAGCCAGGTTGAGTCTGTTGGGTTAAGCTTGTGTTGAATGACTCCATCCTGAAGCCCTTGGGGATTTGAATGGACTGGGATTCAGAGCTCTGGCTTTGGCTTGTGTCCAAGGTTAACAGAGAAAAATTATTCAGGGGCACCACATGCAGAACCACCAAGTGAATTCACCCTTTCTGCTTGTCAGTGTAAACCATGACTGCTGTGTAAATCCAGTAAAGGAGCAGGACTGTGCCCAGTTCCACTAGTCAAATTTTTTTCTTAGTTGCTTTCCTAACACACAGGAGTCTTGTGCCAGCATTGTAAGGCACTGTAGGGCTGTACCTATTACCCCATACTGGTAATCCTGTAATATTGGTGCATCAGTGCAATTATGCTGGTTTGTTTATTTTCAGTGGGGGGCAGAGGCTTTCTTGGTGAAGCTAGACCCAAGGGGAAATTTGCATTCTTCAAAACATCACCCTAAAACCTGCCCCTTTATACTTGTTTATCCATATGATAACATCTACAGAGCTGGCATGACACTCCCTTTTTCCTCAAATACACAGACGGCTGCAAGCAGATGACTGATAATGAGAGTAAAAACCACTGAGGCAAAGTTACTGCGAAGGGATCGAACAAGGCACTAGGACCTAGGAGGCGTCTCATCCACCCTGGCAGGAATTTCTTGCTTGGAGCTCAGACAACAAAGGCAGAGTGAGCCTGGTTTTCTTTCTCTCAGCATCTCCACCCTGCACGCTGAAAACCGGTAAGTAGAGATTTTTTTTTAGTGACTTGCATGCAGAAAAGTAACAGATGTTAAACAGAAAGGAGGAATCTTTCTCTTAGTATCTTGCAGCATCTGCAGTTCATTTTGAAATCAAAACCCCCTGCATCCTCTGATTCATTCCCGAAGTTGCTTGGATGTTTCATTGTTTGCTGCATGACACCGGACTGAATCTATCACAACTGGCATTGTGGGGAAAATGTTTCTAACTCAGGGTTTCTGTGCAGATTGCTGCATTGTCATCTGCTTTATTGCAGACTGGGGACAATGATTTTTCTTGCACAGGTCACATTGACATTGTAAAATCCAGGGATGGAGCTTAGTTCTGGCAAATGTAAGGGGTGGGGAAGTGATAGCAACAGCTTTTCTGAGGTTTGTACCCGGCTGCCAAATCCTGGTGTAAATCTCCTTTCTGCCCTTTGTAAGCATGTAAGGAACATATGTGAGTTGTGTGTTCCTGGTTATGCTGGAGGAGTGGAAGGGTCTTTCTATTGCAGGGTGGGGGAGTTTCTTCTCCTTTTGTGTTGGGGTTTGGTGGGGGAGGAATATTGTTCTTTAGCATAAACTAGAGAGTGTGCAGAAATTCCTGCTTGCTGGGTGTCAGCTCAAGCCTCTGTTTTTCTGCGCTAGTTGCTGGTGCTGGGAACCCCCTGTGCTTAGAACAATGAAAGGTGAGCGAGCCTGGGTGGTGTGTCCCCTGGGCAGGGGCACTTCCAGCAATTAAATCACTTCAATCTGGAAAGAGGGGGGGTGTGTGCGCATGAAAATAGTCCCTTTATTTTCTCCTCCTTGTTAAACGGTAGCAGAAATGCACTTCAGAGGGAGACTCAGGCTGAAAAAAGCCTATCGAAGCCTCAATTCAATGACAGATTTTTCTTTCCAGTCATTTCTTCCTAGAGATGTAGGCTGGTCTTGGGAATTGATTGATGGCTTAGGAGGGGGCTGCAGATAGGGGGAAGGGTGGGCTGGATCTCATTGCTAACCCTTATTGAGCAGGCTGTCACAAAGAAACTGCTTATTCCCCTGTGACCATTCTTTCATAAATGCCAGTTTATTCTAATGTTAAACATTCAGATGCTGTGGTTCCTTCTGTGATTTGATGGATTGGAGGGCTGACTTACTGGGATCTCCTTGTTTTCTGTTGCCAAAGGAAACCTCACAGTGCTCAGAGGTTTAATTCATTGCCAGCTGGTGTTTGGATGAGTTTTTTGGGGCTGAGTTGTGATTGCTGTGTATCCCTTTGGCCCCAAGTCCCAATTTACTGAACTTTGAAAACTCCCAGGTGCAGATAACTCTCTGGAAATGTTCCCTACCCCTAGCAGTTGAATCCCTTTTGAAATGCTGGAACCCCTCCTACCCTCTGTGCCCGCAATCAATACAAATCTGGGTCAGGGGAGGGAGTGCTTCCCAAATACATCTGTCCTGCTCCAGGCACAGCTTTTGCATTTGTGTAGTTTTCCTCTGTGCATTGTGGCTCTGCTTGGCTCTCATCTAGCCCTTCACGTTCCTTCTCTCCCTGTCTCCTTCCTGCTCAGCTTCACATCTTTAGGTTTCACCAAACTATGGAACTTGATTTTGGACACTTTGACGAAAGAGACAAGGCGTCCAGAAACATGCGAGGCTCACGTATGAACGGGTTGCCCAGCCCCACTCACAGTGCTCACTGTAGCTTCTACAGAACCAGGACCTTACAGGCACTAAGTAATGAGAAGAAAGCCAAGAAGGTGCGTTTCTATCGCAACGGGGACCGCTACTTCAAGGGGATTGTATATGCTGTCTCCTCTGACCGCTTCCGAAGTTTTGATGCTCTCCTGGCTGACCTGACCCGATCCCTGTCTGACAACATTAATCTGCCTCAGGGAGTCCGTTACATTTACACCATCGATGGCTCGCGGAAGATCGGGAGCATGGATGAGCTGGAGGAAGGTAATTAGCATCGCTGTCTGGTGCAGTGAGGAGGCGGGGTAGGAAGGGGGCTGGACCGCTTGGGTTTGCTCTTAAGGTCACATTTCTTCAGGGCGCGGGGATGCTCCTGCACCTCGGCGCTGCCCCTGCCCCTTCGCCCTCCCCTCCAGAGGGCAGCGGGAGAAGGTGGCAGTGCGGGGGCTGACAGCCCTGGGGGTGTCCCCCAGCACACTCGCTGGGGTGCAGATGTGGAGCCAGAGGGGTGGGTCTTATCCTTGGCTAGACATGGCGGTGTCCATCGCTCGGGGGGCTGTCTGAGGGCGTCTCCACGTCTGTCCGGGCTGGGGGGTGGTCCCAGATGGGTGCAGGGGGTGGCTGGGGAGTGATGTGGGTTTTCCACTGGGCTGGATGGGTATGAATGGAAAAGCGGGGGGTGCTCAAGGACTCCTGCAGTGAGCGTGTAGTGCGGGTGGGAGGGATTTTATGCTCTGTGCATGGGGGTGTTTTAGGGGTTTGTACACCGTGTATGATAGGGGTGTGGTCAGGGCTCTGCGGGGACTTGAGTGTGCATGGAGCAGGGTGTTGGGGTGCACAGTGTGTGTGTGTGTGTGGGGGGCCTAGGGGTATTTACAGTGTTGGGAGAGTGTAGAGGGGTGTGGTGGGAGTTCATGCAGTGTGTTTAAGGGGGGTGGTTAGTTAACAAGGTGTGTGTATGGAGAAGGGTGTTTTGGAGGGTTGCACTTGTTGGAATCTGGGGTTTTCTACGTGTGTGTGGAGGAAGGTATAAGGAGGGTTAATTGCAGAGGTGTTTGGGCTCCCTAAGGGGGGTTCATGGATAGGGTGTGTATTGGGGTTTGTGCTTGGGGTGTGTGAGGAGAGTTGCTGGGCTGTGTGTGTAAGGGGGAGTGCTGGAGTGTTCTTGCATAGCAATGTATGTGCAGAGGGCATTGGGAGTTCTAGTGCTGTCTGGATATGGTTCAGGCAGGATCTGCATAAGAGGGAAGTGTATTGACTGTTAGGTGGAGGGGGGTGTGTGTGAAAGGGGGTGTATTTGGGGGGTGTTTTTAAAGGGAATGTGTGGTGGGGGTTCCTGTGGTAGATCTGAGGGGTGTGTGGGAAGGCATCCCCTGCCTTGCAGGTCTGTGTGCAGGGGATACTCGGGGCAGGTCTGAGCATACCCCTGTATCTAGGAGGGTGTTAGTGTACCTGTTCTGATGAGTGCCACTTGGTCTGTGGGATGAAGGAAGAGTCAAAAATCAATCCTTCTGTCCAGGGGGGGTAGCCTGTGGGGGCAAATTTGTTCCTGTAGAGTTCAACTGCAGCCTTGTCTGTGCCTGGGGAGCTGTCTCTGCAGCAGTGGGCTGTTACCATGGGTGCTGCCTTTCTCAGGGACTGCCAGGGGAACCCCCAGGATGAAACTGCTATATGGCCAGTTCTGCCTCCTTGCCTAAGGCAGAGCTGTTGGCAAGCTCTGCTGGTGGCATAGCCTAAGTGGGGTGCACAGAGGACACCCACAGACACCCTGCTTTTCTCTTCCCTGAGCAATTCAGGTATTCCATTCTTTGTTTGAATCTGGTATATCCTGATTGCTCTGTTTCAAGGGGGAAGCTGCTCTTCCCTGTTCCTTGTTTTCCTCCAAGCAGATGACCTGGCTGATCTAGTGACTACAAAAAATCCACAAGGCTTCTGCCTTTAATAAAAGACAATGGATGTGAGTGTGTGAGCCACTGAACTGCAGGGGTAGCCTCAGCAGTGAGTCATTGTGTGACCTTGACTAAAGGATTTCTCTCTAGAATTCCTTATCTGTCAAGTGGGATACTCATTTCCCCAAAATACTCTGTAAGGACAAACACACAGAATAAATATTGGTTTCCATAGAGGAGCTTTCCTGGGGATAAATTGCTACCTTTCAGAGAGATGATGCAGCCCTAGTGGAGTTATTCTCAGCCCAGCTACAGCTGTCAAATGGAGGTGTGGCCTCCCTTAATTTTAGAGATTCTGCCATGTTTCATTCTCTTAATATGGCCACAGGCTTTATCTAATGGCAGCTCTCAGTCCTGCTTATCTTTGGTTTTATGTAAATCTTCAGGAATAACTACACAGGAGAAAACGCAGTTCTTTATTCACCTTTTATACTCTTCCTGCTTTTTGTCAGGGAAGTTAAGAAGCCTTTAGTTGTTACACCTGCTTTACACTAGGTTTTGCTGCAGATAAAGAGGATACCTCATTCTTTAAAATATTTTTTACTTGTTAAGGTAGAGGAAGGAGATGCTGGCATTTGGCTTCTTGCTTTGTTCTGCCAAAATGGTATCTGGAAACATGATGGGAAGAAGTGGCACTAAGTGGCTGTGTCCTCAGCAGAGCATCAGCTAAGAAAATATGATCTAAGCAGAGTGAAAACAAAGGAATCCAGTGTCTGAAACTGCAAAAGGAGATCTGCATGCTGCTATTGAGAGTTTAATGATAATCCTGTATTTCTAGGGATGACTTACACATCTGTTGTAAAAAAGCAATCTCAGAAAGACATTACTTTTGATTTCTAGTATCACGGTTGGAACCAACCTTATGGTAAATTATGCTTTTAGCTTGGGTGTTTGTATAACTGTCTACTAGGTACATGCATGGAAAAACAGAATTTCAGAATAATTGCACTGTGACATACAAGAAGCATATATACACAAACAGTATGTTTGCCCTATAATTTAGCTTTCTGGTTGGAGACTGAGGGTAACTAAGCCAGTTCCTGTTGCTATTATGTGACTAATTTATTACTGGTAATTTCTAGTAAAAATTGGAACCTAAGAAAAGAAGCCATCAGAGACTCATCTCAGTAGTTTAACTGCAAAAGATGGTGAATTACTGGTATTTCCCATGTTCTAAGCACTTGATTACTTCTGCATGATTTCAAAATGTGCTTACATGGTGCAGACTGAATGTACTTCTGGAGGGTTAAAGAGTGATTTTGCACAATTGTAACATCCTTGAGATAGACATTTCAGGTGAACAAAAACACTTGGTGTGCTATGAATTAAATGGAACTTGGAAATAACCCCTTTAGTCTCCACATCCAGAATCACTAGTCTTTGCTTCCCTGGCATTCAGGGAATTCTTTTAAGGTTCTGGATCAATATTTTACTTCCCAGTCTGTCCAAGATGAAACAAGTGAAGTCTGTCTTATTCTTAGATCACATCTCCCTGGCTGCCAGTTGGGATGTGCATCTGGGTCCTTTCCTGTACTGAGTTCAAATGCTTCACATTTTGGAAGCGCACCAGGACTCTGTCACACAGGTGCTTTTTGCTGCCTGCTGAGTTCTTCCTCATCAGTCACTGGCTACTCTTTCCATTCTGCCTTCTGTACCAGGGAGCTGTTCATCCATGTCTTCCAATGACCTTTTTTCAAAATCCACCTGTCTGAATTTTTTCTCCCTCCTTTCACTCATAATGGCCATGTTCCATCACTGTAGTAATTGTCTTAATCTTGACTCTCTATTTTCAGCATTTAGTTTTAATGTATTTGTAGATAATGTACATGCTGCTGTTTAGTGCTGTAGTCATCTTTAATATATAAATTGGTTTAATACAGCATCTTATTACTGCACTGTTGCAGTTGATCCTGACAACAGGTAAACTGCTGACAGCATCTCTCACTAGTGTAATATCTTGGCTGAGTCAGGAGTGGATATTGGGCCCACGTGCTACTATCATGGCTGTTCTAGTCAATAAATGAATTTTTTGGAAAAGTACCAGGTGATCCTCATTCCCTTTCATATAGTAATTGGTTATAGTGTCCCTGGCTTTAGAAAGTCAATATATGAAGCTGCTTTTATGGACTATTGGTGAGTCACTTGCATCAGTCACTTCTATGCCTTGTGCTGAGAGAACTTGAATGTGAAAGATACCAAAAAAAGTCACATGCCATCTTTTCCAGCCTTGCTCAAGCTGATAGAGCAGCTCATATTGTCATCCAAGTTTCTCCTAAGATCTAGTTGCCTTTGACATCTGGACAGAGGGTCTTGTTCCTTGGTTTGTTTTGAGTCTCTGTTCTTGTATTCCTGCTGTGGCAAATTCTGCCTGCCTCTCAGCTCTGATTGCTCTTTTCTTTGAATGGAGGGCTGGCTAAAGGTGGAAACTGATGTTATGCATTGATTTCAGCAGCAAAGATGAGTTAAGAAATGCTGTTCTTGGCCACACATTCCAAACTCAGGTTGCAACTTGCTGTCCTCATTATCCCACAAATGAGCTGCTTTTGGAACAGAAGATTTTTATAGTCCTCTCCATCATTTTCCTGCATGGACTAGATGAGATCAGTAAAGGCAGATATGCAGACATAGATTAACACTAGAACTTGAGAGACACAACACCTAGTTGAAGCTGTAGAGCTCTTCCCTTCTGAGCTCCTGGTATGCTCAGGCTTTAGAGCAGGGCACAGCTCCCCTTGTGTTATGGCCAGAGGGCCCATCTGAGGGTGGGTTTATGCCCTTGTTCTGTGCTGGGCTACTTGTCTGAAATTTGTTCTTGCATCAGATTAAACATTAGAAAAAAAGCTGAATAGGATTTTGTCTTGTCCAGTGGGGTTTCACTGCAAATGTTCTTGGGCTGTGTGAGATATTCCAGAAAGTGTTTCCAAGCTTTTTGTATCCTGTCAAGCTCTGGGAAATATTTTCCAAAATCTTATCCAGGAGTGTTTAAAGCAATTGTAAGAGGGACTCCACCCTGGAGCTGTACTGGTGTGTGCTGGGACTTGAGGTGTTTCTAGGGAGTCTATTGAAATCTCCACCCAATGTGTGTGTGTTCAAGTTTGCATGGAAAAACTGAAATTTATGGAGTCCAAGAATGTGGTCTTGGTAACCTGTGGCATTGTTTTCTATGGCTGTTGTCTTGATAGTATTCCTGGCCTGTATTAGAAATAGTGTGACCAGCAGAAGTAGACAGGTGATTGTCCCCCTGTACTCAGCACTGGTGAGGCCACACCTGGAGTATTGCATCCAGTTTTGGGCACCTCAATTCAAGAGAGATATTGAGGTGCTGGAGCAAGTACAGAGGAGGGCAACAAAGCTGTTGAAGGGCCTAGAGAATAAATCTTATGAAGAATGCTTGAAGGAGCTGGGAATATTTAGCTTGAGAAAGAGGAGGCTGAGGGAAGACCTCATCAGTCTCTACAACTACCTGAAAGGTCATTGTAGTGAGGTTTGTGCTGGTCTCTTTTCACAGGTCACTAGCAACAGAACAAGAAGGAATGGCTTCAAGCTTCAACAGGGTAGGTTTAGACTGGACATTAGGAAAAGTTTCTTCACAGAAAGTGGTTAGACACTGGAATAGGCTGCCCAGGGAGGTGGTTGAGTCACCATCCCTGAATGTGTTTAAGGGTCGCTTTGATGTGGTGTTGGTGGAGATGGTTTAGGGGAGAACTTTGTAGAGTAGGGACGATGGTTGGACTGGGTGATCCCAAGGGTCTTTTCCAACCTGAATAGTTCTATGATTCTATGACAGCTTGGCTAAATGCATCCAGTATAACAACTTATCCATGTGGTTCTGATTTATTTGCTTGCTTGTCCTGGCTGTCACACTAGGACTGGTGTGTCCCAATAAATTTTTTATGGGCATTGTGTGGTTTTGAAGGCAATTTGGTAATCAAGCATTTCTTTCACTTTCTCAAGAGAACAAGAGGTGCTTCTCTTTTATGGGATAGCTTCCTGTGGAAGAGCTGAAGAAAGCTCTTCCAAAGTTCATTTTGCCATGGTGGAGTAGGTCTTGAGGCAAAGGAATGTTCTTAATGCATGAAGTAGCAAGAATTTAATTCATTTGAAACAAAAGGCCTGCTTTAGCATGATAGGTAATGAACTGTGCAAGGTGTTAAGTCTGCTTAATTGAAGTCACAGTAAATCCCATGACACATGAAAGCTGAGTACAGTAGCACAATCTCAACTTTGTGACAGCAGAGCTAACAACCAAAATAATGGACTGCAGCCCACAGAGACAGTTTTTGGAATAACTGTTAGCAGGAACACTTTCAAAATGGCGTCAATCCAGCTTTCCTGATTTCTCTTGTAAGACTTCTGCCCACAGTTCATTATACTTGAAAACTTGCTAGTGCATGCTGAGAAAGGGGAACTTTTTTTGAATGCAGGGCCTGTTTTTAGTATTGTCAGAAGGAACTGCTGTAAGAGGGTTGAAGGATTAGTGCTCATCTTGAGCTTAGTGTTTCTCCAAGAAACATTCTCTAAGGCAAACCTTATCTTTGCTAGGATCATCCCTTCCTTAGGAGCTGCATAATCACCTTGTGCTCCTGTCAAATTGGTAGCACAGTAGCATCTAATGTACTTGTAGCCAGAGTAATTGTGTGATACAAACTGTGGCTTCAAATGGCAAATATGCTGATCATGACTTAAGGGCAGAGGTCTACAGTCAGTCCATCCATTGCTAAGGGCAGGATGGAAGGAATAAATAAATGCCTTGGCTGGTTTGGTGGCACTATAGAAATTGTGACACCTCTGGAGCACAGTGGCAGGGTGACAAGTGCCCATTATCCCACAGGGTATTGGCTTCACAGCGCAGAGCGGGCACCTTACACTGACCTGGAACTGCACAGAAAATGCTGTCCTTGTCAGCACTGGTTTCATGCCTATGGTGGGGTGTCCAGCTGCAGATTGGATCTTGTCAGGGTGATGTTTCTCATTCCGACCCCCACTGCCTCTTCAGGGCTGCTGTTTGGGGATTTTTTCAAGTAATGACAGGGCTGTTCATCATACCTTCTCATGGCTTATAATGGGCTCTCTGCACATCTACACAGCTGCACGCTGTCTAAAGAAGTGTGCCTGAAAGTATTTGTGCACAGATTTTTATGCTTAGGCCTGGGGAGCAATATACTTCTGAAGTTATTTCTTTTGCTTTTGACAAACTCTTATCCACTTTCTCCCTTTCCCTTCTGTTAGGCTGTGCACATCTTCTGCAACCATGCAGCTTCTCTCAGTTCTATTTCTTTGACTGACACACTTGTATACCTTGACTTCTCCTTGTAGGCTTACCATAGATGTAGCAGAGAAACCAAGCAACCACTCCTCTTTCCATAGTAGCTCTGTTGCCCATACAATTTCTCTGTTGTGATCTTCTGGCCACAGTATGCATGTCCAAAGCTGGAAAGTTCACAGGTCTTCAGTTCATGCATGCCTAATCCTGCTACCAGCTCATAGTAAGGTTTGGGTAAAACTCAACTGTGGGAAGTGAAACAGCATGTGTTGCTGGCTGGCAAATGGTACAGGCATGTGCCTCACTGAGGAGCTTGGATAATTTTGCTATAATTTGATGGCCATAAACTGAGTTTGGGAAGACATCAGTTGAAGGGATTTTTTGATTAAGTTAAAGCTTCAGGTTACATATTTAGGTCAGAAGAAGGAAAGACGTTTCTCTTTCCTGGTGCCATACTGCCATACCTGCAGAAATGATGCTGAGAAAAGCTGCTGTTCTAAACTGCTATTCTGAAGTGTCACTCTAAGCAAATTTCTGTCCAGTTTTAGAATTCAATAAAAGATTTACTAGGGTTTGGGTTAAATGAAAGGAAGTGAGAACGGGCAGATTACATTTTCCACTTGTGACTGTGAGTATAAATTGAAAGGTCAGTGTATATATGTATATGCACAACTACCTAATAGCACATTTGTGGGAAAAAAAGCCTGGGAGGAGACCGTTGCCCTCGTGCCACCGTTGCCCTCAGCATATGCTGTTGTAAGCACTAGACAGCTATGGTGACCACTGAAGAATTTCAAAGGATTCAGCTGAAACTAAGGGTTAGAGTACTCTATCAAACACACTTCTGCTTATTTTAAAACATAGAACTTATTAATGGAAAATATGTTCCAACACTTCACATGCTCTTAAACCCTTAGATAGGATACTGTAAATTACAGATGAAGCTTGAAACTAATTTTGGATGGGATAGGGCAGGGCCTTTTTGTGAATTATTAACAAGACAATGTCACTCTTTTCTACCATTTCTAAACTTGGATTGAATGTATTTTTGGTTAGTAGCTGCCAAAAAAAAGCAAGCATTGGTATTTGATGTAGTGTTTTATCTCAGCTGCCATTAGTTCTGTCCTCTAATAAACCACTGACAATATAGGAAAGAGTATTTGTTATGCCTGCTAGATTTATCAAAGCTGCTTTTGGTACAAACTGCTCAGCACCAGATTTTCACTATTTTTCAGGCATGACACAAAAGGTACTTTGTGGATGAATGTTGATATCCTCTTGGCAAGGGATGACAGACTGAAGTAGTAGCAAGTCTGTGAAGATGGAGAGAAAGCTGGCAAATTTACAGAATAATTTGTATGATTAAATGAGTTTTGTGTTGAGGAGCTTTTAGACAGCTTAGTTTCATCTTCAGGTACATAAACACCTTTATAATTCTCAACCTTTTTTAACCCCTGGTTCATGTGACAGAGTGGCATTAGGTCTTTGTTGATGCAACCTGTGGCTGACTTGCTTACTTTGGAGAAATACTAGTTATATTTTATATAAATATAAAATTAAAATAAGACAATGCTTTAATAAGCTGTTACAGAAGTGCTAATGAGAACAATTATTAATGATTGACATGACTAATTGGGGAAATGTATAGTGCCTATTTTTTCAGCAGTCTTATGGTAATAACTGTAAAATTAGACTGGTGTTCATTTCTTTCAAAAGGGGAGAGTTATGTCTGCTCATCTGATAACTTCTTCAAGAAGGTGGAATACACCAAGAATGTCAATCCCAACTGGTCTGTCAATGTGAAGACATCTGCCAACCAGAAAGCACCTCAGTCCCTGGCCAGCAGCAACAGTGCCCAGGCAAAGGAGAACAAAGATTTTGTGCGTCCCAAGCTGGTAACGATCATTCGCAGCGGGGTGAAGCCCCGGAAGGCAGTTCGTGTGCTCCTGAACAAGAAGACTGCCCATTCATTTGAGCAAGTTCTCACTGATATCACTGAAGCTATAAAGCTGGAGACAGGAGTGGTCAAAAAGCTGTATACCTTGGATGGAAAACAGGTAGGAGACTTTACAGTTATGTCTTTTTTTTTCATTATCTTGAGGCTTTGCTGACTCAAAAATTTTTGAAGCCTAAAATTAACCTGAGATGATCACTGCCATCTGTTATCTTAGAAGTCAGACTTCTCATGCCAGTGGTTAAGTTACTAAATTTTCACTGATATTAATATCAAGAATGTAGCCAACAGTCTGAGCAAAACAGATGCTCTGTCCTGCACGCCAGCGTGCAGTGCGTGTCTTCCGGACCAGCTAAATAAATAACATGGGGAGTTGGGCTCACAGCCACCAGTTGATTTGGCTCTGAAGTAATTGCAAGAACTCTTAAGCTTTGGATTCATTAAGTGAAAATGTGTTGCTTGATTTTTCCTTGCTTGCTAAGATAAAGTAATTGATCCAAGCATGCTCTTCTGTCTAGCTCAGTGATTAGCAGGAAAAGCATGGAACTGTTGCATTTTCTTCACTAAATGCACAAAGAAAACATGCAGAAAGGGATTTGAGTCAAATATTTAGTGGGTCATCATAATGTGCTTTATGTCTACATTTTCCTGGAACAGAAAGAAACATCTGTCTCTTGTTAGCAGCTATACAGCAACAAGCCATTTCATATTGTTCTATGAAGATCCTTAAAGGAATGTGGAGAATAACTTTGGGAACTGGGAAGAGCTAGATTCTTCAAGGGAAATTCTGTGTCTTCTGAAACTGAGGGATGGTCTAATTTTTGTCACTATTTTTCTTGCTCCAGACTCTGAAGTGAGGAAGCACAGATCTTGAGTAGGGATGGAACACTGGCTATTCTAGGGATCAGTGCTTTTGCTTTAAACTAACTCTTTTCTATCTCTGAGGAAAATTGTTCAAGTACTGGCTCTTGAAATACCATGCCAGCCCTAGGCACTGTGTCCAACTAACATGCAGACTTCACATATTAAAATGTTCATCTTTCTGACCCCAAATATAGGCTTATAAAGTGTATTGCATGGTGCAGGTGCAGTGTCTAGGAGCTGAGAGCAGCATGTCATGCTAACCTGCCTGACATTCTTGCTTTGTCTCAACCTCTGTCTTGCACATCGGTTAGTGGCTGCTTTCTAGATTCAGATACACAAAAATCTCATCTGCTTGTCAAAGCCTTTCTTCCCACTTGTCTCAACACAGCACTACTTCTTCATAAGATGTATAGTTTATATGTGAGTGGTTGAATTTTCAGCTAGACAGATACAGTAGAATACATAGATACAGTGGGATGCTGTAAATAAGCTGCTCTATGGAGGGTGATGTACTGGAAGCCTTGGAAGTGGCTGGGGAGAGGGGAAGGAGAGAGTTAAATGATCCATCCTCACTGAGCAAATAATGCATGGGCATAGGACCATGCATTTTGAATCATAGTAGCTTTAAAAGGGTTTAATAGATGGATCTGTCCCCAAAGCAATTGCCTACTCATGCTGACACAGAGTCCTGTTCCTCTTAGTTTTGAATGTGGATCTTAAGCTGAAACAGTACAATGCTTCAGTTCTTTGAGAACAGCCAGGGTCTTGGAGATGAGATATTGCTTTGAACTATGTGCAGAAATAGGGGTGCCCCATGAACTTCCATCCAAATGTTTCCTTCTCCACCTTTAAGCCAGTTACAGGAGGATGTGGTGATTCCACCTCTGACTGAAGAGCAGGACCAAATCAGCCCACAAATTGAACAGAACTCCTGTCTGGGTGACTGGACCAGCCTGTGAAATTGGGTTAATTCTGAAGTGGGGATCTGGAAAATAAAAAAATAAAAGGCAACCTTGTTTTTCTCATATCAAGCTCTGATAGCTGCACAATGACTGGTACCTTAATTAGGCACTGTTTTGACTCAGGCAACCTGACAACTTCAGCATTGGTTTTTGTTGCAGAAATGTGGTTGCAGTAAAATCTAAGTAAAGATATCACTTGTTATTTTTGGCTTTATAACTCACCATTTTATGCAATGCAATATTTCATTGTGTGTTAGAGGCACCAATGGGAGTTTCACTGTATGGAAATGTACATGCAGTATTGCAATTATAGAAAAGAATGAGATTTTGTGACTTGAAAATAATGGAATGTTTGTTTCTGGCATCACAGTTAAAGGCTCCTGGATAGCAAACCTGGTTCACCAAGGCTTTGTTTTTACTGGAAGTTTTCCTTCCACATTTGTTTTTTAAATCTAAGTTTACTCAAAATGGTCCACCTATGTGTGTTCTTGGTGTTGAAACTAGAGCTGGAAGCTTCAGCTGTGGGTGCAGTGTTTGCTGTTAGGATTTCCATGACATGCTGCTCCATAAAATCTGACCTCTTGACATGACATTAGAGATTTTTGCTTGTCTGATTCTGACATTAGAAAGAGATTCTTGAATGCCTTATTCTGAAAAACAGTACTTCATTTTCAGGAGAAAATATTAATGCAAAAATGCAAGCTGCTCAAAGCTGAAATACTGACAAGAATCCTGACAGTCTGTCTCTTTGACTGTCATCAGAGGCACGATACTCCCTCTGTTGTGAAATGATAAATTTTACGAAAGGAGCATACAAAGGAAAATCATCCTTCTTCAGTCCATGAGCTGTAACTTAATGAGGGGAGATGATTATTTTATTTATAGGCATTTCCCTGGTGCTCATCAGTAATCAACACACCTTAGAAGTACAGACAGTAGTAGCAATGATAGAGTGGTGTGTAAATAATTACATTTCTATGCACTGCAGACCTGCATTTGGAGTGAGAATGCAGTTAATTTGAGAGCTGGAGGGGGTGTGTTTGAATACATGTAACACTCAAAACAACAGTGAGGTTAGGTTTGTTGAAGGAAGTTCTGTTTCTTTTAATGTCTTTGGCTGTTTGTAGAAATACTGCCCTTTTGAATTTGCTAAATTAGCATCTTGTGTTTAAGTGGTTTATTTAACTTGGTCTTGCACATTTCTAATGCCTTGTCTGTCTGTACTGAAGCTCCTTCTTTCCTTAGAGGATCAGCTCTTGATGGACACCCCAGAACTCAAAATGGGTTTCAAGTTGTTAGCCAAAAATGAGTCAGAGAATCACAATGAAGCTTTAACATTTGAATTTTCATGGCCACAATGGCAGAAGTCAAAGAATTCAGTGCATTAAACAAACACTACAGTGGATCAAATCCAGCTGTAGTATTCAAACCCACAGTTTCATTACTTCCACTACTGTGGTGTTGAAATGTGTAATATATATATAGTTAATATATAGATATGCAGGATCAAATTTGGTCTGATCTGTGGATGATGTTGGAAAAAAGCTGTTTTGGTTGATTCTTTATCCTTTTTAAACTCTTAGCTATATCCAGTGTCCCACATCAGACTGGGAGCACTGGCTAAGTCAAACACATGATGACAGTTTCTGCCTTATGTTAGTAAACCAAATTAGAAAACAGAATTTGAGACTGTGGATGAAGTTGAATTTAAATAGTTTGAATGCAGTAGTCTGAATTGGACTTTGCCAATGTTGTATAGATTTACTGTCCTGTCTGTCCTTGAGCTTCTTCTCACCATGGTGTACAGTATCTTAGTGTTTTTCTGGAAAAGATTGTTTCATCACTTGCAGCCAATGCCCATCTTCTGCTTTCCGCACCTAGCTTTGCAAGTGCTGTCTGTCTGCTTTTTTCCTGCTTTTAAGAAGTAACCTCTAAAAGCTAAAGTCTTCTGTACCCAGTGAGCTTCTGTTTTCCTGCACTGTCTCTATTCCAAAGTCTCAGTTGTTCAGCAAGTATATGAAGAGATATAGTAACAGAAATCAATCCTTTTTTTTGGATAATTGGCTGAGTGGATGATGCTCTGGAGTGACCATTCATCAAGCATGTTATAATGGTTGTACTGTAACACTAGGATATTTTCTGTGGTATGGAATTCCTTCTTTTTCTCCAGCTGATGTATTCCCATGTCTTAATTAACTAAATACCCCATTCTGTCATCCATCAATTAGCATAACCAAATAAGCAGAATAAGGTGCTGTTCAGAGGGGAGAGAGCTTGTGTGGTTCAGTTTCAGATAGGCAGAGATCTTCTGGTCAGCAAGAAGGGAGCTGTATGTGCTTTTAGCCATGATAACATGCAATGATCTCTTCTGGACTTTGAAATCTTCAAGTACAGGAAAAAGTCACACATGTGCTATTCATTGGCTTTTACCCCAGAAAGTGTTTCAGCAGAGTATTAGCTGCCTCATCAGTTGAAATTGCATATTCATATGTCAGGGCATTTGAGACTGTGCTCCCAGAAGAATCTTTAGTCTTAATAAAGTGGTCCCCTCTAATAGTTTGATAAGGATTTCATGTGGCAGGTGATGAGCAAAGTTCATCTGTTTGCAAAGCTGATGCAGATACCTGGGAGGCCAGCCCACCACTCCTGTCCAAAGAAGTTGCTGTGTCACTTTAGATTACTTGCCTTGAGGAAGGGCAGCAGCTACAGAGGGAAGTGAGAAGCAGGATGACTAAGCTTATGTTAAAGCTTGGGACTTTGATCTCAAAGTTAACAAAGCAGTTGATAAAGCAGTTCCTAGTACTCCACTACTAGTAAAAAGCCACATTAGATGTTGCACTAGAGAAACCAACCAAACTTTGGAGGTTCTGCAGTGATTTTTAAGCTGGTATTTGGAAACAAACTAGTAAAAATTTCATTGCTCAAGTGTCAATGCTAGCAGTGGACAAAACTATGGCCAGACAGAGTAGCTCTACTGATTGTATTAATGAAATTGTATCAATGGGACATAGACGAGGTTTGTACCAAAATATACATATGCCTTCAACAGCTATAATCTGATGCTCAAGAAGGTGAATACCTCCATGATGTGCCTTGCATTGCTGAAAGATCAGAGGGAAAATATTCCCTCCAGAGCCCTAGAGATAGTTAACTTGCACCCTGAGGCATGAGGCTCAAGGTTATAAAGCAAGCAAATTGTTTTGTGTTATTACACATGTTGAGGGATAGGATGTCAAAGTCCTTGTCCTTCTGTGACTTCATAATTGACTGCCCTTTTGGATACTGAAAAACTCAATGAAGTAACCACAGAACAAAGTAACTTCATACACTGGTGTAAAGCTTTACTGGTGTAAAGATCTAGCCCCAGAGGAAATGGGAGGGAAGAGCAGGAAATGAGTGTGAGGGTATTTTGTAGTCTGCCTCCTGTCAAAGGCTCTGCAGCAGCTAAGAGGTGCCCATTGGAGAGAAGCAAGTCCCATCCTCCCTGCTGCATAAAGCTGTAGCAATAAAACTCTGGTTTGCATCTTTTTCTTGTTAACTGCTGAGATCTGTCAGGCCTTGTGTAATCTCCCATTTTGATATTAAGAGAACAGGTCAGGGTCTTAAGCCCTAGCAGAGAATTGTGTGGGCAGGGTCTTTGTCTACAGCCACCTCCCCTGACACATCTCTCAGGGTGAGGATTAACCCCCAGCTTCACTCCTTCTCATTGCTTTTGCAGACTGCTCTGAGGTGTTTGCATGAGATTATTCCTCTCCAGCAAGCATGTCATGCAAGGAAGGGTAGTAATAATATATGGGCTGAAGAACTTCTGAACCCAAGCACTTAGAGAACTAGGCTATGTTGTCTGGCAGTCTATCTTTAGGGAGCTCTTCGTCTAAGCTGGAAATTCAGCACTGTCTGATTCATGTAATGACTAGACACTGACACAGACAAAACCAATTAGTCCTCAGGTATCCCTTAAGGATTTTATCATTTGCTAGAATGAATAAGCTTCCATGAATGTGTATCTAAGTACTTATGATAAAATATTCAGAAGGCTGTGAGATGTTATTCAGAAACCTTATGCTAATTCCTGTTTACTTAAGTCTTGGGGTCACAGAATCTGGGTGAAAAGGGGCCTCTCCCAAGCACTGTGAATCCTAATTCCTGTACTTATTAAAGCAGAAGTAGTCTGACCTCAGCAGCTAAAGTCATGGTCAGATTTGTTCTCCTGGGAGCATTGAGACTGATCTGGCTGCCATCATGGGGTCTTCACTGCCCAAGGCATGTGTGGGGAGCATGGGGAGACAGTGGAGGAGACCATCATGCAAACTTTGGCTGAGGGTTTGCCATTGCTTTTGCTTTAGGTTCTGGAGGAGGTGTTGTGCTCTCATCTGCCATCAACTGGGGCTTTGGCACTATGTATTCCTTGGCATTTTGTTGTCCTGCAAGTACTGGCTAAAGCTGGAGTGGATCTGTTGTCTTCTTAAGGCTCCAAGTCCAGAAGCACATTCCAGAGTTGTACTGCTGCTTTCTGAAAATTGCTCATCTTCAAGATACATGAGGCTTGCTAGTAGATATGTACTGACCAAGATCCACATGAACACCTGCTACTTATGTCACAGATGGCCAGCTGTCAAAATTATTGAAAGATGCAGTCACACCTGACCTGGTGACCTAGAAGTATGTGGCCCCTGTTACTGAATCCTGGTGCTATTCACACCCCAACAGAGACTTATGCTAAAAATTCAGTCCTCACTGGCATCTTTATTTTGGCAGTTCTCTGTCATACAGAGTGACATGTTCCCTTTTCACTCTGAATCCCAGGAGAGAAGATTATTGTTCACGGTAGCACCAGAGGGTTTATCTAGGAATAAATGGGCTGAAAATGAGCAAGGGAAATTAGGCTGAGTATCAGGAGCTGAGACAGGCCAAGAAAGCCTTGTAGTTTTGTCTGCTCCTCGTTTGTATTGTCACACAACTAAATTTTTAGTTCCTCCTTGGTGTTCAAGTTGAAATGCCACTGGTGTGAATGGGAGTCCCTCCTGCTCTGAGAGAGAGCAGGTCACGCTGTGTTCTGAGCAAGCACCTACCTCAATGCATGGACTCTATTGAATGTCTTATTTCAAATTTTTGATCACATACAATAATCAAATACATGCAGTTTCCCTGTTTGCAATGGGGAAATGTCTTGGTTATTCTGGTGCACCAGGTTCCTTATGCTGTGAGTGGCATCATGTAGAGCATGTTTGCTCACCTCTCCTTACCTCTAGTAGCTCACAGATAGTGTGAATACTCCCCTGAGTTTGCCCAGTACGAGACACCTCGAGAATCCAATGGCAGCAGGTGCTGTATTCCACATCTTGCTGCAAGTTCTGCTTCTTACCTGCCTGAAGCCACTTCTTCACTTCCTGTCTCAGCTCTTACAGGCCTTTGGTCAACATTCTTTTCTCACTCAGTAGCAGGTAAATTATGACACAGCTCGTACTTAGACCGTTCTTTAGGAAGAGCCTGTGCTAGATGTGGGTAAAGGCACATGGCCTAGTAACAGGTGCTCATAAACAACTGTGACAGTGATCATCCAGCACAATAGTGTTGTCTCCTTTTCTGTCCCTGAAGCTGCCCATGGAACTGAACCAGTGATTATTCCTTTTTTGCCTACAGTACGTGCATCTTGATGGAGCTTGAGTGCTAAGGAAACTAATACATGTTGCAGAGGGCCCAAACTAAGCATAAGAGATTGTCAGAAGCCTCCTCATCTTGTCCTTTGAATGTGATGCCAGTGCCATTCAAAGGTCTCTGTATGGGTCAGTAAGGGAAGGAGTGACAGCTTTGCTCATGTGCAAAGGATAACAGCTTCCATCTGTCCTCAGATCTGCCAGAGATGACAAAAGATACTGGCGCAGAAATGTGTGCAATAAAAGTATGTCTAAAGGAGTTGAGGAGAAAAAAAGCTGGATTGAATCCATCCAGATTTTCAGACTTGGCTAAGGTAGTCCTGCATATGTGGGGAAGTGCAAAGACAAGCCATGAAAGCTGAGGCTATTCCAGCTTGTGCTCAGGGCTTCTCAGGCTGCAGCAAATTGATTAGCATGCAGAGCTGGAATTGCAGGCCTGTTCCTGGAGATTTGCTTAGCTCTGATTTCAAACTGAATAGGGAAAACAAGCAAGGCTAATAACCAGAGCATTCCCTGCCCCAAGCCATAAGACACACCCTCTCCTCTGTGAACAGCCAGCCAGTCCTTTCTGAACTCATAGACATAGTTCTCTACTTTCCTGGTTAACAGCAAGCATGGTGTGCATGAGTATTTGTGTGTGTACCTATCTGTAGAAATCAGTTTCAGTATGTTTTGCAGAACACAGCTCTGCAGCTCAACTTGCTGTCCAAGCAATCTAAACTCTCCTTTTAGTTAAAGAATCCCAGGGACTATTGTGCTCTGAAAGGGATATCCTCAAGTTGTGATAGTGTTTTCTTGTCTAATAAACTAAAGGCTGAAGTCTTTAACTGCACTTCAGAAATATTTCCTTATTTAAAATTATTCTTTTAGATAAATGCAATTCTCCTTGTCATCAGCAGGCTTTAAATTATCCACATAATCTGAAATAAATAGGAAACTTGTAATTTTTTGGCTCATGATGCTTTACTCTCACTTTCTACCTTGAAAGACAGATCAAGGTTTTTTTACTAGAGTGGTGTAAGTAAAAAGCCTGATTTTTACTGATTCTTTTTTCTGTTTTCCCCAAACATGTGACTTAATTATGAGCAAAACAGACAAACCAGACATGGGGAAGATAAGATAACGTGCACCATTCATTAGAAGGATTTTTTTGGGGGATTTTGTTTCAGATAGAATTGGTGTGAGAGGTCAGTCCTTCCAGTCCTCCAGGTCTGTTATCTGCAGGACAATGAACACAACCAGATTTATTTGCTCCACAGGAATAATTATGCAGCCAGTGAGCCTGGAGGGCAGCAGGAGAGAGCAGGACTCCAGGCTCCTAACTCGTGCTCCCCTGCCCTCACCATCTGCTCTGGGCTGCTTATCTGGTACTGGGTCCCCTGCGGCTGTCAGGCCTACAGCCCTGGTTCTGCTGCTGCCATGCTGTGCTCATCGCTCCCTGGTTGTGAGGGACCAGTTCAAGCCACTACCACACACCTAGCTGTGCAACTCTGCTATTGGGAGAACAGCTTATGGCTACAGATGTCTGTCTTTTTATTCAGGTTCTCTGAACAGGAAAGAATTGGTTTAGGAAAGCATCTTGTGGTATGTACATGGTTCTGTGAAAGAAGCAGTGCTTCGAGCTATTGCTGTACCCCTGTGCTCATAACCTCTTGCACCCCTCCTCACTCCCTCATGCCCATAATGTTGCTAAAAGAGGAACAGAGGCCAGGAATGGTGACTAATGGGTGTACCTGTCCACCTCTGTAGTTCTAGTGGTGAAGCACATTAGGAAACTGAGCATCTGTACTACATAAATTAACTAAAGTGAAAGTCATTAAATACACAACATGGTATAATGAGCTATGAATAAATATAATTTCCACAAGAAAACCTTTCACCTTGATGATCTCAGTATAGAATAACAAACCAAAAAATAGGGGAGAGTCAGTGAACATGTTAACTTCAAAAAGTTGTCAGAAAAGACTCAATAACTTATTACAGAACCTGAATAGTGATAAGAAGAGAAAATATCACAGACAAGAAACCACACAAGTGTTTTTTGCTGTTCTATTGAGTGATCTGAATATGGAAGTATTTGGTGAAGACAATGAAAGAATTGTAAATATGAAGTTGGGAGAAAAGTGAGACTTACGAATAGGCAGTGTAATGGATAATCATAAGTGCAGAGCTGCAAACAGTAGTAGATATTACTCAGGCTTACCCTTTAAATTAAAAATAACTGTTCTGCAGACAGGATAGATCTTGATGAGGCAGGCTAGGAAAGAATATCTTAGCACAGAATCAAAACAATATGCTAAAACATATGGTATGCATTCAAATTCAGACAGAAAGGAATAGCTTTTAAGAATATTTTTGTATTCCATTTACCTTTCCATTTCCCATCTCCACCAGTATCTCAGAATATGGAAGTAAATTTTTTTCCAGTGGCTGCTGCTCTGCAGCTCTCTGCAACTTCAAGCAGCAAGGAGTGAGATGGCTCATGCAGAAACCTGATAACTATTTTGTTGATGCAGATTGTTATAAATAGGTGACAAATGGTTAGTGTGTAATCTGTGGAGTGTTTAGTGCTAAATAACCCAGGCTCACATGGATGTTCATGATTGCTAAGCCTTGGTATGCTTTTGTGCCTGCAGGTGTGAACCTGGGAGTTTGCCTGTGACTGTGCTATGGGGTTGACCTGGCACCCAGCAAGTTAACTTCCTTTGCGGGTCCAAGGTGTAGCTAGTTATACAAAGATATTAAGGGAAGCCATAGCTCTGCAGGGCCCTTTCTATAGGCAGGTGACTTCTTCCCACTGCATTGTGGAACATTTGAAATGGGTTTGCCAAAAATCCATGGACTGATCCTGTGCTTTGCATTAGGGGCACAAAATACAGTGCTTGTTGAAGTCTTGCGCTTCATGGATATATACTTGTCCATTCTTCAGTCAGGTGTGTTTTGTAGCCAGGATTTGTAACTTCTGCCAACCACTTCTTTGATATGTTTAACTTTTGCACTTTTTTAATCCACAAAATAGCATTATTGGACTGGAGAGAAAAATTACACTCATACCCTTTTTCCATACCACCTAGTATTTACAGGAGTTTAAGTATTTTAATGGTGGAAACAAAGAAAAATGCAGTGCAGCCATTTCAACTTTGTAAATAATTTTAAACCTAGCAGATAAGTTATTTGGGGACAAATGCTGAGAAGCATTTGCAGAAAAGCAAAAATCTACTTGAAACCTTAAACCTGAGCAGCCTTCCTTCGTGGGGCTGAGCTTTCCAGAAAGGCAGTAAGAGGACTAAACTTCTCTTTCTCAAATGTGCACATATCAGGAACCTTATCAACTGCTGGCAGGCTGCAGGATTACATGTAAATTAAACGTATCAAAGAGGCAAGTTAGATAGCCAACATTAGGAGCTAAGAACATTATTCTTGCCTACTTGAAAGCCCTTCATAATGGATTAGAAACAAGAACTTACATCTCTTAATACTAGCTGAAAAATGAGGCATATTTTTGCTTCTAGTGAATTTTAATGCTTTGAAAGTAAGTGGTACTGGGGATTTCCTTCCTTTTAGACAACCCTTGTCACAGAGTGTTGCAAAATGATGTGTATGTTTCACAGTCACAATGAAAGCCATAATGCTGGCTGAATTTTGTATAGGAGTCTTGACAAGAGTTGTTGGCAAATGCTATTTTTAGCACTATTTCTTGCAGTTTAAAATGGAGAGCAGCTTTTGAAATGTCTGCTTTTCCTTGAATTTTTATCCGTATCATGAGCCTCTTTGTAAAGCTTTTGCACTGCTCTCAGCAGCAGGTAGTGATCTAGTGCCAAACAGTCCAGAACTGCTCCATTTTACACTGATACAGCAGAACAATTTTTCTTCTGTAAGAGATGCTGGAAAAAGTGTCATTGAATCCTGACATTCATTGTTTCAGTTGTTTCCAGTTGCATGTGTGAAGTGTTTAATTTAGTGTGAAGTGGACAGTAAGCAAGGAGGAAAATAACTGGGCCGCAAGTGGACACACCAAGCACTAACTTACAGATCTTATAATATTTAATACTGGTGAAAACCAGATTGTTTTTTTGTGGGGTTTTTGGTGATTTTTGTTTGGTTTGGGTGTGGTTTTTTGTTGTGCTGTGGGTTTTTTTTGTTGTTGGGGTTTTTTTAACTTCTAACCATGGCTCACCAAAGATTTTCTTTCTCTCAAAAACAGCAGGGAGTTGCTACAGGAATTACTTTATGTGACAGATGGGAGGCAGTGTGCTTCATGTGTTCAGGCAGCACTAGTGGATCTCGGGGCTCCTGGCATGAATCTGAGATTCAGCTGCAGTGTATGACCTAGGTTGGGGCAATTAATTGGTTTTTTCAGACACATGTGCCTTGACACATTTAAACACATAGGGAGGCTGAAATGAATTTGTCAGTTTGTCTTTGATGTTCAAGTTTGAGAAGCTTTCACACCTTTTTTTTTAGCTCTTTTTTGGTAAAACAGAAGATGACCCACTTATAAGGCTTATTTGTACTGCTGAGAGCTGGAGGGATGACATAGGTCAGGGATTATATCAGTCAGGGTTTCTAAACCCTTCTCTTTTTTCCAAATGACTGCCTAGATTCTGTAGGAAGAACGTGTTATCCATTTCTAACTGTCTTCTGACAGCTAACATTGCTATACCAATCAGTAAAACATAGAGCACAGCTTGAATGTTCATTTATGTCTCCATTTTTCCCCCTTACATTTTATTCAACCCCTGCTTGTGTGCATGGGGATTTGCCTGTTTGTTTTGCTTTCTGTGCCATATTGTTTCAATTATCAGACAATCTTTTTTCACCTCCACTTGACTTATATGTGGGTTTGTCTTACAACTGGGACAATGCAGTAATTCTGGCAGCTGTATTGTGGCCCACCTTCTACTGCTTTTTGGACCACCAGCTAAGATTGATGAAGAGTATTAAGTTTCAATAGCATCGTAAGAGACTCAATCCTTCTTTTCATTGCATCCAGATATCATGTATAGGATACCTGGGTTTAGTACTCCAAGGGTCTGGCTTCTAAAACAAAATAAGCATCCAGGTTCTGCCCCCTCAGCGGGTGAGATTCATTGAGGGTGATCTCTTCTTGTATCTGGTGCCGTATTTAGGCAGGAGACAAAGCGGAGATTGATTCAGTCCCAACCTTCCCATGTGCTTCCTTTCCATAAGTCATGCTTTCACTTCTTTTTTTATAGTCTGGCAGCTGCAAGGGCTGGTTGCTTGGTGACACTCTCAGCAGCACAAAGAGCTCTCAGCTGGGAGGCCAGGTCTGTCCGCCACAAACAGCTGGGATAATTTTATTTGTCTTTCTCTTTTTCCTGTTAATTGCATGGAGCTGAATCAAAGTCAACACAATAGGAAAGGAAGCACCAGTAGATACTATTTGTGGCTTCTTTAACATCTACCTTTTTCTCTGTAAGTCAGGAAAGTGGCAGAGTAGGGCAGAAGTGGGCTGTTATTTCAGAAATGCAGGAACAAAATTAAAAGGCCCGATTTCCACTTTGGGTTTAGGCAGACTCTTACCAGGTCTTACAGAAATGCCTTACGTGAGACTATGTTTTTTGGATTTATTAATTGTTGTTCCTTAACTCTGTGTGACTCCCTGCCTGTTCATTCTTTGTAATAATCACGTGCTGTGGAGGTCTCATCTGTAATGACTTTACCTCAGAAGGATATGTCCCTTCTCAGATCTTGTGCAAGATAAAAAAAAACCAAACAAACTAATAATTTCCAGAGCATTGTGATTTAATGATCCTGGGTACAGACCTCTGTTTTAAGAAATTCTGGCTTCTCATGTCTCCTCCTACGTACTGTGTCATCCTAAGTGATTTGGTATTTTAGCTGTTTTCTACTTAGGGTCAGGCTGTCTGGACCTTGTGGTAGCAGGACTTCTCCAGGTGGATCTCAGTGGTACCAAGTGCTGAGCATGCTGACTCAGATCCATCAAAGCATTTAAGCATGTGAAGAGCTCCCTGCAAGTTTGTTTGCATGAAGCTGCTTTGCAGAGCTTGAGGAGCAGTGCTAAGCACTAACAGAGGAAAGGCACAGAAATTGGCCATCCCTGAAGCTGGGGTCTTTTTATTAATGCTACTATATTTAATAATGGCCAGTGGCTGTATTCCTAAATTACTGAAGCTGTAACCTCTGCCTTTGCAGGACTTTTCTTATTCCAGGTATAAACAATAATATATAGATTCTGGTCTGTTGTTGATTTTATGCTTTTGGGTATTTTAAATATGCAAGGTGCTGTGCAGTAACCAAGCAGGTAAAACCTAACACTAAATATTTACAGTTTGCTAGTGAAATGTACACTGACATGGATAAACAGCTATATGACTATACTAAAAAGAATCTGCTGTTAACTCAAGACCAGAAAGTGTTATTGATTTGTGTATTTTCTGGCCTGAGGTATCAAGAAATAAAACTACCTTTTGAGAGTTTAGGCCACTCTCTTCCTAAGGCTAAAGTCAAGGAAGAGCAAGGAATGCAAAGTGAAGTGGAAACATACCTGTTCAACACAGTGCTAAATCTAGCATGTGGAGGGAATGGACTAGGTTGGTTGATCGTCTGACCGATGAGGACTCTGGATTTCAGTGCTTCACATTTGTGAGCTGTAATAGCAGGTGTTACAGGAAACACTCTGGGGTTTTGGACCTGTTTTTAATGCCCATGTGCCTGTGTGTTACATGAACCTTTCCAGTGAGCAGACAGCAACCCAGGTATTTTTTCTTTGTTAAAAACACATGATTGAGCCACAGTCTTTTTTGATCTGAAAACATTTTGTCACTTAATCTAGGTACTTATGAGAGCTTTCATTCATGAGCTGGTGCTTCCCAGATATTTTTGTGTGGTATTTACATAGATTTTGTTGATTCCAAATCTAACATTTTTTCTTATAAATTTCCAATTTGCTACTTCAGATGTAAATGTATCAAGACAAATGATCAGGGCAATCCCCTGGCTCATGCTTTAGGGTTTAGAGCAATCAGTGAAGGGATCAAGAAGGAACTGGCCTCTTGAAGCAGCATTGTGCAAAAAGTTGTAAGTGCATTTGAGAAGGAGGAGCTTCCCTCTCTTCTGAAACACTAGCTATTAGTCCCTCACAGAGGGCCTGCTTCCACCCACTGATGAGATGATCCTCTGTGTCAAATCCTTATGTAAATGCAACAGCCTAATCCCCTTGCCCTAATAGGAATTTCACACCTTAATCCTCACTGTGTTCAGGGGCAAAGACATTCCTACTAGGCAGTTTGACAAACGCATCCTATTTTGAGAAAAATCACTGTATATAGGTTTGTGGTAATAGGGAAACTCTAGTGTGGTTTGTATGGAAGACTGAAGCATGTCACTATTAAAAGTGAGGGGATTAGTTCCTAAGATGTCAGTGCTTTCAGAGGATTTGCCACACCAAATAAGACTATTAGCCTGCCATATCCTTTGTTTTGCCCCTGGCCAGCTCGTTTTGCTTCAGGTGGAACTGCTCCCTGGGCAATACAGTTGAGTAGCAGGAAAAGGGTCTCCTCCTGACCCCAGGAGCGATCCAGGTTGTCACCACTTGTGTGCTGGCGTCCTGGTTTAGGTTTCAATCTGGAAAGTCACTCTCCTTTCCCTACCTGGGTGGGATGGGGAGGCAATGGATAACAGTATTGTTGCCAGTTTAGTTGTGGATCCTGAGTTAAGCCATGACAGCTGGGCTTCCACTGCTGAGCTGGGAGAAGTGTCAATCAGTGCAGGTAATGTTGTTCTGAATAAACCTGTACTTTACATTATTATGTAACCTCAAGCATTAAAAAGGCTGGAGTGTAGCACAGGGGGGCCTGGGCAGTGCCTTGGACTCATCCTTTGCTACATAGATTCGTATTAATTTTCCAGTCATGGATACTTAGTTCTTATCCAGCGGCAGAGCTCTCTGAAGTCTCTGGAAGACTTCCACAGACCACCACCTCAGGCTGATGGTTCAATGTATTCAGAGCCTTCTATGACAAAGTTGCATGGAAAGGGGAGGAGGTGTGTGATGGTGGTGGTAAGGACCAGCACTGTTCCTGAATTGTGTCTCTGAAAAGGATGCACCAGTGTGCTTCACATGGAAGCTGAGAAGTAATTGCTCACACAGAGGCTCCTTTTCTCAGACTCAGAAGGACCATGTTCATACCTCTTTTTCTTCTGGTTCTGAGCTTAACCGTAGGTGCAAATCCCACAACTAAATGTGCTGTTACTAAGCATTGTTCCTTCAGCCTGTTTGGTAGATGCTTCTTCATGCATGCACAGGCAGAGTGGATCTCAGTCAGCTGCGGGTTAACCACTAACACAGAACACAATGTATGCCCAGCTTTACAAGCAACAGTGGTTAGCTGGCCATTTGGAAGAAATCTGTGTACATGTGTCCTGTTATTTCCAGTGCCAAAGCTTTTCCAAACCAGCCTTTTGTTTTAGTTTATTTCCCACTGCAGAAGCTTGTTACTCTATACCCTGCTCTCTTGTTGAAGCTCCAGTCCCTCTTGGCTGCTCTTTGTTTGCCTCGTTGTTACTAAATGCTTTGGTTTGAACTTGCTTCTCACCAGTGCACGAATGAGGCTCTTCAACAGTCAGGCCTTTATATCTATTCTCTGCAGAATCCATTCTGCTAGTGCAACCCTGTGAGCATTTGCATCCAAAATGCCAGCACACTGAGTAGAATCTGCTACTGCACAAATTAAGCCTTGATTCCACACACCCCCTGGGCCGTTGGCTGTGGAAAGTTTAATTCTTTGTAACTCTAAAAACTTGTTTTGTTTTTAATCAATTGGACTGTAGCTCACTTAAGTGTTTGTGGCTTATCCTTAGGAATGCTATCACTCTCCCAGCTAGCTCCTGTGGAGCAGTGACTGGAAAATCTACTTTCTGACAAACTATATAATATATATAATTTAAGAGTCAGCAATGTCTGATGTAGCAACTTTTGGAGGGGAAGCTGTTACCCACTTATTTAAATGTTTCTGTCATTTAGAATAAACCCACTCATAACAGTAACGGTCTCAACATTCCCAAGAGCTAATTTTTATTTTATAACTCTAGCATGGAGTTAGTGACCTGTATGCACTTGGATCCACGGAAGGATGTCTCTGTTCAGTTTGTGACATTGAGGAACCCCTGAGAAATCTAGAGGGAGTTGTGGCAACAGTCAAGTCTATGTGGATCTGCAGAATGCTGCAAATGTAGCCTTTTCTGGGTATTTCTAATGTTTTTGATAATTGCATATCACTTTTGCAGTCTGACTAAAGCAATTCTGAAATTTCCTGATTTTGGTGTCCTGTGTCAGCATCCTGTGGGACCCAGAGTGTGTCTCTTCTTGTGCCTGCCAGCTGGTGCAGAGCAGGTCTTCACCTTGCCCTCACCATTCTCTCATCTGCTTCTGTTGTCTCCTGCTGATCCAGTGGTGCTGGATTCCCCTGGTCCTTGCATGTCAGTAGTGCTGATGTCAGGTAATATTGGCTATGACTGGTGCCTCAATATTTCAACCCTTTCCTGAGAAGGCTAGTGATTGCTGTGTTGCTAACAGGGCTAGGCTTAATATGAAACACAGGAGGCTGCATTCTCAGCTACCATAAATTACCACTTAAGTGGATTTGCAGCAACCGAGCGTGATACACTAGGTGTTTATCCTCTTTCTTCTTTTTAGCTGGATGGTTGGAAGATGCTGACCTCTCAGTGGAGCACTGTAAAAGAATTACTTGTGGATAGCACCCATGTAACTCTCCCTGAGCTGGCACAGTCGTAGAGATGTTATTTCTGACAGCACTCAAATGTATTCCCAAAGCACAATGTATGCAGGCCTTGAACTTGCAGAAATCCATTAACAGGGCTGGCATGGGAGCTGCCTGGCTGTTACATTTTGGATTATGTTTGCAAGAAACCTGTTAGAAAAATAGATCCTTCTTTCCAGTAGAATATCCCCAAACCACAGTTTTAACATGATGTAAATGGGAAGGTCTGAGGTGCTATTTGCAGAGTAAGAACTGATATAAACTTCAAAAGCTGTATTAAAAACAGCGCTGATTTATTGATTTACAATAGCTGATAATCTACTAAAGCTGCTTGTAAAATAAAAGTAATGTAGTTCTTATTGCTTGTCCTTGTCCTTCCTAACAGTGTTACTTCTGACCCTTGTTTAAGTGCTGACAGTTTAAAGATGTATTTAGAAAGGGTTTCCAGAGGCTTGCGAACATGATACTGTTAATAGGAATATTGTTCTACCTTTCTCAGCAATTAACCCAATTTCCTCTTAGGGCAAATCTGCCATTTCATCCACTTAGGCACCAGATTACCACCTTGTGAAACAATCGTTTCTACTTTCTCCCTGCCAAATAACACCCAACATCTGAGACAGTTCCAAGCAGGAGGTTTGCTGTTTGTCCTCTTCATTACTGTATTGAAAGAAAATAAATATGCAAAAGCAAAATCTCTCTGTATTTTTCTGACCCAAGCAGGTCAGAATAATTTCTAAGCTACTGCAGCCTCACTGCACACTTCCCTCATCAGCACGGGAGCTTAGTGTCTGTGGTACTGACCGTTCAGCATCTCTGTTGATGTGTGAATCCCACAGCCTCCTCCTCAGCAGTCAGTCAGAGCCAGCAGCAGTGATGTAACCCAGCTCCCAGCAAATCCTTTGTTTAAGCAATTGCTTCAGTTTAGTGGAAAAGCTGAGCCGCTAGGGCAGAGGAGCTGTGTTTAACAGGAAAGAACAGAGCTCCAAGAAAGAACTTTTCCTGTACACCTTAGAAGGAAATTCTTCTCAGAGGTGCTTTCCTAATTATCTCAGTTTTATTCTGCTTGTGCTATTTGCACATGCCAGAGCTGGACTGTTAGCCATCCAAGCTCCTGCTGTTCAAAGCTTCCCTCAGCCCAGGTACAGTACCTTTTATTCTGCTACATCAGCAAGGATAAGAGAAGTAGCTTTAAAGATTCTTCTTTGGCTCAGTAGTTTGCAGGCTGTTTACAGAAATGTAGTAAACAGACAGACTGGACCAGTGAGGCAATATCACAGTGTCCAAATCTCATCAGAGAACCTGGTAAGCAGAACTGGACTTCTATCAGTCTGACTGTTTGTCTGTTTACTCTGCAGAAGACAAAAGAAGAGTTCTGATTCCTGGTTTCCTCCATTCCTATGGATGTAATTTACTGACTTTTACTAAGAAGGCATCTGCTCCGTGTTGCTCTTAGCTTGTCCCTGTGCAGAGGCCATCAGTGTGGTAGCAAGCGACAAGTGAACTGAACCAGAGCGGGGTGAGGTAGAAATCCCCTTAATGTGCTGAAAGGAAAATGGTTTACTAGAAAGGATGAGGGTGCTGGCTTGAATTTCCTAATGTGAATATGGATGTATCAAGAGGCTCAGCATACTTGCCCTACAGCTAGCTGTCACCTGTAGCATCAAGCACTGCAAATTGAGGGCTTGGCCCCAATCTGATTAGCTGCAAACTTGACACACTAGTAATCTAGCAAGAGATTTAATCCTGTTAGCAGAGGTACTTATTTATGGCTCAGCTAGCCATAAAGACCCTGATTTTCTCTCTTCCTTTGCAGTCTGTGTTCACTTTATGTTGGTGTAAATGACTAAACAAAGCCTGGGGATGCAGACAATATGGTCTAAAATGGATTCTGGTGGTGTGGGTTCCTCAGAGCTACAGCAAATCAGAAGTGAAAATAGGGCTCTTCTGCCTTGCTGTGCTACCATAGCTCTGGAGACAGCCTTGGTTCACAAAGGGCATTGTCAAGATGCTTCTCCAGTTCATGTTAGTATGGTTGGCTGATGGGTGGATGAACTGCAGGTGTGGAGGGAGGCTGGTAAGGGAGGGTACATTTTTGGATACCCTAAAGGGCAGAGAAGTCAAGTCTCTTAACAGTAAAACATATTTCACAGGTGAGTGAAAGGGTGCCTGGGAATATATTGCTTCCTTCTTGCAAATGTAAATACATCTGAGACTTCTTGTTTAATAAGTTGCTCTTTAGAAACACATCCAGTGGGGGGAAAAAGGGGCTTTAGAAAATTGTGGTGGAAGACTAAATCCTCATGTGGTCTAAATCCAGTCTGGCTAGCATGCGTGTGCTAAGCTAGAGAAGTTTATTTTATTCTTTCATACAGGTGGGACATCAGTTAGGTTTCAAAGTTCATTTTCTTGGTTATAAGAGGTATCCAGCTTGATACATCAGCCTTATCAAACAGGTCACCTGCATTTGCTTGCTATAGTTGATCTTATGTACTTGGCACTTGCTTTGCCAGGGGTTTGCTCACTGAGAAGTAAGGAAAGTAAGGAGTGCTTTATTGCTTGTCTTCTGTGTCTAAAAACTATCCCAGCATGAATCATAAGAAAGATACTGGATCTTGGAAGTTAGAAAAAAAAACCCCACAACTTTACAGGAGGCCGGTGCCTTTTTCACCTTGTTTAGTGTATTTGGGCAGATTCTCCACCCTCTTATCCCAGCGTGTATAGAAAACTGGTGGGCTGAAAATGAAGCTCGTACAGGATTTGCCCCTTGAACACCAGTGATGTAATTCAGTCATACAAGACAACCAACATTTCATTTACATCATAGGGAGAATGTCTTCTTGCTTCCTATCAATTTCTTTCTCCCCAGGACTAGGAAAGGATATGGATATTTAAGGATGCCCTTTTTCTCTTTTTTTCTGTATGTGCGCAGAAGAAAAAAAAGGGTGTAAATGGTATAGTAACTTAATGAAAATTAGTCTTGTTTATTTGTCTGATGTAATGGAATAAAAAGAAAGCAGTGGAAAAGGAGCCAAGTCATTTTCTTGTCTGCAGGAGGGAAGTTTAGTGCATCTGGAAGGCAACAGTGCAGAGACAGCATTTGTAACTGAACTGGCATATGACAATAGAAGTGCTGTGGCAAATCTGCGTCAAAACAGGGGTGTGTCAACTTGGGCTCAGATTCAGAATTCACAGGTGCCAAATGGATAAATTTAAGTTCAAGTTTCAGAATTGTTGTGATTACTATGGTTACTCTGTGTTCCTTTTTCAGATTGTCCCAGCAGGCAGCATAAAATATTACATTTTTTAATCTAAGGACACTGATAGAGAGACTCTCTGCTGCAGGAGTTTAGAGTGGGAAGTTGAGGAAATGTGGATGAAATAGAGAAGTACTTGTGATTCAGTTGAGTATAGGACACTCTTAAGTTCTCCAGTCCTCAAAAGCTAGGTGGTATTTTACATAAATGGATTTACATCTCAACAGAATAAGATTACTTTGGCTAAGCATACCTTTTAGTTTTGGGGAAAAAAGAGCACCTTCCAAAATAAGCAATTAGTCAAGTGTAAGAATAATTTAGGCACCTCATACTTGGCTAAGTTATTAGAGGGGAATGAAATAAAAATCCAGGGAAATCAAGTACATTTAAAGAATAGCATCCAACAGATCTTGGTATTGGATGCAGTAGATAATGTCTTATCATCTGGGAGGACATGCCCAGTGCAGCTCAGATACATTACAAAAGAAGCATATGTAATTGTCCTAATTTTATGGATAGAAAACAGTCACACTGATCCTCAAAGTGGCTGAGTATCCTTCCCTCCTTGATCTGTCCTTGCCTTATGCCCTCAGTCTGCCTGGCTTGTTGAGGTCACCCGGTAGCAATGACAGCTAAGAGGTGACTTCAGCATTCCCCTTCCCCCCTCCCCAGCTGGGTAATCCTTTCCCATACCTTTCTTACTTCCCCCACTAACATAGCCTGGTTCCCCACAGTGGTTGAAAGGTTTATTTCTGCTGCTTCTTGTCAATTAAACTGAACTCCCACCTGCATTGTGCTTAACTGTTACCCTGTGTGCACTCCCTACCTGTTCAAAATTGTCCTTCCTGGACAAAGCATTTAGGCAAACTTCATTTATCAAAGTAAGGACTCTGGGGAGAGCTCAATTTTCACTTATCCCCAGAGAACTGTGAGGTGGAAATGGGTCTGTAGGTGTGAACAGCTGAAATAATGTGATTTTTTTCACAGCCCCAAAATGAACAAAGAATTCCTTGTGGGAAAGAGGCGTGCATGGAGAGTGATACAAGATGAAAGAAGAGGGCAGCAAACAGCCTGGTAACCTAAGGCTTGGGGTCATTACTTGCCCCAAGTGTGGTTAGGTAGGAGAGCCTCTTTTGTACATTAATAGTCTGTCACAGGTATCCTAACAATGTGAAAGAGCAAGAGAAAGGAGATAAGCTAAAATGAAGTGCTTTTTCAGCATCCTTTGCAAACACCATAACTTACTATTTATTATACAAAAGCACTAGAAGATGCTTTTCAAGCTTTTTTTGCTGATTAGATAAATGGCATTACCTGTTACTGGGAACACCTGGATGCACAGGAAATACCCTGACCCTCCTGGTAAAGTCTGGCAGCTGGAATGGTTGAATGTCTTCACCTGCCCCAGACTGGTACTCATAGATTCAGAGAAAAGTTTGGGTTGGAAGGGAACTTTAAAGGTCATCTAGTGCATCCCAACTCACTGAGGCACCCCTGGCTCACCCACAAAGGGTGGTTAGAGGTTGCTGCCGCCCCATGTCTTCATCCTTGCATTTTCATGATAGATCTCTGGGACTTTGTGTCTGTTCTCCTTGGTGCTGTGTAGATCAGAATGGATCCACAAGTGGATGGTGGGAACAAACTGCTTTATATTGCTTTCAGTGAGAGAGTGAAATACTTCATTTTAGGTAAATTCAGTCAGTTTAGAAACTGTGCTTTGCTAGCCAAAGAGTGAACTGGCTGAAGCCCATCCAGACAAGATTCTGGCCTGAAGAAGGGTCATGGAAGGGATCTCAACCTGTTCTCAGTGTGTGCTTCTCCCAGCAGGACAGGCTTTGTTCCTTGCTTTGCCCAAGAGGTTTAGAGTCTGTGATATTGAGTCCCAAGGGACTTGTGTGGCCATCTGCTCCTGGTGAACCCGGTCTCGGTGCTCTAATCCATTCTTTTGTAACCTGTGAATCTGGTCTTTGTTTTCTTGTGTTCTACTTGGGGAATATCAAGAGGGGAAAAAAAAGCAGTTGGGTGACCAAAAAGATGGTAGCATTTCACCTTACATAGAAACATACACATATATATGTGCATATGTGTGCAGATTTTTTAATTAGTTTGTGTAAATCTGCCCTGAAGTGTGTTGGGAAAAGGATGCATTTTGTACTGCTAAAAATAAATACATACGAAATTTGTATATTAGATTTCTCTTAGGGAAACAGGCTAAAATTCATGTGTTAGATTTGAGTGCAAAAATAATGGAATTTTATTTTAAAAAACCGTAACTCTGCAACTATACTGTCTTTAATTATTTTGGTGCATTCATGGAGCTTTTTTCAAATGCTTTAAATCCTAACATGAGCCATTACAGCCACTAGTGATTTCTGTAGACAGTGAAACACTTCCTCACAGGAGCTAATTTAACAGTGTAACAACTTAAATAGCTGCTTTAACCTCTCCTCCTTGAACATCTGATGGGGATGCCATTTGTTTCCTCTGCGATATTTTATAATATTATAGTGCATGTTCTTTCAAGATGTGAAATAAACTTTGTGTACACATAAGTGTATAAAATTCACTTTGTGTACATCTACATAAGTGTGTAAACATGCACCTGCACATCTCTGCAGACATGCACTTCTATGTATTTTCAGACAGCTCTTTATAGGATTAGCTTGGACTGCAGAATGAGACAGCTGAACCATCAGATTGTGCTATATATTCTCCTTGCAGAGCTCTCAATCTAGGAGACTTCTTTAGTGGGTCAAATAACATGTTGGAAATAATGTACTTCACAAATGTTTGTGGTTTCCATTGCCTAATTTTTCAGAGCATGTTACGCTGCTACCAGTGGCCAGCCCCTCAGCCAGTCTCTTAGGTCAGAAATAGCAGCTCAGAAAAAGGTTGATGGTGAGCTTTGGTTTATCTCTTATGCAAATAGGTATTTTTCTTAATATTTTACCAAATTATAATTGGCATTTCTATGACTAAAACTTACTCAAAGTAAGAGTTGGAAGACCTGGTTTATATGAATGGAATGTCCATTGTTATGTTGTATCTAGAAAACCTGAACAGTCTAAGTTTGTAGGAATGGCTTGAGTGGAACTGGGAAGATGTGGTATGGAGTCAGTTTCGTCATGATGGAGAACATGTGGGATGAGAAATCGAGGAAGAAGGAACTAAACTGGAAGCACTACATAGCAAGAATAGGAGCCTGGAAAGATCAGTCCCTCCTAGGGATGGGAGGGAATCACACAAATCACAAACATGTACACAGGGCTATATGCAACCATGGGTTATTATTAGGCACTGTTGCAAAAGCAAAATCTTAGAGGAATTGGTACAAAAAGTGCAATAAAATATGTATTAACATGATGAAATATGTATTGGAATGAATACTAAGTGGGATAAGCGTGATTCTCAACGGAAACAAATATGTCAGGCTATGACTTTGGCTTACAGAGAAGCCCCATTGCATGTTAGCTCAGTGCAGATGTTGGAGTGCTTCCACACGGTGTCTTATTGCACAAAACATCTATGTTGAGACTGCTTTAAAGAGGAATTTGGCACCCTTTGATTTCCCCTTTTAAAAAGAGGGTGGGCAGGGAGCTGTCATGGTCTCCCAGGGAAGGACAGAGTGCTGATGTTGGCTTCAAGCCACAGAGATATCCAGGCTGGAACTGAAGTGTGTAGCATGTGTGCAAACAGTGACAGTCTTTTCTATGATAGTCTGTTACAGAAAGAAGGGAGGAGAGATGAAATATTTTCTGGAGCTCATTACCATTGTGACACACTGTAGGAAGAATGTGGCAGACCCTGAAAGGAGAAGCTGTGGGCCCAGTTTTACCTTGACTGTCATTTTCAGTTTGCCAAAGGCCGTAGAGTTGCACAGGACATAACAGAGGCAGTAACTTAGGATCCTGCAAGACACTACAATTCTGGAAGTGCAATGCAACTCCAGCACTAAGGTCTCTTATGGCCAGTGTGATGTTAAGGCTTGTAAAGGTCTCCAGCACAGTGGCCATAGTGATTCAGAGGACACGTGGCTCTGAATACATCTCCACTAAACAAGATGTCCTTGGAAATGAAACTCCAAGGCTCTTGTGCTCATGTTTATTAGTGGCCATGTATGGTTTTGGCCATAATCCTATGGTAACTATTACTATTAATCATATTACTATCGTATCCATCCAAAGCATCAGGGGAAGTTTTCCAGACAGATTAATCACTAATGAATTTATAATCTGGCTTTGATCCCTCATTCCTTTTGAATGCTTGTAGGTGGAGTTTACATGCCAAGATTTTCTGAATAATGAAGATGCTGCCTCTAAGGATCCTTTGGAATTAATTTTTCAAATTTGGAACTAATATGTAAGCTGAGCTCCCATGGTTGGTTTTTTCCTGATTGAACATCAAGAAGAAGGGACTTTGGCAAATTGTCCAGACATGCAGGCTTCTACAGGCTCTTACTGAAATAAAAAGCTACATTCTCTCTGCTTTTAGAGAAAGTCAGAGCAGACAGGTAGAAGAACTTGCAGTCATGAAGGCAGATGGAGTGCTATGGGAGGAGCTTGAGAAATGGCTCTTGAAAGTGACTGACAAAGGTTGAATCTCTAATCCTTACAGCACTGAAACCTTTTGCAATGTCAGCAGCATCTGACACCAAATATCCAGTAAATAATTAGTCAGCTTTGACACAGCAAAGTGTAAATCTCATTTCTGGTGAGGCATAAGTGTCAGAATACTGCCTGCACAATAGCCAAAGGCTGTGTAATTTGTAATTAAAAGCATTTAATTTAAGTTAATCTTCATTAGGAACATAATTATGTCCACACACAAATTGCTTCAATGTAATTGTCACAGTTGTAAATAACTAGTTATATTAACCAGCTTTTCTTCAGGATAAACTGGTTAAGTGATTATCAACTGTTTTAGAGCAAAAGCAGAGGGTGGCTGTTAGTGTATCTGTACCACGTGCGTGTTTGGAATTAGGCCAAACTCACTGTCCTTGCCCCTGCAAGTGCTGCAGAGAGTGGTACCAGCTTACAAATCCCTCATGGCTCCACATAAGCCATTGTGCAGAGATGGGAGAATATTGTCACAGTAATTCATTAGTTCAGTAATTTATTAGAACTTGGTTGTAGAGAAGCAGCGCAAATGGTCTCCCCCCTCAAAAATGGATAAAAAATTATTTTTTAAGGGGTATTTTAGTCTACAATAGCACTGGCTTGAGCCTTGTCCCTGTCTTGTAGGCATGAGAGTATATGGGAAAAGCCTGCCTCTATGAAGTTGCCATTTTTAATCAATGAAGTGTATATATGGACTTGGCTCTCCTGTTGCCCACAGGAGAACTGCACATTGCAGAAGCCTGGAGCTGTGTGCTATCAGCAATGTTCCTCTGGTGGAGATAGGTTAAAGTCTTCCACTGGTCAAGTGGCATCTACCAATAGATCACTGTAATTCTTTCCTGTGAGTCTCTTGATTGCTATGGGGATTTAGGGCCCAATCCAAGGCATGTTGAAGTCCATGGGGAATTTTCCCACTGAGCTCTGTATGATTGGAATAACATCTGCTGTAGATGAATGAAGAATGTAATATGTGTTGGGTTCTGCTGAGAGCAACCTGACCTGAATCCAGAGAGGTTGAGAGTGGCTCCTGCAAGACTTAGCTTGGAAAAGGAATTATTTAGTCTACTTCACTGTCTTAGGAAGTAACACTATGAAAGCGCTTCAGAAATTAAATAGCACTTGAGAGATGAGTAAAAATAGTCTTAAGTGGACGTGAATGCTTGAGATGGATGTCCTAGCAACATAGTTTAAAAGTAGAGGAGCTTTAAACTGTTGTCAATGCTCTTCCCAAATAATCTGCACTGTTACTGCTAATTGGCATAAGTCTTGCTTATAATACCCATAGCAGAGATTTGCACTGAATCCAATGCTAATCCTATAAACTGGTGAGTTTGATAAAGTGGGTTGCTCTGGGCATTGCTAATTTTATTTCCATGCTTCCACTTGCTTTCATTCCTTAACCCCCAAATGGCAAGCTTGTCTGTATATGGAAACAAAAGAGTAATAGTCATCTTATTAATGGCTATAACCATGAGTGGGAAATGACAATAAAATGAATACATAGATCATTTAAATAGGATGCCTTTTCTTGGGTGTTGGTATGATGGTACCTGCTAAAAAAGGTACCAGGTTCTCATCAGCACATGCAAAATTAAATCTAGTACAAGGAAATTCTATATTGAATGGTATTATTGTTTACATGGCTGGCTACTGTACCCCAGACCCCCAGTATGCAATACTGCTGCTTTTTGTATCTCATTGTCTTATTCATTTAAAAGAACACGTCACATTGAATTCAGCACCATATACAGTTATCAGAGCAGCCATCAAGCACTGATAGTGTATCTGGGGCTCAGACCTGCCCATGTGTTTCACAGGGTGTAGCACTTACCAGATTCAAAGACCAAACTCTGTCATTCCAGTGGATGAAACACCCCTCATCAGTATTAGAGGTGGGAAGGGCCCCTTGGGTCTCCTCAGAAATGTTCATGTAAGGCAAAATCAGAGTGTGCCACTGGAGCACAGTGGAACTGTTTACAATATTGATGCTTTAATTCAATATAGGTGAGCTAGGCACCTTATGGAGGATTACAAAAACAAAGGGTCAGGTTATAAGATAGGACTTCCCAGATTTCCATTTACACTCTGAAGGAATGAAAAATCTATTCAGGAGAAGACTGGAAACTTTATCTGCCGACTGCTGGCCTATATTTTACATCCAGTAGCCAGAATAATGCAAAAATCCACTTTTTATTAGAAGTCAATGTTTTACTGTGATACAGAGCTTAGTTATACGTCCACCTGGTAGTCCTTAAATAACTACCTATTGATACAGTGTGTGTTTGCTTCCAGTGAAGGAAGTCTGGATGCAAAATAGCATCTCACTATACTAGTAGTAACCAGAAGAGTCTGGTTTGCCTGTGGCTACCAGAAATCTCTGCACTGGAAAGCTGCCCAGTAACGTGCTTCTGAGCAGTGTGGTCCTGGGCTCGGGAAGAGCCCTGGACAGAACACCTTGTGTGGACCAAAGCAGTGATTTCCATGGTCAGAACTCAACCAACAAAAACTGTGATTTAATGCAACACACTAAAGAGGCAGTGGCTGGATCTACAGATCAGATCAGATAATTGAGGAAAATGGTCAGCATACTTCTCTGTAAAAGTTTTTACATATAAGTCAGCCTGGCTAAGCAGATTTAATACTTGTCCAAGTATTAAAAAGAAGTGGAAATCAGTTGCAGAGAAAAATATACCATTATCTAAGGCTAATTTTCTTCTAGGCAGCTAGAGCTAGTTTTTTATTTTGTCCGAGAAAACTGCCTTGGAACAAAAACAATACAATGGTGTGGATTGTGTATTCTCTTGAGGAAAGAAACAAAATATTTAGCCTGTACTGCAAAGGAAAAACAGAGTCAAATTTTAAAACTGACATCAGCATGTTGGAGTTCAAGACAGCACAGCAAAATGCTTGTTAAATCATTCTAGTGTGCCAGTATCTTGGTAGATTTGATGTTCCAAGAATTGGCTGTACCAGCTAATTGTCAGGATATGATTTTTTAAATTATTTTTAAAGGATGCACATGTGTTGCCTTATTTGGTTACAGATGCTTTACTGCCTCTTGGTACAGAGGAAAAAATAAGGGAAAGAAAAAGGGTAGTTGATTTAGTACAGTGACATTTTAGTGAACTCTAGCACCACATTCCCTATGGAAATATGTATTCTGGACTAGACAGTATTTCTTCAGAGGCACCAATAAAAATACAGCACTCGTCTTGTTACAGTTACCTCTTTCCACTTACTCCTGCTGTCCCCTGCTTCAGGGAAGCTCTGTTTCTGTAGTTCTTCTTGAACACAAGTGGAATTGCAGACATTCAACATTTCTTAAAGCCCAGCCTGCACTGTTTGCACTAGATGTTTATGAGAGTGCTGGAGCAAATGGAAAGCATCCCACTGTGGGGACAGAGCTGATCTCCACGGGAGAGACTGATAGTGCTGGATTACCTGTCAAAAATGATCTGAGATGAAAGGGAAAAGGAGCAAAGGGAAGCTATAAAACATTTGAGGGGAAATAAATCAAGCAAAGTTTTAGAAATGCTGTCAGTATAATCAGGGAGTAAAGTCTGACTGATGTTTTGTAGAATTCATTTGACTTTGGTAGATTTGTACGAAGAGGCTTGTGTGTCAATACAGATTTGCACCTTTAGATTTTTTTTCATAACTGTATGTTCAGGTTTTATGCAGTGTCTCCAAATGAGGTTATGTATGAGCAGCTTTTCCACCATGAACAGACAGCAAGCCTTGCTTCTTTCTTGGTATCCACAACAAAATTTAAAAAGAAGACAACCCAAAACACATACGAAGATACCAGCTTTGCTGAATCTAACAAAGGGTTACTTAACATCCTTTTCTTTTAACTATAGGTGCAAAGTTACTGATCTCCAGAGTCATGATGAGGACTCAGAATTGGTGCTTTGACCCAGTGTTGTTGGGTGCTTAAGTGAGATCAGAAGCTGACTCAAAATCTGCAAGAAACAAGAAATACTTTCTTTTCTGCAGAGGTGAGGATCAGCAGGAAGGGTGCTCTGCATGGGCAGATGCCAGGCTCCTCTGTTTCACACCAGCAGAAAGGTTCCATTTATCATGGAACAGACAGAGTCATTGTAGAGGAGTGAAGGCTGGGGAAGAGCTGCGGAGCAAAGGATAGGTGAAAGGCTCATAAATTCATGCAGGATTGGAGAAAGGAAAAAATCCAGATGTGTTATTTCTGTGGTTCAAATAAGAAAAGGAGTACCCAATTATCCCAGAGACAGCGCACAAAGGGAATGTAAATGTGTACAACTATCTGCAACTGGCTGATCTGTGAGCTAATATAGTCACCTCTGCATCTGTAGAAGTGAAATTTACTATTTCTTAGAGATTGGGAAAGGAATAGATACAGTTCTGCTTGTCTCTGACTGTCTCCTGTTCCTCTTATCATCTGTCTCTTGGGGGAATCTCATAGCAATTAGTTTCTAATTGCTTCAGTAGTCTACAACTCCTTTTATGAGAAATGTCATCCAAATATAATGGTTCTTGCATTTTTCACAGAAGAAGGAATTTATTGCATCATATTTTAAAAAAACTCCTTTATGTTCCTCCTTCTTCTATCACTTTATATTTCAGAAATAGAGGTAAAATATTAAAATGGATTTTGTTTTTTAATCAGATACTCTTCTGCTGTTGTTTAATGCTGGTGATTCACCCCGATTACATTTATTATAATGATGTAATTTGAATGATACTCCCAAAATTAGTGTGGGCCCTTTAATACCTCTCCCAGGTGCCATTTGGTTGGGGCAAGAAGGTTTTAGCCTTCTGCCTTTCGGAATCTCCCTAGTAAATCAACTGCATTGTGGGATCATCTCCAAACGAAATTTGCTTGCTACACAGCAGCAAGGAGACGTGATAGGATTATAAAACAGGACTATTTTTCACTGCAGAAATACTTGAACTCACTCCAGACAATTATGCAGCCTGCCATTTTACACATCATCTATTTCAGTATTCCTGCATCAATTATTCCATTAACATCACTGCATGCTAAGCTAGAACTTGTCATTGGTCCTGCAGACATGAGAAGGATGGAATATAATTAAAACTAAAAAGAAAAAAAGAAAAAAAAGAGGCAATTCCATGGGAGAGGCTTGGGAATATTCATTTCAGCAGCCTCACTGCATGTTATGTACAAGGTATTTTTATCTCACAGCCTGCTTAGCATTGTTAATTTCTACCCTAATATGGTTTAGCTCAGGACATAATGCTGAATTTTCCATTGCTCTCTTAGCTGTCAACTGAATTGAAAAGACTTGTTAAGTAGAAAAAAAAAATAATAGCTTTTTTCAGAGATTAAAAGAAATAAGGGTGAAAACAAAATTGTTCCGATAGGGAGGGCATATGCATTTGCTGTAAATGCAGGAAAACTCCCAAAATACAATGTTCAGAATTACAGTTAAGGAAGAAATTCTAACTCCCTGAAAGAACAGCTTGATAGCAATTCTTGCTTCCCTTTAGATTTAATGTAGCAATTTAATTTTTAAAGGACACAATTTTTAATTCCCACTAATCTCCAGAATTAACTATGTAATAAAGATCCTTGCAAACATTGAAATTTAACTATCCAAAATGTCTTTAGGAGCCTTTACAGAATATTTCAGCAATTGATAAACAGCTTTGATGCTGTGAGTGGAGTGAAATGCAAAGCTAGTGTTAATTAGAGAACTGGTTGCATCTTCTCCTCTTCTTCAGGCATTAGGCTGACTTGGCTCCATGGGCTGCAAATGAAGTTACATTGTTGGAGAGGACAGGATGGTTTGTTCATTGTCAGGTTTGGAGATGCATATTAGGAAGGATAACTTGAAGGTTTGAATACTTCATGCTTGTGTCTCTTTGCCATTGATAGTATGAACTAAAAACTTTAGCATTTCAACATGTCCTTTGATGAGAAAGTGGTTTTGGTTTTGCAGATGTTGAGCAAAACAAAAGAGGACCAGTACAAAATATGTAGTGTTGCTTGACCTTGGCTGTGTAGTCATGCTACTTCCCAAGTCTCTGATGCTCTTTTGTAGTCCAAAACTACTGCTTCCTCTCAAGAGTGATGATGGGAGAACTATTAGGAAGAATAGTTTGACGTTTCTCTGAATTCTTCTGTTTGGGAGCAATTACTGCTGGAATTGTTTCCTTTCATAGTCTTAATCTGCCACCTAGAATTTTTTGGTTTATAGTTTTCTGACTGGAGAAAGGATAGTCTTTTATATATTGGTGTTGATGGCTGTGCTCCTTGTGTCCCCAAACTGCACCGCACATTTATCCTCAGCCCAATACCCTCATGAGTGCAAGAGCAAGCCTTTCTTCTAGGTAAAAAGAATCAACAGCCTGAATATCTGTTTCATAGTTCCTGAATATGTATAAGGAACGTGGATAACAAACTAACCTTTCTTCCAGAGGCTAATTGGATTTCACACCCTTAGGAAGCAACACTGACTCACCAGATATAGTAATTCAGCTTTAACATTCCTACTGGGTAGCTTGGCTATTGACCTTTCCCCCCTTGCTCTTTATTGTATTCTATTTCAAAATTATCCGTTCCCAATATTAAATAAACAGGCACCTTGTGCTGCAGTCCTTTGAGAACAGTGTTTCTTCATGCATGAAGTCTCACAAGCTGCTGTGCACACACGTGCATGAATATTTCTTATTCTATTTAAATAAGCATCACAAATGCTTCTTATAGAAATAACGTATATTGGTCTGAAGCTGGTGTCCCTGCTCTGGTTTAGTCACTTTATCACAAAATAGTCCAAGTGGACATGAAGCACTCATAATCAGCCTACTGTAGTTATGCAGCCTAATAAGGAGTATCTGCATTTTTCATCTGTAAAAGGTGCAAAAATTCCCTCTTGCACCAAATAAAACACTTGATCATACTGACTTGCCCAGAATGCTCTCTTCTGAAGGTAAGAAAGAAAGAAAAAAATCTCTACAGAAGAGCAGAATTTAATTGTTTCAATCAAACTGTGTAGGCTTAAATGCAAGGCGGGTCTCTCCATGAATACAAGAAAAAGTTGGGATCTCTGAATAATGTTTCAAGGAATGGAAATCTCACCTCATGTTTTTCTTGAGAAGTCAAATTATGGGCTGAAAAGCTAAATGGTGGAGATTGTTTTTCCTGCCCTTTCTGATGGCTCATTGCAAACACAGTAGTAAGGGGATAGCTTGACTCTGGTCTTGCCAGGTTTCCACGTGGATGTTTGGTGGCATGGGAGAGCAGAGATGGAAGAGCAGGTGACAGAGGTCCCTTCCCTTACTGCTGGGTAGCTCAGAGAAGGGCTTTGGAAAGTATAATTGTACATACTTCCATGGCAAAGGGCTGGGCATGCAAGAATGCTCCTGATTCACTTTTAATGTAAATGTCTGTGCTATTTCTGCTCATCTTTCTATTACTTATCCATTTTATGCAGTATTTTTTCATAAAAGTGGAGAAGTAATTCTCTTTCTGTGAATGCAAATGTGGAATCCATTGAGTGGGTGTGTGCATACTTAAAAGAAATAATTGAATCCAAACATCTCTTATTTTTAAATACAGGAAACCAGAATCTAATAAAATGTAAATCAGTTCAGTCTCTGCTTTGGGCTTGCAGTCTTCATACTGTTAAAAAGATATATGCAGTAAGTGTTGTGCATTCCAATATCAACATCTTTCTTTTCCATGATATCTCTTTAACCCCTTAAGTCTTCTGAAATCTTTTTCCTTCTGGATGTGTGGTGAAGAGCTTGTCCAAGCTGAGAAAGCAGTTCACTTAAAGTCTGCTCTGTTCATTAATTCTCGACATTCACTCTTGCACATGACCTTGCTGAGTCTTCCTGTGGAGAAGTCCGTATGTGTTTGGTTTATGTACTGTGCTTCATTGATTGCAAACATCCAACTGATTAATTGTAAAGCACAGTTGCCTTTGTGATTTAGGACCTGGGCTTCTCAGAGCTGAAATAAACATACCACTGCCAGTTTGACTTGGGGTGCAAGTTCTGGAGTATAAATAAGTCCATCAGATTTCTGGTTTGAATTAAAACAGATTTAAACAGATTTTAGTTACTTTCTCAGCTCAGTTAACTCTCAGTGCCTGTCTAGCTGCTGGTCTGACTTCCTTAGCTCCAACTAGTATCTAGTGCTGAAAGAGAAAGGATATGAGCCGGCATCTAAAATACGTTAATTGTCTTTAGCTAACAGATGCTCTGATGTGTTCAATTTTAGAACATTAAAGCAACTTAGAAAATAAGAGCGTGTCTTAATTCAGTTCTGTTCTTAATAGGCTTTTTCTGTATGTGGCATGCAGATTGTCTTCTGTGGTCCTTTTGGCCTTAAAGCAAGCTGTTTCTGAAGACATTTTTTTCCCCCATTCTAAGCTCTGGAAGCCTACAGGCTAATGAAGTGTCATGATTTAAAGAAATAAAAGGCACGTTTCTTTGTGTGTAACCATTAGATCTGCAGAAACTTAGGGAACAGTTTGAAGCTACCTATGTACATCAGCACGTATGGCTCTCTGTTCTGCTAAGTACTTAAAGAGGGAGCGACATTCCAGAGAGAACAGTTAACAAAGTCGTTGTGACTGGCAGAGAGGAGCTGAGGAAGAAGCCTTGCACTTATCCTCAGACTTGTGCAGAGTCAAGCAGCTGGTTAAAGATGACAGTCCCCGAGACAGAAGACGTTCAGCCTGCTGGCCACTAAAGTAGAGGTTTTTCCTCTTTCCATGACACAAGAAAGAGATGGAAAGCCTGGAACAGGACTGTGTACATAAATCACTGTTCTGAATAATCACTAGCTACAGTGTCTGATAATTTATCATTCAGCCTCATCCGGCTCCATCAGCTAAAAATAGGCACCTCTGATAAAGACATTTCTGAGAAAGGTGAAAAAGACAGTTCAGTTAACCCTCTTGGTGATGTATTCCTCTTCAGAGATGAGCTCTGTCATCTTCTTGGCAAATAGTGATGGCCAATCCAGGCTACCAGAGGCCTCCTGCTAAAGTGGCAGCCACCAGAGCTGCAAGAGCTTGATCCAGCAGTGAAAGCAGCAGCCATGTGGCTGGAGCTGAGTTACTGCTCTGAGGATGTTCATGTTTGTGGAGAGTGACAGTGAGGGTGACCCATTGGCCACGCAGACAGATTCTGCAGATTATGAAAGGGAACCAAAGAAGCTGATTAATCATAACACCCTTTTAAAGCAACAGGAGGTTCTGCACTGGTAGGTGATTCAGACTGAAGCTTAAGACCTCAGGATTTTGATTTCTAATTATTTTCAATTATTCATTTCTTAACGAATTAAAATTTTTAAATACTGCTGCTGCCTCCTGTAGGATGGTAGAAATAGGCAGTTTTTCACAGCTGTGCAGGTATGTATCCTGCCTATTGACTGCTCCTTTTCCAGGTCAACTCAGAACATCTGTAACATCACAGGTATTTCAGCAAGCTGTGAGCTCACATCCAGAGAGATGCCTGAGGCAAGCTCCATTTTGTCAAAATCCTAAAAAACGCTTAGTTCTACAACTGCTGTATTAAAATGAACAAGAAGGCTCAGCATCTCTCAGAAGGACCTATCTTCCCTTCCTGCTATTAAATTTGCTGCAGCAGGCACTAATGGACTGTCACTGCATAAATCCCCTCTTGGAAATCCTAGCTATATTGTCCTCTCAGGGAAGGTTTTTCTAATATAAGCAGAGAAGGATTTCATTTAACGAGAAAAGAAACCAAGCTTAATGAAAACCTAAGGAATTGCAAACAGTTTTGTACTCCCTAAGATCTGCTAATCTTTACCAACTTCTATTTCTTTTGCAATATATATTCTGAAACTTAAAAAAAAAAATCAAACCTTGACACAAAAGAAAATTTTACCATCAAATCTTTTAGAAATAATTTTGTTCTAAGAAATAAATTTGTGCCTCATCAACTGGAGTATGAGCATTTAACTTCCTTCTTTGGAATTGCTTAAGCTACAGAAATTGGAGAGAAAACATTTCATGCTGTATGATCCTTTTAAAGTCAATATTGTCCTTAATCCTGATTTTCAAATTAAATATTATCCTCCTTTAAGCAAGTGCATGCACATATACCTTGAAAATCAATGCTCTTTATCCTGTCTACTGTAACTATATACACAAGTTTAATTTTTGTTATAAATAATGTTTGTAGGCTTAAAAATGAAAAAAGACTAAAAACTTACTAACTGAATAGTTTCTGATGTCATTGCTAAGGGTGCATAAGTCACCAACAAAATTACTGTTTTCATGTAGCAGCAGAGGTCCTTGCACTAAGCAGGCTGCTATTGCTTTCTGTCTTGTGCTTTCATAAACTTACAGCTAAGAGCAAAATACAGCATGGGAAACCAGTCATTTCCAGGTTATCAGCCACGGTCAATTTTTGTTGATGTGAACTTTCTTTCAGAGTTTTCCTGGTGTTCCAGACTAATTATCAGATATAATTAGAATAGTAGATTAGAGTAAGCTTAGGCAGAACATAAAATTTCAAAACAGTCCAGGCTGCTTGGGTTATTCTGGACAGACTGAAAACCCCTAAAACAATTAATGCAGGGTAGAGATTTGCTTGTCAAGAGCAACTCTGAAATGTTCCATACTGGCTAATAAGGTCTTGAACCAGCTATCCCAGCAGAGCACACCATGATTCTGCTTCCCAGCTTGTGTCTTCTTCAGCTTCATGTCCTTCAGGGATGACCATATCATGGGCTTTCTTTCCAGTTGCTTTATGTAGACGGCAATACAAACAGGGCATCTTTTGGGGATGTTCTGGAATGATCAAGGATTTAAGTTTAATAAACAAAAGGTAAATAGAAAATACCACACACATGGTGAACATAAACAACATAGCTAAAACGACATAATACATTTTGCCCTCTTTAATGAGAGTGGGGTTGATTTTCTGTCTTTTCTAACATGTTGTGGTGAGTTCTTAATTGTGGAAGTTACAGCAGGAAAAAAAAGGGAAGAAAAAAAAGCAAATACAGAGTTATTGTTTCCTGAAAATTAGAAGCTCAAGAAGTAGATGATCTAATTTCTTTACCAGCCTCAAGTACTCCTCCAGCCAGATGTTCACAATTATAAAATACACATTATAACCTACTACCTGAAGGGACAAGAATGCGGCAAAGTGAATTGCAAGTGTCTCTGCTGGACATGTAACCAGGTTTCTATCTTTGTGCATGCTGGTAGTTTTCCATCTTATTTGGACCCTTGATTCCAAACTTGAGGCTTTCTTGGTTGCCTGAACTTCCTTTGTGCTTGTGGTGGCTGTGGGGAGTTCAAGGACAAAATATACACTTTTATTTATGACCTGGAGACAATGAAAACACCTGTGGATTCTTTCTGATTTAATCTAAAAGGCTGGGACATTTCTGAACCCTTATGCTGTGATCTAGCATTGCACTGTGTTTACCTATACAGTGGTTTCTGCACTGGAGGGTGAGCTGAGCAACCTATTAGTCTTTTCGTGGCATAAATATAGTACTTAGCATTCAAATGGCAACTTGTGTATTGAGCCAAACCCAATTATTTGCAAATGAATCAGTGCATCCTCCGGGGGAGGACTGTAATACCAAGTGCTGGTTTGAAATATCATACTTCTGTGGGAGAATTCTCTATAGGTAACGTGTTAACTATTCTCCATCTAATTTTAAGCAAAGAAAAATTGGAATTCACTGGTTTGCAAAGAAAATTCTACCTTTTTCTACATCTATTTTGAAAGCCATGCCTATGGAAAAGCAAGGTTTTCACTGAAGTTTGGCATCTTAACCAGAGCGTGCACTCTTAGGCACTGCTTTAATTATACATTATCTTAACCACTGTAAAATACTGAGCCTTATTAAGATAGCCAAAAGCCTTCTTTACAGTTGATTTATTAGAGCTTGAAATTAACTTTTCACAATCCAGCTCAAAGGGATCAGTAGATGTGGAAATTCAGCTCTGTCTACAAACAAGTTTCCCCACAGCGATCTCCCATGCTCTCTCCTGTCCCTTGCAATGCATCTCCCCTCTGTTAAGACCCCAGTGCTCAGACATGGCAACACTGGGCATCAGCTCTCAGCCTGACACCTCTGTTCTCAATGTCAGTGCTAATCTTAACAGTTGCTGGGGAATGATCTCCTGAAAAAACATAACTTTAAAAAACCCACATTTACCCTGGGCTCACCCAGGTGCTCAGATCTGTCGTGGGAGGGCTGCACCAGGCTGGCTGATGCAAATGTTGTTCCACTCTGGTGTGTTTGCAGATGAGTATTGTATGGAAAAAAATTAAATAGGACCCTCTAGCTGCTTAGAGAGCTGAGTTGTCCACCAGTCAGTGAGATTATATTGCTCAGTCAGCAGGGAGGACAGTGTCATATGGTAATTTCATCCTATACTTCATTTCCCAGCTAATTACAGAGAAGTAGGAGAACGGAAGACAAAGACACAAGCCTGATGTGCCCTTGTGTCCCTTTGAATAAGATTTATCAATAGGAAATGCTTTTCAAAGTTGTTAGAGCTTCCTCACTTTTCTTTGTTCCTTTACCTAATCAGGTATTTTGCTTGTTTTTTTGTGATGAATATTGGTTGTACACCTATTGATTTTGTTAAAATGTTGTTCAAAAAACAAGTCCATCATCTTTAGAGTAGTACAGATGTCTGCCAGTTGAGTACAGGGATCAGCTCCCAGTACAATGGCATTTTAAACTTTACTCCTGATAGCATGCTTCCATGCCATACCTCACAATATTTGCAAGGTAGTTGGGATTTTTCTCTCTCTCTTTTTTTAATTACACCTTTACGCTTGGCTTGCCCAGAGAAGTTGAGTGTTGTGCACCAGGCTCGCAGGGAGTAGGACTGAATTAGCATGGGACAGGGGAACAGTGGAAAGGCAGCTCCCTCCTGTTTAAATTAAAACTAAGCCACATCAGAATGTTGCCAATTAAAAATAAACTGAATGACTTTGCTCTCTCTGTAGGTGACCTGTCTCCACGATTTCTTTGGGGATGATGATGTGTTTATCGCCTGTGGTCCAGAAAAATTCCGCTATGCACAGGATGACTTTTCGCTGGATGAAAGCGGTAACATCAAACACACACTGCTCTCCAGTCTGTTTTTATTTGATTTGCTTGTATCAGATAAGAATGCTGCTTTTGTTCTGTTTTTAAGACCTAGTGAATGGAATTCAGCATCCTTTTGTGATACTATTCTGGTCAGCAAATACTGTAATTGGGCAAATACTGACTGAGGTAGCCTGAGTCAGAATAAATGGACTCCTACACCATTTGACACATACTGCCCAATCTGGTGGTGGATATCCTTTCCATTTTGCAGTCAGATAGGTATATTTTTTCTTGAGAACTAAACAGTAGAAGGTCTCTTGCCCTCAGGTACACACGTGAATATTAAAAAATGGGAACAAGGACATTTAGAAGAAAAATCACCTGCTCCAGTGCTTTATTCTGTTGGTTCAGAAACCAGGGCAGTAATTCCCTGTTTAGGGAGTGGACGGGGGCAGCACTTTATTTGTCCTTGTTACAACTGCAAGCACAGATCTGTGATGATGTGAGTCTGTATGATCAATTAAGCCATGAAATCTTTGATTTCACAGAATACCCAGAGCTTGTTTGTAGGAGTTACCCCCTACTCCACCTGGCAACTTCAGACCCCAACAGTGCAGGCTGTCTGCTGGTGCCAGGGAGTGCAGGAAGAGTAAATTAATGTAACTTTGACCATTTAAACTAGAAGAAAATGTGGTCTCAAACACTCAGGCTCATTTCCTAAAGCTCTAGGTATCCTGTATAAGGAACAGGAGCCCTGTGCTGTCTTACATGCTACAAACTGACTCACCATTGAAGACCAAAAAGGACTTTTGCTGTTTACTAGGAAGTCAAGCAGCTTCTAATCTTCAAACACTGTATTTTTATTACTGCTTTGCAAGCCTGGTTTTATTTGATGCTGGTACTTCTGACTTGTGTACTCCAGATGAACCCATTTGATGGTCTTGGGTAATTCAAATAAAGTTTCTGAGGTTCAGCTGAAACTTTGCAGGCAGAGAATAAAGCCTGTGTCAGGCTGGGAAAGTGATCTGTAACCTGAGCTTCATATTTTTTTTAACACTCGGTAGTTGAGTCAGCTCCATGGGGAGTTCCACACTGTAAAACAGTTTGGATGCAATCCTAGCAGAACAACTTGATGGGAAGCCCAGCTCTCTGCCTATGCTCCTGGTTACTACTGAATTTTCCAGCTTGGATTTGTCTCACAAAAATAAGCCAAGCCTGTTGTTGGGAAGGCACTGAGAAACTGCAGCTCCCAGTGGTATTTTCAGGGAACCTTAGGGGTGCCCTGCACCTCTCAAGAGGCAGACGAGGAGCTCTTAGCCAGCAGTGTTTTCCCATTATACACCCATCATCCTTCTTTGTTAGGAGTCAGATGCTGCAAGAAGACTGTGAGTCCTGAGCATTTTGCAGATGAATGTCACTTATTAAAATCTCCTCTGTCATGGGGTACTTTTTCTTGCCTCTTTGGATGACATGCATTTGGATTGCCAGTTATTATGTTCACTCTGGCAGGACATCAGGAAACAAAATGAGAAATAGCACAAGAGAGAATTATGTCATCTTTTTTTCCTCCTGACTGCCCACCACAGCTTCCACCCTGTAATCCCTGCTGCTGAGCACCTTCCAGATTATGTTGGTTTGTCTCACTCATACCCACTGGTTTCAGCATCAGCTCACGGAAATGTCACATCCCAGTGATGTTTAGAGGCCTGTTGACAATAACTTTGGCATAGTCGGGTTTCCACCTTTAGAGCCTTGTTTCAGGATGTGATCAGAGATTGTCTCTAGTGTACTGTCACTTGCCAAGGGCTGAGCTAGAGGAAATCTTCCTAGTCAGCCTTTCTGTGCTGGAAAATGCAAAGCTGAGTTTCTTTTCAAGGAATTGCTCCCCTGGGAAGAAAACAAGTTTGAAAGCTCTTGAAAAGACACAACTAAAATTATGTTAACTTTTTAGGTTTATTTTTTTAGGGAGAAATTCAGGTGACTAAACATAGATGTCTGACATCCTTTGAGACCCCCCTTGGCTTCTGAGATACCCATGTGATATATGATTGACAGATATCACACGGGGGCACTAGGAGACCCAGTCTGCTCTGGGAGGCTGTATTCCAGTGTGTCTCTCAGAGCTTTCAGTGCCCATGGCTGTGCAAAAAATCACGCTCTAAGATGGAAAGGTTGCACTGTTTTTGTTAAACAGCTGTATGAAAGAGCCTTGAAAAACACTGCTTCTACAGTGGCTGGAGATTATTTCCCCCCATGTTTTGGCTTGGCTGGTTAACACCAGGAGCAGTCATTTGCCCACTCTCCCTAGTGGCTATTTCACAGTGCCTCATCAAACACCGTATTCTTTAGTATCAAGGAGGAATAGTCTACCTTCCACACCTCCCCCTCCCAGTCATTACTGGTCTTAATGTGTAAACAATTCAGGCTCTATCAGTGCTGCAGCCATACAAGCCTTTCTGTGGCATCATCTATGAGAAATCAAGTATCTTTGAAAAAACAAATCACACAACTTTTTCTATCCCTGATTTACAGTTTCCAAAATCCATTTAGCAGGAGAGAGAATAAACTCACTGTAGTGTGTTTACTACTGTGCAGTACCCCTGGAGCACAGGTCATCCCTTTCTCATATTGTTGTACTGCATGACCCAACTCTCTTCCAAACCATCTGGAAGAAGAGACTGACTCTTGACTGTCTGAGAATGAGGAAAGCCTGGGGAAAAATTTAGGGCAATTACATTTTCATAGAAATACTAATATATAAATAAATAACACATACATTTAGGTCAGACAACTTGCTTTCGGTTGACCAATTATTTAGCTGCTCTGTGCTGCCTTAGTTGATCCCCATTAGGGAATCCAGTCAATGGAGTCCTCAGTCCAGCCTATGCATGCTGAATTGAACTTTTCCATATAAAACTGTATGTGGAACATCTAATTCACATATGTAAAAATGGCCTGCTTTTCATGTCTCGGTGAGGACAATCTGTTGTAGGAAATGAGCTAAGACCAGTTAGCATTTGATAAAAAGGAAATCCCCTTTTTATTGCTTTCTTTTTAACTGGGTTAAGTTCATAACTTGAGGGGTGGAAAGTGAGTTTTCTGTTAGCTCTCAATGTAAATAAACCCTGATTTTAAAGATCTGGAATGCCTGAAATACTGGAGCAAACAGAGGTTTGTTAGCATTTCAGTTCCCTTCTGCGGGACACTGTATATCTTGTTTACATTTTCCACTCTTCCTGGCTTGTTTATTAAGAAAACACAGTTGGGGTTCTCATCTGCTCATGTCTTTTAAGTACATAAATCAACTAGACTTGTTTATACAAACCTTTCTGAAGTGAGTGGCCAGGACAGAGGACATGTTTTGTAAAACCATTTTGTCTTCTTTGCTTTCTGCATCTGAAAAGTTGCAGCTTGTTGAAACCACAGAACAGGTTGATTCAGGCTGGGTGAAAGCCTCCTGGAGCAGATGTCCTGTCTGCCACTTAGAGACCTTTACATCATGCCATGAGCTGTTTGCTGCCTTTCTGCACCTGGATGAATTGCACTTATCATTCTTACTACTAGGTCTTCATGCAAGGGTTACAGCAAATTAACTGATTCTTCCCTCAGTCAGTGTTGGCCATTTTCATTGTGCTCCCTAGTTGTGAGAATGAAGGCAAGGGGAAGGGCAGAAAACCTTTAGTAGGACACAGGTATGGAAATGGGCCCTGCTAGGGAGCCAGCCTGACCTTAACATACACAGTCTCTGCACCTTCTCCAGAGAAGTAAAGCTGTTCTTTTTGCTCTCCCCCTAAGAAGTCTTTGCCCTGAATCAAATGTAGAGATATCAGCTTTTCCCTTATCGCTGATGTTTTCTCCAGCACTTTGGAGACAAAGCAAGAAGCTGCCCATGGGTGTTCCATAGGCAGTGAAAGTGTAGGCAGGGACATGACCATGGTTGCTGTCTCTTTCCTCAGAGTGCCGGGTGATGAAAGGGAGCCCTGCAGCTGCCACGGGCAGTAAGTCCTCTCCCACCCCTCAGAAGAGCTCAGCAAAGAGCCCAGCCCCCATGCGCCGGAGCAAGTCTCCAGCCGATTCAGGTAACCATCAAGATGGTGAGTGATTTTTTTTTTTTCTAGTGTCTGAATATTAATTGTGCTTAAGAGAAAACCATCTATTTTGTGTCTTTGGATACACTGGCCTTGGGTGTTGCATATGAAAACTCATTTTTTAAAAACAAGAAGCTGGTGATGTGTAGGGGGGCATTTAATAATTATTGGAGAAGAATTCTCTGGTCGGTTAAGTGCAGTTGAGGCTTTAGGTCAAACCACTCACAGTCTCACAGCCTCCTGCACCAATAAAAGTTTAAAAGAAGTTTCTATTTCCCAGGCAGGAAATCAAGGCCCTGGTGCTCCCATGTGTTCCCTACAGATACAGACTGATTTAGAATAACCTCCTGTGCAACGCAAACGTTAATTATTGTACAGGTCAGAAGTGTCCCCTTCTAATCATTATTTAACAAAGACCGGTGACCTTGCAATTGGAGAACTGGTGATGGTTTTATTGATGTGATACTGAGACATTCATTCTCTAATAGAAGAGAAGGAAAATGAGAATCCTGTTGTGGTGCAGCAGCTGGCACTATTGGAAATGCCTCCCTCCCTCTTCAGCAGCAAGTGGATTAGTGATGTAGCACATCAGAGAGCTTCAGAGCCTATAAATGAAAGACTCGGCTGAATATTCCACTTCTGGTAACTGATAGTTTTTAGAGTCATGACAGAGAGGGTGGATCTCCAGGCGTGTCATCTGTCTGCCTGGTTTTTTCTAAAAGAAAACCAGACATGACCTTTCACTCAAATGGCCAAATCACCAAATAAGCACTTCAAGATTTTATGAGAGTTTCATTGCTTAAAATCAAGTGACCCACAGTATTAATACAGGTGATAGAAAACAGAAATTGCTTTTCACCTTCACAGTAGCATACTGCACGTGACACCACACAACAGTTGACTATCAATAGATACTGCATTACTGGATAATAAATTCTCATGACAGTATTTGAAAATACTTTCCTCAGGAAGGCATTAATTTGCTTAAGGTCTCTTGATGTTCTGCAGCTACTTTCAGAAACAATGTGATATTGGCTAGCACATGCCATGACTCTGATTTTTAAGATACAGAGTTCATTCATAGAGTTTCCCTTCAAGATTCTAGTGTGGGCTGTTCTTCAATTCAGGCTTGCTATCATCCATAAACCTTTTACAATCCCAAATGCATGGTCAAGATGTGTAGGTACATTGAAGACGTGATGGAAAATATGCTGTTGATTTATAAAAAAAGCACAAAGACAACTCCCATTCAATGATCTGGGCATCAGCTCATGCATGAGTTGTGAAACGTCATTTAAAGCTTCTCCATGAGCATCAGGTGCTAATTACTGTCAGACCTAGACTTCATTGCATGAACATACAGTCTAATGTGAAATGGCAACTATTGTGTTCCTGATTTTAACTGATTGAATGACTCACAGGAAGAAAATGGTGAGTCATCTGATGATGTTTAATGAACACAGTTAGCAGAGCCTTTGAGAAGGAGATTAAAATAACCAGAAATGCTGAACAATAGACAGATTCTGGATTTAAGGCCAGTAATGAAGGACAAATCAGGTTTCTTTAATCCATCTAGACAAGGGTCATTTGTACTTTCCTGTGATTTCAGTGCTGAAAAAATGGCAGCCTGTCCTGCTTAATGAGAATAAAAAATAACAGATCTCTCTCAGCACTGGAAAAGTAATAAAATACAGTTGTTTTCTCAGGATAGAGAGAAAAAAAGAATATCATCTTGTGTTCTTGTCCCTTGAATTCATAATAAAGAAAGTGGGTCTACACATGGCTTGTGTAAGTGATCAGAGTCAACATTTACATATAAACACTCCACAGGCTTAGCTGGATTTTGAAGTTACCACATTAAAAAGGTAAGGAATGCTGAATGAAGCCTGATTAATAAAAGATGATCCGACCCTTTTTTTTTTCCAGCTTTCTCACCTATTTCATTTGTGAAAGGATTTTAAAGCAGTTTTATTTCAAGTATATTAAATATTTTTGCTATGTGTTTGATCTCCTACCTATATGTACTTTCTGTCTTTGCTGTCTTCTACTCTGCTACGGTTGCCATATCAAAACTTGGAATTTGGAATCCTTGATTCTATGCTATTAGTTTTTGTTCTTTTCCAGGTAGATTTCTGTTTCTTTTTTTCCCACTATAGTCTCTAAGGTCATTGTGACATATCTGGTCCTTGATGTAAATGCATATTCTGAAGTAAATCTTCATGCTTTTGAGTGAAGGAAGTCTGAACCCTCCTCATTGCAAGCACACAGTTACAGAAAAGGACAATATTTTCTTCTGTTTCTCATCCTTATTATTCCATTCCCTGTTAAAACAGATGGGAAAATGGTACATTATTTAGCAGCAGCAAAAATGAGAATGCAGTGGATTTCCATGTGGACCATGGTCTGCATGCAGTGCCCACAGACTCAGGCTCAAAGCAGATTGTGCACACAGAGCTGTGCCTCACTGCTTGGCAAGAGCTTTGATGCTGCCAGCAGGTAGTGGACAAAAGTAGGAAGTCACTGTTATAGCACAGAAAGAACAGAAAAAAAGTGCTTCAGTAGAGCTTGTTAGTGCTAGTTCTGAGGATATAATGTTGAGTGTTCAAATGTTGCATCCGCTTTCCCTACCATTCACTGTAGGAACATTTCTGATCTTTCTGTGTCAGCATAAATAAACCACTCCTCATTCAAAGCAGTGGAAAAGCTTTCTGCCCAAGCAGCAGCTGTCCTCCACACAGGCTGGGGGACTCGGGGGCTTGTGGTTTATTCCAGTCTCTTCCACTGACTCACTCTGTGGCTTTGAGTGCATCATTTAAGCTGTTCATGCCCTCTTTCCCAATGTATTGTCCAAGACAGCTATAACCAATCTGTATACTGAGCTCTGCAATCTCCCCATGGAATCATGTACAGAAAAGACCTTTGAGGCTCTTTATTTGGGGTTTTTTGAGCATTCTGAGGGCATTTGGAGAATAACATTGCTAGCACCGAAGCTGTTCTCTCAAAGAATGCCATAGACAAGAGACATCTTCAGCAGCAGAGTGGCTGCAGCATGTGCTCCAGCCCTTCCAACAGAGAAAAGCCACACTCCAGCATGGCCACCATCTACGGTCCAGTGGATCAGAGACTGACACACTCTCCAATGCATTCAGTCCTGCTGCACTACACTGTCAGGTTAGGCAAGTGAATGAACACAACTGAGTGGCCTGATGCTGCATTAGCCATTGCCATAGGCTGTGTAGATCCCCACCTAAGTGGATCTGTCAGCCTGGAAACTTTCTGTGTAGGGATCTGCCTTCTGTGCCAGCTGATCTCTTTGATACCCCTTACTCCTTCTGGTTTTGACTATGGGTTTAGTGATCTGCTTCTCAATGAGAAACGTAGATCCAGGTATAACTAGCTTTCTGGGAGAGCCATAGGGAGACCATACAGCTGGCTAGAGTCCAGTTTCCCCTGATGGCACCTAAAGCTTCGTTCCTGGCTGTGGTCTCTGTGGCCACCTCTAAGCCAGAACAACAGCAGAATACAGAGGAAAATACATGTAGCAAGTCTTTAAATCTAGCACTGAACAAGAGGCAATTTCTAAGCCATTTAATTGCTCCTATCACCAGCTAGATGTGAACTGTAATGTATTATTTGACTTGTTTTGTTACAGCAGTCCTGGTAGTGAGCCATGTAAGTAAGTGGTCAGCTCCCATTCCAAAATAACAAGGCTTAACATGGAGCAATGAAGAACACACAGACAAAATATTTTGTTAAAAAACATCAGGACAGAAGGCCGTGCACAGAAGTGCAACCACACAGAGTGCCAGCTCCAGCTGCGGCCATTCGAGTTCACTGGTTGAACTGGTACCTTCTGCTGGAGGTAATTTGCCTCCTGCCTAGATGTGTCGTGGCCTCACTCTGAAAAGCTCAATTTCCTCTAGGCAGCCAGAGCCCTTCAGCTGCAAGGATATTAAAAAAATGACATAGCTAATCCACAGAAATGTGTTGAACACAGTTTTCTTGGCATGGTACTTTTATCTCTTTATTTACCATACAGTCATTTAAATGAATGAATGAAAACAAAATTAGTGAAATAAGAAATGTCTTTCTATAAGCAGATGGTAACAGACCACAGTCCTTATATTCCCAAGGGGAATCCTTTCTTCCTTCTTTCATTAACCCCAGACCCATATATATACCTTCTCAGCAATGCCAGTGTGTTTCTGTTTGATCCAGCTATTCCTCCAGACACTATGCTGATCATTCCATCATGGGCTGTTTTCACCTCTTGGTTCAATTTGACTAGAAGGCCCTGGCTGCTGGAAAACTGGGCATAAAGAGATCAATCTTTGTGGTGCTGCTTTGGTCCATGAGCTTTAAATGCATTGGGTCAGCATGACGTTTGGCAAAATATCTTTAACAGAACACTCCAATGAGAAATCAAACCAAACCAAAGACAGAGTTAAATCTCAGGGGAGAAATACAGGGGATAAAACAGTGATGTAATTTGATGTAACTTCTTTGTTATAAAAATATAATTTATCTTACAGTAACTCACATAACAAACAAAGGTTCAGTTGTATAAATACATGTGCTGTGATAGGAAAGTTTATGATTTTTAAAATCAGTGTGACCTTAGTCCTCTGTAGTACAGAGGTACAGATACCTCAGCTGAAATGTGACAGTGTCTTTCCCCAGCTTGGCCTTCATTTGGCTTGGGGAGCCCATAAAGAGGGCTCTGAGGCGCTGCTGCAGGACTTTAATTTCTCAGTCCTTTAATAGAAGGGTTTGGACAGAAGGACAAAAGCATATTCACAAGGCAGCAGCAATTAGCAAAACAGATACAGAGCGTCAGTCTGTCCTGACTGCAGATCTGGCTCCCTGGGGTCATTATATATGAATGTGTTAAAAAGGCAGCAGATGTCTTTTGGATTGCACACACGACAGAGCAGCTTGTAATCCCACTTGGCTTCCTTACATTCTGCTAGCTGACTATCCACAGCTCACATCCAGCAGAGAGATCACTCTCACGAGATGTGATGAGAAAAGGGTGCCAGCGCTGCAGAGCTGAGTGCTTGGAACCTAGGAGGTGCCCAAGTGAAGGGTGCCTATGCAATCTGAATTCTTCCACTCCAGAATAAAAACAACAATGGAGTCTTCATTTTTCTTACAGGCTCCCCTGTCCTGGAGGGCAGGATGGCCCATGCACACTAAATGAGCTCCTATTTCTACTTTTTTTTATGCTGTTCTTGTTTGGTTTGTTGCCTCTTTATTTCCTTGGTGACACTTCAAAACCTGGCCTGGAGACAAAACTATCCATGTATTTCATGGTTCTTTTTCTCATTCTTGTCATGTATGAGCATGTGCTCCTCAGACTAGGAACTCATCTGCAGAACCCTGAGAACCCCAATGGAGCAAGGACAATTCACCTTAATTTACAAATCAATAGAAAAAGAGAGATCTCCACACAGTTTGAGCACTTGCTGTAATCCTTGGGCCCTGCTTTTTCCAGTTCTGTTCATTGAGAGAAACATGAGTTAAAAGATGGACCTCATTCACCTCATCTACAGGTCTCAGTGCTTATCATTGCTAGAAATTCAGATCCAGAGTCTCAGTCATCTAAGCAAACCTGAGCAACACTCAAGGAGGAATTTGGCAAAATATCTCTGGGAGAAGCAGGGAGAGATTTCAGTTTATCTGGATCTCTTGTAGCCATCTCAAGCATGACATTATACTACACTCTCCATCTTTCCTCTCATTTGCTGGGCAAGCCTGATTTATCTGCCAAATATAAATTGCCTTGTGCACTGAGGGAGGGAAGGATCCAGTGAAACCAAGTTGTGCATGTGTTCATGCAATTAAAGGATGTGTCATATGCACAAAGGGGCTTTAAGGTAAATTGAGGTTGCAAAGCAAATACAATAACACAAGTAAGGCATAAACCACAAACAATAACATGGTGGAAAAAGACCCAAATTAATTAAACTGAAAGCTGATTATAGAGAATGGTTTCCAACAGCCGAGTTTATGTGAGACATTCAGCTACCATAACTCATCTGCAGGTTTTAGAGGAGCAGCAGCATTATACACCACCTGGGATCTGCTCTTTGCCTCTTGTTATTTTCTTGCATTTGAGTTCAAATGCAATACATGCAAGTTTGTTTATGAACTCTATTATTCATGATCAGACACAAGGAGAATTAACCTGGGCTGCTTAATTGTTGCTCCTGCTGCAAAACTCTTTGTATTTGTAATGATATACCTCTGTCTCATTTGATTTCTGATTTGGGTGTCACATCTGTTTTTTCATTGGTGCTCATAAAATATTAACATCCCTGCTGTAGCATTTAAAAGTCTCATTGTATTAGGGAATTTATGTCCTTCCTTGCAGCAATTCCATCTCTCTCTTAGCTGTTCTTCCAGCCCTTCTGTTTGTGGAAATTTGGTTTCTTGGTAAAGTTGTTAAATGGCATTATTTGTCTTAGGAAGGATTATTTCCTGCCTCGGGACCAGCGACATTTGAAAATAAAGAAAGAAAGAGGCATTTTAGAAATTAGAGATGGATTCTAGCTAATATGGGTCACATTAGTACTATTGTACCCCACTTTTTCTTTAATAAAAAAAACCAAAGTCACTTGGTAGAAAAAAAATAAAATAAAATTCCAAGTTCTTTTATTCCGAATTGTCTTCATTATGCGGCCTATAGTTAGTGAATTCTACTTTTTTGCCCACCAGCCTCGAGGGCAGCTCACTTTGTAGAACGGGAGCAAAGTGAAAAGCAGCACGTCGCAGTGCAGGGAATGGTGTGGAACAGTTTCTGGGTTTCCATAACTAGGAAGGGCTTTTTCCCTCTGCCAATAAAGACTGATTTAAATACAATGGGGAGGTGAAAGGTCACTCTGTTCTCCAATTATCTATAAATCATTATTTCTACCACCTTTTAAGAAATATCTATTTCCTCAATGAGGTGCATTTGTAATGGGAAGACAGAGGGTCCCCATCACCCTGGATCTGACCTGCTTTAACATGCTGGTAGCTCCTCCTTTGTTCTGTGCCTTGGAGTATGTGTTGCTTTACACTTACTTGAATTCACAGGTATGACCATGTATGCATTTGGGCCAGTGATGCTATGGACCTTAACTGCCCCCTGCTTTCTCACTAGCAGATAATAGAGAGGAGGAAGGAGGCTGTCTTCAGTCCCATATGCTGAAATCATCCATCCTCCTGTGTGCATGCCTTTACAGTTAAAGTAATGGTATAAAAAGATTTTAGGCACTTATAGAGCAGGACAACAAACCTGGATCATGCTATGCTTTTCTTTCTCTGTGTGAAACATCAACACAATGAAAAATGCAGTTATCTGGAGGCCTGGCAACACTCTTCCCATTTAAGGAAATGAGAATCAAAATATTGGGGATTTAGTTTTGTGGCTTGTGCTGAATATGTTAACATCTGGAGGAGGTTTTGGAAATGTCACTTTCTGTAGACTTGATTGGGATATGTTGTTTAATGCTCCTAAGGCCTCAAGCTTGCTGCTGCTTGGATTACAAAAATAAAAGGCCAGAAAAGATAATATACTTGGACGCAGCCAGCATGAATCTGAATTTCCTTCCCTCAAGTAATGCTGCTTGTGCTGATGGAGCTGTGTGTTTACAGCTTCTGGTAACAAGCGTGTCTGTATCCCTGGAGTCGATGCACAACCTATGAATGACCAGGCTCACTATGCAGATAACTTTATGAAATAGATATTGTGGCACCTGGCAATTATCAGAGACATTAGCTTACTTCAGAGAACATCTGTGGTAGGAAAGAAGAAATTTTCTTTATTCCATTTGGTTTCCCTTAATTTTTCTGCATTGTGCTATTTACTTTTATTCCTTTTTAGTTCAATAAATGCATCATAGCCTGCTCTGATACAGACCTAGGGCCCTTCACTTTAACTAAAGGCTATCTTCATGAAAGCCTCAATGAACAACCTTCTAAAAGGTATTTAGATTAATTTTTTTTTTAATATATATTTTTTTATTTATTTTTTTTTTAAATGGAGAATAACGAGGTTTTCTTCAAAGCAACATGAACAAGGAAAGCAACCCGAAAGTTCAGCTTTTGACCTTTGCAAGAGGATTGTTGCTTGATGTGATTTTCCTGTTTCTCCCCCTGATGGACCATGTTCACTGCTCTGGTGCAGGCAGTGGAGGAACAGCAGAACCAGCCCTGGCCTCTCCCCAAAGAAGTGAACAGGGACATGCCACCCTGTGCTTACACCAGGGCTTCACAAGGGCTCTTTTGGTCATTTAATGCCAGCCACAGCTAACTACATCTAGGGCATTCCAGGCAGCTCTTTGTCTAATTTGTAATGGGTATGTCTGACATCCAACATTTCTTGTGTAGGATCCAGGATATCTGTGGCCTCTGGTTTCCACTCCTTAAGTGCCATGTGGTTTCAATTGTGTTAAACTGTTTGAGAATACAGAAATTGTTTTCTGTTTTTCTGATTATGTATCTCTTGGATATTAGGTGAATATTTGTCATGTGAAATATTGCTTCTTCAGTGTATTTTGTATTTTACAGTCAATTATCCTGCACAGCTGAACCCTCAAGGTGGGTGAATAACCATGCTGTTGGCTTGGCTTTTTTCTCCTGCCCAACATGAATAAACTACAGCATTTCTGTCTTCCATCTCCCCAAGGGAGAAATAAGATCTTCCTCTTGCTTGTCTGACTGCTAGCTTCTGTCTTGTTTTCTGACAGCAAATGGGACCTCAAGCAGTCAACTGTCTACACCCAAATCCAAGCAGTCCCCGATCTCCACACCAACCAGCCCAGGGAGCCTCCGTAAGCACAAGGTATTATGTTTCTTATACCTTACTACAGCTCTTTCTTCTTTAGTCTACTCAGATCTGTACAATATTTAAGTCATGGCCATACTCTCTGAAAGCACAGCTCCTTATAATGAAACAGCTGAGAATTTGACCCATTACCAAAAAGGATTGTCACTTTGGGCTCTAGCAAGATGGTGAAAAACAAATAGTTAGCCTGTTTCTTTCACTGGAGTTATTGTGTTGTGGAGATCATCCATATGGATCAGAAGAGATAACTTAACCCTGAGCTTGTATTACTACTTGAAAAAAGTTCACAAGCTATTGATGGATATGATCTAAATATATAAATAAATGATATAAATATATAAGTTAAATAAATAATAAATAATATATAATATATAAAAATCCTCCTCTCTTGAAAAGCCTAAAGTGTTGGCAAATCTGGTTCATCAAACAGCAGGAGAAATAAAAATGCTCTAAGACATCAGTTTAATTATGCTTCTCAAGGATTTTTAAAAATAATTTAAGGCCACGCTCTGTTTTACAGGAAATAAGTGATTTTTTACAGCTAGTGTAGCAGTTGTGTTCTGGTACAATAGTTATTTTTCCTGCTACAAACAGGTTGTCTACCAGGTATCACGGCACCATAGTAGAGATCAGTAAACCTGTGCTAGTTCATAGATAATTCATGTATTGCTTTATTTAAAAGGTAAAGCAGCTGTCCCAGCTTTTTATATTCCTCGTATTCACTGCCATTCTGTGCTGAGTCCAAATTTTCATTTCCACTGGCTTTCTTATTTTTGGAAGAGCCACAGTGTTTCTTCCAACAGTCTTTACTTGATGCAAAAATTGGAACTTGGACATAAATGTAAGTGTGAGAGGAGGGCAGAGGGATTTCTCTTTAGCAACCAGAACGTAGCACTCAGCCCGAGTATGATTTTGAAAGCATTGACTTGAAATTCTGGAAGAGTAATTAAAAATTTTGGATAGTGGTGAGGTTTTGCAGTCTTCCAGCCACATGTAATCCGCTGTGGTCTAGACTGCACAGGTTGAAGTCATTTTGTTTGAGGATTATGCATTATTCTGAATGTGAGGAGTGGCAGCAGCAGCTGGACTACAGTTGAGATAGTGCAACAAGGCACAGAGAAGTCAATGAGAAGAATCTCCAAATGTCCAATGGGCTTTGGATTACACCTCTAACATGTAAGATTTTGGATTGCAGACCTTTGGATATAGGGTTGAATGGTACTGGGGGAGCCTGGGGTGGACTTCTGGCTTCTCAAAAATCAGATCTTTAAAATATTCCCAACATATGGAGAGGCTGTAGTTACTCAGCTTTACTTGATTTTCCTTCTAAACACATAGCTGAATCCAAACACTATCTCAGTTTTCCTTAGGACTTTACTCTTATCTCAGCTGCTCAGTCTTAAGTCTGAGGAAATGTACCAATTTTAATACAGTGGGCCCAGATTTATGATGAATTTATAATTGAGAACAAGATCTGACCAACAGCCTGAATCCAACAATTGCCTGTGTGTATTTCAGCAAAAGAAATGCTGTAAATTGCATCTTTTGCTTCAGCCATCAAGGGAGTCAAAACATTTTCCAAACACTATCTCATTTAGGACGTTGGAGATGAGGATTTGCTTCCTGGTTAAGATAAGTAAAATTCATCTTCTTTAATGTTTCATGTATGTTTTCAGCTGGCTGATTTATGACCTTTCCAGTGAAGCCCCTAGAACATTTGTAATAGATGACCAGCACTGATGGCAAAGCCAGTCTATCCACAAGCTTCTCCACTAACTTCAGCTAATCAGCAAACAAAAAATGCAGCACTTTCGGTTACCAGAATACTCATGCATCATTGTCTTCCTCCCAGAAGCAATTTCCTCCTTATGATGAAATAATTTTCTTCCCCCCACCCCCACCCACTTAAAGCTCAAATGATCCATGCTTGGGTTGAGTTCACTACAAAGTCCTATTTTACCTCTTCCTATATCAAGACGGTTGTGAATTTCCTTTCTGTGTATTTTGACTTTTCTTCATTCTGCTCACAGTTACTACCTGTCTGTGGGTCAGAGTTCAAAAAGGTCCAAGGACAGGTTTAGCCCTTGAGCCTGTTGCTGTACCTAGTTCCATGCAGAACTTTAAGGAACTGGAATGAGATGTCCACCACAGAATGAGACCCTAGAAGATCATTACATTCAGCATTTGATCCAATTAATAAACTTGGGATTGTTTTCTTAGCCCTTCTAATCAATCAGAAATTACTTAAAATAAATAATAAATAATGGAACGTGATTTTCTTAGGGATTTGTTCTAAGGGTAACTGTCACATGCAGATAAGACTTTTTTTTTGTGGATTTAGCCTCAGAGAAATCTGTTTAAGGAAAAGTCCTGCCCATTTATGCATGTGCTGTACAGGACACATAGATCCAGGGGGGATTAAAAGATACTTCTCCAATTTATCACTAAACAGTCATCTTCTGGTACCAAGATTCTCTTCCTCCACTGTGCAAGTAACGTGCCTTGATTTTAGCCTTGAACTACCTGGAAAACTGGTCAGCCTGTCCAGTAACCAGTGCATGAGCCTTCCACCCTGTGCTGATAAACTGCACGGAACTGGACCATTTGGCTGCTTCCTTATGCATGACCAAAGGAGGAAACTGACTGTGTGAGTTAACATTTTCTTCTTTCTTCCTACAGGACTTGTATCTGCCTCTGTCTTTGGATGACTCTGATTCCCTTGGAGATTCCATGTAAAGCAACATGAAACTAAATGTCCATATTGCAAGCTATGTTCAAGATACAGTAGAGTACTTCTGCCAAAATAAGCAGATAGGTGACTGGTGCTTTCAAATCAGAAAAAGGACACACAGTTATATGTCATTTTTTTTCTGTGATTAATCCTCTGTGCCACAAATCAACACCTACCAGTCTATAGAGATAGAGGGATACCATTCTTCTAAGTTACAGGGATGCAAACAGACATTGTGAGCAATTTGGGGCCAATATGCCAATACTGTATGTTTCCCATTTTCTTCTATTATTTCTTCTTCTGCAACTATATTCCTAGCAATAGTAAAGTAGCTCCCCCAAAAGTGTGCAAACAGATTGCTTGCTGACCAATCTGTAAGCTCAGGTAGAGCAAATTATATTTTCCACCTGTCCCAACTTCCAGTGCTTCCCAGCTCAACTGCTTCTCATTTGCAGCCCTGAATTTAGCACCTGCATACTAACTAGTATTGGTTTTATTGTTGGAGGTTAGGAAGGAGTGTGACTGACTAGTTTGATGCTTAATCTGCCATCAGAAGCTTGGATGAGACAAGGAATGATTGCCTAAGGTGCTCAGTAAGGTTAGTACGATAGTAATTAAAATATTGGGATTTTTTTTTTTTTTTAATTGTATTGATTAAGCAAAAGTCAGCTGAGTTATCTGGAGTGAAAAGACCTTTTGCATATGATCCAAAGATACTGCTTGCTGGTAACATTTTTTTTATACCTACCCTGTGGTATCTCTCTATCTCTTTGTAACAGTAATGCCTTGTGAACAGCCAACACTGAAAACACTGTGAAAATTTGTTTTCAGGATCAACACCCTATAGGTCACTTTTTATAGCAAAAATTCAATACACTTTTTATAAAGGAAAACCTTGTATCTGTGTTTTGCGAGTAAGGATTCAAGCTCCTTTTTTATAAAAGCTGGCAATTTTCTTTTGTTTAAAAAACACATTCAGAAAAATGTACAAAAAAAGCCAACCAACAACTGCAGAATGGTAATAACTTGGTTTAGAAATCTTATCATCACTGCTAAAATAGACATACGTAGTTGAAAAAGAAGGTCAATTCAAAATAATGAATGTTTTGATAGTTTTTGTAATGTTTAAGACTGCATATTTCTTTTTTTACACTTCAGTATTCCTAACTATGGCCAGATTCTCTACTTATATAACAAATGGAATTTTGTGGTATTCAAAACCCCGTATTTTAAGAAGCTCTTCTATCTGACAAAAGCAAACTTGCTGTATTTAGAGAAACCTTTTGCTATTATTAATGGGTAATGACTCCTACAGAATGCAAAGTTCATCTATTCACGCAGGGCTGGTGGTTTTCACTGCACTGAAGCTTTGTCACAGGCTAGCTGGCATTGCCTCCCTTTCTCATGGAATAAGCTTTCAATGAAACTGATTACAACAGAACTTTACCTAAATGAAATCCATACAATCAAATCTTTCTTTGTTGCTCCATTTGCCTTTGTTTCAACATACGCACCTACTCCCTTGCAACCCCTTGTGATTAGAATGAATTGTAATCACGTGATGTTTGATGCTACACGAGTGTTGGGTTGTTCCCAAAGCCACTCCACGTTTTGTTTGCTTGCATTGCTGGTTTGAAACAATCTGTGCAGGCTGCATCTTTAGGGGTTCATATGATGATACATATAATTCAACTTTAAAGAAAGATATCTGAGAGAGGCCAGGATTGGGAATTATCAAGTGGTCAGAGTTATCTTGCACCAAATTTGCCCCTGGTAGTCTTAGTGCATGATCATTTACACCCAGAGTTTTGCACAAGGAACCATTTGTTCCCACAAATAGCTTCATTTCATTTAATAGCTCTCTGACTACATGACTGCTACGTGATGGTTTAGCCTATTGTATATAGAGTCCTGGCTTTAGTTCAAAGGCTAAGGGCTCACATTGAAGGTTTGTGGGGGGAAAGGAGAGTAGTGGGGACAAAGCAGAGGTGCAGTAGTCAGGCCACCTTCATTTAGCCCTTGGCATTGCTAAGTTTAGTGTCTGAATGGGAGCAGGTCTCTTAGTAACCCTGTGCCTCAATCTTTCTGTCTGTCCCTACAGGGACAGCACTGTTCTACCTCACTGGGGGTTGTGAGGCCAAATGTTGGTTAGTGTTTGCAAAGTGCTTTCAGATCCTCTAATAGAAGGTGCTGAAGTATTGCAGATTTGGTTATGGGTGCTAATTTTTGGCTGTTAATCCTGTGGGTGCTACTGTAGACACCGGTTGTGACAAAGTATGATTCTTAAGCATAAGGATGTCAGAGGCCATGGTTATGCTAACAATATTATTCATCAGAGCTGCTGTCTTAGTGAAAGCTTAAGTGGGACAGATAATTTCACATGCTTTTACCCTCTCCTCTATTCTGTTGGTGGAAATCTCAGAGTCCCTCCTCAAGTCCCTGCCTTTCCAGGGACCCTGATTAGTAGTCATGATCTTTCCTGTTAGAGATTATGGACTTGGGCTCCTTTCAAAGGGGTCACTTCAGTGACAGCCATTCCTGACACAGTCAGGGTTAGCATGTCCTGCCACCTTTCCTGAGTCTCCACTAAACCAAAAGACCAGCCATGATGTCACATCTAGGTTCTCCTGCTGTTTAGTACAGGGCACTCACCACAGATCTACCAGGAAAAACCTCAATCTTTGATATCCTTTGGCAGACTGAACTGCTAGTGCTGATGGTGGTAGGAAAGGAGTCTGACATGTGCTTTCATCCAGTATCCATGAGTTCAGTTTGTATAAGATAAAGCAGGATCCCAAGGGGTGAAGGAACCTTTGGATGGATGGTCGTGGAGGCAGCTGTGGAGAAGTGGTTCCTTTCCTTCTTGCCACAAGTAATGTTTGGATATGTGAAGATGCTTTTCCTGGTGGAGCATGCCAAGGAATCACCAAGGCCCTCTTCCTGAGCTGCACCTAGTGACACATCTAAAATCTGATCCTACAAGTGCTCCCTTAGAAGTGGAGTTTTGTTTGCACGAGGATCATCCCAGGGTGGGGCTGAGCCCAACAATTCCTTCAGGGAATTAGGGGAACCTTGAAAAGGCCTAAAAAAATATATTGTTCAGTGGGAAAAATAGCCATTCAGACCAGCAGAAGCCACAAAGAAAACAGGGTATGAGGCCAAACTCCCAATTTTTAAAAAGCAATTTTCTAGGTAGAAATGCCTGGGCAGCAAGAGAAGTCAGTGAGCATTTCAGCTGTAACATAGAGTTAAGTCTGTATTAATGCAAATATTGCATGAGTTTGTGTACAGAAATGCATGTGGAATGTGACATACATTCAAAACTAGTTATCTTTGGCTTTGTAGGATCCCTAACGTAGATTTGAATGCAAAGAGAAACAATGCACAGGCATTGTACCTTAGTCATTTAAATAGAGAGGCAGCCCTGATTCAGGAAAGAATTTAAAGACGTGCTTAAATTTTAGCATGTGCTTTAGTCCTGTTGATTTTTCATGAGATATGAGCTTGGGTTTGGTCAGAAAGCTTTTCTGAACTGGAATTGATTAGTAACTATTTTCAATATACTATAATAACTCCAGACCCTATGAGATCCTGGAGCAGATGATAGTAATTCCACTATATACTCCAGAGTTTACCTTTTATATTTTTTTTTCTACCTTTACAAACACACAAAACTCCACAGGATATGAGGATTTGCTATATTAATTCTGTTATAAAAACCCTGTCTAATTTCCCTCATGAGGCTGCCTATGGTGTTTTCAGAGACTAATTGAATCACCAAGACTATATTGTTTTAAAACAATACAGTATTTAAAAACAAATTGGAGAGACTCTTAAAGTAGCAGGGCTTTGTTTCTTTGAAATCTGCCTTTATTCAGTAGCCAGTATGTTTTAGTAAATTCGCATATCCAGTAAAAATATCTGTTTCAGACACACAAACGTTAGGAAGGAATTGGAGCAACCCTCCCTGCATAGACTGATGTATTTAGTATTCATACATTCCAGTGATGGTCTTGACTGTAGAAGATCAGGGCACTGCAGCAAAATCTTCTGCCTTAGGAGTTCTGTCACTTGTAAAGCATTTATGATCCTGAAGTTTCTGGGTTAAAGCCTCATTTTTTAAGATTTGAAGCTAGTTCACTTCCACCAGCTAAAGAGCCAACCAAGACTCCACACCTTAAAGTCATTTTGAAAGAGTTTGGTAATGGGGTTTTATCTTGGTCCACTCTGCACTAGGAGATGGAAATAGCTTTTGCCCACCATTGCTTGTGTTCCCTGCACATTATTTACTTCTCAGGAGCCAAAAACACTAAATGTGTTATTTTCATAGGCAACAGAAATATAATTCTGCTTAGAGAATAACTTCCACATCTCTCTCTCATATTTAGCAAACCCACATGCATGCAAAAAATCACACACACAGTCTGGCTGTTATTTGCTCAAACAGTACTTTTGAGGGGGAAAAAAGTAGGACCAAAAACTTTGTCTAACAGAAAAACAATGTTACACCCAGACATTTTTAATGGGAAATAATGGCATAAAAGTGTTGGTTTCTCCTTATCTATATGGACACTGATGACATTTTCTAGGATGCCTTGTGTTTGTGCTTTTGTGCCTTTGAGGTCAGTGCTGGTCTTGCTACTTCACCTTGTGAAATTGCTGTGTAACACCAGGCTGAATCCCTACACAGATGCTGTTCCAGCGACAGCCATCCCTGGAAGTTGCATCCTCTCTGCAGGGGCACAGCATGGACTTTACAGTATGAGACTTCTATATTTATTGCAGTGAAAGCACACGAGTGTACTTTGTCATTGATTTCAGTGGTACCCCACATCCATTCAAGGCAATTGGAGAGTTGTCTTTTACTAAAATAGAGGCAGAATTATTTTTCAAGAAACGAAGAAAAAATACCCAAGAAAGTAGGTATAGAATTAGTCCAGGAAGTGTTGTCTCAAGCTAAGACAATCCACAACCTTGTCTGAAGGTCTGGGGCCAAGAGGACAAACCATGTTTTATCAGGGAGAGAGAAAATGCTCAGAGACTGTGTGTGGATGGAAAGGCTTTCTGTCAGCAGTGCCATTGCACAGCTGCTCTGACAGAATCCCAGTTGCAGGGTAGGGTATGAGTACGTCTGCAGGTGAAGCTGGGGAGCTTTGGGGTCACAGACCACTATCCATCCCTCAGAACACACTGTTTAAGAAGGCTGAAAGCACTGACACCAATTTTCAGCTGACAGATGAGCTTCTGAGCAAATGAGAATCAAACCTAGTGAATTTGGCAGTGGGATTTCTGAGCCATTGGGATCTCAGAGCTGTTGGTCTTTGGCATAACTGGACAGATCTGTTCTTGTGCCGTGTTGTCCCAGTGCATAAAGAGCTGATCACAATACCTACCTCCACCTGTAAGGTGCTTTGAGATAAGCTGATACAAAGGGCTATAGAAGAGCTTGCTCTTAAGATTTATTCATTACTTAGCAAAGTATGAAAATCTTATAGAATTAGTAAACTATGGTCCAATGTCTTTAGCAGGACTTTACAGAAACTCTGGCTTTCTCAAAACTGTGCTGTATAAAGGCTTCAATATTTTACTAATGGCGTAAGACAGACACATCATTTTCAGTTCCCCCAAGCCCCATGGAGGAGTCAGCAATACCTGAGAGTACAGCCACATTCATCTGGAGTTGCTACCTTTGGTCTGAATAGAGACCCCTGCTGCCCCTCCCTTTGTTACATGTCAGGGGCAATTCATGTCACCATTTAAAATGCAGGCCTTGTGTTTGTAAATGATGAATAAGTCAAATTATTTCAGTGGCCTTCTACCAAGAAAACAGTGGGCCTGTTGTTGAAAGCTTTCTTGTTTAGAAAGTGTTTTTGGCCAGATGGCTTCATGGGAAAGAGTTGCCTTTCAGTTTAATTGTTTGATGGACTTAGCTGAACTAACCTAGTCTGGCTCTTCCTCTGTATCTCAATGAACTGCAACTCGGGACACTCAGCCAGTTTAAAGCTTTCCTAGGTCTGACAGTTCATCTCTCAAACAACTGAAGAAGGAGGATGCCCGAAGGGAATTAACAAATCTTTGCAGTAATTAGAGTCTGTCAGGTGAAAAAAAGAAAGTTGGCATCATTAGAGAAAGACGCCATGATGGTCAGTGTCATGGGAAACAAAGGAAAAAGACTTGTTTCTAAGAGGAATGGTGGGGGGCATTTGTTAGGAGATACTTACAGAGTAATGAAATGAGCTTGAATTTCACGGAAAATCAAATGGAAGAGAGAGTATGAGGCAGAACACTGGAAATGTCAGTGCCATTGATGTGTGAGAATAACAAAAGCCAAGAAATTCCCGGAACAAACAAAAGGGGAAGCAGGGGCTAGCTGAGGATCTACAGCTTGGTTCTGGACAGAAAAGCAGCAGGGGTTCCTGGCTGCGTGTTGAGAGAGCTATTGCCCCTGCAGGTATCTAAGCCAGGATGCAGGCTATTTGCCACAACAGTGTGTGTCCCACTCCTCATGGCAGAAACTTGGCCACAGGCAGGAGAACTTGGTATTAAGTTCCTTCCCTTCTGATTTACTCCTGTGTCATCCCTAAAGGCGGAAAGGTGGATCCAGCCCTTTGCTGAATGACAGCACCAACCTGTGGTTTGGTTTTATTTTTGTTCTTCCCAATCAGATCAGAAATAGAAATTCATCAGCATGCCCTGGCTTGGGGAAGGACAGAGACACTGGGGAAGGGCAAGACATGCAAGACAATTATGAAGGTACCTCTGAACCTCCCATCCCTTCCCATGGAGCTCAGCAAGCTCTGGAAAAAGCAGTAACCCACTTGCATCAGGTTGAAAAGCCAAACCACAGGTTTGTGGAGGAGGTTACCTTGATTTGCTGAGCAGGCAGAGGGGCTGATGATGATCTTGCCCATGAAATACCCAGCCATATCTGTGAGAGCTGCTGCATTCAGTAAATCCATGGGAAGTCTGTTCTGAACAAGGAGATCTGTGTTTAATGAAGATTTTAAAAAATTCAGTTGTTACAGTGCTTGTGAATTTAATCCTAAAAGGCAAAAACATTTACTTATCTGAATACAGTTTTGCTGTTTAGTTTCAGATTTATTTTTTTTTAATAAAAATTGCCCTTCTTTGTTTCTGTAGATTCTCAGACACTTTCACAAGTGAAAATAAATACACCTAATTCTCTGCTGCTTTAAACATGCAGAAGCTCCTCTGTAATTAAGGGAGCTGCATCCATTTGATCCAAGGTTGGTCTCCTATTTCAAAGATTGATTACTGTCAATAATTCTTGTGTGATTGATTATTTAAGAGCAGATTCAGTTTCCTGGGTGGCAGCTGCAGACTTTTCAGAGAAAACCTCAAAGACCCCAGCTATAAGGTGATCTCATGCATGAACTTGTAATAGCAAGTTATATATGAGAGTTATTTTATATAGTTTTATTATAGTTAATGATAAAGCTGAAATAGTTTTCTTTGAAATATCTTAAGACTTTTAGAATATGAAGACTAAACAAGGAACTTTAGCACATCAAGCTCTCCTCTATATTATCTAGTTTTAATGAGCTTTGGCTTTATCTCACTTTACTCTCATTTCAATCTACCAATAGACATGCCCTGAGCCCAGCAGGTTTGTGAAACTAGAAATAGCATTTCTGTTTCTTCCAGTATTTTTCTACTCTAGTCCCAACTAGTACCAAGCAGAATAGAGATGTATGGTTGTCTTGGTTTTTGCAGAAAAATATTACCAGATGTCTCTGAACATAAAAAGGAATGTTCCATTCATTTTAGGTGACTCATCCAAACTCAAGGCTGCTTTTTATTTTTATCTAAGCTGTTCTTCCCTCTCTATTTGCAATAGTTTATATATAGGAAATGGAGATCAATTTGAGTCACATTTGAGCAGTGGGGTTGTTGCAGAGCAAAGTGCTTCACCTGGCACCAGCAGTCAGAATGAAACATGTTAGTATCAGGGTGGACCTGAACCAAACCCTGGGTCTGAACCCCCAAGCTTCTGAGAAAGCCATGTGCAGAGTCAAATAATGGACCAAAAGGATTCCAAGCTGGGGTCCAGGCCCAGTTCTTCAAATGAAGAAGTTTACCTTCAGAGAATTCCTGTGCAACATTTAGTGGGTTAGTGGGGTTTTTTGTTGTTGTTTGTTTTTGGGGTTTCTGTTTTTTTGGTGGGCTTTTTTTGTTTTTATTTTTAAATTGCAGCATGGCTGCTTTTTTCCATCTGCTTCCAACCACTGAGCAGCAGATATAGATGGGTGTTTAAATGACTTCCCTGTATTTTCCCCCCCCTCTTTATAACAGAATAGCTTTTTCCAGATTGTGATGTCTAATGATGAGTCTCCTTAAAAAGAGGAATGTCTAGGGAATTAATTGCACTGCTAATTGGTATTTATAGATAAGGTGAAGCAGAAGAATTGAATGTAAGAACAAGAAAGCCTGTGAGTTATAATTAATGCTGAATTCTGACACGTAAAATTGTTGTTAGTTTGCTTCTTATTTAAGTGATCCAAGCAGCTTTATCACTGTGGTAGTACTAGCACAGCTGCGATGATCAATTCAGAAGACACCTGGGGTCTTTTAGAAAGAAGAAACCTGTCTAGCCAAATCTCCTTCTATTCTCTGAAATGACAACACATTCCCCTCCATAACACTCCTTTTATGACACTGTCTAGTCTAGAAGCACAGGCAAGGAGTGTCAGCTTGCTGACTTTGCTGTTACCAGCCTTTGCCTCTCTTCTTAGTCACAAAGGTAACCAGAACCCAGGGTTAGTGGCTCTCACCATGTCAGCCCAAGTTCTTCAGGACACTCTTTGAAGAGCATGAACTACTGTGGCTCATGGCCCTGGGCTCTGCCACTTGCTGCGAGTCTGCTGAGAAGTTGTGTTGAGGAGGGAGATGTGCAGCTGAGCTGGAAGCTGATTGTGGATTGTGTCATTCATCGAGTCTGTATTATTTCATCATTAATAACAAAGCTGCAATATAATATAACTGAGAGGCCATGTTGTATTTTCTATTGTCATTTGGTGGGTGGGGGTAGGAAGGGCAGCTGGGTTTAAAGTTTAGCTGGTATACTTTAAACTCTGTGTACATAACCTTGGAGGACATGTGGGTGGTAAGGGGTTGGTTGTTATTTTCTTGGGATTGGTAAATTTTGGGTTGTTTAAATAGTAAGGTATTTAATTAATAACATTGTACAAAGAGCTATTAATTTAAATGGTGCTTTTGTTCTCCTAAACCAGATCTGTCTACCCTTTCTTTTTGGCAAGCCTGCAGCAATGCTAATCATGTTGACTTTTGTACCTTGGGGGAGCGTGTGGAAGGGGAGGGGAAATGCTTTTCTCTTCAGACAAATAATGTTGCCCAGAGTTAACTTTCTGCTTGGATATATACCTTGAATTCCCTTTATGTTGAATTTTATGTGAAGTTCTTTTAAAGGGACAGAACAAGCAGAGGTTATTCCAAAAGATCTCAACTGTATCATCTTGTAATATATTGCAGCTTTATGCCAATGATTCCTTGCTTACCTGTACACAGTCCATGCATGTTTTGAACTAATTTTGCATTCTCCATTTGTGGTGAGTTATTTAGCATTTTAACCACCTTTTGTGCCATTCAACTTGTACAGAAAACATTTTATTGACATTTTAAAGGGAGGGGGAAGAAAAGAAAAAAAACCCCAACCCTTCTGCTCCCTAATTGTAGGTAGAACTCAGTTACTTAGCAAACAGATGTAGATGAGTGGTTGTAGTGTTAGAAATGTTAGCTTGCTCGTGAACAAGCTTTTGAGAGTAAATGCATGGTCCTGTACCTCTCTTAATTAGCTCTTCCTTTCCTCCTGGAAAGATTCTCTCTCTCTCCCTCTCTCTTATTCTGTCTTTGTCTCTCTCATGGTTGTAAAGTACAGATTTGGGCATAAAATGAAAAACAATGAGGTTTGAAAAGCAGTTCTCAACAGGTTCTCTCGGGGAACTTATTTCTCACAGCGCCTTGCCTCGGGACTTTGGTTAGACTCTAACTTTCAAGGTAAAACAGATGAACATCTGTCACCTGTTGCCTCTGCTTAAACTGGGGAACAACTGATGTATTTGGAAGTTTGCATCACAGGTAAGAGATGAGATCTTGCTGATCCATTGCAGCTGAGGCAGGTGGCATGTGGTGTATTGGCCGTGGCTTCCACACCTGGTCGCTCTGGTTCCGCGGCCCCTGATTTGCAGAGTTTGCACATGCTTTTATTTTCCTGGACACACAGCAGAAGGGGGTGGCGGATGGTATATAGGAATTATGTTGTTAGGGGTTCTGTAGATAACTCCTTCTCCGTGCTACCAGGCTTATTGTTGAATAGCTGTGGTTCTGTTGGCAATGGAGGACAGAAAATGGTCAAGAGGGCATCACTCGCAGGGATGGATTTTGTAAGAAATGGACTTAAAAAAACCCACAAAGCCCAGCCACAAAACCACAAAATGTACCTAGATCTACGCATCTATCCTCCATGCCTCTTCTCCCTTAACTGAATTTCCTTTGGTTAGAAAATTTGACTTTCTAGAAAAAAAAAAAAACCAACCACTTTTGTGAGGTGTTGTGAACTGTTTTTACTACTTGTAATAACCATCCCAGGTCTGAGTATTCTTGTAATGCAATGCCATGCAGCAGAGAACCTGTCCACTTTATAGCTTTGCTCTCAATATTTGTTACTTATTGTTTTCTCATCTAAATGTACATTTGCAAGATGTGTGTAATGTCATTTTCAAAAAATAAAAATTGGTTTCAATATTTAGGCCGATACGAACCTTTCTGATGCTTTTATTTGGCAAGTGTGTGTTCACTGTGACTTGTGAATTACAGCAGTACTGGCTCATTTTGATTTGTCAGGCTTCCCAAAGCAGTCCCACTTGTACAAATGCAGAAAAAAGACTGGGGAGGAAATCTGAAAGCCCTGAACAAATTAAGATCCACATCTGACAAACAGCCCAACCTGTGGAAGACATACTTTTTACAAAAGTGATGAGCTCGGTGTAGTCCCACTGTAGGAGATATGGTGCAGGTAAGGGCAGCTCTTTCCCCATGTGCAGCACTTCAGTCAAAACCTTGCAAGAACTGGCCCCCATCTGAACCCTGTCCTAGCACCCAGGGCCTGGATAAGGCCTGTATGGTCTCACATTAGCTTTGGGAAGTTCAGTGAGATTTGAGAAGAGATGCTGTGTTTGTCCTGCCTTCCCACACAGGCCTGAAAAAGGCCCAAGTTCTTCTTTTACAGCTACCCTGTCAGAACCACAGTGAAGACAGTAACATTCCTCCTTGTAAGCCCTGAAAAATGTTAATGGGATTTAGACCTCCTCATTTAATTATACAGTACAAGCCACTCTGGTCTTTGTTTCTGCTTCACATTTGCAAAATTAAAAGTGAGCGTGAGGAGTCAGATCTGGCCATCCCTGCTGAAGACCAGGCTGCTGGGAAAGAGCTCAGATTCTTCCCAATGTTTCATACTCGGATGGAGCCCTTTATCCCTTTTTCCCCAGTGGTCACCACAGGTCAACCCAGAGGGTCTGTGCTCTTTGCCCTCGCCCTCTAGATCCAGAGGAGATGCTGTGCCAACTGACAAACAGCCAACACATTGCCCCATGGGTCAATTAGTGGAACCACTTGTAATTACCATGCCATGCTTGGACAGGCCAGGAGCAGCACATACAGTGTGGTTCTGTTTGCAGTGAAAAACCACACTAAAAAAAATTGCAGTTCCCAGAATAAAAGCAGTAGAAGAAAAACACTCTAAGAACAGCCTTTATCTGAATGTGCATGAAGTGAAAGAGAAGCAAATGTTATCAGAAAAGCTGAAAAAGTACTTTAGAAAATACTCTATTTGTGTCTTTATGCATCCCAAGAACAAACAAAGCACATTGGTGTCTTTTCTAGGGGCTATGTTTTAGATGGTGCAAAATGTTTGATTTAAAACCCTTAACCTACTGTGTTGCATCTATCACAGCTACTCCAGGGACACTCTGGAGTGATAAGAGGAAACCTAGATAGTGATAATGTGGCACCAACAACCAGCACTGCAAAGCAGTGGAAATGATACTGCCATCTTTGTATAAATCCCACCAACACATAGGAAATTACTGCAGATTTACAGTTGTGTAAATGAGAGCAAAATTAAGTTTCCAAAGTCCAACCTTCCTGCTATGTCAGCCCAGATCTATGTGTATCAGGTATCTCTGAATTTGTTGTTTCATCAGAGCAGCAAAACAGTGTTTCCCAAAGGTTTTGGTTCAAGCATGTTGGCCCTATGAGATGTCAGTTGTTTGGCCTGGCTGGAAAACCTTTGGCTGGTCTCTTAACCTAATTGCCATTACATGATGCTCAGCCCTTGCTGTACAATCTGGTTTCAATCAAAGATAACATAGTTTTTGCCTGTCAGGCTTGTCAGCTGCATATGATCCAAATTTTCTGTGGATTTGCAGCCCAAAATATGGCAGCCAGATCCATGTGTAATAGGACATTTACTGGGCTCTGCAGCTTAGCTCTCTGAAATGCTGCACCTGGTTGTAGCATCAACTCTGTGGCTTGGGGTTTATATAGCGATGTTTATCTTTTGTGTAAATAAAAGACCTTTAAAAGCCAACAAATCTAGATCATCTACACAGTTTCTCCTACAGTCTGAGCTCTGTCCCTTGTCCTTCGCTGCAACCATCTGCCCCTTACCCCAGCCTCTCTCAAATACACCTAAACTTCAAAGGTATAGTTTTCCGTGCCAGGATCACCTTTACCTTAACACAGGCCCTGCACACCTGCAAACAGATGTGACTGTGCAGATGTCCACTGGAAAAAGTCATAGTGCAGCTGTTTGTTGTTTGTGTTTTGGTTGGTTGAGGGTTTTTTGTGGTGGTTTTTTTTTTGTGTGTGTTGTTTTTTTTTTTAATAAAGCACTAAATCAGAAAGGTTTGATTTTGCAGCCCCCAAAGTAAATGAGAACTCCAGTGACTTGAAATTGTAGGTACTCTGCCCTGTATTTGCAGTCTTGTTCATATGAGTGATACTCACCTGGGCTCTGTATGGTGCATCAAACAACTGGGCTCCTTGTGTTAAGTCTCTAAGATTATCAACTCTTTGGTGTGTGTAAGGGAGCAGGAGTAATATTTTACAGAATATGACTCCTTTGCTATTGAAAATATCAATAGTCATTCATTGTTAATCTGTATTTTTATTCACAAGTAGGTCTACTGAATTTAATAGTTCCTATCAATGTTTTATATCAACCTGTCTGTTTGCCCTGAGATCCCAGAAACATCCACTTCACCATGACTGTGACTCTGCTTCTCCCTAATCTGCAGGTATTACGTGATGCAAATGGTTTTGTTCCATTCATATTGCTTTTCCGGGGTTATGCTGTAGGGTAGTAAGGCAAGGAGTGCCCCAGACTCCATGGATATGGCTGGGGGTGAAAAGCAGGAAAGATCTTGCAAAATATGTTCGTCTTTGGGTGGTATAAGTCAAGATAATCAGAGCCTGCAAAGCCTTCAGGGAGGCACATCTCGCTGAAGGAGACACGGAGCGGGCCAAACAGTGACATTCCCTCCCCTCTCCTGTCCAGACCCCAGTGTCTAGGCCCCCAGCTACAGCTGGGTTTTACTGAAGTGATTTGTCATTGCAAAGAAGCACCTTCTCCTGGGGACAGAGAAGAACCTTTCCTCTCCTGTTTTGCTCAGGACAGGGTCCACCAGCCAGGCCAAGGTGTGGTACAAGGTGGTGGCAAATGTGAGAGCCAGTCAAAGATGCTAAATAAGTAACATCCTCTGTTTGCTTGTGCTGAAAGCTCATTCATTTTAGGCACAGGTCTTCCCACAGCTGGTGCACTAAAGGACTGTTGGGAGTCGAACAGCTGCAGATTTGGTTCTTCTGACAACTGCACTCCAGCCATGATGCATGTGTCATCATATTTCGATTTAAGTGTTCAGAGTGTGCGTTTAGCACCCACATACAGTCACAGGAAGTGCCATTAAGCTAGTTAAACCTCTGTTCTTCTAGTCACCCTGAGAGTGACAGCCAGGACGGTAACTGGAGCTGAGGAGAAAAATGTCATTCCTGAAGGTCCCTGGCAGCACGTCAGTTTGGTGACACAGGCTGCCACTCACAGCACTCAGGCTTCACAGCAGGTTTACTGCTGTTAATGGTATGTGGAGACTGAGGAGCATTTTGGATCACTGGAAATGATGTTCAGCATCTGTGTTCATATCTTGGTCTTCTTCAGCCAAGGCAACAAATAATGTGTTTGAACCCGTTCTAAGGTGCACCCTTTCACCATATGTATCAAGGTCTTGCAATTTAAAAAGTTCATCTCAGAGGTTGTCAGCACAGGCTGGCTGCTTGCTGCTGTCTAGACAACTCATCAGTCAGTGTTTGTCCACCTTCTAAAGCAGAGATCTCCAAATGGATATGAGTGTTCATAACGATGGGGAGGGAGATCCTCCAGAGAGCTGCAAAAACACATTAGTGGTCTCAACACCCCAGTGGCACCACTTTAATTACATCAGTGCTTTATAAGTCCCATTAGGGATCTCCTTGGGTTTTCAACTGCTGGTGGAACTGGGGGATTCAATTGCTCTTTTTGGGGGCAGGAGGAGGACAAAGAAGCCATTCTCTGACATGTGTGGCCCCAGCTTGGCTGTGAAATAAGGCAGCAAAGCCAACCTAAGCTTGTATATTTGCACAGTACAACAGCCTGACTGTAATAACCAGAAAAATTCCTACCAAAGATCCATACACAGCCAAGATCTGCAATCAGCCTGTAAATTATGATTCTTGCTATGCTGCGTAAAAAGGTGGCCAGCATCTACAGCAGGATGCAGCAATAAAACCTTGATTTTAAATCAACATGTTCCTAGTCTAGTCTTTAGAGAACAATGCATTTGTGCACCCAGGAAAAAAAAAATCTTTGGAAGATGCTGTTCTGTCACAAATTGTTCATGCGTTAATTAAGAAGTCCTCATCAGGGAAGAAGATAACTATGAGATACGTGAGGGGTGGAACAGACTTGACTTATAATGAAATCAACTCTCAAATGAGGTCGCCCACCCATGTACTACTGTGCACATGCAGCAGGAAGATGAGCCAAATGCAGCAAGATGAGGCCAAGCTTTTGTAGCTCTGCAAATGAATAGGCTGTCCTTTGGGTGGGGAGGGGAACTGAAAGGGGAGGCAGTTATGTGCTGTAGAACTGGAGAATAAGGGCAAATGTGTCCTCCCATGCCCTCCTCATAGCTTCTTTTAAAAGACAATTCCCTTATGTTGGGGTCTCATGACAAAGTACTGAGGAACTGGCTACCAGGCACACCTGGGGAAGTACAGCACCCCCCTCATGGCTTACTCCATGAATACCTTTCTGTCCCCTTGACACAGATCTAGAAACAGAAAACCCAGCCAGCCCTTAATATCCTTAAATCTTTAAATCTAAATGACTCAAGATACTCTGCTGCTGGTCAGAAAAGTAGATCAGCTGTGACTTTTTAAAATGTCAGGCAACAGCACTAGGAAAAGAGTAATTAGACCAGTAGGCTATGACTCAGGAGACTTTGAGCTGATTTCCACTCCTGATGTGTCCAGAGGTTTCTGTGTGACCTGTAGATTTCCCCAGGGCCACAGCCAAAACACAGGGCAGTAGCCCAGAGTGGGCTTAGAACTTCTTTGGATTTCAGGTGCCAGCAGGAAGGCTGATCACTATTCCAGACTCTGTGTGATGAGTTTCACATATGAAACTAGGATTACCAGCACGTGAAACCACCAGCATCATCAGTAGCAGAGCTGGGATCTGAAACTGCACGAAGACAGGCTTTCATTAAACAAAATGTCAAGTGCTCCAGCTGAAAACTTGCAGGCTCCCAAGCAGACAAGAATTGTAGTGAGCACTTCTGGGGCAAGTGTCCTAACTGGCAAACCCGAAGTGTCCTGGCGTGGCCTGCTGCCTGGAGTGCAGCGATACACTCAGGAGAGGCTTGGACAACACTCCTGCAGCAGCATCGCACAGCCCAGGAGTGACAGCACAAACGTGACCAACGACCCTTCCAACTCTGCATGTTAAATGAGGCTTTGATTTAAGCCTCTTTCAGAGGAGCTCCACTCCTGTGGGTCTCAGCTGCTCAGATGGAGAACAGAAAACCGTTCAGCTGGAGAGCTTTTCTCATGACCCTGAGACAGGAACAGCTTTATCCAAATCCCACCAAGAAACACAAGCGCTACAGGCGATGTTCTAAATATTTAATGTTTACACAACACTCAGAATACAAATGGCAATTCAAAGGGAAGGAAACTCCTGTCTTCTCTAAGTTCCTCAGGGAGTTTTCATGTGTCTTTCAGCCTGACTGACGTCTGCCTGCACAAATGCTAAATGGCAGCAGATCGTGTTTCCTGCGTGTCTCCAAGATCATCTGTCCATCGTTCTGCCGGGCCACTGCTGCCAGCACGAGCTCTGCACCCCACGGAGAACATCTGCCACGGCACTTGTAGGGAAAAACCTGCCCTGTGCCCGGGGCCAGAGGAAGGCAGAATGACTTGCCCAAGGGCACAGCGGGCTCTGGAAGAGGACCCAGCCTCTTCCTCCAGTCCCCGCGCCGTTTTCCTCTCTGAGCACCGCTGGATGCTCGCACACAACACGTCCACATCCCAGGCTGGGGCGGGCTCAAGGGCCGCGGCCCCGCACCGCCCCGGGGCCCCGCACCGCCCCGGGGCCCCGCACAGCTCAGCCGCCCCGCACCGCCCCGCGGCCCCGCACAGCCCCGCGGCCCCGCACAGCCCCGCGGCCCCGCACAGCCCGGCCTCCCAGCGCCCGCCGCGCCGCGCAGGCAGCGCCAAGATGGCGGCGGGGCCGGGCGGGGCCGCCTCCCCGCTCGCGCCGCTCGCGCCGTCGGGCGAGGCCGCCCCCCAGCGGCACGCGGCCGGGCACGCGGGCGGGCTCGCGCCTCGCGCGGTGGGGCGGCGGTGGCGGGCGGGAGCGGCGGTGTGAGGGGGGCTGTGCGGTGTGAGGGGGGCTGTGCGGTGTGAGGGGAGCTGTGCGGTGTGAGGGGGGCTGTGCGGTGTGAGGGGGGCTGTGCGGTGTGAGGGGAGCTGTGCGGTGTGAGGGGGGCTGTGCGGTGTGAGGGGGGCTCTGCCGCAGCCCCGCTGCTGAGCACCCTCGGGCAGCGGGGGGGTGTGATGAAGCTGCAAGCGAGGTCCTTGATTTACTCGCAGCTGCTCGGGGTTTCCAGCTGGGAAGGTGTGGGATGGCCTGCCCAGCCACCCACCCATCCAGCGCCGAACGGAAGCCCCCTCCGCAAACCCCGCCGTGATCCTGCTCCCAGGCAGGGCTCTCAGTGCGCACCGTGGGCCCTTGTATCTGCTGAGACAGGTACCACAAGAGCTTTCCTGCTCAGGGAGGTGGGGTGGGTGCACACAATGGGCTGGGCCCCGCTTCAGGGCCTTGCGGGCGCTCCACGGTCGGTGGAGAAGAGCTGGTTTCCTCACAGCTTGGTTCTGGGGTCTGGGGGAGAGCTGGGCTCTGAAGGGCTCCTAGGCAAACCAGGTTTGTGTCTGTTCTGGGAAGTGCTGTGGCCGTACCCTCAGGCAGTGTCTGCCCCGGAGCCGTGTTCCCCTGCTCCTCTTGGGTCTGCGTTCCCCCCTGACCAGCCTGCCCGAAAAACAACTCTGAATGCCTCCTGCAGATCTTGTTCCTCCAGGGAACCTGAGAGATGGCAGTGCTGCCTTGGTTTTACCTACTTCCGTTAAAAATATTGTTGTCTCTGAGTTGCAGAATTGGGTCTTATTTCTGAAGGTTTAGGTATTTTTCTTATGATTGTGGTTAAGGTAGTTGGGGAATAAATCCTGCCATGTATACTTACTGGCCAAAAAACTGCTCTGGCAACTGTAGCCAGGGACAAAGCACAGCCCCTTCTGTGCCCTTTTTTAGGGGTTGTCTTCGTTTTCCTTGGGGCTGTGTGGAAGGGTCACTGCCAGTGAACCATCAGTCTGGGACTGATCCTGTACTTCAGTCCCCCCTGTCATTTACGTTACGGAAGATCTTTTGAAGGAACCTGTTACCAAATTGGCAAGATGCAAGGGATGAGTGATCAAGATTGTAAATGCTGTTGTTAAGCAGAATCAGGCCTTGGCTGGATCCACAACTCTGAAAGTTTTTTTGTGAAACTTCATTATTTTTCAGATTCTGCCTCTCGGGCTCTTCTCTATACAAAATTGCCTGAATCAGAGTAAACATGTAGGATTTAAGTGGAATCTCTGCTGGAAACCATGTAATGTTTTATTAACAAATTGCCCCATGAAAAAAAGTAAATAATAGATGAATGTAGCTCTGGTGAGACATGAGGACCTGACAGTGGAATGTGTTTGCAAGGTGATTGGCAGCTTGCAGCCTTCTGTGATAGTCACATGTGGAGCAAAGCCACCTAGACACCTTGCAGTAATTGCTCTTCTGTAAGACATGAGAAACCTTTTAGAGCAAAGCGATCTGGAGCTGGACTGAACTGTGGAACCAACAAGTCCTTTGATGTAAAGAAAACCCTGCTATTACATCCTTCTTTGTGAGGAGAGTTTTTCTATGGAAGTAGCTCTCCCAGATCAGGGTTGGGTGGGAAGAGAGGAACAATGCTCAGTTCTAGATAGCAGAATGCTGCAGATACGGAGTGAATAAAATGGGGTGGCTTTGGGCCATAGCCTGTTCAAATCCTGCTGCTAGCACCAGCTTTGGACCAAAACAGCCCCTCGTCATTTCTGGCAGCCATGTAATCAAGCACCTGGCTATAGCCCAGAGCTGTGCCCCTTCTACAGCTGTGAGTGATTCTGCATTAGCCAGAGCTGGCAAAGCACCGAGTAGTGCTGCAGCTGGGCTGGGCTGCCCTGGGGGGCAGGGTGCTGCAGGGGGGTGAGGAGGAGTTAGTCTGGCTGGACTTGGGGACTGAGGGGTGTTTGACTTGGTTGTGGGTGCAGGATTGTGTAGATGGCAAGGTGTGCCCCTGTAGGGAAATGCATGTTTTTATTATGGAGGGATGAATAGGATCTGAGCACAGGGGCAGAGCAAGGAGCTGAGTCTACAGGTGTGTGAGAACTACTGCCTTGTGAAGGAGCAAGTTCTGCTGTTTATTTGTGATGTGTCCTTATACAAAGGCCCAGCTCTGGGCTGTTATTTGCCTGCAGAGGGTGCAGGCGTAAGTCAGGTTTGGAGAGCAGCGAGTCTAGAGCAGAGGAGGGTGTAGTGGGTCACTGCTCTGGGGTTGTTAGCAGGCTGTGCAAGGCAGCCATGGGGAAATCATGGACACCTGGAGATACAACACAGTCGTTGATGAAAACCAGCCTAGAGGAATGTGTGAGGATGATGCTGAGGACATCTCCAACAGGGAGACTCAAGTCTGATGGGAACATTCAAAGATTTCAGGTACTATGTTGGAATGTTAAACTGTCCACAGTAAGTGAGACCTCTTTCCAGACCGCAGCAGTGTAATTGAGCATGGCTCTTCAGATGCTTTGGCATAGCTCTACTGAATTACAAACATTTTCTGCTGTGGTTCTGCAGCGAGACCAGAGCTGTCTGATTGCCCTTGGTTGCTGCCAGTGGGCCTCATCTTGCTGCCTCTCTAAAGTAATTCCTGTTTCTGGCAAGACTTTCAGCAAGAGCTCCTCCTTACCCAGACAAATTGCATACAATTCTTGGATTATGGCACCAGATTTAATACTAATTAAAAAAGTTTTCATGGTTTTGTTTCACGTTGGATGAAAGGCAGCTACGGTGAGAATGCATCTATATAAGCTCTGAATGCTTATTATCAGCTCACAAAAAGCAGAATTTGATTGTACTTGCATGGGATTTTTCACGTTCTTCCCTCAACTGCACAAATTAATCACGGTTTTTGTGTGGTGCATATATAGGCAGACATCAGCTTTTTATTATGATTTAAACTCTGGTCTATTTACTCAATCATGAATTGAAAACATGTGGCTTTAGTATGTAGGGGCTTTTTTACTCGTTAAATGTTAAAACTGTAGTGGCAGCTTCCAGGGACTGCTATCCAAATTTCAACATGCCTTCAAAAGGAAATGGGGTAAGTGCTTTACAGGGAAGCAAACAGTCCTGCAGCAAACCTTGCAGTACAGAAATTTATGATACTACTTAACACTTCTTCAGAGTATTTTCTGGATGTAACTCATCCCCTGAAAGTTAAACTCCTTTAGGCAAATAGATTTGCTGAATAGCAAGGTTTGGGAGAAGAAATGGACCTATTTGTAAACTTAGACCATTTATGCTATAACGGAAGAAGCAAATCGAGAGGGAATATTTAAAATTACTGCTACAAATTAAATTTTATAGTGTATTCTGAAATGGCATTTGTTAAAAAATTTGACTACATTTACTAAAATATAAATAAAAGCCACATAATATTAAAATAAATGTGTTATAATCTTCAAATGCGAAAAATTCCATGTCAAATTAATACAAATGTTTTGGATTTACCCAAAATGAAATTTGGTCTGAGCACAGTATGGGGAGAAGAGTGTTTCATCAAAACCATTTTTTAATGATAATTTATTTTTTGTCCTATCTTTTATTTTGCCACAGATAATTATATTATTTTTTGAGTTCTAGACTCAGTTGTTACCCCCTGAAGTGTCATATCTTCCTTTTCTAGCACAGGGAGAAGGGCAGGACGAGTGCCAGAGTGAAGACAGGCATGTTCATAATGGGTCAGAGATGAAGAGAGCTGGTTCACGGTGTTGCCAAGCCCAGAAGCAGGTCAGCCTCCTTGAGGCTGAGGTCCCATAAGGTCTAGACTTCTGTGGCTCTCCCAAGTTCCTCATGCAGGATGTTTTCCCCTCCAGAAGGGAAATGGGAACAGCAAAAGTTGGCAGTGCTAGTCTGTGAACAGTCAGACCAGAAGAAAGTACCTAGGAGTGTGCAAGACCTGTCCCAAGGCTGCTGAAGGCATGAAGCCACCTGTTGGGTTTTGCTGCATCTCCTGGTCTGCACAACCCCATCCAGCTGCAAGTCCCACAGAAGTCCGGTTGACTCTCCTGGACAGGCTGTTACGGGAAGGGATACAATGCTGCAGAGACACTGGCACTGGTTTTATTCAAGTGAGGAACAGCATGCAGCCTAATAAGGAATATAATTTTTTTCATGGTGCATGTTAATCTGCCCTGTTTTCCATGCAAAAAAAGCCTGCAGCTCTTGCCAGGCAGCCTCACTTCAGCTCCTTCTTCAGAAGTTCATTCACGGTTACAGTGCAATCGCAGCTAATGAACAGTTTACCAGGAGTAAACAAGGCTCTGCATTTTGGGTCAGCTGGGAAGGTTTCCTGGTATCACTGTGACTCATCCCTGGAAGGGTCATCCCAAAACACACCCCCTGTGATCTGATCTTGGTACAGTCTGAAGAGTCCCAGGTTAAGAAGCTGAAGGGATTGTTGTTTGCAGAAGTCACTTTGGAGTTTGCTGTGCCTCTGAGCGGGGACAGTCCTTGGCCAGGTAAGTACCAGAAGTAACCTGTTAACTGGTGTTTACTCAATTTGCACCTTTATTACCAGGATGAAAACTCTATGTTACTAGTAATGAGCAGTTCGGCCAGCATAGTGAGGAAAAGCTTTTCTCTGCTGCAGTAACTTACATTTTTTTCAGAAAGTCACATCTTGACTGCGTGCTAACTCTGAGCCAAGTCCTCTGTGTTACTTGTTGCAAAAGCATGGCATTTCTTTTGGGAGTGCCAGTCTAATGCTAGTCTTCTCTCTACAGGCATCATTAACAGTTACACTGAATAAAGGGGTGACACTGATAAAGTGTGGTTTGATCTCGGTGCTCATAAAATACCATTCTGTCCCTTATCTTCCAAAACACTGTCAGTTCTCTCTCTGGATGCTTTCACTGTGGAATTCAAGTGGATATTTTGCATTTTTTTGCTGCTGTTCTTGTGAAGGATTTTTATACTGTGTATTAAAAAATAGATAAGTTGGTACATAAAATAATTGAGGGGCCTAATAGGGAGTTACCCATTAGTTTGCAATCGTGGTCCTTTTTTAAACTTTTATTAAAAGGCAGAATGGGAAGATAATGGAATTCTGAAGAAAGTAATTTCCCGTGGTCTCAGCACAAAAATTTGGTTTGAATGAATCAAGTGACAGGGCTGTTAGCATTTTCTTTAGAGCTTGTTATAGATCTCTTGACTTGGGTTAATGTTAATTGTAGTAATTGGCATCTACCATATTAAGTTACTGTCTTGAAAAGTTCAGAACTGAAATTGTACGTTTCTGTAGTTAGCTGCAGATCAGTCTGGTCTTGAGGCTATAGTGGAAGCCAATGAAAGTGAAGCTTTTTGCAGATACCTGTACACTTTGGAAAATCCTGTCTGCCCACCCCGAGTCCTTGCTTCGGAGTCCTGTTGAAATGGTTGCACGTTCTCACAGTGCTGTGCACAGTTGTTTAGAAAGGCATTTTAGTTGTGCATGTCAGTTGCAGGCAAACGCGCACGTGTTGATCTGTAGTGCTCTGTGTTCATCCTTGTGCTGTCACCCCAGCTGCTCCAGGAGTCAGAGACCCTCAGGGCTCTGATGTGTAGACAATTTTACGTTTCTGAATGCTGGCTGAGATCTAGGAAGGGACTTGAGCATCTGCAGTGGGGACAGAGGCAAAATGCTGCAGCCTTAAGGGTAACCTAGTGTGAAAAACTTGACTCAAGCTACTGCTTAATGCCTAAACTCGTAAGTGCCACATACACCTATGGCTCACGGACTGTGAACCCCAAAGTACATGCTCAGTACAGGGCCGCTGCTCTGTGCACTGTCAATATCCAGTTGTGGCTGCCAAACAAGTTTTGCCTCTGGCCAAGCTCCTTGGGGTCTTGGTGCCAGAGGACATTGCCCAAGGGGAGAGAGAAAATGAATAAAAGCTGTTTCACAGACAATCATACTGGGATAAACTCTCACAGGAAACGCAGGGAGGGGAGAGAGGGAGTAAAACCAGAGTTGACCCTGTCTGAGTGTGTTCTGCTTGGAGTGGTTTTGACCATGAAATCAGCATTGTACTGATGAGTAATCCCATGCACACGTGTGTTGATTTCACTCATGTTTCAAACTGAAAGGATCATACATGCCCCTCACCATCAGCCCTACAAATTTGGTTGTCTTCTGCTCATGGCCGATGGAATCCTTCCCCCTTGGACGTAGTCACGTGTAAGTGCAGCTGTTCCCAGGTGCTGTTTGCTCCACCTGTCCAACCGCAGTACTCTCAGTCTGTGTCTCTGACACTGGAGCAGCTTCTTACTGTGGGATGAGGGGCTGCAGAGTGCAGCCAGCCAGCACCTCACACCCCAAAAGGACTGCAGGGCTTTTGCAGGGCATGAGACCTGACTCCAGCACTCCCTTCCAGAAGGATAAGAATGGGCTTGCATGTATCTCACCAGGTGGGAGAGAGAAAGAAATGTGAAAATCACTGGCAGGATTCCTGGTGGAGCTGCTTCTCAGCTCTCAGGTTTGGTCCTGAACGACACCCACCCACCTGAGCTGTCTTGCTTGCATACAGGCTTTGCAGTATGAACTGCAGTCTGGTTCCCAGACAGCTTTGTAGAAAGTCTCTCTGTCCCTGTGAGACCTGAAAGAAAAGCCTGGTTAAGCACTGTGATGTGGCAGTACAAGTGTTATGATTAATTTTGTTGTAGTAAATCTTTGGTTTTTAGCCAGATGATTCTGCCAGTCCTTGATGTTGTCCATGAAAGCAAATGGGTAGTGGGCAGTCCTGTTCCTGGTGTCCAGCTAGTCTCCCTGGCATTTCTGCTCGGAAGTGATAGGGTATGGGCAGATATTATCAGATGAAAATCTGTCATGTTTTCTCTCTTGTTTTTTTAATACTAAGTATGGCAAAACTGGACAGCAGAACATGGTTGGTATCTTTCTGTTTCTGTAAGAAGACAAATGCTTATGTCTCCTTCCCTTAGCCAATTCTTGAGTTGAGCTAGACAGAGAAACCTTTACTTGCCTATTAAAGTACTGAGTACAGGGCTATAAAATAGCAAAATTAACCTCATTTTGTTGAAAAACCCAGAAACTGGATAAAAGAAGGGCTAATGCTGCACAATCATGGTATCCCCTCAGCACTCAATTTAGCTTGTTATTTTGTCCAAGCAGAGAGCATTGCTGCCCAAAACAAATGAGAAACCCTGAGACTATGGTCATTAATACTGGACCAGGTGCTATTAAAATATCCTGTGCAGCAAATATGATCCAAATTGAATATGCTCTTATTAATGCAATTGCATATCCACACAATACAGATTTAATGCTGACTTTGTATTTCTGTATTGGTTTATACAAAAGAGAAGATACCAAAACCATCATAAAGACTCCCAGTGCAGTTAGTGTGTTGAACTAACTGTTCACAGAGTTTGAGTAAAATCCTCCTGTAGTGATACTCTGTGCTATGAGCAGTGATGCTTCTGATGCATCAGTAGCAATGGAGCAGCCAAGATCATGGAACCACAGCATATGTGAAGTGGAAGCTTTTCAACTGCTTTGAATTCCAGTGCACTCTTAATACAAATTTGCAAAGTCATTGCTTTGTGACGATCTGTGCTCATTCTGCACAGAAGAGAAGGCAATAACCTTTTCCAGCTGGAGCCCTGGAAGTGCCTTTAATTAGTTTTACAGAAAACCAGTTCAGAGTAATTTAAACCTTTTGGCTGCAGGGCTGCTTTTTTGGAAGCACTCCCTGCTTTGCTTATTCTGAAGCAAGCTATGAGTCTGGAGGAGATGTTTGGGGAAATACCGAACTGTCTTTGCAAACAGTTAAATACTTTACTCCGTTTTGCTGTCATGATCTAATGGTCTAAACAGAGGCTTTGAGGTCTGGTGGTAAGATGGTATTGAAACAATGGAGTTTAGAGTTGGGAGGTTTTTGTGCCTTGTCAAGACAGGCGCATGACTGCAGTTACAAAAGAGAAGCTCCAGAACCAGGTGTAGGTTTGTTATTATTGCTGGTAAGGCTACTGTTCATGTGAAACGAAGGCCAGCTTGGTACCTGCAAATAGATAATAATCTTGAAATAGGGATGCTACTGCAGAGCACAACGTACGCTATGTGTATCCTTTCTGGCATCCCTCTGTGGTTTTCCCAGATGGGGGCTCTTGGAACAGAAAGAATGTGGTCCCAAGACTAGTGTGTGTCTGAGCTTCGAAAGTTTCATCTCAGGATCCGCTTGCTGGATGTAGCTTCATGTTCAAAGCTGCGTTCATCTGTGGTGTTAAATATGGGCTAGACATGTACTCGGCCTGTTTAGTCCTGGTGCTGTGCATGGACATTCCTTTGAGTCCTGCAGCTGGAGCAGGAAAGTGTGGTGCATGATAAAATTTATGTATTACACCCCACCAAGCCTCTTCCTTGAAGAGGAGTTTCATCTAAAGCAGAGAGTTCTCTGCAGCTGTTTGGCAGTGCTCGCCTTTGGGACTGAAAGCTGTTTTTTGTTACAGCAAACGCAGCTCTGTGCCCTCCCTGTTCCCTTCCTGCAGGGGTGGGAGTGGGAGGGATGCTTCCACATGCAAGCTAGCTTGCTGTGGAGAGGTGCAGCTGACTTAACCTCTGCAATAACTTCTCTCTCTGGCTTCACCATGTCTCAGTTACACAGAGTGACAAAAATGGGCGAGAAGAGATTACTTCTGTTAGTTTTTGTGTGCTCATTGCCTGAACTTGGTAGTGAGAGTGTAATTTTCCCTCATGCCAGTCTAGGCAATTAGTCAGTCTTGTTTGTTGTGGATCTATGTAGCAGCTGGGAAAGAGAAAGTTTAAGACACAAAAATGTGAGTATGAAGAAATACTATTGAGTAGTGGAAATAATACTTGAAGCTCATCTTCATGCTCTTGTGAAGAAATGCATTTCAAGTGAATGTCCCTTTAATTTAAGGCTGCTAATAACACCAGGAGCTGGTATTTGCCACTGTGTGGAACGTGATTTAGCTATACTCTTGCTGGTGCTGGCAGGGGGAAGCATCTCTGAGTGTTAACTGTAAGTAAAAATGAAATGCTTCTGCTCTCAGGCTGAGGAGGGGACTCTGCGAGACTTAAACTGGCTTGTCTTCCCTGTTCTGCTTAAATCCTTTTTTCTGATCAAAGCAGGAATCTCATTACAAAAATAAAGGGTCAGAGAAAGACTTTACAGCTTAGTGGTTGACAGCTGAGAGATACGGGATCTCCTGTACAGCTCCTGATATCAAGGGGGATTGCTGTGGTGCTGTAGAAACCTTGGGGTCAGCTGTGGAGCTGTTGTGCTGCCCAGAGAGGTGATGTGCTGGGGAGCTCAGCTCAGAGGCTGGAAAGGGTAGAGAGCAAAACAGTAATTGTATATGGTCAGGAAAGGAAACAAAAAATGTGAGAATGACTGACCTGTAGAGCTGTTTGGGGTTTTTTCCCCTTCTCTCTTCAGTCCCTCCCCTGGAGTGGTCCCTTTCCCTCAACAGAGCAGCAGAGGGTCTTTGAATGGTGGTATGGTATTTTTAGAACTGTGCTGCTTTGCCCTGGTCACATTGTGCACAGCTCACTGTCTCACATGACAATGCAGGGAGCCCTGGAAGGAGCAGCTGCCAAGCCCTGCCTGGTGCACCCTCAGTGCAGCTGCACCTTCTGAGCGTCTGCCCAACCAGAGGTAAACTTGCTGGGTGCAGAGCAAGGGAAGCTGTGCTGCTATTACTGTGAGCTCCAGAAAGGAGGAGAGACCTTTGATGTTCAGCTGAGGGTCAAAAACTAAGAGATGCTTCAAAAATAAACTTTGGGGTAGAAGCCAGGTACCTGCTGACTCAGCAGATTAGGTCATGTCAGGAAGGTGATGCCACAGGAGGGGAGGGACTCTGCTTTAGTCCTCCACCCTCAGTGCTCAAATCACTAGGCTATTGTGTAGAAGCTGTATTTCCTCACTGTGGACTTTCCAACAAGAAAGATAGACTTATTTTGTGTTTCAAAAGTGTCATTTTGGGTTCCTGAGAAAGTGAGTGTGTACTAGTTCACCAGGTGGTGATGGGACTTCAGCTCCAGAGCTTGGTGTCCCTTGGGTGGATAGAAAGCAGCTATTTGCAGCCAGACTGGGCAGCCCCAGGAGCCCAAGTCTCTTTTTGAGACATGCAGTCAGTCATTTGCTCAGAGTGGCACAGAGAGTCTGGAGGGGAGCACGTTAACGGCCTGTGGAGAAGCCTCCTCCTTGGCATGTTCCCCTGGGTGAACACTGCTCCTGGAGCCCCAGCTGGGGCAGGGAGCAACTTGGTTTTGTGTGCTGTGCTTTATGACACTGCTCTGTGCATTGCTGCCAGTGTGGCTGTTGTGTAATGGGGTGTTAATCCTGGATGGACTCAACGTTCCAGTCCAGCAGATAGAAGGGGAGAAAGGGTGGGGCAATAATGAGGTCATTGAAGACCTATCTCTATGAATTAGACAGTGACAGCTGAAAACCTTACCACCCAGGAGCTATTTTAAAAAAAAGTGTATCTTGCAAATAGGCTCAGTTTAGAATGTTAGTTAGCTGTGGGGAATTTTTAATAAGCAAGAATTCCAGTTATCATGAAATCATCTATATCCCACACAAATTAGCCAAACTAATTTTTATTTATTTATTTTTGTCCCTGAGCTATCTTTGTATAACTGACAAGTTGTTCTGCACTTGGATTTGAAGAACTGGTTTATGGGGGAAGCAAGTCTGTGTTGTCTTGGGGGAGGCCATTTGCCAGGAGAGATGCCTTGAGTGAAGGCATTAGAGCAGCATTCCTCATCCTTGAAGGACCAGCTGATTTATTTTGGAGTTGAGGGGAAGGAAGTGGAGGGAGAAAGAGAGAGGGTGGGTGTTAAACCCAAGATTGTTTTCGCTGCAGTGGCTTTCACTCACAAGATCAAAGACCATGATGAATTTGACATTTCCAAGTTTTCCTCATTACTTTTCTGTATTTCTCCCATTTTGCCATGGAAGGGCTAGACTTGTGCCTAGCTTGGTTTAATTTTCTGCAAATTTGTGAAATCTCATCCAATTTGTGCTGCAAGTGGATCAAGGAGCACAAGCTGAGATCACTGCAACTGGATGCAACAAGTAGGCCGCAAGAACAATGCGGTGCCCTGCTTAATTACATGCATGCTGTTTAAATCTCATTATCTGACATCCGAACAACTTTCATTTGTCTTTATTGCTGTAGATAACTCAAGGAAAGGGAGATACACCTCTAACCCGTGGCAGGAAGGAAGAGGAGAGGAACTGACACACAGGAGTGTTCCAAACAGAGCAAGTTCAGATATTCTCTCCACTCCCTCTCTTGAAACAAAGGTAGCATTCTGCATGTCCTCCATGCTTCAGACTATCTTGAATTATTTCTGTAGCTGTTTTCTGATTTGTAGAATGTTCTTAACTAATTTATTTGAGTTCTGTGACTGACCATAAACTTGCCAGGTTAGTCATGATTTTGGGAACTAAGGCAAGCAAATTGCTTATGCTTTTTTTGTTGTGTGGGTTTGTTACATTTTTTTAAATCCTCATCAATTATTTGAAAATATTTGCTGTTTCTGGGAATTCAGTTTCCTGAAATATAACAAAGTTCAAAACAGTAATACCAGCCAAAATACTGTCACTTAAATTTAGATGACAGCTCTAGAAATCTTTTTTTGGTTTTCTTAAAGCATAAGATTTCGAGTAAATAATTGCAACTCTAGTGACCAGAAAAAGAGTGCAGAACAGAAAGATGGTCCAGTCCTTTATGCATGGTGTAGACTGAGAAGCCAGGCCCAACTCGGTTACCTTTTCAATCAGTTAGACAAAGCAAAATGCTTGTTTTGTGCCTGGTCTGAACTTTCAAATGTCTTTCCTGATAAGAGTTCTGTTAAGCCAAGAATACCATCCTAATATACAAGATCTTCTTGGGTTTTATGGTCTTCTAGTCTACTACTTACCATCATGTAATTTATAATCTTGTTAACAGAAATCGGTAATTTGTTTAGAACAAGTTATGTATTCTGTTGTTAAAGACTGATGGGTGATACCATTTATGGACTTTAAAGAGCCTTCATAATTTACACAGGCCAAAATTAATTTTATCCAGACAGAGAGATATGTCTTCATCAGTGCAATTCTTCAGGGATCAGAAGTACCACGAACTGAAAGGGCAGTGTATCCAGCAGAGACAGCTCTTCAAAGATCCTGAGTTTCCAGCCTCAGATGAATCTCTTTTCTATCAGTCAGCACCACCAAGGAAAGTTGAATGGAAGCGCCCAAAGGTAATTGATACTCTCCTTGTGAGGAGGTGTTGTTTCTGTTGTTGCACTATCTTCTCTGTGCTGAAACACAATTAGGTGATATATCCTCCCTCCTTTTCCCACTCATTTCCTGTCACTGTGTGATTCAGACAGCAGAGCCTCCGTGTCACACTGCTGTCTGCGATGAAAGTCAGGCCTTACTGTTAAAAGACCAAAAGGAAGAGTTCTGTACAGGGTAATCATGCTTTTTGGTATTGATGCCTCTCTAACAACAAGCAGTAGTGTGAGGTGACACCAGCCATAGTGATGTTTAAATCAGTCCTCTCTTTAATTAAGAATACCAGTAGTTAAGTAAAAATACCGGTAATAGATCAGTCTATCAGAACTGTACTGAAGACACAAAACACAGATACATATGGGTGTTAAGAGTTTGGATGCCTTCTGCAATATAAGGCAGGATGCTCACAAGCTACTCCCAGGGAATGCTCAACTACACATAAGAGTAGCTGAGGCAGAGGAGAGAAGGTGAGTTCCCTGGAGATGTCTAAGCAAACCTTTGTTCTGTGGTAAACTTCATACCCTCTTCCTTGTCCATGTTTTAGAGAGTTTCTGGTGAAATCTTAGCAGCAAGTTTTATCCAGAGGGAATTAAGAGTTCTCCTTTATTGATTCATATCAACTCTGGTGTCAGCATAGCTATGCTGAAGTTACTATTAATTTTATCTTTGACTTCTCTAAAACCTCAATTACAGACCAGTGATATCATATGCAAAGTGAACAGCTATTGTCTGTGCACAACCCATATTGCTTATGTTTATTTTTCACTAGCATCCTAACAGGAAAACAAATATGCAATTTGCTTCTAATTGTGAGTAATGTACTAGACATTTCAAATTGTTAGCATTATGTGTATTTGGGGTCTGTTAATTGGTTTGCTTTGAGGTTTTACGCTTCATGTATCTTGTATTTCTAAAGTAGTTAACAGCCATATGGAAATAATTTAGAAGAATGCAAAATTGGGCCCAACTTTGATAATGTGGCTTTCCATCAGAGAGTGTGATCTGTTCTGATACTCTGACAAATGTAATGAAGAAGACAGTGGAAGCCTCCTGCCAGATCACACAGTGTTTTTGCCCTGAATTGTGATTAATTTGTCCTTTACCCATGTACACTTTCGGGATTACAGTTGTTCTTCTGGAAGCACAAACTTGAGTGTCTTTTCTTAAAAACATGATTCCAATGTGATCTACTCCAAAAGCAGCTGGTACTGTTGTTCCCTGTCTTCTGTGACAGAGGATAACAGATGAGGCTGACCAAGGCTGCACTCTGTCAGGATGTCATTAGACTGGGGGTTTTTTCATCTTTTTTTTCCTGATGGTGTACATTTCTCACAGCAGCTTCAATACTGAAATTTTAGCAGAGTAAGGGTTGCTTTCGTGTTTCTCCTTTTAGTTTTCCAAGTAAGACACAAGACTGAAGAACAGGGAGAATGAATTTGGAAAAAATGTAGTCATTCCAAAGTCTTTAGGTTTATTTTTATTTCTGTAGTGCTTTCCTTTTAATTGGAGTCTTTCATCCTGTCCCAGAAGGGGAAATGCCATGCAACACATCACAGCAAGGTCAGGGAAAGACTTTGTGCTTCCTAAGAGGTGTGAAATGAGCTAGGGTCTAGACAAGGATGCCATTTTGGCTGTTCTTTTGTGTGTGTGTGTGTTCATTCAAGTTGGTAATCAGAAGTACAAAGTCTAGTTGAAGGCCAGTAACTAGTATTGTGTTCCAGGGGTCAACGAGCCCAATTCTGTTCAACATCTTCATTGATGATCTTGATGATGATGCAGGGGCATTGGACTAGATGACCTCAAAGGTCCCTTTCAGTCTCAGTCATTCTGTGATTCTCTGTGCTATTCTAAAGCTGCACCTTCTTTGCTCACATTCCTTGCTCCAATATAGAGCAGCTCTTGGGACCCTTGTGGGGCTCCTCCTACATTTGTAAAGAATAGCTAGGGTATCCCAGTCTTGCCCTTATGGTGGGAGAGGAGTTGATGCCTTTGTTCTCATGGTGAGCCCATTAGAACATCTTGAGGAAAAGGGGCTTGTCTCTGTGCAGCAGAGAAGAGGGGCGGATCTACCTGCCAGTATTTGTGCATGGGTTATCTCCTCTCTGCCATATGGAACTATATTGTGCTCCAGGTTAACTGGCTGAATGCTTATTTGTCCCTTGGGAGTGATGGGCTGTATAGAATGGAGAGAGAAGTGGCCTTACAATATGAGCATAAGGTGAAGGCCAGAACTGTCATCTACTGAGGCAGATTCTGAGCAGGCCACTTAGTCATCTTGCCTCGCCAACTCACCCAGAAACTATAGCTGTGTCTCCACAGCCCTCCCAGATGTTCGTGCAGCATCTTGAATGTGAAGGAACTAAGTGATGGCACCAAGTTCCCTGTCCTCCCACCATCTACACAGGCAATGGATAGCGTGTCCAGCTGCTGGTCCTTCTACACCAGTAGGAGCAGGCAGCTGTTTGCTTTCCCAAGCCTGTGTAGCTGTCTGAGCAGCTGGGGAGGGCTGCCCTGAGGACACAAAGCTGGAGGATGTTTCTGCAGTTGCTCTGGTTGTTGCTGGTGTCCAAACAAGTTCATCTGGGATCTGTGAATCTAAAGCTTTTCTGAGGAGAGGTGAAAGCTGGTATTTTAGTTTTGGCTCACAGATACGCTTTGTTCAGTTACCCTAAATGGTTGGTGGTGGCCAGACAGAGCTATGCAGGCTATCTGTATAGTTGAAAGGGTTTTATTCTGCCTTAATGGAAAAATGAACATAAGTGAGAGAGAGAAAAGAGGAGGAGGGAGGGTTGGAGGGTTTCTTCCACTTTTTGTCCTTGGATCTGCACCTGCAATGTTAAATATGTTCTGTTTGCTCATTCCAGTCAGACTTGCAGTGACAGATCATTAACAATCTGACACTAATTACTTGTTTTGTACTTTCAAAGTCTCTTTGGGAAAGGAGACAAAGATAGGGTAGTGTTACTTCTGTGGCACCCCAGTATTAAGAAACTGGAGAACACAAAAAGCACTGTGTAATTACACTGCAGCCACCCTAGGACGGTGTGAATTGCCAAGGAGAAATCTTATGGAAAGATCATGCAACAAATAAGAGCAATGCACACTGCTTATGTGCAGTATTGGGTCTGGGTTTCTCTGGGTGCAGTGTGGCACAGCATGCAGTTGGCCAGCAAGGCTAGCAGATTCTGATTGCACACAGGACGTTAGGTGTGTGTTTGCTAATAATGCTGTAATTCAGTGCTGGGTAGTAAATGAACTCAAAAGGTCTGACTCCACCTGAGATATGATAGAACTGGCTGAATCATGGGATTGGCAAGTTGTAGCACTCTGAAATTCCTTATTTTATTCAAAGTAGGGAAAAGTCTGAATGTACCATAAGATTTGTCTAAAAATGAACTTTGATCTTATTTTGCTTTATTTCTATATCACCTTCCCTTGTGACACTCTCCACACCAGTGATGTGTTATAAAGAATAAAAACAGGATAAAATGCCAAAATTTTCACTTCTGGGAAAAAAAAATATCTAGAAATGTTGGACTGGATTTCAGAGAAAAAAATCATCTTTGTCAGAATGACATTTTCTGACAGAGTTGTTGACAGATGATGCTGGTGTCAGACTGCTGGCTGTGATTTCCCTGGCAGTGTCCCACCTCCTGTCCTTGTCCTGCAGTAGCCCCAGGGGAGGGCTCCTCCTGGACAGCCCTTTGGTTGCTCAACCCAAGGCAGTTTATGGGTACTTCAGGCAGGAATCACCTTGCCCAAAGGTTAGTTGCTTGTAAGGGATGTCTGATGAAGGGCAGACACCACCAGCTTCCATTGCAGGCAGCAGAGAGAAATTGATCCAAATGACATACCTGAGATGTTGGCTTCAGCTGAGGTGAATCAAACCCCACAAGTACCTGGTTGCTGCCAACCACAGATTCAGAGGGTGGGTTCAGGTGTTGATGCCGTCAACATGAATCCTTTGCTGGTGTTTCAGGATATTGGGCTCTGCTAATATCTCAACTCTTCTGTCTGCCTGTAAAATAGTAAGAGCTGAGCATGACCATTTTGAAGGTGCAGCATCTTCCAGAGCCTTCCAGAGTGCAGAAGCCACCTTGCTGTAATGTGCCTTTATGAGATACAGCTTGTTCCCTCCTTTGTCCCTGACACCATACTGGGAGGTGCTGCTACTGTTTCTGTGCTGTTCCAGGCTGCCACTGAGGGACAGTGGGGTCAGCGTACTGAAGTTGCTGCTGAAGTTTTAGGTTTTGTTTCCCTATGTCCAGAGCTGTCCATGTTTCTCCATTGTTGATGGCTATTGACTCTTGTGCAGATGAACACAAGTTGCTATGCCATGTGTGTTGTGACTTTTGTGTTTGTACTTAAAATTCTGGCACATGTGGAATCTGGGGAGATGTATTTCAAAGGGTGGTGGCAAGCCTCTGCTGAGCTTTGCAGGAGCTCCCAAATCTTTTTTGTGTGCCCCAAACATGTGGAGGAATCGATGAGAATAAAAAGTTGGTTTCAGGCTGTAGGTTATGTGAGCCATGCACCAGTGTCTTGTAGCTTGCTTATTTGTTGTGCCTCTCTGGAATGTGTTTGTAGGAGAAAAGGGCCATGAAAAATTTGGCCTTATACTAATGTGAATGGCTTTTTTTTCCTTTTGTGTCTGTCACATCCAAGATCACAACACCATGGATGTTGTCCTCCACAGACAGACCAAGTGAGTCTGAGGTACCAAGAGTAACCTTCAGTGGGTGACTTTCAGACATTGCAGCCCATTACTGGTGCTGAATGGGCTCCCAGAGGATTAGAGGACTTCCTGAATTACACTAGATATCATTTTAACAGGCACTTTTGAATGCAGTAATTGGCTGTGATAAGATGAGTGCAGTAGCAGGGAGGCTATTTGGCATTGTTATGAATAGTTTTTACTTGCCATTAAAAGCAAACTTGGCTTCTGGTCTTGAGCTCTAGCTTATTCTCAGCTGCAGGAAAGATTAAGTCAGATGTTTCTTTGCTAAACATGTATGCATGAATATAAAAAGGGAAGGCCTGGAGTGCACCTTACTTTTTATAGAAGAGCATAAGCCATGCAGAATTTAAAGAGGAATAAAAGATTATAGGCAAAGTAGACACTGACCTGAGTTTCAACCTTTTAAGAAAAAGGAAATAAATTAAGAGCTAAACTCTAGGAAGCAGTCTGCCCTAGAAGATAACTGGGGAGGGTGATGGGAAGCTTTCTGTTTGCGTTAATCATGTTTTTATATTGTGGAGGTGGAGAGAAGACCATGTAGTCCTCTAGATAGGATGCAACCTGTTAGTATAGAGAGGATGGGTGAACGGACCACAACAGGTAGCCAGAAACCACCAGAAGAAAATTATTTTTAAATTATGGTAAAGGATCTCTTCTTTGCTCATTAGCTGTGTGCACAATAAACTGTGCACCCCATAACCTCCTGCCAATGCAGTCTAGCACTGCTGAACATTTTATTTTATAGGGCTAGAGCATCCTTGGCCTTTGATTATACGGAGCTTGGCTGCAGCCATCTGCCATTCTCTTGCACGTGTCCATCTGCAGAGAAGTAGCTGCTTGCCAAGGGTTGGCTGCCATAGCCCCTGCACTCCAGTGCAGGACAGGCTGCTCCTGGGGAGGAAGGTGTTAAATCTATACCAGTTGTGGGAGCTCAGATGTTGGTACAGATCCCAAAGATGCATGTGGCAACACAAAAGGATGCTCTTCACACCCGTTGCCATAGCAACTGCACATTCAAATGGCAGGGATTGGCAGTTGGAACCTGCAGAGGATGATACAGTTGCAATTAAGTCAAATTGTTTTCAGGTTGTTAGATTTAATTTTGAGCTAGGGGGGAAGGGATGAGGTGATGGCTGAACATTAGTGATATTAACAAGGAACTGACACCAATTTGAGATCCTGGTGTAGGCAGAACTCCATCATGGTGTGTGTTTCTTTAAGGGTAAAATTAGTGCTGGCACTTGGCTTCTGAACCTTGGTGTTGGGTTTTTTTTGTTGGAGACGCTAAAAAAATCAGTCTCAAAAGCTTTAGGGTAATTTTAGTGGAGTTAGCCTGTACGTCTCAGCTGTCACTGTTCTTGCATCCTGGTGATACACAGTAGGATTTATCAAGACCACATGGAATTGGGCTACTAGGAGAAGGTGTCCAAAAGTGGGGGGCAAGGTCTTTCAAATTCAGGTGAAAACAAGTCTCACCCTTACTGTGTGGCTCTTAAGTCTGGATCAGTTGGATTCAGAATCTGCTTTATTATCTTATTTGGTGAAATCAGATTATTTGGGTCATTTTTACCAGCAGTTGAAAATGTAAGATTGTAATGTTCAAGGGGATTGGTTGCCACTTGGTTTTTGTAGTGCAGAGACAGAGGTTGTCAACTGTGATTTGGTGCATGAAAGGTACATGGGAATACACTGAAATTCAAAACATTATAAAGCACTTAGTAGCACCCTGGCATGTCTTCAGTGTATTAAAACTGATGTTTCCCATGCTTTTGAAGTCCAGCAACACTTAGGGATCAAGGGCAAGGACATTTAACCAGTCATTGCTTAAAATGGTTCATGCATTGATTTTATTCACCATCAGTTACAAGGTCCTGATCTTGTCTCTAGTTGCACTTCAGAAATGGTTTTCAAGCCAATTGAATGTTCATGACAAGTCTAGGCAGTAAAGCCCTCTATCCATGGGCTTTAAGTGATGTGAATGATCAGGTAGATGTGGGGTGCTAAAAACATAAGAGAAATAGCACCAGGAAGTACTGTCTCAAGTGTTTCTTCTTCTCCTGGAAAAAGCATAAATACTAAACCATCTGCCTGTTTTTGAAGGGGAAATTGAAATGTAAATGTTAAAGAAATATTGAGGATGGAGTGGATCAAGTTTTTAGCATTTGGTTTTTTATTAACCATTGCATCTATGGATTTGTACCTGAAGAAAATTTTAGTTTATGGATACAAGAAGAATATTTGTATGCTAAAGTACAGATACTTGGTGCACATGAGACAGACTCAGTGGAATGCTGTGAAGGGTATGTTGATGTGCTTGTGTGTGTGCTTTCTTCCCTATGGGAGACTGAATACATGCAGTTGTAATGGTGGTTTCTGTTCTGATATGGATTGAAAAGGGACCTGTTGGATTTTTCAAGGAAGAAGAAATACGAGCATAAGGAGACAAGCAACCCTCTCCATTCCACCATAGTCCAGTGCTTTAAAATGTTGCATGACATCTTATGGACGAGATCTTCCTTTCGTTGCTTCTCATGCTTTTCGCCAGCAAATTGAGCATACATAGGAATTGTCTTGGTGTCTGGAATGGGGTGGAAATATCTGGAATTCCTGGCCAGAAAGTACTGTGGATGACAGAAACTTTATTGCTGGAAATAACAGAAAAAAAACCCAACTGGTTTTAATTGTCTTGCTCTTGTTTGCACAACAATAAAATGTTATGAAATCATGTTAACTAGCTCTGAATTTAAAGATCAAGCTTACGAGGTACTGGGATAAGTTGATGACTGATACACTGAAAAAAATGAAGTGTTTCTTGAAATTTTTTCTTGGAGGCAAGGAAACATTTTCCAGCTATGAAGGGACTTCGGCTGCTGATACTCTAAGGTACTTGGAACGGCATGTTCTGATGGTGTCCGGCCAAGTAATTCCCTGAAAACATTGTGGGCTTTGTTTTGTTTCTTTTTTTCTCCCATTATTATTTTCTCCTAAGGTTTTGAGGTGGTGTTTTGGTTTGGTTTGTTGTGGTGGTTTTTTTGTTTGCTTGTTTTTGTTTTGTTTTGGTTTTGTTTTTTTGGTTTTGGTTTTTTTTTCACTGAGTATGTTCTGAAAATAAAATTAATTCTCCCTTTGCAGGGAAACACACTTTCACATGTTCCTTCCCTTCCTGTCTGTTCTCTACTGCTGCTTTTCTGTTTTTCGCTTCATAGGACATTTCTTTGCTTGTATTATTTGCAGAAATAAAGGAAGCAAACTGTCCAAGCAAATAATCCAAACTGCTGCTTTTTGTGGTGTTGTAGTTGATGATACAGACGTTCTGAGGAGAGTCATGCTGGGCTTCTCCAGCCCTTTTCTAGTCTCTGTGCCTCAGGACCTATTTTTAGGACTTATTTAGCATAATTGCCTTGCACATTGCTCTGATGTGGTGAGGGTAGCAGAGTGTGGATGTGTTTCTAGTTCTTACTGTGGTTTGTCTTGGGTCTGAGGGAAAGGGGTGCTTCTCTGAGGAGGAAGGAGATAGAAGACCATCATCCTTTTCAAGCAGAAGAGGGCTCAGACTGCATGTTCATGACTTGCTTAAAGATTGCTGTTGCTTCTGTATTTGGGATGTGCTGCATCCTGCTGCCTCAGAAATCAGGCAGATGGAGCTGGTAGCCAAAGTGAGTTCAGAGCAGGAGGAAAGATCAGAGCAGAGGGACACCCTTTAGCAGCAGCTTGGCAGATTAAGGTAGTGAGCAGTCCATTGCCCTTACTTGGCCGAGAAAAGGCAAAGGTGGAATTTTTTGGGAGGTGTGCTTGTATGTTTCACAACTGGGAGGAGGTGTTTTTTTTTCTATCTGGCTAGAAGAAAGGCAAACAGGAGTATTTTTGTTACATTAGCCATGTAAAACAAGGTTGACAGCTCAGAATCTGAAAGCTGCTTGGGGAAACAGGAAGACTCCAAAGGAGGCACCAAAGAGCATACAATTTGGTCTCCTGTGTTTCAGATTATTTTTATTATTCATCTCTTCTTGTTAGCTAATCTCTTACAGAGGCAAATCCTGTAGAGCAAAAGGAAGGGCCTTTATTGCCAGAGTAGAAGAGACAGCTGCCACAAGATATCCCTCCTCAACCACTTGAGGTCACATTATGTTGATCACAGTCAAAGGGGAGTAGACTGCATGGGAAACCACCCTGGGTCGACGTGCCTAGGCTGTGGCCACTGGGCTAGTTCATGTTCAACTTGACACTGATCCTTTCACAGTGGCTGTGACACGCTCTGCTGCAAGTCCTGCCTCATCTTCCAGCAGGCATTCTAATTGGACTTTACTTTCAGAAGTTTGGGTTGGATAATGTGTGTTGACTGTGTGTGCAGATTTGGCCTGTTACAACTCTTAAAGCAACCTCTGTCACTGAAACATCAAAGTAATAATTAACAGACTTGTCTCTGGAAGTTTGCTGTGCATTGGACCCTGCAAGAATTCTATTAACAGCAAATATTTTGTGTTTGATTGCATTTGCTAGAGAATTTTTAAGGTGAAGTGGTGTAAACATATAAAACAAAACTATAAATGTCACCAATATAAACCCTCAGCAACCTGCAATCTTGGTTCACTTGAAATAGCATTTCCACCTGTGACAACAACAGAGTCACTGTGCACTAAGAAGCTTTGTGGCTGGTACCAGTGACTGGTAGTAACTGCAGGTGTTTCACACTCACAGCTCCTCACCCAGAGCAAGCAGACATGAACATACATGGACATCTGACAGGAACTTCGGAGGCAGAATGGTAGAGTGGGAAGAAGGATGAAGCAATGCTTTGGACTTGCATCCAAAGGACATTTTGAGTAGCTTTAGCTTTATATGGGGGATTTACAATATTTTTTTCCCAGTGACATGAGTCAGTATTTGCATGTGCTAAGAGTAGTGAAGGGAAAATAGTAATATTCTTGATGAGAAGCCGTCTGCCTTTCTAGATGATGGGTCCAAGAAGCATGAAGTTACTGGACAGAGCAATCATCAAAAGCAAAGGGCTGTTGCAGATGTGTTGTTAAGCACTTTCTTTCCTAATTGTTTTGTTCCTGAGGCTAGGAAGTGAGCAAAGCTGTGTGGTGCCCGGAGGACTCCTCTCACATAGCCAAACAAACAGTTAGGGATCTCTCAACTCTGTAATCCATTCTGGCAGTTACTGTTGGCAGTGGCCAGGATTCATGTCTCAGAGGGGTATGTACAGCTGTGTGACCCTCATCCATGTCCCATTTTCCTAGTCTGGAATCTGCAGTTCAAATCAAGGCTGAGGTGTACTGGGGAATTCAGTGTGCTGTGGCTGAACTATACTCCAGATAAGAAGTCCCCAAAATGTTACGGTATTTAATTCAGGTGGGCTCAGTTTGTGTTTGAGAAGGTTCATCAGAAATAGGAACAGGAACTCAGCTGTGTTCTAGATTTTTGTGTTTCTCCTCACCTTCCTGCAGCAGACTGGTGATGCCTGACTCTGGCAGCATGCTTAGCCCTGACGAGACCTTCATTATGCTTCTGGGTGTAAAGCAGTTTGAAAAAGGAAAATGCAGGAGAACCTCCTGCTCCAGAACTTGGGAGAAGAGGTTCTCAAATTTTTTGAGATGAGCAATTAATTTAAGAAGTGCCAGTGGAACTGAAACAGATGCTGTTTTATTCTCCTAAGGGTGTTTTAGAGAGCATCCTTTTCTAAACATTAGGAATTTATGAACTTAGTTTGATGTACTCCCATTACCTTCAGTGACACAAGGAGTTGCACCTCAATATTAATAACGTCTTTTTTGGGGTGAAACCCTGGTCCCTTTCAAAGCCTTGGGATTTTTGCTGTAGTCTGGATTTTACCTTGCCTTTCCCCCAGTGGGCTGAGTGTGGGAGGCATCATGAAAACATTGTTTGGTACATTTCCATCTTGGTTACTGACGGAATAAACCATTCCTCCCAGAATATTTGTCCCTAATGTTTTTATCTTAGGAAGTTATGACATGTTTCTTCTGGAATTGCCAAAATATTCCCAGCATGGAACTGTTGCTTGCCCTTATTAATTCCATAATTTTCTTTTTCCTGGAAAATCTTGTTAAGATGGAGCTTACCCAGAAGAGATGGAACTCTAAAGCCTTCAGCCATCAGTGAATACCTCATGTCTAACCTCTCCATTACAGTCTGGTGACTGAGTGGACCCTGTGTGTCATGAATTTGATGGCTCAATCCCATTTCTGATGTCACTTCAGAAAATTCTTTGTTCTTAGTTGTGCCCTTCTGTGTTGGCTGTGTCACGACAGGATGCGAAAACCACTGTGGCACCTGGCCAGCATTCCTGTTCTCCCTCCTCCAGAACCCTTGCAGAAGAGCTGGGAGCTCAGTGGATGTCCTAATACACAGCTGCATCCTTCATTCCCCTGGTCAGGCAGGTACCAGGGCGGTGTGAGGCATGGCTTCCTCTTTTTTGTGGCCATATCCTCAGATACACTCACTCTTCAGTGAGTGTTGCATTTACTTAAATACAATGGAGAGGCAGGGTTTGAAAATGGCATCTTTTTCAACAGCATTATTCACCCAAGTCTTCCAGGGATATAATTATGAGAAAACATTTGTAAATGACATGCACACTTGCCAAGCAGACAGCTCTCCAGGTGCCAGTATTTTGGTATCTCCTCTCTTGACAGTTTTTCCAGTTAATATTTCCCTCCTTCAGATTAGATGGAGGCTTTCTTATGTTGTTGTTATTGTTTCCTATAAAGAAATACTTAAACGACCTCCATGTCATTTCTAGAACATAAACATTACAATTGCAAGGTTCTCAATGTTTCCTTAAAGTTTAAAGTGTCAGGTTTTATTTAGTTGGTTCAAGCATCATTAGATGAAAATTGGGTTCTCAGAGAGTCAGCTTCTATTTGTCCTGAGGCAATGTGATGATGGTAGGAATGACATGGTAAATTTTATTTTGAGCCTGGAAAACAAAAAGCCCAAGGATCACATTCTCAGCTAGTGTTCAGTCTGCTTACAGTAATTGTTAGTTCATTGATTTAGTCTTCCTGAAGAGTTAAATGTCTGGCTTCTCTGAAGGAAAAATTATAGCCCAAACATGTCAGTTGCAAAGGAAGTGAAGTTGCTGTTCTGTCAACACTCTCCCAGGAGTGGAAAGGATCCACGTTAAAAAAAATCCTTTTATGTGAAGAACTTTATGCTTTTCTCATTTTATTTCCATATTTGAAAGGGTACTTGGGATAAGTAAAGTTGAGGAATTTGAGGTTTTGTAAGCCAGTATATCTTAGATTTGCAATTTGTTTTAATTTCATGCTGTTTCCCTGTGATCTAAAGGTATACTTCCTTCAAGGATTAATTATATTTAAAATTAAATAAAGATTTATATTTTCCTGGCTAAAAAGAAGCTTAAAAATCCTTCACAGAAGGCATCTTTTAGAACTGCTGTGTTTCCTGTATATGTGGCATTGTTTCTAACTTAAAGGTTAAAACATTTTGAGTTTGCATCTTTTCAAATTTGCAGGAAAACAAATGTTCTTTCTCAGGAAAATAGACTTTGTTCAGAGCAAATATTATCTTCTGGTTTTTATGCACTGAACTTTGACCAGTGTTGCAGGTGTCAGAAGCCATCTTGACCTACTCATGTGCATCAGGAAATGGGATTTCTGTTCTTGGAGATGTTCAGGAGCCATCTGGGTATTGTCCTGGACAGCCTGCTCCACCAACTTTACTTGGACTTTCAGACCCTGATTAAGTAAAATAATTAATGTGATCGATAGTGTGAGGGTGATTTTCTCTTGGAAGTTGTTGGTGTGTTGAGCATTAGCAGAGAGGTTACTGGAGAGACATATGAACCAGAATTACTTTAGTGTCCCTGATGGGATTTAGAGTTATATCTGGCTGAGATGTGTCAGGAAAACAATCATAAAGAAATGAAAACTGGTAGGAGAGGAGCAGTGCTGGATCTGGAGTGGTTCTCCAGCACTTAGAGGTGGAGCACTCTGATCTAAAACTAGCTGGTATTTGATGTTGAGTTAGCAACACCTCTTGAACTTTTCTTCCTGGGAAATAAGCAGACTGTTTCTCTCAGTAGAAGACCTTGGGAGGTTTCTGTCTTCTCAGATGATGGGAGACTTAAAGATCTCACAGCAGTTCCTAAATGTTCGTGGAGAATCTCCATCTTAAAAGGGAAATAGTGACAGTAATTGTGAGGTTGGAGTCACTTGCATTTGGTATCAAAGTAGAGGTGCCTCCAAGGCTGAATGGGACAGGAGGAAAGGGTAGTTCCAGCCTTGATGTAAGTAGCCAAGTAATTTTGGTTGTATTTAGGGGATGCTCTGTGATCTGCAAGTCTGACTAGTGTCACTGGAGAACACTGAACAGTTAGCAACTTGACGTCAGGGTCTCTCTTCCTGTTGCATTTGCTTTTCCCCCAGAGGAAGCCCAATCACAGGTACATTGTCTCCAAGCCTGTGTCTGTATGTTCCCCTCTCCCCCCAGCAATGCTTTACTACTGACCGATTTCAACCCAGTTTGGAAAATGGGTAGATGTCTTGGTGAAACTATAAGCACTGTGAAAACAGGCAGTTGAGTGGGAGCAGGAGACCCTGGGAAGAGGCCAGTATCTTTGATTAGATATTGGAATGCCCACAAGAGAGTGAGATACCAAAAAGCAAGCGTGCTAGACAGATCTGTGAGATATGGAAGTTTTCTTACTGATTCCTTCTGAAATGTGTTGAATCGGTAAGAGAACATGGGGCAGAAAACCAAATGTGAGAACATAATTAAAGAGGCAGAACTAGAACGGAGGGTGCCTAGTTAAAGCGGGAATTAATGGCTGTAGTGGCAATACTGGCCATCATTTGGCATAATCAGCTGCAGAGATGGCATATTGGTCACACAATTACCCTTATAAATTTTACCCTTTATCATCTCATACGATTCCTTAGATTTCAAAAACTTCTTGAAGTGTTGATGTAATTGGAAGGAAAGGGGCTTATCCAAAAATATTTTATTAATTTCAATCCTCTAACAGTGATCTATCCTAGGCAAAATAAGAGCTGACCTACATGGAGGGAAAAGAATAGACTTGATTGCCTGGCAGGTATGACCACTGTGACTTTGCTTAAGTATCTTACTTTGGAAATCACTGTTGGGAGTTTTTCAGCTTCATCACTCAGAAGAAACTTACCTTGTGTGCTGAGAACTTTATGGCTGAATGTACATCTTTCCAAGATAAGGTTTTACAAGATGTTTTAGAAATACAAGCTGCTGTTTATTTTCAAGATGTGTAAATAAAATTATTTCTGGTAGTTTCTGTGAATTTATGAGAGTTGATCCACTCATTTGGCAGAGTCATAAGTGTTTTTAGGATTCAGAAGGAAAAGAAATGCTCTGTAATTTTCAATGCGAAGTTTTTTTAGCTCAAAATTGGAACTCTTAGGCAAGCAGTGAGATTTCTTGAAATGGGAAGGTGTTTCTCTCCACTGATCTCTTTGTTTTGTTCCTTAGCAAAGTTTTCTGTATTCCTCTCTTTGGCTGCAATCAGCAACATTGGTGACCCTTCTGAGCACTCTGGTGAATGCTGGTGTTTATCCTCACTTCATAACTTCTCTGCCCTGATGTTTGCTAGCGTCTCAGCAGCACTAGATGCTGGGGTCACTCTCCTGTCTGCAGCTCACACCCAGTTTGGGCAGTGAATGGCAGGAGTTAGCTCTATGAAAAGACTTCAAAAGTAGCCTGGTGTGAAGGCTTTTTTCTAGAGCTTGTAGATGAGTGATCTGATAAAATTCTGATGGCATGAAAGCACTGTGGTTCTCTGCAAGGTACTGGGCGTATCTCTGTGGTACTGAAAGACAAATACTCTCCATTTTACATGCTCTTAGGCTGATCATTGCCAGAAAGGTTGTCCAGACTAGAATTTAAAAGTCTGATCCATTTCCTGTTGGAACTGAGATACTGCATTGACTCTGACTTAAATAGGCTCAGAAATGTTACATTTCAAGTCTTCAATGTCATGGTTTAGGTTTATGCTTTTTAACCTTTAAAGTTTGTGTATTGCCGTGGGACAAGGCAGAAATATCTCGGGTTTCAAGTAAAACAAATCACCTTCAGCTTAATCTGAAATTTCACTCTGGACAGTGTTTCTCAGATGTCCTGGCTTTGTTTTTGTTACACAATGCCCAATGTAATACCAAAAAACACCCACGATGTAATAAAAAAAAAAGGGGGAAGGGGAGAGGGAGGACGAGTTCTCCGAAATCTACCTAATGCTCTTTTGTAAACAGGTATCCCCCTCCTCCTAAAAGGCAGTGGTGAAGAATTAAGTCTGCATCAGTTACCAACCCCTTGAGACACAGCATGAGGTCAGACCAGACAAGCCTTGAAAGGTTGTGGCCACTGAGCTAAAATGATGCTCATTATCAGGCAGAGAAAAAAGCTGCCTGCTCAGCCAGAGGTGAATAGTCAGGCATACAGACCTCGGAATTGTTTATTCTGCACTCATCCAGCGCTGAAAATTCCGGTGCTGTGAAAAATGGTGTATGACGTTGTCCAACCTAATTTTCTTCTTGTTTTTATTTTCCATCTTAGGAAACTAGTTCAAGAACTTGATTGAGAAAAAATTTAGAGGAAGCAGTAAAATACCATAGCTCAACCATGGATGGCCTTTTAGTCTGATGAACTGTGAGTGGACTTGCAGCCCATGTCTGACCTCGGTCACATCTGTGTGTGCCTGCAGGACATGTTGGGGAGTCACCCTAAACTGTCTTTGAACTTGGCCATCTCTCTGTTGCTAGCATTGAATTCAGAGACATTTCCACTGCTTTGGTAAAAAGAAATAGAAATAGAGTTAGGATCATTTATACCAACTGTTTCTCAAAATAACTGTGCATTCAGTTTTTCTCAATTTCTTTCCACTGGAGAAAAAAAGGCCAATTGGTCTAAGACCCCTGGACTGCTGGCAGCCCCTTTGGAGCAGTTACAGCTTGCTAAGTCCCAGCACATGTGCAAACTGACAGCATAGCTCATGTGCAATGAATCTGACTTGTCTGGGGCCCTTCCCCGCATGCTGTCTGTCTTCTTGCTGTCATACACATTCTAATCTCCATTAATGATTTTTAACTACTTTATTTTTCAATACTAAGGAACAGGTTTGTAATGTCCTTGTTGCTGCTGGTGGGCAGCTCATCCAGCAAAGGCTATTTGGATGTTTGTGCTCACAGTAGTAAGCTCTGAATTGTCCAGCCTCAAGTAATAGATGTGCTATATCTACCTGTTTTTCATGGAGCATTACCCTTTCAAAAGCATGGAAAATTCTTGTAAAAGCATTTTGCAATAAAATTTTGGGTTAGTGGTCCCAAAATGGTGTCTTTTCTGATGAAAAAGAAATTACTTTTTTCAAGAAACTTAAATATATAATTTTTAGCCAATTAAAATGATGCTTTGATTAAATTACTCCCCCCAAAAAACTTTTAGCTTTGGAATAGCAGAGAGTGAAGTTCCATAGAGGCTGGAATCACTGATGAGTGAGATGTGGAGGAAACAAGATGGGAACGTTTTGGAAAATTGCAACTTCAGATCACTAATACTTTTTTAATAAATTCAACGAGAAAAACAAATGTTATCCTCAAAGGAAGCTTTTCTCTAAAAACAAAGTATTGTGAATGTGCTATGGGTCTGTAGAACATTGATCTGAAGCATCACAAACATAGATAGTGCTGCAAGAGATGGTATAGTATACTGCTAAGAGGGTCCTGAGAGAGCTGAAAACCTTTCCTTGTAGTCTTGAGTGATTTCTGGGATGAAGTAGCAGAGAACTTGAGCTTCAGTAAACACTTCTTGACTGAGGTTCAGGAAAAGGTCAGCCCTACAGCACATCCTACTTTACCCTTTCCAGCAACTGTCAGCATTCTGGATGAGAGCAGCTCTAGTGCTCCAAGGGTCAGGTGAAATCTAGAGGCAGCCAAGATACACACCATGTTGCCCGATGTTTTGGTTTTTTTTTCTTCCAAAACTTTGATTCATATCCTCCCCAAATCCACATGTCCCACAGGCAGGGCAAGGCTGAAACCTGTGGCCTTCACCACTAGCTCCAAGCTGAAAATGGAATAAAAGAACACTGTAAAAATGTTTGTGATGCATTTGGTTTTGTAACAGCATTTATTAGGGAGGGAAGAGGGGGAAGAAGCCTTTCTCAGTCCCCAAAAAAAAGAAAACTCAGTTAGTTTTCTTTTACAACAGGCTGCAGCAACTTGGTGTATTCTTCCCCTTGTGTAGAGTTGGGTTTCTTTTTTTAAGCAGTACTGGGCAGTATCTTGCTCTCAGCAATTAATGTTACAGGACAATGGGCATGAAGTTTACAGAGGAATTACACAACCTGAGCTCAGGGTGTACAAACAGAAACCTGAGGACTAAATCTTCCTTTTGTTGATTTACATGGAGAACAGTATCAGGCTGAGAGTAGTCCCTTCCTGATCTTGGCAAGGGCTCCTTCAGTCGAGTTGTATCTGACCATGCTTTTTTTTTGTGGAGATTTCTTGGAGGACTCTTCTCTGAGGGGTTAGAGCTATACCCTAGGGCATAATTCTAACTTAAGACCTCTCTTTTTTTTACTTCATAGGCAAAGAGTTTTCAGGCATAACAAGGCTGCAAAAGGCCTTTTGCATGCATTGAAGTATCTAGCACAGTTGGACTCGTTATTTTTCTTTTGCAGCTGCAATTGCCTTGGCAAAATGCCTGATCTGGAGTGGGTTTCTATAAACATGCCAGCACAGCTGGGATTTATTATAGGATAGACAATCTCTTCTACCTCTTCAGCTAAAAAACCTCAAAATAAGTGCTGTCTTTGCTACCTTCCTTTAGATGACGCTTGTTCATAGTTGGCAGTAGCCAAAACTGAATTTTTGCATCCATATTCAGAAAGAATTGCCTTTCCCCTTACTGCCCTACACTGACCTTAGTCTCTACAGGGCTTGACTAAGTATGATATGAGGATGGGAGAAGAGAAGGAAATGAAAGAATTCTCAGCTCTGACATAATTCAAACTGCTTAAAAACAAAATTAAGGGAATGGTGTACTGGGCTGAAGTTGATCAGACTGGTATTATCAAGAGAAGTGCCTGTCTCTGTAGTGTAAAAGGGAAAGTAGATTACTTTTTATGTTAGGTCTGGGTTCTTTAAAGGGTGCTGTGCAAAGTAAGCTCTAAATGCTACTGAATCCTTTGGAAATCTGTGTTGTAAACATCATTATAGCTTTATTTTCTTCTTCCCTTTCCTTGAATCTCTGTTTTTCTGTCTGAGCCAGCTGACAGTCCTTAATCCATTAAAAAATAATCTTTCCCTTAAACATCAGATCTCTCAGTGTTTAAGAGCGCAGGTTCAGTTAATGTCTGTGAAGACACAAAGCAAATTAATTAACCCTTTGAATGTCTTTCCAATTAAAACCAACATTGCATATTTTTAAATTAATGGATATTGGTAGTACTTATGCCAACAGAGGCATCTTCACAGCTAAGGGGAACTGTTTCCTGTAGCTAAATTACTCCAAGGTTTAAAGGAGCCAGAGCAAACTGAAGTTAATGCGTATAGTTAATCAGTTATCTCATGTACTTTTTTTGCGGTGTACTTTTTTTTAATAGGGAATCATGACAGAACAACGTCAAACCATTTCATAGCTCCAGTGAAATGGGTTTCTCTTGTCTCCCATGGTTCACAGAGTTTTGAAATTCCCAAAGGAAGATACGTGGTAGCAAATAAAAATTAAGTTGCCATCTTTCATATTTCTATTACTGTCCAGGCATTTTTGTATCTCAGTTAAATTCTTGACTGCAATTTATCAGGCCTAAGCAGATGACTGTTAGTCTGATGGTACAGATTATATTATAAAAATCTATTATTCAGATACACTAAAATGTACCAGATGGATCTCCTTCCAGCATACAATGAGACAGATCCTGTGACTAAGAGATGAGCAGTAGATTTGATATTTTTTGACTTTCATAAGGCTTTGGCAATATCTGATATGGCTCCCTGAAGTATGAAATGTTGGATTAATTCAGACTTCAGTGATGGAGATGTATAGCTGGTTAAATAAATGATTTGGGGCACTCTTAAGCTGGCATTGTGCAGATGGAGTCCCACAGAAATCGCCTGTAGTCAGGTCCTCTTCAGTAGTCTCGTTATGACTTGGATGAGGGGCTGGAAAGGCATGTAGGGTAATGCTGTAGGACACAGACTGGGATGGGATTGCAAGCCAGTTGACAGGGTTGAGAATTGAAATTTATCTTGATGTCTGGGGAAAACAGAGTGGAGTAAACAGGATGGAATTCAGCGTCAATTCATCAATGCAACCAAGTACATTGCTTTGGTATTAAGTGATTTCATGGCTCAATTAGGGAGAAAGAGTGATGAGGCATCAAGTCCATAGAATAGGATCAGTAAGTGGATCACAGTCTGAACACAAGGTAAATATGCGAAGTCCAGAGGAAAAAGACAGGAAAACATCACCCCAGCTTCAGTGAGCATGAGCATTGAGCTCTGCTCAGCATTGCTGAAGCCTCATTTGAAGCAGAGTTTGGCCTTGGGCACCACACTTCACCAGTGATACAAAACATGAAGAACCAGTTATGAAGACTAGAGAAGAGAGACTTACAGGTCTGCAGATTGTCTGAGGAGTTGCTGTGGAAAGGAAAAGTAACTGACCTCCCCACTCACAGAAGTCTTGAGCTTGCAGAGCTGCTCAGTGATGCCCTCCTTTGCCAGCCAGTGGAGGAAGCACGGGGACTTTCCCTCATGGGCTGTGTGAAATGCAGGTTAGAAAAGCTTCAGTCAGAAGTAAGTTAAAGGATAGCCAGTTTGGGCACTGGGCAAGTGTTGGGACAGACTGACCTGTCAAGGTCTCTCCCACTTTTATTTCCTCTCACCCTACACTAACCAAGTCTCTTATATTTAGGCTGCTCAGTGTTCTTCCAGTCTGCCCCTTAACTGGTTCATTTACTTGCTCTATTGTAAGGGATGAACCACCTCAAATCAGAAAAAGGGGTTTGTGAGCCACTATTTCTCTCAGCTTCAGTGGCTATGTAACACTAAAGCTCAGATATTTCAAGCCTACACAGTGCAGCAAGGATAGGAGGTGACTAGAATAAACTTCTGTCAAGCAAGTTAAAAGTCTAGTATGAAAATACAAGCATCGGGTTATCACCAGAGCCATGAGTCCCTGTAACCTCATGCCTCCCTTTCAGACTCTGTACAGTCTAATTATAGTTCTGCAGATGGTGTTTTATTTTGTACATGTGTAAGGGGAGAAGTGGGGAGAGCTCTGTGTCTTGGATGGTGGAATGCTCCCTGTGGGCATAAATAATACAACAACTGCTTTTATTAGTGGTGTTGTATCAGCAATAGTGCAGCTATTATATGTTAATGATGTATAATAAGACCCAGTAACCTCCTTTAAGCTTTTTCTTGGAAATGTGAAGTTACTTCTGTTTTTAACAGTACAGGTGATGCAGACTGATCCTGAGAAAAGGGCTTAGGGTTAAACCACTGTGTTTAGAAAGGAAGTATTCTAGGGGAGCTCAGAACCCAAGTGCTTAGGTTGCAAGGGAGAAAGGCATCAGGTCTCCTGAAATGCCTGGGGCATATCTCACATTGGTCTCTCTTCCTTATTGTTCCTCTGATGGTGGTTAGCTTGGTCCTCAGCTATCCTGAATTATCACTGCTGGGACCAGTATTAGAAAAGTGATCTCAAAGGTATTCCTTAGAATTTGCTATGTGGCATAAGAAGTGAAAATAAAATGTCTGGAAGAGAGCAAACAGCTGAAATGAGCTATAGCTTGCACCTGAGGGGTATTGTACATCTCATCTGAGCCACAGAGTGACAGTCATCAGAGAAGCTGTTATAATGGCAGTAATTAATGACAAGAGAAACAGAGCTAATGTCATTTTCTTGCACTGTTCTTTAGTCTCAGGAGTCCAGGGCTCCTAGGCAGTTTAATAAGAAAGGGTTTATCAAGCAGAATCCTGAAGAATTTAGTGACTGCAGTGGAAACAGGGAGGTGCTGTTTCTAAGTTGTGCTGTTCCATGTTTGCTTTGGACCCCAGTGGTCAGCAAATGCTAATCTCACCCATATGTTTGGCAGCTGACACATGCTGCACTCTGTTCTTTCTCTGAGGAGTGTGCAAGATGCAAGACACACTTCAATTAAAAAATGAGAGTTTAATGTGGGTATTTTTAGCAAAGCAAACCAAATAAGAGAAAATACTTGCAGTACATTGTAGTGCTTAATTTCTTTCAAAACCAACGAAAGTTTTGGCTTCCTGTAGTGACAGAAAAGTTTGGACAACTTTAACCCTGAAGGCTCAATTTATCCCTTGATTATTATGCTAACAAAATAACATTTTGAATGGAAAAACAAACTAGAAATTATTACTGCCAGAGATGCAAAGAAATGGGATATGAAACTTGAGTCTACTGGAGCTGGCTTTGGAATGTGTGTTACCACTGTGCTGTAAAGGCCAAGCTTTCAGTCACTGCTTTCAGCCCCTGCAAGAGGCAACTGGGTTGGTTTACCTCAGCTGAAGTTCCTGTTAACCATTCCATATCTGAGCATCCAGGCAGACTGAATTAATCTGTCTGGGATGCAGATGAGTATCCAGTCCATGGTCAGTTTTCCTCCTAGGCACCATCTTGTTATTCAGAATTTTATTAAGGTCTGTTAAGAAGCTTTGAGAAGCCTGTACATTTTCTGACACATGTAAGAAATACTGTCAGAAGAACAGTGTCATGTAATGATCAGCCACTTGTTTCCCAAGAGGCATTTAAGATTTCTACCAATTGTTACTTAATGAGAAAAGTCATATGGCAAAAATACCATTGTCTTAAGAGAAAACAGCAGCAACACCACACATAACATTCCATGAGCTGATTTCAGGCTGCCATCTGCTAAGCCAGCCCAGGAAAAGAGACTTTCAGCCCAGCACTGAGGTGGTTCTTTTCTTGAAAATAAGTTCAGCTGGCACTAATTTGTCACAGCCCCATCAAAGGGAAGACTGAGAGATTTTGACATGCCTGTGGTGTGTAGCCAGGCTTGGATTGAAATCTTGGTATTTTAGGATCATAACCTATAATTATCAAGGGGCAATGGGAACCTATGAGGTATAGAGCGGAGCTGCTTATTCTGCTGCTGATAACAAACTGGAAAGACTCTAGTAAATGTGGAGTCTCCTGCCATTTTGAGGTGAGATGGAGTTATTTATTCTGCATTCCTAATACCAGTGTTTAAATTCAGAGTTTTTCTTACACTGTGAAAGAGCAGAATGGCTTAGTACTGTCTGCTTTTCCATCCTCTCAACCAGTTAGGAAAAGCAATGATTCACTCAAGAGTATAATGAGCAATCATTGGGTTGAAACCACTAGGTTCTGTATCAACTATGGGACAGGCAGGTTACCTGTTTTCCAAGTATTGCTTGGGAGGTTCTCTCTGGGACTGTGAGGCCACATACAGATCCCTTGAGGAGAAAACTGTTTACCAAGGATTTCTTGGTGATAAACACAATACTACTACACTTTGGCTTTCCCAAGTTCAGTGATACTTAGAGGTGCTTCTTTTAGTGCCTTGATCTGCAGGTTATCATGGGGAAAGACACAGCAAGGGGCAAGCTAGTGAGCAGCAGGGAGATATCACAGGAAGAGCCAACTATACTTCAGTAAGAATCTGCATGTAAATAGAGATGGTGCCAGGAGGAACAAGTGGTTTGAATAAGAGTGAGATAAATGAGAAAGATGAGAGAGAATGACATGCACTTCACAGACTTGTATTTTCTGCCTTCTTTGGTGCTGGATGGCAGGGGTCATTGCAGTAACTCATGGTGTTGGTGGAGGAGGGTTTCCAGTGTGTCAGCCAAGGGACTGGCGATGCAGGAAGCTCAGAGTTCTGGTGTCAGTAGCATAATTTCCTGCTGCTTTTCTTGATGAGTTGTTGTTTTTTTGTTGTTTTGTTGTTTGTTTGTCAAAGCCTTCCCTGTAATGCTTCCTCCTTTTTTCAGTTTATTACCTGCCCCAATGCCCAATAAGTCTTCCAAATGTTTAATTCATTCCAGTTCTTAAGGATCACCTTCAGCTGAGGGTAGAAGTAGGTACTCTGGCAAAAAAATAATGGCAAATCCTGTTTTTTTGATAAGGCAATACACTCTACCTGTAAGAACTTAAATAATCCTGCATTCTCTGACTTTCAAATATACTCAGTGCCAGAGGGCTTTTGAACTTCCTGGTACAGAAACTCCACATTTCATGGGAATATGATGCAGAACAAGTGTGGAGAGGAATAGTTGGAAGGATACTGTGATTAGCTCTGGAATGGAATCTCCAGTAATTACTGGTTTGCTTTGTTAGGACCTCTGTGAAGACCCCCGCCTGTTTGTGAATGGAATCAGCTCCCATGACTTGCACCAAGGCACCTTGGGGAACTGCTGGTTTGTGGCTGCATGCTCCTGCTTGGCTTTGAGGAAGACCCTCTGGCAGCAGGTAGGTGATCCATGTACTTGATGCATGAAATAAAGCTAATAAACCTTGGTTGTTTCCCTGCCTAACAGTCACTGTTTTTCCCTCTAGGACTAATATGCCTCTGATGAGTGGTGAATTTTGGTGGCTTCAAATCTTCCTTTTCTTTAGAAATTCATTTTTCATGTTATGAAACCTCCCCACTCCACAGTCCCATTGAGCACCAAAGAGATACAGTAAAGCCAGGGAGTGCAATAGGTTCTGTTTGTCTTTCTCTGCAGATCATTTAAAATGTTATTTTCCTCATAGTTTCTTTGAAGTGGGGATAAATTCAACTTTGTGCCAAATTCACCCTCTTTTTTCACGTCTTCATCTGTCTAAGGTCAACTCATGAAGCTGAATATCAGCACAGTGCATGCTCCAGGGCAGTCTGCCCTCTAGTTAAATCTTCACGTTTTTTTGCACGTTTTGCACGTTTGGTGAACTTCTTTTTGCATGGCTTCTCAGGTGATTCCAGACTTTAATGAACAAGAATGGGACCCTAAAAACCCAGAGAAATATGCTGGGATTTTCCGTTTCCGTTTCTGGTGCTTTGGAGAATGGACAGAAGTGGTTGTTGATGATCTGCTGCCAACGATGGATGGGAGGTTGATCTACTGCCATTCCAATGTGAAGAATGAATTCTGGAGCGCATTACTGGAGAAAGCTTATGCAAAGTATGACCTAGTTCATTGTACTTTCAGTCTTCAGTGTTGTCCCTCTCATCCACCTGTTTTTGTCTTTCAACTCTATTATACTTTCCATAAGTTTTAGATTTGCTGCTAGTAGACAACCTAAAAAAAATATTGAAAATGCCTCCTTTAATCTCCATGGAGGAGATGAATCATGAAAGAGTTCAATGTGCTCTAGTTCAACAGATTAAAGCCTTAAGTATCATTTCACTCCTTTCCTAGAAACCCAGCAAACCCATCTGTAATCTGCTGCTTTGTTTTGTTGTGTTTTTTTTTTTTTCCTTGGTGAGACACAAATATATTACCTCCATTCAATCCAAATTAGAGCACTTCTAGCATCCATGTGTTGACTGAGAGTGTTCTGTGTTACCTCCAGGCTGGCCGGATCTTATGAAGCCCTAGATGGGGGCAGTGCTGCAGATGCAATTGTGGATTTCACTGGAGCCGTGTCAGAATCTATTGATTTGGTACATGGCAAATATGGTGAGATTATTTCTGAGCAGATGAAGCTGTTTGAAGACTTGCTGAAAGTGCATAAAAGAGGCGGACTGATCAGCTGTTACATCGCGGTATGTACAGTGAGATGGATTTTAGGAGTAAATGCAAAAAATTTACCAAAAATATCATTATTAGTATAAGTATATTGAGTATGTCCTTTATTTGTGTGCTTTGGAAAAGCTTTGTATGGGAAAAGCTAGCAAGTTGGCAGTGCTGTTAGTCAAGTTCAACTCCAAGAGCCACTAAATACAATCACAAAACCACAAAGCCTTTCTTGCTGCCACTTTACTGTGGATCTGAAATTTTATTCTTTCCAAATGGTCACATTTGTGTATTGACCCAAGGTTAATCCACCTAGAATGCCCCAATTTACAGGCCAGATGGCAGTGTTCAGTTTCTTTATTTCTTAGGGAAATCTGTTTACAGAAAATAGTTCAGCTGGCATGGAGCTGCTGGGGCTTCTTGACTTTGGTAGTTGTCTGATGTAGTTGTCTGGTCATTGTAACACTAAGCTGAGATGAAAGGCTGAGCTCACTTGGTTATTGAGCAGTACTGTTTGTTAATAAGACTCCCCATTAGAATTAACCTTCAAAAGTTGCCTGTGCTGGCTAGTGTGAGGCAGCTACCTCAGGTGCCTACGTTAGGAGGCCATGACCCTGAAGTTCCCTTAGACAGTAGAGAGGGGATGATTTCCCCAGGGTTGACACAGGGCTGCCTTCTGTGACAGCTTTACCTCTCTGGATTCACTTGAGGTGCTAGAAGCAGGTCAGTAGCAGCCCCCAAAGGATGCTGTATACTTCATAAGCCACTGGCAGACAAGGGCCTTGCACAGCCCCTTGCCATAGGAGAGAAACCACTGACAACTGGGCTTAACTCCCCTTCCAACACAGTCTGCATGTCTGGCCATGACAGGGGCAGCACTGAAATTCTGAATTTTCTGAAGCTCTTATTGCAGACAGAGGTCTAACAAACTGCCATGGCACTTCACTATTTCCTAAAGATTGCTTCTAAGTGCTTTTTAAAATGCAGTCTGTGGGAAGGTGGTCATTCTCTAGAATTTACATGGGTGGCATCTAGGGTCACTTCAGCATCTTACTTCCAGGTCCTCTGCTTCCAGCTTTAGACCTTAGCTAAGGCTAATCTTATGTGGACTTAGTTAAATCACTTCAACATTTTGCTTTAATTTTTCCAAAGGCAAAGAGGTCTTGTTGAGAGTCTCACAGTTGCCAGACCATCTGTCAGTTCAGTTCCAATTTGATATAAAAATTGATTTATTTATTTTATTCTTATATTTGGGGACTGAACACTATCATATCAGTGAAACACCTGCCTTACAAGAAGGACCCTGTCTGTTTCAACCAGAGAAATTCTGTAACCTCTAAAAGTATCAGAGTGCATTCATAACTCTAATAACAGAAATGGGCATTGGACCCACTGGCTAAATCCTGAGGCCATACAGTGTCCTGTTGAGGACACCACCAGACAGTGCAGAGTCATCAATATCCAGAGACCCATTTGGTAAAGATTACAAGATTTTGGGAGGACTGATAAAGATTGTCCATCAGCCTTTAATTCTCTGAGGCCAGGAGAAGACCAAATGGGCGTAGTAGTTGATATTGTCCTATTCTCTGGGCTTCTATCTGCTAGGATGTGTCTGGCAGTATTACGCAGAAGACCAGACTAGTGAGACATGAGTTTTGAGCCCCAGTGCTGCTGTTATCCTGCATAGTCAAATCACTTGGGAAGGGAACATACAGCTCTGTGAAAGAAAACAAGCCTTCCCCCTGCTGCCCCTTGAACATGTATCTGTCAAGTGCCCTCAGTGATGTAAATTCTGGTGTTTGTTTTTTGTTGTTGTTGTTTTGTTTTTGTGGTGTTTGTTTTGTTTGTTTGTTGTTTTGTTTTATTCTTGGTGCTAAAGGCTTCTTCTGGCAGTACCTATGAAGGGGAGACACGGATGGGTCTTGTCATTGGTCATGCCTACTCAGTGACTGCAATTCGGAAGATGCGCCTTGGAGAAAGGCTCACATTCTCTTTTAAGGCAGAAAAGCTGTTTATGATCAGGCTGAGGAATCCTTGGGGAAAAAGAGAGTGGAATGGTGCCTGGAGTGACAAGTAAGTGCTGCAAATCCAGTGTCAAAGGAATGAAACTGAGTAGGGTCACCAGACAGCAGATGTGTGGTGCAACACCATGAGACACAACGTCAGGCTGCAGCACTCAGTGGTGACTGAACTGTTGTGCCATCTCTTCCCAAGTGTAACATTCTGTGAGCAAATGAACACATCCTGGAGGAGCTGGGGGGTTATGGCTTCCTGGACATCAGTTTCCTGTATACATCACTGATCTGACACGCTGGAGCATGAGTAGAAAACAAGCCTGTGGTTCAGGTGGTGAGTCAAGAACATGAGGTTTGTTCCCAGCCTCACCACTGACTTTGTCTGTGACAACTGCTAGTTACGGTCCCGCGGTGGCCGTTCCTCCGAGAGAGGCAGCGCCGCGTGTGACCCTCGGGCTCATTCACAAACCCCTCCACATTGAGAGGGGGAGTCGCAAAAGTATCCTGACAGCCGGGAGCCCCCCGGTACTGGCTCGCGACACTGGGGATGGTCCAAGTATTTTCTTCTTAGATAATTTAAGTGACTGGTGGAAAATGCTGTAAAATTGCCACATCTGTGATTTCTTGAATTATTTTCTACTGAATTTCAGTGTGGGCCATGAGATGAGCAGGCATCCCTGCAGAAATACGATTTCTGGAGGGGACGTATTCCATCATTGGCAATTTACACATGAAAAACATTTAACTGGGATGTTGCTGTTCAGCACTGCTTACCAGCTACTGTTAGCATTTAATAATGCAAGACTCTTAACAACAGCATATAAAGTTCTTATCTCCCATACTTCAGCTAACAAAAATCTATTCCCTTCAAATAGTTTGGTTTGGGTAAAATGTGAAGAATGTGCAGAAGAGCTACTATGTCTAACTTAAGCCTTTGTGGTTCTCCACTAGCCCTTACCTTGGCAGACCTGCCACTCATTCCAGTGGAAGCACTGAGGACTTTAATGTTGGCTCATGGGTTTTAGCTTAGCAGAATTAAATTGAGGGTTTACAAATAGGTTAAGAAAATGTCTGTTATGGCAAGTAACCTTCCTTCTCTCCTGCTAACTACCTTCAACTTTATCCTCCAAATACTTTTGGAAAGGGAGTAAGGAATAGTGGCTCTGTTTGTCTAATGTGACATGTTAGGGAAGGGGCTCCTGCTGTTTTCTGATTGCATTTAGGATCCTGTGCTCCCCTGCAGTCAGCAGGAAAAGGCAGGTGCCTTCAGGGGACAATGCAGAGCATGTGTAAGTTTTATGCTAATGAAGTGTCTATGTGTGTAGTGCTTCTCTGGAAACTGGACACTAGGCTCGTGCTGCAGCTGTTTCTTCTCCAAGGCTCTCTGGGGAAATCTCAACGCTCAGGCCTGTTTTATTTAAGAAGATCAAAAGACAAAGAGAACCCCCTTGGTCTAAGTGAAGTGTTCAATAATATTCTGAGGAGGAAAATCAGGTTTCTTTAGAAGGGCCTTAGAGAATCGAGTCAATCTCATGACCTTTCAAACCAGCTGTTTAAGTGTCCTAAGGGATGGTGTGACAAAGGAGATCTACAGTTCTGCTCTAGTCATACCAATTTCCCATTCATCTTTGAGTAGCTTTCAAATCAGTTGATGTTTTAAAACTCCTACTGTAAGCCCCACACCTTCTTCATTAATATAATCTGCCTTTATAACAAGACCATGAGGGAACTTTAATTGCAGTTTTTTTCCAGGTGTACTTAATTTAGGTTATTAATAATCTTTGGTTTCCTTTTATTTCTGTCACCCTCCCACACTTCCCCCCCATTTAGTTCTGAGGAGTGGAACAAAATCAGCAATTCAGAACGTAAGAGCTTGGGACTCACTCTTGAGAATGATGGAGAGTTCTGGTGAGTGGGAGTCATTTGAAGAGCTTGGAGGTACAGGTTACACTGAGTAATTTTCATTAATTCTGCCATTTAACAGCTTTGAAAACAACTCCCCGAAATGTATAAGGTTATCCAGTCCTGGCACAAGGTGTGTTTCTTTTGAAACTCTTGAGAGATGACAGAGAAAAACAGAAAAACTGAATTAAAAACTAGTAGAACAAAATCAGTAGCTCTCAGTAAGTTTAAGTTTCAAACACCATCAAAATCTGTTATCCATATTCAGGACGTTAATTTGGAATCCAAGACAACACATGTGCTGGTTTACATGACAGAATGCCAAATATTGAACACACTGTCAATCCTGTTTACTGACTGCTGTACTTATCTCTAGGATTTCTAGGTCAGCTGTAGCTTAGGTATCTGCAATTTAAATTGCAGCCAAGGAATTTTCATGTTATATCAGTATTTTCCAGCATGGGCACAAAAAGTGTTTGATTTCTAGAATCTGGTAATTTTGCCTCTGGTTAGAGCTTAGAACACACCAAGGAAGCCCATCAGCTTCTTCAGTAGATCATCAGTGTTGCATTGAGTGTGCTCGTAGGGCTAAGTATGACAAGTCTTCTGTTTGCTTGGCTTTGTCAGAACTGGTGACTGGAGGCCAGCTGAAGGGTTTGGTTCTGGGCCATTAATAAGCCAGGACGTGATGGTAGTTCAGAGGTGCTAAGCTGTTAGAGGAGGTGAATGTTTTTAACTGCTCTGTAATCCAGTCTGTCACTTTAGCCAGCACAGTTTAGAGCATTGAGATGGTGCTAAATAAAAGCTATGTCAAGGTACAGAAGTTTGAACAATGCTCAGGGACAGCTGTAAACAATAAGGACTGTAATAATGAGGAGTGGATGGTGCTTTGGTTGCAGGCAGTCTCTTTTGCCTTTGCAAAATATATGTTATCAAATCCAGCCTGGTACTACAACCCATCCTTGAGGCTTAGGTGCTGCAACTGAGCATTTTCAGAGCTGACCAAGCACACTTCCTCTACATTAAGTTCTAAGATGGTGTGATTGTGGTTTCCACAAGTATTTCCACACGCAGAGCTTTCCAGTGAATCAGTCTGTCCTCTGGACAGCTGAGCAATGTCTCCTTTTAAATTACTGGAAATTTTGGTGTGTTATTTTGGCTATTTGCATGAGTATCACTGTTTATTTTTAAGTAAACCATGACTTTCTTGGTGTTCCATGGAATAGGATGACGTTTGAAGACTGGTGTAAGAATTTCACTGATGTGGACATCTGCCGGATTGTCAATACCTCCTACTTCAGCATCCACAAGACCTGGGAGAAGAAAATTATGCATGGGGCTTGGACAAAGAATTCAGAGCCCCTGCTAAATCGCTGTGGTGGGTGCTTTGATAACAAAGAGACCTTTCTTCAGAATCCCCAGGTGAGAATACCTGTATTTTGTGAGGTGTTGAAGTGTATCCACTTTAGATAGGGCTTCTGAAGTATCCAAAGTATTTAGGAGTTGGCAGTGACTACTTGACAGACATCTCATTGCTGGTTCACTGCATGTTTCAGTGTTTCATGTTTCAGAGAGATTTGTGTGAAATCTCTCAGAAAAATTTAGGTATTTGTTTAGGACTGATCATGCTTGGGGCAGATGAGTCAGGCAGACCAGGATTAGTGAAGACCTCTCTTGACTTCTTTCAGTTTCCCAGTTGTAGAAGGGCAGAAAGTCTCATTTTCTACTGACAGAACTCCATTTACTTAACATCCTTAAACAGCCTGAGGATTTGATCCACTGTATTTAGTTAGTATTCCTTTGCATTATCTAATATTCTGAAAGCATCTAGTCTCATAATCACTACAGAATTTTCCTTGTCTCATCCTACCTGGTGACTTTCCAGGTATTCAAGTTATCTGTTCATCCATTCTTACTCCATTTCTTACTTTACTGCCCTTCTTGGAGCTGTATGTTTTCCTCCCAGTCCATGCAAATTCAGGCATAAAACTTCCATTACTGTTGATGAGATCTGGGCACCTACTGTTTACCTGCCACAGAGAACAAAATATTTGTGTTGCAGTTGAGCACAAATGCCTGGTGTAATGGAAGTTCTTTTTATTCCAGTTTTATCTCTAGGCTACTTGATTAAAAGGCTCTTAACAGCAGTGCTGGAACACATTTATGTTAGTTTAAGGCCATTCTAAATTACTGTGACAAATACTTCCACAGTCTAGAGATAATCTGTCTTTTTTCCCTGAGTGAAATCTCTGACACTAAGGCCTCCTGTGAAGTTTGTCTGTACAGAGAGGGATTGTGACACTTCAGGACCTTCCACATCTCAGTTTGGCCTGGGATGCTTCAGGTTATCTGACAAGGAAATACTGCAAATGGTTCAACGGGGACAATAATTAAAACGTGCCTTACTAGGTGCTGCTACATATTTATACCTTGCTTTTTAGATTCTCCCTGCAGAGGCTCTTTACAACCCCTAGGACTGTCTTCAGGATCCTGTGCTTTCTCTGCTGCAATGTTTCTACAGCATGCAAGTTAGAGTATGAATTTGTACCAAATCCAGTCAGTCCAGAACAGTAGGCGCTAGTTCTGTACTGGACTGTAAATATTGTGAACAACTAATAAAGCCCAGAGGCTTGGGAAGGTATTGATTTTCTTTCCAGTACTGCTGTGCTTCAGCCAGCCCTGCTAGAGGTTGATGTTTCTTCCATGTGAGTGTGACACTGCCTGAGATAGTGAGGGTCAGGAATGAGAAATGGATGGAGCCTTATTCTGCAGTCAATACAGGGGATTGTTCCACACCAGTAACCAAGGCAATCTCCGTATCTACCTCAGAACAAAGCTTAATGACAATTTGCTTTTTAGCAGCTCTTGGAGAAGCAGGGAGGGGGGAACTGAACCACTGATGATACTCCTCTCCACACTGTCAGAGGATTTCAACTGAAATCAGAATGTGTATTGCACATAGTCCCCAGCTGTGCTCTGCTGGTTTGTGCTTTTATTTGTTTGCTTCATATTTAAAGGTGTTAGATGATGGAAGAATACAGCATCTGTCTAAACTAGTGTGCTCTTCCTCCTCACTGGTTCTGACGACTCAGATTTGCCTTCTCTATGCGGAAGACAAAATTTGAAGTAGTCTCTAATAGTGAATAAATTTGAATGTTTAATTTTTTGTTGTATAAAAATAAATAGCTATCTGACTTTTTGTCTACTGAAGGAGTACATGCTTATGAACTGGTCTGGCAGTGATATTTAATAACGTAAGCAATTCAAGTCTCATTTATTGAGATGAGAACTACTGCCTTAATTTGAAATTATTTCCTTTGATTGGTCTTAAACCCAAGTTAATTCAAGTTTAGACAGTTTGGATAAAAGATTTGCATGTTAAAGATGCAGGGTCCTTCTTGGCCCATTTGACTGGGTATTCCTAAGACTTTCAGGAAAATGGAGAAAGCCCAAAATTAGCAATCCTGTCATTCTATATTAAATAGAAATTGTAGGTGCAGAACAAAGACGAGACTTTTCGGTTTTTTTAACTAAGATTCCTTCATTTACAGATCCTATATAAAGATACTTGAAATTTACAGGCCCTATTGAGATATTCAAGTTGAAACAAGAATCAAAGATTATCAAAGACCCCTTCTGGAGTCTATTGGCTAATTTTTTTAATCTCATTCCTGATTTACATATATATAAAACTTAATAATTTGTCTTTTGCTCAGAGGTGTTCTCATCTGCTGCCTCAATAGTTATTTTTTAATGATTTCTCATGCTGTGAATTATGTGAATTATCTGTTTCAGTGTCTCTGATATTTTTGGTTTAATGATTAATTTTCAGCTGCAAATTGCTGGGAATGACCATTACATGAAGCACTCTTCTCCTACTGCCAAATGTATTTTGATTTGCCTCCTTTGTGTGCACATATTTCCTTGGTGATGGCTTTATCCTCAATATCCTAAGACATTTCTAACAGCTTACCCTCTTCTCCCTTGTATTAGTACATCTTTGATGTGAAGAAGACAGAGGACAAAGTGTTGGTCTCGTTACAACAGGAGGATCGCCGCAAATACAAGAAAGAAGGGAAAGGAGACAGCATCCCAATTGGCTTTGAAATATTGAAGGTAGGCAGCCATCAGCAGCCCTGGTCCAGAGTTTGCTCAGCAGTCCTGCTCCAGCTTGGCAGTGAGATCTTGGGCAGAGGGAGGCACGATTATCATGGCGGGGTCTGGCCCTCTTCTCAACATGAGCTGTATGTGTGTTACACAGACTATTTGTACTAAATAGAGGGAGGGAGGGAGGGAGGGAGGGAGGGAGGGAGGGAGGGAGGGAGGGAGGGAAGGAAGGAAGGAAGGAAGGAAGGAAGGAAGGAAGGAAGGAAGGAAGGAAGGAAGGAAGGAAGGAAGGAAGGAAGGAAGGAAGGAAGGAAGGAAGGAAGGAAGGAAGGAAGGAAGGAAGGAAGGAAGGAAGGAAGGAAGGAAGGAAGGAAGGAAGGAAGGAAGGAAGGAAGGAAGGAAGGAAGGAAGGAAGGAAGGAAGGAAGGAAGGAAGGAAGGAAGGAAGGAAGGAAGGAAGGAAAAGAAAGCAAGAAAGTTAATGCTCGTAAGGAAGGAAAAGAAAGCAAGAAAGTTAATGCTCGTAATGTGGAAGTTTGTTTACTCCTTCTCACTGGGGACTCCTGCCTACATTTCATTGGCAAATACAGCCAAGTGAATGTGTTTGGAAAGTCTACAGTTCTTCCTTTGTTACTTAGAAAAAAGAATCAAGAGTGTTTTTAAAAGCTGGAGTAGTAGGTAGGAAATAAGCATATGTGAAAAGGAACCAAAGGGATCCCAAACAATAATTTAATTGCACTTCCAGGGTAAATAGAGTACAGTGAAAACATATGAACTGAAAGAAGGAGGAAAGCAAGAGGAACAGCTATACATCTGCTTTTTCACTGAGGATCAGGATTATCTTATCATCTGATGCTATCGCTAGTGGGACTACACTTAGCCTAAGAAAGTAGCATAATTTACCTTGCCTTGTTCATGCCTGTGTAGCTAATGTGGAAAGGTTTGGAAAACAAAATCACACCTTCAGAAAAGTTTCAGTGCTCTGTCTTTATTTCTTTTCAACAATTTTTCTGTTTCAGAAGTGTTCTAACCCACCAGGCTCATTATGATGACTAAAAGCCTTTGGAAGACCAAGGCCTAAATTATCTGAAGTCAAAAGAGAGCTACCAGAAAATAATGTAGGGTGGTCCTTGCCCCCAGGAGCTGCTTAAGAAATAGCTTTATAGTCTAACTGTGCTGTGACAGGTATCAGTTCCTGAAGTGCAGAACAGCACTGCTTGGTATGTGGGCTAGCTTTTGGAGCACTGAGTTGCCCATCGGGACTCTCTCTGCCACAGATTCAGTGGCTGAAAAACCATTTGCCAAACCGTTTGTCTTTATTGCACATTGTCTTTTCTGCCCATGGAAGGCTGGGTGATGTGCAGGGAAATCCTGCCTGTTAGCTCTGATATCCCTCCTCTCACTAATCCTTATACTGTAGGTGGAAGATAACAGAGGCTATCGACTACACAAGCTCACTGTGCAGGAGAGAGTGGCCACGTCTCCCTACATCAACACACGCACCGTCTTCGTGAAGAGGATCCTTAAGCAAGGCCGCTACGTCCTTATCCCAACTACATATCTTCCTGGTGTCACTACAGAGTTCATCCTGAGACTCTTCACAGATGTGCCATCAAAACTCAGGTAGGTTGCAGTCACAGTGAGATGAGATCTTCCCCTGCCTACACTGGCTGCACATCCTTGGAAATTGTTGCCTGGTTGCTCCCAAATATCCCAGATTCGCTAGCTCATATCACAGAATCACAGAATATTTTTGAGTTGGAAGGGACCTTAAAGATGATCGAGTTCCAACTCCCCTGCATGGGCAGGGACACCTTCCGCTAGAACAGGCTGCTCAGAGCCCCATCCAACCTTTGAAACCAGTGGTCTGCGAGGGCAGAAATAGTGTTTCATGAAATCAGGCTCACTGAATTATTTTCTTGCTTTGATACTATTTTCTGTGATTTAAAATGGGTTTTTTTCCACCACTTCTGCTGCCATGTGAAAGATGAGAAGTCTGTCATTTCTGTACCACAAACTTCATATGTGGTAGATGATGAAAGAGTACAAATCTCATGTTCTGAAAATGCCTAATTTCCACAACCATTGATTGTTTGCTTGACATTCATTGCTTCAACTGCATTTCCCATGATTTTTCAGGGAGCTGAAGTCAGATAAGCCCAAAATGACATGTTGGAGTCTTCTTTGTGGCTATCCACGCAGAGTCACCCAAATCAAAATTCAGTCTGCAGAGGGCTTACAGAAGCAAGACAGATCAGGTGGTAAGTGTAAAGCCAGCCCGGATGAGTGGAAGAGGCTTCTTCACTTCTCTAAAATGATCTGAGTTCATATGTAAGCAGCCAGAAATTATCCTAACAAACTGAAGACTTACGGGATTTTTTTCAGCATATTGTAAGATGTCCAAGGGAGAGATCAGATGAATAAGGTGATGTAAACCAGCAAGAGTAGTGTTTCATCTATACTGGTCCAGGTGGGCAGTAGTAGCCAGACCCTCCTGAGAAGCTTTTTGTGGGGATTAGTTAAAAAATTCACCTCTTAGGATTTTGTGTTTTCTAAATGGAGAATATCCAGGCTTATGTAGTGCTGACTTACCTCAGTAATGTCATTCATTGTCTTCAGAGCACTTACTTATTCATTACCACAAGCTTAATAGCACTTCAGCGAGGAAATGATGGTTTTCAAACAAGCATTTTCATCTGGATAGACTAAGACAGGAAGAGGTTAAATTACTTGAACAGGACTGTGTAGCTACATGTTAAAGGAAGTGTCCTGAAGGATACTAAAATGTCTTAGTGGCACCATCTTTGTGGCACCTGATGTTACAGTTAATCTGGAGACTTGTCCAGTTGTCATTTGCTTCCTCATTTTCCACTCCTCCCTGTCTGTCAGCTTTCATTTTTTAAGACCAATGTAGGAAAAGGTAGACCCACACAGCACTGAGTGGTTGGTAGGGAAAAAGCAAAGGAGCAAAGATACTAAAGTGAAATTGGAACAGGAAAATAAAAGGGTTCCTGAAACATCTGCTGTGTGTGCTCCAGGTATCTCTTCAGCTCTCTTCAGTTTAAGATGTGGAGCTCAGTTGCATTAATTTCTTGTGGTACAGAAGGCAGTAGTCTTAGACCTGTAGTACAGTTCATCTTCAGTCTCACAACACAGCTGTACATTTTCTCCCACCAGCTGCCTACAGTTGTATTTCAGTCCCCTTTTCAGAGTTGTTCCTGGCACTCACTGAGTGGTGACTGAAGGTACTTTTCCTTGTGAAAGACACTTTCTGGTAAGTCTGCTTGTCTCTTCAATGGACAGGAATGCTGAAGGGAAGTGAGGTAGAAAATTGATTAATTGCATGTTTCTTGGTGCTTTTCTTGAAAAACAGAAGCCACAAACATCTCAGTCAAGCAGGAGATATGACTCTGTGTTCTCAGCAAGACAGGATTGACGGTGAGACTGGAGGGGCTGTACGTGACAAGAATAGCAGAGCAGTGCACTGAAAGGAGCCAGGATGTTCTTGTTCTTGTCCCATGAAGGACATTTTCATTTTTAAGGGTGTTTTTCTTTGGCTTTTAAAATTCCTTAAACATTTTTCTTTAACATTGCCTGCAGTAACGTAATAAAAACCAATTCTCCACCCTTAGCATTTCACAATCTTTAGCACAATTACAGTCTTGACAAGATCATTAAAAACAATTCCCAGCAGCTGCCAAAGCCCAGGCTTGTGATCCAAGAGCACTCGGATTTGGTGCATTGTGACACAGACCCTCAGGAATAGACAAACTGGACTTACAACCAATGTGTAATATATTTTCTAGCTACAGCATAGCCCAAATACCTTTAGTAACCAGTACTACCATGGGTGGCCAAGTTGAACTGTTTATAGAAAATGGACTCATACATTTTTTTGTTTAAACCTAAGCAACACTGCTGCTTAGTTATTTCATCTGCTGAATGAAATGCAGAATTGGGTCAAGTGATAGTATTTGTGAATTAGTATTGAATTAATCAAGTAGCTGAAAAAAATCAGCCTATCACTGTCAGTTTTTTCTGAAGTATTTCCTTTTTCCTGTGTGAAACGTGCCATTTTCAAATTAATCCAAAACAAAAGGGGATTTGAACAGAAAAACAAAATGAATCTTACTGTTTGACTTTGAATCAAAGTTCACAAAAAATATTGATATATTTTCCTTTTGTATCAACATATAGCTTTTAGTAAAAGCCTTTGCCTCTTTGTAGTTTCAAATCTCATCCATTCAGGGAGCCGAGTTCCTTCACTTAAGTAGTTTCCCCATTATCTTGAATTCTGCTGTGAAATCTGTTTGAATCTTTTTTTATTAGCCTCTGCCTTCTAAGGCAGAGCTTCTTGCTGGGAAATTTGGCAAAGCTCCTGATTGATACTCAAGTACGTTTTTGGTAACAGAAAAAGCTGGGTGTGGTACATATTTCTCACATTTGGTAGCTTAAAAGAGTGGATATAGAAATTCCTTGAAGCACACTGCCTGGATGGATATTAAGTTTACACTAGAAAGTAATGTGTCCAGGGACACTAAATATCCCATATTCCATTATTGCTCCTAATACTGCCACAAAAGATTGTGACTCCTTGTCATCTCTCATCTCCTCTCTGGCTTCTCTGGTTCCACATCTGTCCACATCCTTAGATCAAGGAGGAATAGCAGCCAGGCATTTGAAAAAGACCAGCTTCCTCAGCAGTGAGTTTCCATCTCAAAGTCACATGAGCAGTTACCAAAATACCAGCCTTACCTGCTGCTCCTGGAGCATTTCCTGATGTAAACTAGATTTAGAAGTCAACAGCAGCCTCCTGCCTAATCAGTACTGTGAAATGAGCGAAGAGACCAGGCAGCAATTGCCATTGGGAGCAACAAGTAGAAGTTCCTTTCAGGTTAGGCACAGTCAATATGTTTATTCAAGTAGAAAATAGGTAGATTAAGTGTTTGTGTTTGCCTTCTGCTAAGAGGACCTCATACAAAGTTTACTCATTTTCTGGTGCAAAGGTTGTTGGCAGCTTGTTTCTGTGTGAGCTGCTGTGTCTGATTAGCCCTACTGCATTTCACAAGGATTTTCTGACTTCACCTCCTGATCTGAAGCATCTCACCTCTCTAGCTGCTTCTTTTCTTATGCTTAGTCTCTGTCATCCATCATTCCACCTTGTCCAGCCACCTGGCTGGTTTGTCATTATCATCCCTTAGCATAGAGAGAAGACAAACTTGATGATAAAGGAGCAGGTTATGATTCATTTGGAAGCTTCTGAGAACTGAGACATGGCATTAATCTCTCTGACGACCTATCTGAAAACATCAGGATGTCTCTATAGTCTGACAGTTAGGTATGCAGTTCTGGAAAGTAAAAGCAGCCTGAACAGAGGTACCTTTTTTGGTATAACTAGGACAGAGGGATTTTAGACTTGAATGCACTGTTCTTCACATAAGCCCATCACTGTCATCTTAGAGTTTTGCTTAGCTTAAATTTCTGAGCAGCTATTTAAACAAAACTGGAAGAGAATTAAGATTGCACAGCAAGTGCACACCCAGCCTGGGTCACAAGCTAGTTGTCATCAGAACCCTGCTCCCTGCCAGTGAGAGGTTATTTAATCTCTATTTTAAATGTTTATTGGAAAGCTCCTCCTTGATGCTGTCTTTTGTCCATTGTCCTGTCTGGGAAAAATAATGGATGGTTTGCTAAGAAGAGTGGATGAATCTAGCTGCCCACACTCAATTCTGAATGCATAAAGGCTGCTTCTCTTGGAAGTGCCTCTCTGAATTAGCTTGTTCTGAAGTTGATCCAACTATCTGTGTGCCATGCACAGTGACAGGTTAGCAAGAAAATGAGGGAGCACTGTGTGCTTGGAGATTTTCTGTCTCTCATTCCCAAGTCTGTTTTAAACTTGCTCTCAGTACTATCTGTCACACTCTTTACCCAAGAGCTCACTGTGCATAGATTTCCTTAAGCCTTAGAAATATCATTACTGTTCAAGTGCTGCTGGCTTTTACAAATTTCAACTTTTTCCTTTGTTCTGTTCTTTCGTACAACTTGTCGATACATCTGCATGCCCACAGGACTGAGATGAAACAGCTGTTTATACACAGCATGGTTTTCAAGGCACAGCTGAGTCATGTGTGCCTGAGAGCTGAGCCCAGTCTTGCTTCCACTGCCAGAGCAGCTGCCAGACTAGCAGCTCCAGTTGTTTTCACTCCCAGCTCATGGCAGACATTGGAATGGTGCTTTTCCACAATAGTAGCCCTTTCTGCATTGTCTTTGTACTGTAAATAAATCAGCTGTAGCTAAGAACATCCCTGGTCTTACTCCACATATACAGCTCTCCCATTTCTTTCTTCTGTTTTGGAATTGTAGCCAGTCCTCATGATACAACTGACCGTTCAGCAATGCCATCATGAGGTTGTGCTGTGCAGGTACCTTCCATGTTCCTCAGCTTTCCTTCCCCTTTCTCTTAGCAAGCCCCTAGTCCAGCAGAAGTGCATGTTACCTTTTTAAGCTCTCTGTCCTTTCCCTGCCCCTTTTTATGCCCTTTGTCTCTTAATTACTGTAAATAATCAGATGTTGCTTTGCTCTTTGCCTATGGCCAAGGTAGTTGATACTATTTCATGCAAGACCCCGTTTTATTCAGATCCATTTTCCAAGTCTCTTTGCAAAGTGACAAGGTTTTTCATCACTGATTGCACACTGTGGTGATGCCCCATGCCCCAGAGCTAAGTCCACACATTCAGTGACACTGAAAGTAATTGCCCATCAGAAAAAGCCAATATATTGCTACCTGCTATGGAAAGTGTGAGAGGTTGTCAGGGTAACAGGCCTATCACGTGTCTGGCCAGGTGTCATCACAGTGCAGCATATGGAAAATTCTATTTCTTTTTCTTAACTGGAAATAACTCCTGTTTTGGATGTAGCTGTTACATGGTTTGTTTGTGTGAGATGTTGGTATCCATTCCTGCAAATGAGTGATGTGTTTGAGGAAAATCATCGTGGGTATCAATTGTTTAAAAACAAAAGCTGCCTTAAAATTGTGCTGCGTTTTGGCTGTCATTCCAGTGTGGTATTTTCTAGTAAACAGTGACGAAATTGTGTGTAAGAAATGATCACAAGTCTAATTTACAATGTGTAAGTGTACCCACATTCAGTGGGCTTATTTAAAATCCATATCTAAAAAGTAGCAAGGTGTGGAAAAACAGATATGCTGTCATTAACAATAGGAATGGACAGAAATAGTTGTGCTGAAATACAAAAAAATGGGTAGTGTCTGCATTTAATTAAAGTCAATTAGAAAATTTGAGGATAAAGACAGGTGTTTCCAAATGGGTTCTTGCTCCCTGTTGCAGTGGAAATAAAACATTAACATTTATAGCAGAGTTAAAATGTTCCGTGTTTGGTGCTCACATCTAGAGCAGTGTCAGGCAGCTCAGAGTTTCACCTTGAAGACTATCTCTTAGATGAGCTCGGGGGATGCACAGGAAGGGAACGTGGAAAGTTCACAGTCCCAGTCTAGGAGCTGAAGTGGTTTCACAGCAAATGGTGCTTGATTTTCAGCTCTGAGCACCCAGTGGTTGTAAGAGCTATTTCACCTCTGTGGTGAGGGGGACCTAGCAGGGCATGTCAGGGGCTCTGGTGCCCTGTTCCTGTGCACAGCAGTGGTGGTGCTGCCAGGCACAGGAGGGGGTTGCTCCTGCTGGGTTTCTGCACAGGTCTCAGCTGCCATTTTGTGTCCTAAGAGCTGTGCTGCTGATTGTTTTAGGAGCAGATCCCTTTGTGCTTATCAAATGTGAGAACCAGAAGGTGCGCTCCTCTGTGCAACATGATACCACTAGTGCCATCTTCAACACCCAAGTGATTTTCTACAGGAAGAACATCGACAGTCCTATCATTATCCAGGTGAGATCAGCCATGCAGGGTGGGCTGCTGAAGGTGGGTGTGGGAATACAACAGCATCACTGGGCTTGATGTGTGCTAACTGTTACTTCATGACTCATAACCAGGATGAGAACCTCCTCTCACTGGGCTATGCCTGGAGCTATTCAGCTGCTCTACTGTTTCTCTAGTCTAGAGCTTTTCCATAAAACAGCAAGTGATGACACTTAGGGAATAGAAGGTATGTTTCATTCCAATCCTTTGAAGGTATTTATGGAATTACCTTTTGCCTCATTTGGTACCTGACAAAACAGAGACAAAGGAAAATCTAGTGTAGTCCAGAGTCAGTCTGAAATAAAACCAGACCTGGGGCTACTATTAAGAATGTTTTGACCTTGAATTCTTGTCCTGTGAGAATGAGATCCCCCTGTTTACCTCAGCACTAAGAAGCGCAAAGCTTGGTATTAGATGAGGCAGTCCAGGAAAACTTTGGGAGAGTGGAATGGCATTTCAGTGTGATACACACAGTTTCTAGTGTTAGACAAATACTAGGGACTATGTCTCCTTCATCAGTGTAGGGAGATCTTACAAGAAATCTGTGAATCAATTAACAGTGGCACGTAAGTGCCAGAAATTAAGATAGCTTTGTAGCACTGTGTTGCAAGGAGGGATACTTCTCTGAGTGTTCACAGCCTAATGCAGTACTGGTGCATAGTCCTCCTTTACTCCTCTGAACTAATGGCTATATTCTACAAATATTGTAACTAGTAGCAGGATGATACACTGTTATCCCCCAAACCACAGGCTGTAGTTATGAGGGAACAGATACCAGAGCTGATGGCACATGGTCTGGGTTCATGGCATGTGCGGGATTCTCTGATCCTTAGTAAAGCTTTGATTTACAGATGGCACCTCATGCTATCTCTCTACACCATGCAGCTCAAACACTTCAGCTTTTCCAGGGTAACTGAAAGTTAGATACTAATGGACTTCACAGACTGAAGACTGGCATGTGAGACTTGCAGCAAAACCCTTTTGGTTGCTACTTGCTGTACACCCAAGCCCATGCTATGTAGTGACAAAGGACATGTCCAAGGACTCCAAAACAACTGCTGTCCCTTGCTTGAGTGTGTGGACCTGCTTCTAACACAGTCAGAGGAAAAGCACTGAAGACAGTGCAGAGGTGAGCACAAGCAGGCAGAATGGCACAGACAGGCTGATTGCATGTAGGTTTTTACTGCCAATGAGCTCAAACAGGTAACTTTTATTCCTCTTCTAGGCTGGCTGTGACCTGGAAAGCAAAAAGCTGCATTTAGCTCCTTATTTGTATAGTGTATATAAATGAGCATGCAAATCCAGAATCACCCACACCCTCTCTAGACGATTAGCTGCTTTTTCAAGGGGTTGGGGTGGGAGGGGGTCACTCTCCCCCAGCACAGCCCTTTCAGGTGTGGTGTGAGAGAAGCATTGCTTCAGCAGGGTTTATTTCTCTTCCCTTGTCTCTAGGTCTGGAACAGGAACATCCTGTGTGACCAGTTCCTAGGACAGGCGCTGCTGGCAGCTTCACCCAGTGACCCCAGAGAACAGCAGACTCTGCAGCTCCGAGGGAGAGGCAGCCGAGAAGCAGCCGAGGTGCCAGGTCGCATCACTGTCAAGGTTTTTTCCAGCGATGACCTCGTGGAGCTATGAATACCAAAGCCCCGCAGAGCCAGACAGAGCTGTCACCTCACAGCAGGGGGCTTTGTCTGTGTTTTTGTGTGAATGACTCGGGAGCAAAGGTTGCACATAATCATAATCGCTTTAAAAAGAAAAAGCCCTCTAACTCTCCACGTTATCATGGATAACGGGGAGAGAGGCTTTGAAAGAGGGAAAAATACATATTTATACATATATATGTTCATGATACAGGAAATGCAGCAAAAGAGGGGCCAAACTAAATGTTAGCAGATAGGCTCACTAAGATGTGACTGACTCTCTTCCCCAGCAGCATCTCTCAGGAGCTCTTGGCACATAAGCAGGAAGCACATGTGACTGGTCTCACAGGTTCCCAGCACATTGCTGGGACTGGATGCAGGCAGGAATGGCTCCATCTCCGTGCTAAGGTACCAGCAGGTTGGTGGGATGGCAGGCACAAGGTGGATTTCCATGGCAAGTCCTTGTTCACTGCCAGGCTGCATTTGGGAAGGGGAAGCTTTTTAAGCTTTGATTGAAATTTTTTTCCCCAAATATGTATATAAAATTATTGGTGAATTTCATAGTTATTGCTACAGATCAGATGTTTCTATTCCTTGGCAAAAATGTCATTATTACTCAAGGAGTTCAGTCATAGGTCAGAGCCTTAAGCCCAGGCATGCCAGGGCAACGTTAAAATAGAAGGGCAGGTCTTGCAGAGCCTATTTGAACATCACAGCAAATAAGAGCTTTGTGCACATAAAGGCTCTCAGATTGACTTTTTAATTCCATTCTCCACCTCAAGCTGATGACTCACAAATTGGTATCTCTGGCAATAGATAGGCACCTCACAATAGAACCGTGGTTTTGCTCAGAGGACAAATTCAGCAAGGGGAGCCTCCTTGCTAAGGCTTTGTTTAAGCCACATGATGCTAAAAATGGAGTAATACTCCTTTTGCTTCATTAGGTGTGATGGTAGCACCAGACTGAGAGAGGACGAAATTAGCTCACGACATGGATGGGTTTGTAAAACAAAGATGCTGCGCCCTGGCAGGTATCAGGCATCACTCAAAGTTTTGCATGGGTTTGTTGCTGACAGAGCTAATGTCTTTGAAGAAGTTTAGCTTGGGTATCATGGAGGACAGGTCTCGTTTCACATTTCGTTCAAACAGGGCTCAGGTACAAACTTTCTTTTAGCCTTTGCATATAGCCTGATGGAAACATTTCATCATAGCAGGCATTTCCGTGCTGTCAGGCTGTGCAGTGATTCTGGCAGGGGAAGAGGTTCAATGTGTTAGATCTCTTGGAAATGGATTTCATATGGTTGCAAATTCTGGTGTTGAAAGTGAAGCTCAAGGATGACTGTTCTTCCTTTTGTACAGCCAGAAAGTTTTGATTTCTCTGTACCCTGTAACCACTTCAGGCATTTTGTGCAGTTTCTGTAATTTATAAAATGGCTCTCAGTAGAGTTAATGTTTTCACAAAAGGTTTTGAAGTCTCAGGGATCATTGCCATGGAAGGAAAAAGCTTTCTCTGTCATGTTGAAGATGGAATATACAGCTACGAATGATATTTTACCACCATCAGCTTAGTTATGTGGACCAAGTTCCTAAATCCAGCTCTTTTTAAATAGCTTGGGCTCAAGCTGTTTTGCACACAGAGCATTTATCAGATGTGAACTACATGAGGTTGACAGCCCTACAGGCAAGTGAATTCTTCTCTGTAAACTCACAGCTTCAGAGTTGCTTACTCTCAGGTACACTTGTAAAAAATTATTTTTTATTTTTTTTAAAAAGCATGAATTGTCTCACACAGACCAGAGCTTGGGCAAGGCACACAGGAACTGCAGCTCAATCTGTGCTGTCCAAGCCCTGCTCTGAGACCTGTTTGCCTCACTTTTCCTCCCACGCAGTTTGATGCTGTGGTAGCTGCTCCTCAGCAGCGTGGCCCAAGGGGTGACTGCAGCCCCTTGGGTGCAGAGCACCATGCTGGTGTTCCAGCCCTGGATAGAAACCCATGCTGCAATTCGTAGGACAGCAAAGCCTCAGGACAGCACACCAAGGCAGAGCAGAATAGGTCATGTCATACTCCTGTTTCAGACGGACTTTTCTCCAGGGGCTGTTCTGTATGAGAAGGGTGCAGTAAGAAGGGGTTGGCTTGGCCAGCTGATTGATTTGGGTCAGTGTTTAGCCTGAAGAAGGTTTCTCTGAGGGACAGCACCCAGCAGGGCCTGGCTGCTTTCCCTTCTGTGACCTGAGGCAGATGGCAGGAGACCAGAGGAGGCTCATGCCCCCCTGCCCAAATATTTGCCTGATCTGAGAGCTGGTGTGAGCTCATTGAGGGCACCAAGCCAGAGGGGAGTTCCTTGGCTGCTTCCTTGGAGCCCTGCAGCACTGGACTCCAGCTGCGGGCTACACATCCCACTTAAGCATCTGTGTAAGGGTTGTCCCCCATGTCCGCAGGGCAGAGGGAGCTTGACCAGCAGTTCTTTGTTGTGTACAGCCTGACAAGGAGAGAGTGGCTAAAGGTGATGGTTATTATCATAGTGTCGTCTTCTTTGCTGTTCCTCACCCTGAGCAAGACCAAGACCCCGGTTTGGGGACTTGTCCTTGTCCCTGGCCACACAACAGCAGTCTCTCAGGAGCCCTGTTAAGATGTTAATGTGTAGTTGCTGTTTGTCTCAACTAAATGCTCACCGTTTGGAATTCTCACTAGGGAGCTGCGGGGTAGAGAGCCAGCCTGGCTGCTGCAGCGTGGCTGGGGTGCAGGGGGCAGCGCCGGCTGTAACGGGAGCAGCCGGGGCAGTAGCTTTCAGCCCGCATTTCGGAGAGTCGTGTCCTGCACCTTCTGGGGGTGCCGCCGGGTCGGTCTCGCTGTCGGGCCGCGGGCGATGTGGTGGAAGGTCCTTCGGGCTGGCGGTGCCCTGCCTGCCCTGCCTCTGCCCTGCCCCTGCCCTCCCTGCCCTGCCCCTGCCCTGCCCTACCCTGCCCTGCCCGCCCTGCCCTGTCCTGCCGCTGCCGCTGGGCGGCGCCCGCGCCCCGCTCCCGGGCGGCCGCCGCCATTTTGTGCGTGCGGGCGGGGCCGGGCGGGGCCGGACATGGCGGGAGGGCGAGTCCTGCGGGGGCTCGGGGCGCGGGAACCGGCCCCGTGTCGGCGCCGCACGGTTCTGCCCCGTCTGTGCTCTGCACGTGTGTGTAGCAAACGTACGTGCCCAGAGATCTGGGTGATCTTGAGCTCTTCTGCGCCAACGTGACTGCATATTAGGAACAGATACATGTAGTATAGTGTGTGACATGCATAGGAGGGTCTCGGGGGGTGTACAGTACCCCAAAATAGGCAGTATATTGTATAGATGGCTAGAGAGAGGGATCCTTTGAGGGGCTGTGTATCCACCTACATGTATGTATAGATCCTATAATACATAGAATCACAGAACACCAGGTTGGAAGGGACCTTTGATCAGCTGGACCAACCTGTCTTGGCAAAGGCATGGACCAGGCAGGATGGCCTGGCACCTGGCCCAGCTGGGTCCTGAAAGTGCCCAATGCTGGGGACTCCACCACTTCCCTGGGGAGATTATTGCAACATCTGTTTCTTCTTGTGTAAAGTTTTCCTCTTCTGTCCAGTTGGGTTCTCCTCAGGAGTAACTTGTACCATTACCCCATATCTTTTCCATGTGATGTCTTGTAAAAAGGGAGTCACCATCTTCTTCATAGCTGCCCTTCAAGTACTGGGACATGGCAGTGAGGGCTCTCCTAAGCTTTCTTTTCTCCAGGCTGAACAAACCCAGCTCTCCCAGCCTTTCCTCATATGGCAGCCTTCCCAATGCTTTGATAATTTTTGTGGCCCTTCTCTGCACCCTTTCCAGGCTTGTCCACATCTTTTTTGTATAGTGGGAGCCAAAACTGAACACACTATTCCAGATGTGGCCTGACAAGGCTCCCTAGTTCAAGAGAGACAAGGATCTACTTGAGAGAGCCCAAGGAAGGGCTACGAGGATGATTAAGGGACTGGAACACCTGCCTTATGAGGAAAGGGTGAGAGACCTGGGATTTTTCAATCTAGAGGGAAGACGACTGAGGGGAGATCTAATTAATGTCTATGAATACACGAGGGCTGGGTATCAAGAAGGCAGGGACAAGCTCTTGTCACTTGTGCCCCATGACAGGACAAGGGGCAATGGACTCAAACTTGAGCATACGGAGTTCCACCTCAACATGAGGAAGAACTTCTTTGAACAGGCTCCCCAGAGAGGTTGTGGAGTCTCCTTCTCTGGAGACATTCACGACCTGTCTTGGATGCCTTTCTGAGTGGTCTGCCCTAGTTGGTGGCTTTTTTTTTTTTTTTTTTAGTCCTGCTTTGGCAGGGGGTTGGACTTGATGATCTTCGGAGGTCCCTTCCAACACCTAATATTCTTGTGATTCCGTGACTGGAGTGGGATGGTGACTTCTGCTGCTGATGCCCTTGTTGATGCAGCCCAGCATCCTGTTGGCTTTCTTTGCTTCTGCGGCGCACTGCTCAGTGATGCTGAGCTGCTTGTCCACCAGGATGCCCAGGTACCTTTCCACAGAGCTACTCTACAGTCAGGTAGGTCCCAACAGAAGGCTGTCAGGAGCTGTACCAAAAGCTTTGAAGAAATCCAGGAAGACACTGTCTGCTGCTCATCCTGTATTAGCTACGCTGGTTACTTTGTCACAGAAGGTGACCAGGTTTGTCAGGCATGATTTGTCCTTAGGAAATCTGTGCTGGCTTTTCCCAGTCACATATGATTGGACTTGTGTTAGCCCCCAGCAGGATTCTTTCCTTCTACAATTTCCAACTGATGGGGCTGTAATTTCCTGGAGCCTCTTTTAAACCCTTCCTGTAGCTGGGAGTGATATTAGACCCCATCTGTGCTTCTGGGACCTCCCCTGATCTCCACGACTGCTCAGAGATGGTGTAGATCGGCCTTGCAGTGATGTCAGCAGCTCCCTTCACCCCCACTGGGTATTGTCAGGGTTACAGTGCAGCTAACCTAGATGCAACAGTTCTGTAAGGGCCTCTAGTTACAGGGCTTTGTATGTAACACACACACACACATATATATATATATATGTAGGGAGAGAAAGTGTTATATCAGTTACTTGCCTGCTCTTTCCTATATATATAAAAAAACCCCATTATATATACACAACTATGGCTACATACATATACATAGATATATTAATAACATAAAGATGGAAATTGTTTTATAAAGGCTATATTCATATAGTTATGCATTTGTATGAAGGGGGGGTTTGCCTGTGTATATCTTTATGTATAGTGAATTTCATAAACTTATCTAAACCTATATATCTATGCATAAAATGGAGCATTACACAGTTATAGATGTGTCTCTTTTTCCTCTCCAGCCCCATATGGGAAGACAAACACAGACTTTTATATATGAAAATATTTGGGGTTTATATGTATATTTTTGTGTTTTTATATATATGGTTAGAGAGAGTTACATGAAGGACTCTGTGTGCATGCATGCATGTATGTACTTGCATGCATACACATACATACATACACATGTATAAAATATACTATATAATGTATAGAAGATATATACTATATATTATATATATAATGTGTAACATATATACAAGGGCCCCAGTATATATGAAAAAAAAATATACTATATACATGGCTAAGAAGAGGGCACGATACAAGGTCCTGTGGTTCGAGAGCTATGGATGGATGAGCTGTATGTGCATGCACAGATGCTATGGAATCAGGTTTTTATATATATATAAAAATATATATATATATACACACATGTATACATAGCCAGGGAGAGTGTGTTAGTGGTACGTGTGTCTCTCTGTTTAATGAGCATATGTATTCATATACATACTGTGTGTGTGTATACACATGCACACATTTTAGTGTAGTTTATAACATACATAAATTGTATAATATAGTATATATAGATAACTAGAGTTTATTTATTTTGCTGTGTATATACATATGTGTGTATATATATCTCTCTATATGTGTATATATCTCTCTCTGTATGTGTGTGTATATATATATATACAGACACACGCACGCAGTATAGTGAGCTACTGTTAACATAGATAATGGGGGGGGTGTGTGTGTGTTGAGGGTCCATCCCTGGAGGTGTAGAAGAGATGTCCAGATGTGGTGCTTAGGAGCAAGGTTTAAGCACTGGACTTGGTAGAGTGAGGTTAATGGTTGGTACAGTTAGGTTATGGTGGACTCAATGATCTTAAGGGTCTTTTCTAAACTGAATGATTCTGTGATCTGAGGGAAGTGGAGCAGCCTCAGCAGAGCTCAGGACTGGTGGTAGGTATGATGGAGCAGGGAACATACACTCACCTGGATGGGGGAGGCTGGAGCCTTCACTTCCCCACCTTCGCCGTGAGCACATCAGACTGACACCCTCAGAGATGGACACCTATTGGACAAGACCAAGACGGGAGGCCAGGTTCCCTACCTGTGTCTTAAGTCCCATCATCACTTCACTTTTGAGCAGGTAATTTTTGATTTTTTTTTTTTTTTTTTTTTTTTTCTTCCCCCCCAGAGTTTTGCATGAACTGACGTGTCTGGTGATCAGTGAGCAGTTTTAAAGCTCTCTGAGCAGGACGTGTGGCAAAGCAGTGTCGGTGTAGCTCCCCAGATTCATCAGGAGGGGGTGTTGGTCCTTTATAAATACAGAACAGTGGAGACACACACAGACAGACACGCGGACAGAGAGACAGACATACACAGAGACAGATACACAGACACGGACAGACACACGGACAATCACGGACAGACACAGACAAACATACACGGACAGACAGACACAGACACACGGACAGATGGACACGGACAGACACATGGACATAGGCACGGACAGACTAACATGGACAGACACACGGCCACGGACAGACACATGGACAAACAGACAGACATGGACGGACACGGACAGACATGGATGCGGACAGACACACGGACAGACATGGACAGATAGACACAGGGACTCGGACAGACAGACGGACAGACACAGGGACTCAGACACGGACATGGACAAACGGACACAGACATGGTCACGGACAGATACACGGACAGATAGGCGGACACAGACCGACACGGACTCAGACACATGGACAAATGGACAAGGATAGACACACGGACACAGACAAGGACAGGCAGACACGGACAGATGGACAGACGGAGAGACATAGTAATGGACAGACAGACATGGACAGACACACGGACACAGACAGATGGATAGTTATGGACAGACGGACACGGACAGACGGACACAGGGACTCAGACAGACACATGGACAAATGGACACAGGCACAAACATGGACAGGCAGATGGACATGGACAGAATGACACAGACACATGGTCACATGGACACGGACGGACAGACAGACATGGACAGACAGACACGGTCATGGACAGACGGACATGGACAGACAGATGGACACAGACATGGACAGACACACTGACATGGACAGACGGACACGGACAGACACGGACACAGACAAGGACAGACACACACAAACATGGGCAGACAGGGACACAGACACACGGTCATGGACAGATGGACGTGGACGGACAGACAGATGGACACGGACAGACACAGGGACTCGGACAGACACAGACATGGACAAATAGACACAGACACACAAACACGGACAGACAGATGGACATGGACAGGCAGACGGACATGGACAAACAGACATGGACAGAAACAAAGACACAAAGACAGAATGACACAGACACACACAGACAGACAAAGGGACACGGACAGACACACGGACATGGACAAACGGACACGGATAGACACAAAACATGGACAGTCAGACACGGACAGACGGACACAGAGACACGGGGACAGGGACATGGACAGACACACGGTCACGGACAGATGGACAGACACACGGACATGGACAGACACATGGACACAGACTCGGACAGACACATAGCCATGGACAAACGGACACAGACAGACATGGTCACGGACAGATAGGCGGACACAGACCGACACGGACAGATGGACACAGACAGACAGAGAGACATAGTCATGGACAGACAGACATGGACAGACACACGGACAGACAGATGGACAGTCATGGACAGACGGACACAGGGACTCAGACAGACACATGGACAAATGGACACAGACACAAACATGGACAGGCAGATGGACATGGACAGAATGACACAGACACAGTCACATGGACATGGACAGACAGACATGGTCAGACAGACATGGTCATGGACAGACAGATGGACACAGACACACTGACATGGACAGACGGACACGGACAGACACACGGACACAGACAAGGACAGACAGACACACAAACATGGGCAGACGGAGACAGGGACAGACACACGGTCGTGGACAGATGGATGTGGACAGACAGACATAGTCATGGACAGACACATGGACATGGACGGACAGACACAAACATGGACAGACGGACACGGACAGATACGTGGACACAGATGGACACGATAGACACAGGGACTTGGACAGACACAGACATGGACAAATGGACACAGACACGGACAGACAGATGGACAGGCAGACGGACACAGACCCATGGACAGATAGACGGACATGGACAAACAGACACGGACAGAAACAAAGACACAGACACACGGCCACAGACTGACAGACACAGGGACACAGACAAACATGGACGGACACAGGGACACTGACAGACACGGACAGAAACAGACAAAGAATGACACGGACAGACACACGTCCACAGACAGACGGACATGGACAGACAAATGGACATGGACAGACACACTGACAGACAGACACAGGGACTCAGACACACGGACATGGACAAACGGACACAGACAGACACACAAACATGGACAAGCAGATGGACATGGACAGAATGACAGACACACAGTCACATGGATGGACAGACAGACATGGACAGACAGACACGGACAGACAGACACGGACATGGACAGACAGACAAACATGGACAGATGGACACAGACACACAGACATGGACAGATGGACATGGACAGACGGACACGGACAGACATACGGACACAGACAAGGACAGACAGACAGACAAACATGGGCAGACGGAGACGGACAGGGACATGGACAGACACACGGTCATGGACAGATGGACGTGGACAGACAGACAGTCATGGACAGACACATGGACATGGACAGACACAAACATGGACAGACGGACACGGACAGATACGTGGACACAGACAGATGGACACGGACAGACACAGACATGGACAAATAGACACAGACACACAAACATGGACAGACAGATGGACATGGACAGGCAGACGGACATGGACAGAGAGACACGGACAGAAACAAAGACAGAATGACACAGACACAGACAGACAAACGGCCACAGATGGACGGACACAGACAAACATGGACAGACACAGGGACTCAGACACACGGACATGGACAAACGGACACGGATAGACATACGGACACAGACAAGGACAGACAGACACGGACAGACGGACACAGAGACACGGGGACAGGGACACGGACAGACACACGGTCATGGACAGATGGACAGACACACGGACATGGACAGACACAAACATGGACAGACGGACAGACTCACAAACACGGACAGACGGACATGGACAGATACATGGACACAGACTCGGACAGACACATAGACATGGACAAATGGACACAGACAGACACACAAACATGGACAGACGGACATGGACAGGCAGACGGACAGACGGACAGAGACACATGGACAGATAGATGGACATGGACAAACAGACACGGACGGACACAGGGACACTGACAGACATGGACAGAAAAAGACAAAAGAATGACACAAACAGACACACGGACAGACAAATGGACATGGACAGACATACTGACATACGGACAGACAGACACAGGGACTCAGACACACGGACATGGACAAACAGACAGAGATAGACACACGGACATAGACAAGGACAGACACAAATATGGACAGACAGACGGACAGACACAGAGGGACATGGACAGACAGACACAGAGACATGGGGACAGGGACACAGACAGACACAGTCACAGACAGATGGACATGGACAGACACGGACAGAGAGACAGACATGGACAGACAGATGGTCAGACACAGGGACACGGACGGACAGATGGACAGACAGACACAGACACACGGACATGAATAGACAGAATGACACAGACAGACATGGACAGACACACAGGGATACGGACAGACACGGACAAGGACAGACACACAGGGGCAGACACACGGACAGACACAGACACAAACATGGACGGACACATGGACGGACAGACATAAGACACGGACAGATGGACATGGCAAGACACATGGACGGACAGACATGAACAGACGGACATGGACAGACACGGATAGAACAACACGGACAGAAAGACATGGACAGACACACATGGACACGGACAGACGGACACAGACAGAAAAACGGACATGGACAGACAGCCTTGGACACAGAGATGGATGGACACACTGACAGATTCGGACAGACAGACGGACACAGACACGGACAGATGGACATGGACAGACTCACGGACTCGGGCAGACACACACAGACGTGGACAAACAGAGACACATGGACAGACAGAGACACAGACACAGGCAGACGGACAGACACACACAAGACACACGGACATGGACTGATGACACGGACAGATGGACATGGACAGACGGACTCGGACAGACACAGACAGATGGACATCGACAGACACACGGACACTGACAGACAGACAGACAGACAGACAGACACACCCCACTCCCTGCACCTGCAAACAGAAGCTGGAGGAAGCACCTACGTACGTGGTGGTGGCAGCAAAGTCCTGTTCATGCCATTATAGCTGGTGGCACAGGACAGAGCTGCCACGGGGTGACAGCTGAGCAAGGCTGGTCTGTCTCCTGCCAGCCCTGACACGCTGTTCTCAAACAGCACTGGCCAGTCCTGTAGGGAAAGCCGCAGTCACACCATCTGCTGGTATTTATAACTTTTATTTGCAATACTTTAGGTCCAAGTTTCAAACTGCAATATTTTTACACTCAAGACACAGTCATGCACAATCCATATTTCAGTTTTTCTATTGCTTCAACCACAATTTAAAATAACTTAATATTGGAAACAGAACTCAAAATCTTAAAAAAAAAAAAAAAAAAAGGATGCTGAGGTCAGTAAGATGGATCCATGCCATCAGCACATTTACAAAGTAAATAACTTAGTTATTTTTTTTAAAAAGATCAGTTACCTCTTAATCCAAAGTTACAGAAGATTTTTTTCACTACACAGTTGTTTTTTGTTTTTATTTTTCTTTTTTTCTTTTTTTTTAACAGATAACACGTCCTAAAAAAGGAATGTACAGCAAAATGAGATACATTTCTGATAAACAATGAAAACGTAGGCTCCTCCTCTGTTCACTTTTGTCTGGATACCCTGAAGAGAAAAATAAATCCTGCAGATGCCAGCATAGGTGTGAACTGGTTGCTTCAGACTGGTTGCTGGAGTTTAGCACTGGTTCCATCCTGATCCAGTCAAGAGTTGCAGAATTCCTTTGCAGATCTCCCCGACATGTGTCTGCACACACAGCACCTGCAGTGCAGACACAGCACCAGTGCACCTGAATAGGTCCCAGTGTGGCCACTGAGCTCTGCCCAGGAAAGAGGGGTTCTCTTCTCTGGGCTATGGGGGTGCAGACCTTCACTGCCAGCTCCTACCTGGAGCAGCTCCTGTCCACCTGCTGCCCTGCCAAGGCAGACACTGGCACCTTAGGAGTGTTGCAGCTGAAGAGCTGAGAGGCTTCATTTCCCAGTTGCTGTGCTACAGCGTGTATAGCAGCATTGCTGAACACTAATATAAACAGTGTGAAAAAAAGCAATTGCCTTTGTGCACCTTAAGCTCTCAAAGGTCAAAAATCTCTGCAGACATGGATATAAAAGACTTGCATGCTTCATGGTTGTTATGCTGACCCACTTCTGACCTGGACAGCTTTACCATGACGGAGAAGAAGAACAATGGGCAGCTCCTTTCCACCCACTCAGCTGCGGGACACCTCTGCCCCCTGTACCAGGGCAGTATCACCTACTGCTGCTGTCACAGAAGCCAAGGACCAAATTCTCACTGACTTCAGTGGGAGCAGCAGCAGTGTCTGTATGGCTGGGCTGGACAAATGAGACACACACAACATGCAGCAGCAAAGGACCCACCTTTAAAACACCCTGCCATAATTCCTTATGTTTGCAATAGTGTCACACCAGCCTGAGGCCTCTGGGAACCCTCTGTACAAGCACAGAGTGCAGTTAACAGACCCTGGGCTCTGGGCGGTTATACACAAACTGGACGTGCTAACTCCCTCTCCAGACAAGGCTGATAGATTCAGAAGGCTGCTGTAAACAGGCAGTTCAAAGAGCAGAGAAATGGGGATCTCAGGGACATGGTATAAGCCAGTTACACAATCCTGGTTAGCAGCCACCAAGCACAGAAAGATCAGAGGGCATACAGGGTCAAAAAATATCAGTCGATCATGGTGACTGGAGAGAGGGGTAGCATGCTGCTTAATTTCTCTCCTTAGGAAAACTTCTAAAGCCCCTGAAAGGAGTGAAGGCCAGAGAGGAGGTGACAAACAATACTCAAGGTCCCAGCTCATACAACTTCCTCCCTTAGTGTCATAGAAGAAATCTGGTTACCTGTATCTTGTCGCGGAGCAGGCTTGTTGAGCATTAGCAGCTTAGCACTAGGAGCTAAGGTAGCTGAAGCCATAGGCCACAATAGCTGACTGAGAGAAAACTTTTTTGATAAAAACTAATACTACTAACATAGAACTAGCTAAATCTGGCAGCCAGAATCTTAGAATCACTCAGGTGTGAAAACACCTTTAAATCAAGTCCAGCCACTCAACCCAGCACTGCCATGTCACCACCAAACCATGTCCCTTAGCACCACATACATCTACACAGCTTTTTAATACCTGCAGGGATGGTGATGCCACCACTGCTCTGGGCAGTCTGTTCCAGGGCCTGACAACCCTTTCAGTGGAGAAATTTTTCCTAATGTCCATTTTAAACCTCCCCTGGCACATCTTGTGGCCATTTCCTTTTCTCCTGTTGTGTGTTAGCAAGAACAAAGTTTGCAGGCTCATACCCACGTGGCAGTCCAAAGGCACCCATGAAGAGCACATCAGCATCTCTTCTCTTTCCTATAATACCATTTTTTTTCTTTTTGAGCTGGCTCTTGTCACCAAAGGTGCCCACAAGCACTGGGAGGCTCAGGCCAGTAACTGTCTACACGTGATGCACACCTGGGGTTATGGCAGTTGGCTCTAAACTGCATCCAAAGAGAGGATGTATAAGCAAGACTCTGCGAACTTCAGCAAGAAAAAACAAATTATCCAGTCAGCTCAAGGACAGACACAAGTAAAGGGAAACTTTACAGATCCCTGAATTGCCAAGTATACTCCACAAAACCTTGGATGGTTTCTGTTGAAACCCAATGTTTGTCCTTTGCTGGCTTCCTAAAAAGTAAAGATATTTACCTGGTTGGGGTGGGGGAAGTGAACAATTATATTTATGGCTCTTCATCATCCTGGCCCATCATCCATGATTAAGTTGTTGCACATGAACAGACAGCAGCCCACCAGGAAGGTGTGTGGATCACTGGCTTGACAACCTTTTGCAAGGCGCAGCTGGCCTTGGGGCACATGTCCTGGGTGTTGAGCAAAGACCCACTGGCTCCTGCCTTTAATGGAGGAGGTACAGAGCTCTTGCTGGCTCTTAGCCTGTGGGATTTGCTCTCAGCTGGACTAAGAAATACATGTATTTACATACTCAGTGTGAAGAACATTCAGTAGCCACAGCCATGACCCTATACTGGAAATCACTGCCATACAAACAGGGCATTTCCTACAGTTAGGGGGCAGGAGACAGGTACTTACTTCCCTTCTTGTGGTGACTGGAATGTGCTTCATTTTTGGTGGCCAGACATGGGGGCAGACTGCCCACAAGACCTGCTGAGGTGCAGTCACTGGCCTCAGCAAAACAGCTAAAAAAAATTACTGGAGTTCATTTGTCTGCAGTGCAAGTTGGCCAACCAGGTGCCAAAGGTAGAGAATTAACACACACACATTTACAAAAGCACTGGACACAAGAAGTCAGAATGCAACCCTGGCCCAAGTTTGTTTGTGATCAAACCCTGCGAGCACGAGAAGATCCACCCCCATGCAGGCTCCCATAAGTGCATGCAAGAGCTGTATGGAATTGTACATAGGTACTGTTATTCTAGCCCCCCCCACCCCTTTTTTTTTTTTCTTAAATAAATAAACTTTTCTGTGCTTCTCAGACTTCCCTGACTTTACTGCTGTCACGTTTCTGTCCTAAAACACACGAGAACCACAACAAGCTGTCGGGCCATTTTCACACATCTTCACTGCAGGGATGGGCATTACTCAGGCTCTGGAGAGGGGTTATTTACTGTTGAATGAATTTAAAAATTAAGACAACCAGTCTTTTAGAACCCTGGAATGGAACTGTTTGAAACCTATTTACCTAAGCATTTTGAAACAGAAACAGGCTGATTCTAATACTTACAAAATATATCTAACTAATTGCTTGATCTGAGGACAGGAGTTAGAAAACCCCTTTCCTTTCTACAAGGTCAACACTATTGTCAGTCCTTAACATACTGTGTGAGCCTGTAAATCAGGATTGTTTTGTTTTTAATATACTAATATGTCTCTTCCCCTACCAAGAGTTGGGAGGATATAAAGGCAGCTCTTCCAGTATCTATGGACTAAGAATTCAGTGCCAGAGACTGTCTCAAGAACAGAGACACAGGGATGCCAGTGGTGCCCTTCCCTGCTTGTCAGATAGTCTCAGCTGGGCAGTTAGAACCAATGTTGAAAACAGCCACTGGCAGAGATGATTTCTGTTGAATCCTGGCTGCCCACAGGAAATTCTTATCAAAGGAAAATCTCTAGATTTGCTGATGCAAAGAAAAATAAATATAGCATTTAATAAAATAAAAAGTAAGGCCTCTTACTACAGCAGTTGTCTTTAAAAAGCCAGTGCCAACAATATTCTGTATGCTGGGGCATACACTGGTTAAAAAAAAATTATAAATACTGCACCTATTTGATTTTTTTGTTTTTCATACCTGTTACCTTTTGAAAAGTTTATGTGGTTCTATTTTTAAATTAGAGATGCTGAAATACTTATAGGTAAAATAAAACAATTAGGAAAAAAACTCAAACAGCGTAGTCTGTCAACATAAGTATTTACATTGTACGTCCAGCAAACTTGTGCCATGAAAAAGTGCTTTCCTACTAAAGGATGGCTGGCTGTTCCTCTGTGGGCAAGAAAAAGTAAAAGCTATACTAGAAATAGCAACTGTCACTTGTTTCTTCCCTTCTTACACAGAACACAAACCTGTTTCATTCAGATGAACACTTTATAAAGGGAGGCCAGCCCCACCTCCAGCCTGAATTACTCTCTCTCAAGAAAGTCTCTGCCCTGTTTAGATAGCTTGAGCTGACAAAGAAAAATGGGACCTTACAAAAGAAACAGAATCTTTTGAACAGAGTAATTCAGGTTGCACAGGACCTTAGAGAGCATCCATTAACCCAGCACTGCCAAGGCCACCACTAAACCATGTCCCTCAGCACCACATCTACACAGCTTATAAATCCCTTCAGTGACGGTGACTCCACCACTGCCTTGGGCAGCCTGTTCCAGGGCCTGACAACCCTTTTGGGGAAGTTGTTCCCAATATCCAAATCTAAACCTCCCCTGGTGCAACTTGAGACTGCTTCCTCTTGTCACTTGATACACGGGAGAAGAGACCAGCACCCACCCTGCTACAACCTCCTTTCAAGGAGTTGCAGAGTGAGAAGGTCTCCCTTCAGCCTCCTTTTCTCCAAGCTAAACAAACCAAGTTCCCTCAGCCACTCCTTGTAAGACCTGTGCTCCAGACCCTTCCCCAGCTCCTTTTCCACCAGGCAGCTTTCCAGCCACTCCACAAGCCTGGAGCATGGCACAAAGTTTTTGTGACCTAAGTGCAGGACACAGCACTTGGCTTTGTTGAACCTCATACAACTGGCCTCAATCCTGCCTGTCCAGATCCCTCTGCAGAGCTTTCCTACCCTCAGGCAGATCAAGACTCCCACCCAACTTGGGTGTCTTCTGCAAACTTACCCACAGTGCACTTGAATCCCTCATCCAGACCGTTGATAAAGATCTTAATGAGAACTGGCCCTCTGAGCCTTCTGTTCATCCAGGCCATCACCTGCTCCTTCCCGCTGGCTCGTCACACACAGCAGGTCCAGCAGAACACCTTCCCTAGGTGGCTCCCTGTCCTTCCACACACTCTGGGAACCTGATGGACTGTTTCCACTGTACTGTATTTCCAGCAGACATACCCACCTTGTTCAGTTCGACTTGCAGAGCCTCACACCTGCTGTGCTGGGGCAGGAACTTGACACCATTGTCCCCTATCCCTTGAGTCACCATGTTCAGCCAAGTGGAGAGAGGGGACAGGGAATCCATGTCATGTGTCCTGTCTGCCTGCTGGGCCCATCTGCAGGGAGGGCAGGGTGTGATTCCCATATCTATGGGGGGGTGGGGTTGGCCACTGCTGCTCCTGGCCCTGCCCAGGTCTCCTCAGGTGTTGTGGTGGGAGCTGCCAGCTGCTGGTGGCAATCTTGGCTCTCCCTGAGGCTCCTCTGGTCCAGGGAACCCCCTGTGCACTGCAGATCGTGCTCACCTCAGCATGCTATTTGAGCATCTGAAAATCAGAACTGTTGTGCTTCCCAGGAGCTCAGGAAAGGTTAAGGCATCCTGAGCTGGGCACCTCGGCGAGCATCACCTCAGCCAGACACTGGGATGGACAGAGCAAGCAAGGGTGGGTGAGTTGGCAGCATTAATGACAGTTGCAACACAAAGACTGTAACAAAAGACAAAACCAAAGCCAAACAACTAATGGCCTAATTCAAGAACAGCCCAAGCATCCTTCATTCCTACTGGCAAAACATGAATGTGGTTAGTACCTTAAAGGCTACTGAGCCCTTTGCAGGACCAGGCCTAAACATGAACATCTACAGCAGAAAGCTGTTTTGCTTTTTTCTTTTTTTTGGAGCTCACTGGGTGGGTGTTGCTTCAATTGCTGTTTTGAAGGTCTTTAATTAGTTGTACTACAAAAATACAGCAATACTCCATGCAAATGCTTTTTCTGAGTGAAGCCACACTGCATCTTTCTTTCAGAAATTAACAAATAAAACAAAAATTGCATACTTAAAACTACTCTGCTTCCTTACAAATCAGTGGACTAGTCAGGCACACTCCTCAGTCACATACAGGATTCCCCCTCTCCCAGTGACTCAGAGCTGCATCCAGCAGTGCTTGCTCCTACACAGGACAGCAGACAGCAGGCTGGCTTGATGCCTCTCACTATTTCTGCAACCCCTCCCCACACTTCACACATTTCTCACGCTCCATGCAGAACTCCAGGTTTTAACACACTTTCTCCCAGAGCTGTCTGCAGCACTGGCTCACAGATCTGAACCATGGAAGTTGTCACTCACTCATGTCAGCCTCAGTTACCAGGGCAGAACTCGTGTGCCTGAACATTGACCCATCCACGAGCCTGCAGAGCAGCCCGGCTCCCTGCCCCTCTGCAAGGGGCAAAGACACTACCAACCTTTCCCAGGAGCTACAGGATGATGAGGAGAGCAGGCATCCTCAGAAGCGACACCAGTGCTCAGTTCTGTTTTGCCCTTCTCTACTCCTGCACAGATTCAGGCTGGTACACTCCACCTGTGAGCAGCTCACAGCATAGCTATGATTCACCTTGGAAGCAGCCCCATTTGGCTCTGACATGGGATGGTTACTCTGGTCCCAGGAAAAGGGAAGCACCCAGTGCCCATCTGCTGCCACTGGCTGCTACAGGCACCTTCTTCCAGCCTGGGTCTGCAGACACTGAGACTACTCTGTGCTCTGCAAGGGATCTGCTGGGACTCAGCACCAGGCAAGGCTGGGCCTGTTGTCACCTCAGACTTCTCTTACAGCTTTGCATCAGATGAGCCCTTTCTGAGCACAGACTGATCCTTCTGCTTTTTCATTTTAAGTATGACTCTCACCCAGGCATACAGATTACAATTAGGTATACAAATCAAACTGTCAAGAACCAAAACACTATATATTCACAGTTGAAAGCCTGTATCTCAACAGGATGTTTTGTTTGCCCCACTCTTGATTAATTTTTGGTTGGAAATGTAATTTCACTTTCTTCCTCACCAACAAGTACCATGACTGGGCAAATACCAGTGAGCAGGCTGTATTCAAAAGGCAGTGCAGTCTGGAGTTTATGAATGAAGGAGACCCTTCTTCAATCCCAAACCATACAAAAAAACCCCATGAAAGGTACTTTCCATCTTTAAGAAACAACTGACAATTTAAAAGTGAACTTACAGCTTATTCACAGGGTGAGAAGGAAGGCAATCTTCCAACTGGATTTGCTTTACCTTGGAAATGGCTGAGGCAGCAAAGCATTTTCGGTCATCACCTCTCTGTCTTAAGCCCTGTTTCATCTTAAAAATAAATTAAGGAGCCAGAAAGCAGGAAGAAGACAAATGATAACTTTTTTACTCCTTGAGGGACCAGTTGTTCTCCCTCCTACCACCATGACTGTGACCGCTGGTTTGTTCATCCATCCATCTGTCCTGCAGCACAAGAGTTGAGGTTTTACAGAGTTTTTGTTCTCAGTCCTGCTCTGAGCTGGCCTGGGAGAAAGCCAGCCTGAAGCGCTAACGGCTGCTGTTCTTAATCGCCTCCTTTGCTGCAATGATCAGAGGAGTCAGGCTGGAGAGAGGCTTGGCTAGTTTTAAAAATGGATGCTGCCCAAAGGAAAAAAGAAAGAAACCATTACATTCCAAACTCACTCACAGGCTCAAGCACTATTCCTCTGGTCACTGGGAACGAGCAAAAATAGGACTGAAGGGACCATCTGCACTTGCGTCTTCATGTCTAGTACCTTCCTAGCACAGGCAGCCTTGGCCCATAATCCTACTAATCCATTTATTGAAGTGTCTTCAGCTTGCTGGGATTTTTGCCCTGCCAGTACTCTGGTCATGCTGCTGGCTGTCCCAGGGCTCTGGTTCCTTTCAGGAAACTCAAAATACTTCCTTAGGTTTCTGTTTGCTGATGACACGGGCTGTTTTCCATGTCAAAAAAGATGAGGGGCATAAGTCATTCCTCAGGGAACTCAAACACCTCTAGGAAATGCTTATCCCAGTAGCATTTAGGCCCATGTACTGTGAAGGCCACTGAGGTGCAAGTGTTCTGCACCAAGACAAGAGCAGGGAGACAAGTGACAGCGCCGATAGACTCAGCTCTGGGTTGCAGTGAGTGCAGTGTCTACCATCCCACCTCCTGTCCCTCCTGTGCTGGTTGGCACCTTCACAGCAGGCACAGCCAAGCAGCACATTCTGCAGCCCCCTCTCTCCCACAAAACCTGGCAGTTAACCTGTAGCAGTTCTCATCTACTTGACCGTGCCAGGCAGCAAACAGAGCTGTGACAAGTCCCACTTAGCTGTCCATGTTTTGGTGGCAGAAACCTCTTAAAGTGGGGCAGGATGGACAAGCTGAGGCCCCTCTAATGCTCACAGTGAGCACCCCACAGTCCCTTCCTTCCCACAGCCAAATCTCTGACCACTTGGCTGGGACTGATTTCATTGGGTTCTGCCCTGGTCCTACCTCTGTATGTGGTAGTCACCAACATGGTTTATGGCATCCCTGTCTGGTATCATTCCACATAAATTATTTTGCCACTATGCAAAACTGAATATACTACCAAAATACAAAATAAGGCCACAAAAATTATCAGAGGGTTGGAACACCACCCCTATGAGGAAAGGCTGAGACAGTTGAGTGGTTAAGCCTGCAAAAGAGAAGACTCTGGGAAGATCTTATTGCAGCCTTTCAGTACTTAAAGGAAGCCTATAAGAAAGATGGGGACAGACTTTTAACAGGGCGTGTTGCAACAGGACAAGGGGTGATGGTTTAAACAAAAAGAGGGGAGATTCAGACTAGATCTAAGGAAGATATTATTTACAATGAGGGTCCCTTCCAACCCAAACCATTCTATGATTCTACTTATTTTTCATTTGAAAAGCATCAATGCTGGAGACTAGTATGAGGGGGGTCCATCTGATGCCTTTGATGCCTTTAGCTGATGAGAAAACATTTATGAGCTGTTCCACTCGACATTTTACCTGCAGAAGTTCCTTGGCAGAGCCTCGTCTGTCCACGTCCATCTCCAGGCAGCAGTTCAGGAAGTCACGGAACACAGCAGAGAGTCGCTCGGGGTTCTGCAGCTCTGGCGTCCCGTTCGTAGCTATCAGATACAGCGCCTGGAGAAACAGGGAACACCAGACTCCACCTGCTTCTTTCATATCCATAACTGCTCACACAGACCCCATTTTTTAAGGTCCAGTCTCCAGTGGCAGTTTCTTCCCTGGCAGAGGATTAGAGATAATTTTTCTGTATCAACAAAAAACCCCTGATGCAGCCACAGCTATTCCAACAACCAAATGTTCTTGCCTTGACAGCTGATTTCATTGGCTGACCTAATTAATATGAACTACATCAGCAAAAAGCACATTTTGCTTCTTCAAGTATTGACACAAGCTTTACAGGCTATGTTAAAGAGTTAACTTGGTCTAACATTATTATTTCAAAGGATTATTATATAAAATGCCTCTCTGCAGTGCTTGCTGGTCCCTGAAGTACAGCTTCCATGAAACAAAGGTACTAGAATTTTTTTCTCTGTTCCTGGTAACAGTGACCACCTAAAAAAGAGGTAAATCCATTAGCTTGTTCCTTGGATAAAGAAACAGGAAAATGTGGAACTTCATTTTCAACACAGACATACAAGTTGCACACACAAATATGTTATGAAGGAAATGCATAATTGGCAGACAGGAGCCAACTGCAACTATGTCTTTCAGCAGTCTCTAAACTCCAGATCAGCTTCATTTATGTGGTAAAAGAAAAACTTTTAATGGTCTCAGAAAAATTAGCAATTCCATCCCTGTGTTGAGCCTGTGCTAACTTTGATACTCGAGCAAATACATTATTCATGTCCCCATTCCAGAAATTGCCAGGGAAGAAATGGGAAGTTTTGGCAGTTGGGTTACAGAAAGCTCAGGCTTGGTGATGTGGAGAAAGTAGCTTGGATTCTGAAAGAAACGTTCAGAACGTCCTCTGTGAGTTCCCTTCCATGACATGCATGTTGGGCTGCTCAGCCAAGCGCTGACTCTGTGCACACAGGCTTGTCCAAACACTTGAAAATTCCAGCCTAAGCTAAGCTTCAGTTTCTTACAACCCAAACATGCTGAGAAGCTAGAGAGATGAGTTTGTTTTGCTTTTTCAAGATGTTATTTAGAAACTTAAGACAAACATTTTGAACTATTCAAACTTAGTATGTCTAAAATACAGAAATAGGCCCAGGAGTCTTCCATACAAATGTCTGCCCTGATAATAACAGCTCCGTGCTACTGGCATTTAAATAGACCGTGACCAAATTGACTTTGTTATTATCCTCTTAAATACCAAGGAAAATTTCCAAGCCTAAAAAGGCAAATGAACTATCCTAGAATGAAAACAATAAAAGGAAGTTTCTTTACTTTTCCCACAACATAAATGTCACAAAATCAGTCTTCTCCTGTCCACATGCAGCTGGCCTCAGCCGCCAGACACAGCGCGAGCGGGAGCGCCTGTCCTGGCTATGGCCAACCTGTGCCACCCAAGGGATGCTGCTGTTCCTGCAGTAAGGGAAGACAGCACCAGTGTCAGCAGTGGGAATTCTACTCCAGCTACATTTACCCAACTGTGAAACAGGGGTGGCCAGGACAAACGGAGCTCTTCTAGTTGCTCACTTTGTCACAGAACACGGATCTTGAGGAAGAGTCATCTTTAGTGAGGTATCACACCTTTTTTCTACAACAGAAAAAGGCCTATGGGAAGCTGAAGTACTTTCTTACCCTGATTTTGGTTTGCTGTGGCACAGCCAGTAAAGAAAAACAAGTAAATACAGAGGAAATGAGTGTTTGCTGTAGCTGCAAAGTGGCAAAAAGCTCATTCGTTTAACATATCAACAAGAAAGGATCTGGCATACGGTTATAGCTGCAGTCTGTGAAAATAATATCCTAAAGTTATCCAGGCCACCCAGATACTTGACAGAAAAATATACAGATGATTTAGGAGCCCGAAAATGTAGAAGATACACAGCATTTGGAACATACGCTACAGTTTTAAGGAAAATTGATGCACTGTGGTTAATAAATGAAAAAGCAAACAGAAATGCTTAGGGTTTGGCTTTCCTTTTTTTTTTTTTTTTTTCCCAGTTGAAACTAGGGAGGTCCAACTTGCATTTTTGCATTTCAAAAGATATTTATCACACCAATGTTTGTCCCCCAGGCGCTAGGTATATGCCTGATGGAAGGAAATCACAGTGAGAGAAAACAAATACCATGACAGAAATATCCAGCACAGTCATGGCTGGAAAATAGTTCATTCCTATTGAGTTCCGCATAGGCTGTACAGAACCTGAGCATCATGGGATGCATGGAAAACAACAAATGCATCTACATTAAGACTGCTCTTAACTGTATGATTAATGATCTTTAATGCCCTTTTAATTTATGTGTTTAAATTATCATCAGTAACTGACGCTCCCACTCCTTCCATTATTAAAATAATCATCCATAAACATGAAAGTGCATCCTTTTGTTTCCAGGCTTTGCAGAATTCCCTCAGTGTGGTCTGAATGTGACTATTAAACTCCTGTGTGCCATCAGCTAAAAATCTTTGCTGTACCTGCTGTCCCCTTTTTGGATGCAGCTGAGACCTCTCACTCTCTCCAATTCCACATACAACACAGATGGATCTTGTCCCTATTTTATTATTTACCTTAATAAAACTAGCTGATAACTGGGGAACTTCAGGTGGTTCATCACAAGCTGTTCACTGTTCCTAGCTCAGGGGTAAGAACCTCTGCAAAGAGGCCAGGAAGCTACTGCAGGAGATGCCAACTTCAGATGCCTGACTTCAATCTACTGCAATTTTACTCAGACACCTGAACCTGCCCTGAAGCTCCAAGTGCTCAAGTTGATCTTAACCCCAGCAGGAGAAGAGGCATGTACGGAAAAAAAGAGCGTTTCACTTAATCTGGGTAAAGGCAGGAATAGCTGAATATGAATTTGGTAAGAGATAAGGCTCAGGAAGCATGGATTTTTCAGCATCCAGACCAGTAATGCTTATTATCTACACCCATTTTTCCTGCTTTATACAAGGCAAATGCATTTCTGCAAAGTTTTCCATGGAAGCAAGTAGAATACAGGGTCCTCCCTTCACAGGAAACTGAAGCAAAACTGGTGATGTACAAAAGCCTTTCTGGGAAAACTGGGCTGCAGTGACACAGGCATACTGCCACTGACAGCCATGGTGCACTCTGCTTATTCAGCATCAGTCTGAAGCCAAACATGTCTCTTTCTTACCCCCCACATGTGTGCACTGCAACCAAAAACCCCAGGGTACCTCTCCTGGATGACTCAAAAAGAGTCTTGCAAAAAACCTCAGAAACCTTTTTTCAAAGAGTGGAAGACTGAAACATGTCTAATTGTTGTATTCCTTTATGAAGGAACACAGCTGGGGGTATTTCCTGACAATTCTGTTGTTTCTTTTTTAAGCCTGCAGTGCCCAGTGTGGATGCCAGAGCAAGCACAGCCCTACTGCTATGAGAAAAGCTAAAGGTCCTGCTCTAGTTTCATTCTAGCCTTAACAAAAATTATGTATGTATATTTATGTGTCATATAATTATGACACATAAGTAAAAATTAATTTCCTCATAAATTCCTGCATCCTATAATGAATTAACCATGCAGCATTTAACTTCGTTTCAGCTATCAGTCATGAGGTTTTACCTTGGTATACATTGCCCCCCTATTACATGCTCAGTTGGTATAAGAACTGGCCATTTCATTTTAAGGAATAAAGATAAAACTGAAAACTTCAAAACATTAAAAATACATCAGTTTACTACAAGTATCTGTGCTAAAATACACTAGTAGAAATGTATTTGGTAATGAGTAATGATGGCATTACTATAACCAGTGGCACTTCCTGAAGGCTCAGGTAAGAACTGATCTGGGTTTGAGAAGACTTCCATGCCTGCAGATACAGTTGAAATGCTTTTAGTAAAAATCCCCCAACTGGAGAAACCTGCCACTGAAAAATTCTTGTTATTCAGAGATACAGCTCAAACAGAGTTCAAAAGCTACATGAGAAATTGCAAGCACCCCTGAAGGTAAAAATGGCAGATTTCTGAACTGGCTACATGTCACTTCTCTTTTGAGGTTCTCCCATTGATGTAACCAAAGCTACAGAATATGCTGATATGTTCTGGTGACATTTTTAGAAGCAGGCCTTGGTGGAACTAGTTCAAGCTGATGGGACTGGGACTTCGTCCAATGGGAGACAAAACATGGGACAGACTAGAAAGACAGTGGTATCTGATTTCATTTGCACCTTACCCTGAGAGGATTTTCATTAAGGTAAGGAGGTTCTCCTTCCACCATTTCTATTGCCATGATCCCCAGTGACCAGATGTCCACTTTGGGGCCATATGCTTTTCTTGTCACCACTTCTGGTGCCATCCAGTAAGGAGTCCCGACCATTGTGCTCCGCTTACTCTGCTCAGGGGTGATCTGAGCACAGAAGCCAAAATCAGCTGAGGAGAAAAACAATTCTTGTTAAAGCCACTTGAATTAAGAAACTGAGCAGAAACCTCCTCAATAGGCCTGAGAAGGTGTTGTTGAATCTATCTGGAAAAGCAGCCATGCTCTGTTTACTCAGTGCTGTAGCAAAGGAAAGACTGATTGGGCCACTTAAAAAAACCCTCAAGTTTCTTTCATGTGATAGCTTTTATTCACTGGAAGCTTCAGATAGTAAATCCCTCCTTCTGGAAGGGACGTACCCAAACTAAAGCCACTCTTTGACCTTTTTCCTTCCAATGCCTCTCTGCTCTTAGCTTGCAGCAGTGGTCAGTGCACTACCACAGGCATCACTTTTGGGTAGCTGGCAGTCACCCAAAAGCAGCCCCACCACACCACATCCCGGGAACACTGGCCTGACTGAGGATACCTACTCAATTTGACAGATCCATCCATTCCGAGAAGAATATTGTCGCTTTTGATGTCTCTGTGAATCACTTGGTTTGAATGAAGGAAATCCAGTGCTTGCAGGCACTGACAGATAAAAAAGAAACATAAGGGTAAAAATTAATGACCTGATTTCATCACCCAAGCAAGCAAATGGCTCTAAAAGATTTCAATTCTAGATGAATTGTGAGTAACGGCAGAATATTGTGCTGTCAAGAGGAATAGCTTGCTACTTCTACACTATTAGAGCAATAACTTTCTAAATGAAGGCATATTAGCTTTTGAAAGAGAAATGTCAATTATTCTTACAGACTATCCCCTGAAAGCACAGACAGAAAGGCAGCTGCTGCAATGGATGTGCTGTCTCCATCCACATGACAAACCATTGTTTACCAAGAGAGAAAAAGTCCTTTCCTTTGGTACAAAGTGGATCACTTTTAGGTCGAAGGTTCCATGACAAAGATTTTATTGTTAGGCTCTACAGCAGACTTGGAAAGAGCATGTTAGTAATTTTTCAGAAGCAAACACCATTTTGGGTGGAATACTATCCTTTTAAGCTGAGGACTCTGATAAATGAGTGTCTATTTTTCTTCGCTGTTATTCTACAATTCTGCCACCAGCATGTTTGCTTTTACAGGCAAGGAATGCAGTACAGACATGCTCCAGGCAAATGTTTAAAGAGGCAAAGTTGAGAATAGTACAACTAAAAAAAAAGAAAAAAAAGGAATAAAAAAGGAGATTGTACAATAACAGTATATGAGTATAATAACGAGTATAGTAAGTGCAGTGATACTGGCAAGCAGTTCACTTAAGATGCTTTTTCTCCTCTATATCATAAAAGCAACACAGAAACAAAGCTCTGAACATGAAATCACTCATGCTTTTACCACCTGTTTAGAAGTACCATTCTGTCCAAGTAACAGGGAAGCACCCCTGGGATCCCTTACCTCCCTACAGACAGCAGCTATCTGTCCCTCATCCATGCATGTCTCTGTAACAACATCAGTTAAAGAGCCTCCAGCCAAGTACTCCATAACCACCCAGAGCTCATCACCAACTAGGTAGCTGAAAGAAGAAAACAACAGCATTGAGATGAACGTAAATAGCTAAATTACTTGATGAAAAACACTACAGTTGATTCTTGTTTCCAGGTTGTTTTTAAATCGAGACAGGATTAAAATGAACACAGGTACCTTCTAGGGCTATAGTGCACTTAGGATTTGGGCAGCTGAAAGGAGAGAAGCACGTAAGTGACAAATGAGCTATCTTAGATGGCAAGCAAGTGAAAAATGAAATTACATTATTAACTTCAGGAACAAGGCCACCCAACTTCCATAGTTGTCCAGTGTAGAATGGTGTGTATCACTGAGGACAGAAACTGGTCAGCAGTCTGGAAAACTTACATAAAATACATTCAGAAACAGGGAAAACAATTTAAACCTGGCAAGTTACATGCTTCTGGAAACAAAAAACTGGTCTTCCTGGCATCCATAGCAATGGAAAACGATGGCAATAGCCCAAAGAAAATAATTTCTGTGATGATTTATCAGCACGCATCATAAGACACAGAAAATATCATCAACTTAAAACAACAATCAAAAACCGTAACAAAAAAACCCACCAAAAAACCCCAACCAACAAAACAGGGTTTGGACACAGTGAATTTATAGGCTGTTGTTTTATTAAGATATGGCAGATCCAGGTTTTTGAAAACAGTCTTCAAACTACATACAGCAGAAAATATTAATGCAGAAAAAAATGCAGTCTCTTTCTATACATTGTATGAGTATATAAATAATAAAAAGGTCAATTTTCTACCAGTGACCAAAGGTGTTTTTTTCTTAAAATCATTGTAAACCAACATTGATGTGATACCAGAACTACTTACCTGTCTAAATAGTTAACAATATTGGGGTTCTTATTTTCCCTCATGACTAGGATTTCATTAATAATTAGTTCCTTTTTGGGCTGTTGTTGTAGATTCATTTGCTTTATGGCCACCTAAAATGACATTGAAATGTATCAACTTCAGTAGTCTGTTATATGAGATCAGAATGAACATGGAGTGAGTTTTTTTGGAATGACGTAGCAGAGCTGTGCCAAACTGTCTTGTTCTGAGATATCAGAGCTCAGTACCCTCACAACACCCTGTTTCTCTGCCAGCTCAGGTGGTAGTAACAGGACACATGCAACACATTTTGCTGTGTAAATCTGGAGAAATGGTCTTTAAAGTATCAATCACAAATCTCTAACACCACTCTCTGGACCTACATCTTCTCAAATGGCCTTAGCTTATCACCACTGTTATTATTCATGCATGTTTTGCAAGCAGCAAGTGATATTGTTACTGTGAAAATAGATAAAAACAGCTGGTAATACTTCTAGCAATTAAATTATTTTTGATCATTATTTCAGCATAAGACTGGATTGCATAACTGAGAGAAAACACCTGCTTACATTACGTATAAAATGTTGTAGTAAAATATATAATCCTAGCACTTTCTAACTTCTTGAATTTTGATTTCGCAACTCTAAGTAACATTTTTTAACACAGTTGAGATTAGTTTCTCACCCTCCCTGGTCCCCACTTCCACGTGACCAGCTCACAGGCCATACTGGGCTGTCACTGACACCTGACCTAAACATAATCATGGTGTGTAGGAGAGATCTTTGCTCTTGGCAGACATTTTCTCATTTGTCAGTGTGTGTGTCAACCAGCTTCAGTATGACTAAAACACAAAACTGCATTCTAAACACCATCTCTCCTTAATTAGGTCTTGCATTATACTTTGATGGAAAAAAATGCTAAATAGGATTTAGCATAGATCTGAACCTGTGATTAAGATAAACTGGGACTGAATTAGGGCTGCCTCCATCAGTTAGATTACGCATTGATATATTTAGTGATTAAGACAAAGCTAGTGTGTCCTCCTCTGAAAGATACCACTTCCCTCCTTGCATTCTTCTGATAGTTAATAAGGACAAAGTCTGCCCAAAATTAAGCAATGCAATGAAGCAATTTATCCCTCACAGCAACAGGGGACTCTGTGACCACGCTTGGGGTTCATCCAAGGCTTCTCATTATGACTGATCTTTAGATTTCATAATTTGTATTGCAAACTGATCTATGGCCAGATTTTATGCTGTAAACGTACAGAGTTAAATTGTATGTATTAACTAGTATTCTCTGTAATATCAAAGCTTCCTGCACATTGGGGAACAGAGATATGACAATTTCTAAAAATTTACACTGGCAATAAAAATTACAGTTTTTATCGGGCCCAAAAGCTTGCTGGGATTTCTTTACAGATTTCTCTCCATTGAAACACCCACTCAGGGATGATGTAACATGGTACCAGGCCGGGAGCAACAACACTGTGGAGAGTACCAACCTGGTCTGAAGACAGAGTTAAGTAAAAAAATATTTTTCTTGACAATTAGCCTTAAAAGCTATGGCTGAAGCATCAGCCCAAGCATAGAGGGGCACCAAGACTCTTACTGATTCCAGAGGGGACCACTTGCCCCAGGAATTCACAAGCAGCTTTTCAGGCATTACTCCACACCTTGGTGTAATGGTTGCTGGAAAGTGGATGGCTACAGTAAGTATTCAGTTACTGAGGAACAGAACCACACTGCCTTTCGAGAGCTTTCACTGAAAAGCTGAAGACAGCAGATGATGCATTTTGTAGGCTGACACTAGTGTCAGCTTCAGAGGAACAGCCCTTCCAGTGCAATCTACTGGCAACCCAAAGGCCATCCACATCTCACCAGAGGGGAGAGCACTGAACACCCGCAAAATCTGCTGGGACTGTCAACACTTACCTCTTGTCCTGTTGCAATGTCGATGGCTGTATAAACAGTTCCCGATGCCCTAGAAACAAAACAGCAGTGAAGAAATGAGAAGAGGTTTAGACCCTATGAGTGAAAGCAAGCCCAGACAGATCTCTGCCGCCTGTAGCATTTATAAGACAATTTTGTTCACCTCCTTTTTTTTGTGTGTGTGATTTTTTTCCAGGGAATGTAACACACAGTCTAATTTGAATGTATCTGCAAAATTCAGGCAACACCATGCAGTCATTTTTAAAACCCTGAACATGTATGACAGCCATTTGAACAAAGGATCCAGACACAGTGCTCTCCAGCATGCAAATAAACTGCTCTCCAGCCATCCTGCATGGTTACAGCTAGAGCAGGTTAAGGCATATATTGTTTCACACACATATGGAGAACTACTCAAAATAGAGGATCCTTAGACCACTGCTTTATGTGTCAAGAGCCATCAGCAGCTGCTTCTGTTAGGTGCACCAGACACATGGAGGACTCTCCATTATGTGTCTGTTTTGCTTCTGTGGCAGACAGGTAATGTTGCAGAGGCACCAGAAATAAATGGCGTGCTCACCTGCAGACTAGGCAGCGTGGGGTTTTGTTTGCCATCTGCCTCTCATTAAAACAGGATCTTCCCTGTAATGATGTGAAGGGCCAGAAAGGCCATGATCAGAGGAAATCCCTTTGGGTTTAAAAGAAACCAGGCTTGCAAACCCCAGTGGGGCTTCCTTCTGAGCTAAACCACAGGTTTACACTGCCATCCTTGAAGAAGCCCACGTCTGCATGGGCAGTGAGGCAAGCGAGAGCCAGGGTGGGAATTCTGAGCAGTGGGAACGCACATCTGGCAAGTGTCCCACTGACTGAAAACACCAACATCAGTTCACTCTTTCTTGCACGATCCCCTGGCTTGTTCGTTTACCTGCAGGCTGAAATATTTCTGAAGCATTTTAATTCAGCAGGCACCAGAGACTGTATGTCTGTGTGGAGAACAATGTTCTCATTGGGCATGCTATGTATTCCTTTAATATAAATGCAAATGCATTTTCTTATGACTAATTGTCAAAATTAATCCAATTTGTTTTCATAAAAAGCTGACACCATTTATTCAGACTAGCAAACACTGTGCTCTACCTCCTGAGCAAAGTCCTGTCAGGGTTTATTTAAACACAGTATTTAAATTAGGATGCTTTTGGTATGCTCCAGGCCATCTGTGAGGGGTTTAGATAAAGGTGAGTAATTTAAGGAAAGCTGTGAATTAATTGAAAGGGCTCTGTGATTCTGTAGTGCAAACTTTTACTTCTAAGCAACTATAATTTCTGATCTATATCTAACTTTTAAACACTTCTGTATTATCTTGGTTTTAATGCAGCTAGGCAAGTACCAGGGCCCACAATTAGATCTGTGTCACTGTGATCCAGTGCAGCACAAGTTAAAAACCAACTTGAACCCAGGCTGCTCATGGCTCCATACTCATGTGAATTTTTAGCAAGAGCTAACACTGCTTGAGCAAACACAGGCTCTTTACCAAGCACTAGTTAACTAAGTTTTCTCTAGTGTTAGCAGCATTTTCAGTCCTCAGCTGGAGAGATGACAAACTCAGCAGTGAAGCTGACCTGTTCTTCAGCACAGGGCTACTGACTACTGTTCACAGCAAAGGGGCTGTAAAACCATCACACTGGGTATTAACAGCTGTATGAAGCCATGAAGTGCTACATGCTGGTTGAGTTGCTTTTCCTTATGTAAGAAGCTGCTCTCTACCTGCAGTTCTCTGGGCAGCCACATCTCTTGCTGCCTTGCAGTGGTCTTATCAACAGCTACTAAAATACTCACTTCCAATACCACTAGTGCCTTTGGCATAACTGTACACAACTCACTGCCAGGGTAGGTAGCTCAGGAACTGGCATCTGCATCAACTAAGCACATTCAAGTGCAGCTTAGCCCAGCCCTGCTGCAGACAGACACACAAACCCCAGCCATGCAGCAGTCTGGATTCTCCTGACCATCCTGTTTAATTACCTTTGTGATAATCTTTTTTCTTTAGGATCTTTCCCCATCAGTGTAAACTGACCTGCAGCACTACAGTCATGACCTGGTTACAGCAGCACACACACTCCTCTGTAAGAAGGGCATGCAATCTTCAGGCTGTACCAAAGGCTGGAGAAAATAAATTTAGATACCCTTTTAGGCCAGATCCTAGCCCCTTGTCCTTCCAACAGTTCTTGAGGAACCTTTGTACAAGCTCACTCCTAGGACTGTCAAAATAAAAGATTGTGAAGGGTGATGGTCATAGTCTTACAGTGACAGCAATAATCTGCTTCACACCATGTTTATTATGACTCTCACTTCTTCAGTTGACACATCTTTTGAGCGACTGACACAGCTCTAAGTGTCCACTGACATTTTACAAATTACAATAAGAATGAAAGCTTTGGGTAGAAAGCAAGCTGGAATCTAAGATAGGATTTTTATGCAATGAATGGAGCAGAAACATCTTCCCACAAGTGTGCTACCAAACAAGATAAAGCCTGCCAGAGAAAGAGCATGAGGGTGTCTGGCCTTCTGCAGTATGTGTCAGTTCTAGGTCAGCAACGTGCTACTCTGAGTTCAAACCTCACAAGTGATCAAGGCAGAAAAATATCTCCTGATGTCAGTAAACAGCTTCTGCCACACGCTGACAGCAGCATGATCCTTGTGTTACACAAATGGAACCAGCTCTCCTGGAATTACAGCACTGCCAAAGAAACTCTGGCTGGACAGTGAGTCTTTCCATATTTACAATGCAAGTCAGGTACCTAATTTTGACGTAATTTCTTTTGTTCTTGCCTCCTCTCATAGGAAATATTAAAATCAATCCTATTTACAGTAAGCAAGGTTGGGCTTCCAGAGGGAATAGGCTAGTTGATTATTTTCAGTAAACACAGAATCCACAAGTGGTGGATCAGGCAGATGATGAGCTTCCTCATCAAATACTTCGTACATCAACACTGTGTTAATTACTGAATTCTTGTTTTTTACTACCTCTGCTAGAAAAGAGAGCTTATTATTTAACCTCTGGCCTCGGTTTCTGAACTATGTGGTTATAATCCTGATCACTGAATATTTTTTAAACAAAATATTTGAAAGAGATGTTATTGAGAACTGTTATTTGTCTGACAGCTATCAGGTAGCATGTTGCTCTTTTAGGCAATAAAGTTTTTTATCCTTTTTTTAGCATGGCCATACTATTTTGAGAGATACAAAAATTATTTCTCCTAAGAAGAAGCAAACAAGTGCTAGAGATGTGATGGACAGTATATCTTCCAGGTCCTGCTCCTTGCTGCAGACCAGGCACTGCCAGTATCAAGCTGTCTTTAGCGATGATGCCTTCTGACCACATTTATAAATTCCAGTAAGTACAGAGAAACAGAAGATTTTAGCCAGACCAGGGTCTGAACATGTTAGGTGCTTGCCTGACTTCACGCTTGATATTACACAAGCAAAATACCTGGTCCATGTTCCTGTATCAGTAACTGTGACTGGACTCACCCTTGGCCGATTTTTTCAAACCGAGTGTACTTCTTCTTAGGATCTCCCACGCTCACAATGCTCCCTGAAAGAAACAAAATTAAAGATGTACACGTGAAATGGAGATACCACTTTCCAGCAGATCAATATGCAGCCACACTGCCTAGGATTGTGAGTCTTTTCTATGCTGTTGGGTAATAAAACCAGCACAGGCAGATCTGCAGCATGGACAGCCTCCACAAAGACTGGTTTTCTACAGTTCTTTGGAGTTACCTGGACAGGAAACTGAAAACACAGAGAAACATTCACAGGAGACAGAAATGAGAAGATGTACCAATGTAAGTGTTTGTTGTCTAGAAACATTAATGAGAACTGTAATAACACAGCTTTTCTTTTCTGAGGAATAAATATTCTGTGTGATTCAAGAGAAGGTTCTTCTGCAGATTAAATGCACCTTGGGTTCTGGAATCAATTTTTATGAACAGGTGCTATTTTCAGAGCAGAAAGAAAACTGCCAAGTGTTTCCTGGAGGGTCTCAGACATACGGGTACGTTCTCAAGAAGACCTTACTATTGCCAGATGTGGGGAACGCCCTATCTTCTTTACCCCACATAAGACTAAACAAAAGATGCCTTTCAAGCCAGCAAAACAGGAGTGACGCCTTCACTCAAGAACAGAATGAGCAGGCCTCTTGCCCTGCAAGATAGATGCATAGCAAAGGAACAACATAAAGGTTATGATGACTGGCAGAAGAAAAAACAGTAGATTAAAAACGTAAATATACATGGCCAATGGTGATTGGCTAATTCAGACAGTGGTATCTTTTGGAACAATGGTCTTTGGTCTATAAAAAAGAAGAAAGAGAAAAATCTGCGGGGGGTTTTTAGGACTCTGCTCGCCCTCTCTGCCTGCTTTGGACAGACCCCGCTGCAGCACCCGGACCTGCTTGGACGCCACTCCCACGCTCGGAGGGACGGAGAAAGGGGGGCGCCGCCTGTGCTCGCCCCGCGGGGGTCGTGCCCGCTCCCTGGAACTCTGCCTGCCTGGCCCGGACCGAATCGGACCAAAGAAGCCAGCCCAGCCTGCGTCTGCCACTTGCCACGGGACCGGAGCCTTGCCCGCCAGTAGCAGGAAGGGGTCACCCCGGTTACTGGGACGCCGGCCCCCTTGCAGATCTCCAATTGAGCCTGCCAGCACTTCGGACGATCAAATTAAGGAAGGAAGGTAAATATACAGGCACACACGCACACACACACATACTTTTACCTTCTTACAGGGCTCAACTCCTACCCTTTCACTCCATTGGTTTGCACCTCTCCTGAACCTTGATCCCTTAGTGTGTGTTATCCCTTAATAAACTGATTAATTTACAAACTAAACATTGGTCTCAGTAACAATTTCTGAGCGTGGTAGGGGGGGGGGGGGGGGGGTACTTCAATCTACCCTCTAAGAAACGGTAGCCCTTGGTACCGGCCCGCGACACCATTTCAAGAACCACACCGCTTGTCTTCAACAAGCTACAACTTCAGTAACCAGCACTGGACTCTCACTCTCAAGGCTGCACGCACGCTGATCCTCCCTAACAAGCCGAGCAGGAAAGGAGCACAGGGACAGGGACACTGCACGGGGACAGCAGCAGGGAGGAGATGCTGATGGCTGCGGGGCCCGGGCCAGGCGCGTGCTGCCGCCTGCCGGCCGCTCCGCGCTGCAGCGGGGCAGGCAGGGCAAGGGGGCAGGCAGGGCAAGGGGGGCAGGCAGGGCAAGGGGGGCAGGCAGGGCACCGGGCGTGCCACACCCCAGGACCATCAGGCCTTGTGGAGCTCATGTGCCACCCAAAGCTGAAAGGAACACGTGCTACTTGATGGCTTCTTGCCCGCTTGGAGGTGTGGGCAGTCTGAACGGGGAGGAAAGGAAGCAGTAATTAGGACACTGTTGGTGCTGAATGAAAGAGCCAAGATCTGATAAACTCAAACAAATCTGAAGTTAAAAAAGAAAGTATTGTTTTTTCTGGCCTGGCAGTTTCCTAGATAAAATACAAAAAAACGAAGCTGATGGTGATGGTTCAACGCAAATAACTTCCAGAGATTTAACTTGGAACATACATCACTGAAATACTTCAAGAAGTATTCAGGAGAGTTCAGGAGGAAAGACTCCAGTGTCTGGCAGCATATTTTGTTTGACTTGATCTGGCAACATTCCTGTATCACAAACACACACTTTTGTTCACCTATGAAGCCAAAATTAAACTACTGTTAATGACAAACACCTTTCTGCTCTGTCCAGGCCATTTCTCCAGAGCAGAGGGCTTCAGCATCCAAATGTGCATCTGACTGGGTGCCTAGCCAGGAATCCCGCCTGCCAGCACAGGAAGGAGCCAGGGCATCAACACCATCTGGTGCACTCCCTGCTAGAACAGTTTTGCTGGCCTTGGCAAGACAGCTAACGGGAGCTGCAGGAGCAGAACTCGCTCCCCTGGGCCAGCACTCCAGGAACGCAGCCAGAGCCACTGCTGAGGGCGGTGGGAGCGCCTGGCCAGGGATGCTGACACAGCCTCAAGCAGCCCCAAGTGGTCCTGCCCAGCTGTGCCAGCCTGCAAGAGTTAGAGCAACTGGACTGTCTGGAGCCTAAGCCAAGGACATAACACTTTCCAGGGCTTGGTTCACTTTTCATAGGTTCATCTAACATAACACAAAGCTTTCATTCTGCTCCTCTATCATGGGTCTCCACTACAAAATAACTCTTCATTCAAGAAGAATATGATCAGAGGGTTCTGAAGTCCCTTTTAACTGACTGGAAGAAGGGATGTAAGATGAGAAAGCACATCCTCCTCCTCACACTGCTGACACCCATTCCCCAAACAGGGATCCCTGTAAGACTCTGCAGTGCTAAACCAAACATGTCTGTGCTGGACAACATGAAAAACACTGCCCTGTTGGTGTCTGGCTGGGTTCATTGAACTGTGTCTCTACCAGAACTGAGATCAGAAGTTCATGGAAGTTCAGGTTAGAAAAGAATACAGAAAAAGACTGGAGAACAAATATATTGAAAAAGAATTTCCAAATTTGCCACCGATTTTGCAGTTCAGATTTCTGGAGTTCTTCCTCAAAACTTGAGTAGCTGCTTTCACAAGTTTGTTTTTTTTGTAGCTGGTTTCCTGTGCTTAAGCCAAGACACATCAAATATGACAGCACTAACATCAAGAAACTGACTGGCATGCAGCTCCAGTTCAGAGATCCACTCCCTGCTCTGGACAAAAGATAAAAATATCAACTATTCTGATGTCTTTAAGCACTTTACTTTATGAAGTCCTAAATTAAGTGGATGAGAAAGCAGAATTGGGGCACTTCTGGTTTGTAATGACAGTGGAACTTATTCATGATTTCATTACAGACAGAATTTTGTTTGATCTTATCTCAGTATTACAGGCTTTACTCTTGTAATGAAAGTGGCTCTAAAAAAGCATGCGTTATTTCAAGCAGAAAAGAATTATTAAAGCAATTTAAGAAAAAAGAGGGGACATCTGCATAAAAATAGCATAAAATCAATTGGGGGGAAAGCAAGCAAGGTGGAAAAGTCACACCACTTCAAACAAAACAGAAAAAAACAACCAGATGCTTAAATACAATTAGCCCAGGACTACAACAAAAAAGCATCACCCTGTTTTTCAGATAGCTTCATGAAAGCACAGAAAGATTTTCATTGTCCACATCACAATTTACCCCAGGCAGATCTTTAGACCTTGCTCATTTGGTATCAAATTCTCAAGAAAGAAAAAGCATGAAAGCATGTAACATTTCAAAGATATAACCCATAATAACTCAAGGGCTCAGCCCTAATCTGGCATACACAGAAGCTTGAATAAACAATAGCATATTTATGTTCATGTGTACAGGGTACCTGCAGATCTCACAGTGGAAGCCTGCCTTAGACATTTAGCCTCAGTTGAAGAAGCTGTAATTCTCCCCTTTGTAAGCTGAAATACCTGCAGGAAACTATCTGCTCTGGAATTTATTCCATTGTGCCCTCAGCTAAAGCTACTGAACTTATCCCTTGGATACTCCCTAATGACAGTGAGATTCAGTTCTTTACAGTCCTGTCAAGAGTGCAGAAAACTCTACACAAGCAGCAGACATCTCACAGCTAAGGAAGGCTTCAGCCTCTGCAGTCACACCCGCCCTCAGTGGCAGGGCAGGTATCAGGTTGGTACAGCACAGGAGTGAAAACTGAGGACCACTATGAAGAAGCCACAGCCAGACTGCACCCCTTCACAAGCAGCTGTCCCCATTCAAGACAGAATATTATTGGCTTTGAGATCAAACAGAAGGAGGTGTAGGTGAATCCCCTTTTTGTCCTAACAGTTAATGGTAGACACAGAATAAACTGGGCCATGTTATGAACCCAACAATTTATTATCTGACAACAGCACTGGCAGCTATTATGTGCAAGAAGCAGATTAAATTGGTTCTGCTGCAGAATCATGAAGGGCTTGACGTGCTTTCCTGGAGTATGGTCTGTGCAGGGGTTTGGGGCCAGTGGTTGGGATTCTAATAGTATTAACTGGCTGGAAATTAGCTATGACAAAGTGTCATGTATCTGAAGAATATACAGTGGATGTGCTGGATGCTGCCTCCTGAAAAATGCTTGCAGTGCATATTTACCTGATCACGCCACATAGATGTGTCTCTTTGATACATCTTTATATGCATAAAGCTAAGAAATAAAATAAGGAATGTTATAAAAGTGGTTTTTTTGGAGGCATATTGAAAACACCTCTTCCTCTGTATCCATGGTGTCAACTGATGTTCTTTCAAAGGGGTTCTGACAAAAACACAGAATTCTTAAAAAAAACCCTATCATATATTAGTAAAAGTAGAAGTAGTAATAATAATCATTAAAATAACACCAATACAGCATCTGGAGCAGGAGACTCCTTGCAGCTGAAGGAATCAGCTTAGTGCTGTAGTTGTCTATTGGTAAAAAAAACACCAAACAACAAAGAAAGAAACAAAATAAAAAACTCAAACCAAAACAAAAACAACAACAACCAAACAAACAAAAAAACCACAAAAAAACAACCAAACAAAAAAAAACAAAAACAAACAAAAACAAAACAACAAACACCACAAAAAACCTCAAAAAAAACCAAAACAAAAAGCCCCAAATCAACAGATTTCTGCTAAGTACTGTGGCTCTGATGACTGGTAAGAAGCCAGGAGTCTAAAGAGAATTTAGGAACCCAAATTTTCTGTTGTATTTGACCCATCAGCACACAGGAGTTCACTAGGTCATTCACTAGGTCCCAGTCTTCTGCTCAAGCAGAAACAATCTCTGCTTTAGCCTTTAGCACAGAAGATCAGGCAAATCCAACCCAGCTGCCCCCAGAGGCAGAAGGAAAACCCAGAGTGCTCTCTTGGTTCCTCTAAAAGTAGTAACAGTTTGTGGACGGAGCTGTGACTCTTAACGTTTGGTACATACAATCCTGAGACACATGTACAGCACACAGCTTTGTCAGACAAGAAATACAGAATACATACTCAGTTTCTCTAGGATCTCCTCATCTGTCATCTTGGATTTTTTTCGCTGCCGGTCTGTGTTTCTGTACAACGTGTTTGTGCTGGAGTTTTCAGGCTGGGGAGTGGTGGCTTCTTTAGCTGGTGCTGGTGCAGCAGCAGGTTCAATTACAGACCGTGTGTAGATCTGTGACAAGAAATTCTTTTGTGTCAGAAAAGTGGCTTGCAGAGGTGCCCCTGAAATCACATTTCAAATGTGATCCCTTAGGAAAAAGCTTTCTGCCATATCCAGGGCTCTTAAAATGTTTAGTTTTGCTGTTCACTTCTCACACTCAACAGGCAAAACCAAAAGGTTAGTTTTACACAAGTTCACGGTCAGTTTAATTTTAATTGATTTTCTGATAGATCACTGAAACAATTAATTTACACTGTTGAAAGGATACAGAAGTAGGCCTGCTCAGGGCCCCAGAGTCTCGTTCCTTGATGCCCATGCGTTTTCATGGGTTTAATAAAATGACTCTTTAGTTGGAATATAAGTGTCTGGATAGAAGCAGGAAACATTCCCCTTTCTGATAATCTGAAATTACTTTTCATCAGTGTTTCTTTAGGGAGCAGCCATTAGGAACTGCGTTCCAGTCCTCCAGAGACCTACCTTCTCTTCACAATGCATAGCTGCATAGGTTCGTCATGGTTCATTCATTCGTCAGATTTCAGTCATGTAAAAGTTAAGGGTGTACTGTAAGCTGTCAATTTAGCTATGTCTGTGGAGGACAGGTACTTCCAGGGGACAGTTCCTCCCATGTATCCTGCAAGTGTGAACTCTGTCTTAGGACAGCTCTCTCCACCGATGACAGAGCCTATCCAGATCCTCTGGACAAAGTTGCTCACTTTTACACCAGTAGCATCAGAAGACACAATGCTACCTCTTATCTCGATACTGAGATAAATTCATGGACCTTATCACAGGACCCTCTGTGATAACAGGACCCAGAATCACAAGGAACTCATGACTAAATGGGAAAGTTCAAACCAGATTTTCCTGGTTCCAGTGGCTTGGGTGAAGCACAAGATCATGGCAGGACTCCAGCCCAGCATTTATCTGCAAGTGCTGTCTGATCAGAAACATGCACCTCTGGATTACACCCAATACAGTGCTAACCAAGGCCGGGACTTACTGATTTTGTATGTTCAGGCCGTGGTGCGATAACAGGTGGAGGTTCGTTATCATCTTCCTCTTCTTCATCATCTTCATCCTCTTCTTCAGAAACAGAGGGAGCTAGTGGGGGTTCTGATGCTGTTTTTGTGCTCTGTGGATATACAGTATTATTGAGTGACAGTCACAATTTTGGCGCTTGGGAGGTTTGATAATTACACAAAACTTCAGTCTGCTAAACCATTCTAGACATTCTAGGCCTCTAGTCCTGCATTCTAAGTTACATATGGCACAATACAATTTAAAGGTTACAAATCACCATGCTGCTTTGTTAATTCACCTTGGTGTTTTTAATTTTTGCTAAAAACAACAAAATCATTTCCACACCTAGTCAAAGTCTGATTTCACAAAATGTAATGCTGGACTATATAATTACAAATCACTTCTAGTTGCTGGTTAACTGCTTTGGCATTGTGTGTACAGAAATGGTAGCAGTTAATTAAGCTAACAGGTGTCTACTGGCTAAGTTAATTAAGACACTTCAAAGTGCAAAGCCTCCTTTGTCATCTTGCTGGGAATTTGGTTTTGGAGATAAATGCTATTTGTTTCTTTACAATTTTACTTGTGGGGTAGTCACATTGTGTGCTTCTACAGTGCTGAACTGTCCTTTTCAGCAGCTCCTTTTTCAGCACCATCCTCCTCTTTACCTGATCACAAGTTAAGACATTGATCTTCTCCCCATTTGCATGTCCCTCACCACAGCAGTGACCCAGAGGGAATGAAGCCCTTGATAGCAGGGTGTATCCTGCCGATCTGCAAGCAGGCATCCCCTCAGCTCAGCTCACTCACAGGCAGTGGAGAACAAAACCCACTGCCCAGGAGCAGTCCACCTTCAGGAAGGCTGCAACTATGGGGCAGGCAAAGGAAGTCTGGCCAATCAGATGTCTACATGTAAACTGAAGCCAACAGTGCAGATAGTTAAAATGAAGTCAGTTGAACCACCATACCAGTGCCAGCTGCTGCTCAGAGGCAGGGGGCTGTATTACCTTGTCACAAATTTACTGATGAAACACAAAATTGAAGAGGTGCCTTGTTAAGTGTTTACCAACTGCTTTAAGGCCACTTAGAGAACTGAAGCAAATCAAAGGCACCATTCTAAATACTCATATCTGATTTGTGTTATCTTTAAAATGGCATCAGTTTGGGCAAGTATCAATCCCAGCAAGGGACAGCCTGCAGGGAACAGGGAGATCTGATCTTCACACCTGTGTGTGACTGAATACATGACTGTGTTGCTGCCTGAAGTCACCTGCACTTCACACCGTCATACAGATACACACATGAGTTGTATTTTCTGTAAGACTCAGTTCTGTTATCCAACTTTTAAAGGTAAATGGCGGAACAGGCTACTACTCTGGCCCAAGTAGGGAATGATACATTAGACATCCTAAAGGCCAGTTTAAGGGCCAGCTCTGTCAGGCAAGGGGTGCCCCACGGGAAGGTGAATGTGACTCTGTCATACATGAGATAAGTGTATAGTTCCTATGTATGCATCATTAGCACTTTGCTTACATGAGGATAGACGATGATTAAGGGAAAAATAAAGAAAGGAATAATCACATTTCTGTTATGGCAAATGCTTTTAACAATTTTTTTCCACTGGGCTCCGTGCTTGGTCCGACAACACTAAATTGTGCAGCTAGAATATATACAATGTTATACTATTTAATGCTAGACTCCTACTAAGGAGTGAAATGAAATTAAAGTAATTCCAGTGACTGCTCAATCCTGTCAGAAAGTTGTTTTCCCTGTACTCTTAACATTCAACCAGCATCCTCTCAGTTGGTAACTTCTGAATGCTGACATCTTAACTGTCTCACCACTGTCTGCTAGAAGAAAACACTACAGCATCTGCCAGTGCATCCATACCCACTGAACAGCTATTGGGAAGGCTTACTCTGCTCCAGTGAACCCCAAACTTCCTTTTAAAAGCGTATTTTATTAAAGATAATGAAATTGGCACCAACTGAAAATCTTAAGTGTGAACATTCAAAGGTGGTTTTCAATTAATTATAACCTCTCTCTACTGTGTAATCACAAATCTAATATTAAGTTGCTTAACACTTGAAAATAAAGGACAAATCCCCATGCAGGCATTTGCTATTTAATGCACTAATATTAACACTAATAAATCTTGTCAATATTAATGTGGATGTCATTACTATATCTCTGGGATTGCTATGGCAATCCAGTATTACAGTGGATGATTATTTAAAACTTTCTTTCAGTGGTTCCAGTGAGTTACAGATCAATTATTGCCTTATTTATATTCAGCTGCATATCCAGCTGTACTAAGGATAAATCATAAAATTTAATAGAAATGGATTCCAAGTTGTTAAAACTAAATTAAAATGGGCTAATTAGCCAGTACTGCATATTGTTGTAAATTATACATTTCACCATGGCTGAGAACAGCAAGCACTCTTCCATCTACAAAACCAGACTTTCATCTGTTTACAAGTCCTGAAACAGAAAATTAGGAAACAGCCAGCAATCCCTTTTCTGCTTCTGCAAAGACACTAAAAGGTATTTTCCTTCTGCCTACAAGGCTGGCACCCAGTCTCAAAAGGCAAAGTTTACAGCTTGCTCCCCAGTTCTTAAATGCCATGAAAGCTTCCACACTCACCGAAGGATGGGCTTCTATGTAGCCATGGGCGCTCTTATCTGCAAAGTGCAAGGGAAAATTAACCACATGCTGTTACAAAACTGCCTGTTGTGGGGAATCCCACAGAACAAGTAAATCCAAATAGGTAGCATTTCTCTTTCACAACATCCCTCCTGTAGCAACAGCTATTAGTAAGCAATATAAGAGGATAATATACTAGATTATTTTTTTTCTAGTTTCTTGTGTCTGTTTTTTGCCCTGTTTTGACAATAAATAAGAACTTGGTCAAGAAAATGCAAACTGTTCTTTAACAATCAATGCTTCTGTTACGCTCAAGAGCTAAAGCAGCTTTTTTCTTTTTTTGTTTTTATTTTATTCCAATAAATTGCATGCATTGATCCTCTAGGCTGCTGAAACTGTTTCCCTATCAAAGCTCCCCCCCAAACCACCCCTAGCGATGCCAGTTCTATTTGGATAGAGCACAGTAACAACTCCTGAATTCAGGAGTACACACCAACTGTTTTGACTTTCATCACAAAAGTAATTACTATTTTAGCAATCCTTAAGTGTTAAGTTAGATAGTAAAATATCTTAATTATGGAATTAAAAAAAACATGCTTTCCCTCAAAAGAAAATATGCATTAGTAAATTCTGAAGATAACTGCACAGCTTTCAGAAAGACTTTGGAGATGGTCTCCCAGTCTGCATTTTGGAAGTTGTATTGGCTGAACCAGCAAACTGAGGAAATTACAGACTCCACTGCCACAGATTGTCCTGCATAGTGAACTGAGCCACCACAGGTTAAATAACAAATGCTGTCCTTTTGAATAGAGACACCACCTTATTAGCTGAAGCTGTTAATATGACCTTTTCCAAACTAATGGAATCTTAATGGTATGTTTGTCTAAAAATCAACTCAGTTACTGAGGAATAGTGAAAGAACACATAGATATGAGAGCTAGATGTGCTGCACCTAGTAAAAACCTCTGCTTACAGCGAGAGCTTGTTTAGCAAAATAATGAAAGAATGGGACAAGGACAAAAACCAAGCAAACTGCAGCACAGACTTTTTCTATCATTTTTGCAATGCTGCACTAGAATTTTGCAGACAGTACACAACCAAGGGAAAAAATGGCATCCCCATCACACTTGCAGGCTTTTGGATAGCAATGCCTAAGCAGTAAGGATCTTCCTGGAAAAAGCACTCTACAAAGACTGCTCTGGACACTGACGCTTTCCTTCTCATCCTCTGTGGCAACACTCCTTTCGCATCACACATTTTACAACCTTTCTAGGTTGGTCTGTGAATTTATGTGTAGCAACCTAATCTGTAAATTCTCCTCTACCACAAAGTATCACAAGAAGTCCTCACAGTCAACGTATTGCTCAAAAGATCCAAGAATAACTCATAAAATGCACGAAACAAGTATTTCCCACATCCCAATCTGAACACTGTGAAGGAACAAGGATGTGAAGAGACAAAAGGAAACATGACCTTTGGCCACTAATGCTTCTGACTAAAAATGGTAATGAGTGCTCCATCTAGCACCTTAATTAGTTGTAAAAACAAGCGACAAAGAAAAGTCAGTTTCAATGACATTTAGGGGACAAAAGGAGAAACAAAATTCATTTCAGGAGTATTCCACAAAGCACAATTTTTTAAGGTTGCTTCTTGACCATTTGAATGTTGGTCTGACTCGTTTTGAGGCCTGAGACTCCCTTTTTTACAGTGAGATGATGACTTACCTCCTGACGTAAAGCTCATATATTTCTGGTTGTTAACTGTTTCTTTGGAATCATAAAATTTGAGAACATCTAAAACAGCTTGTGGGTTCTTCTTCTGCTCCAGTTTTGTTATGTTGGAGGTCTGTAGTAGCCTGGCCCACTGCTCTGGAATTCCCTGCAGATGTCAAGTGGAAAGAATGCAGATTTAGAATATTTAACAGCTGCAGCCTCACAGATCTTTACCAAGATCCCATGCTACCTGTAAGATTACTTTCAGAAATTTTGATTTGACACCTTACAATTAAAATCAGTAGCTTACACATTAAATGCAATCATTCTCTTCTATATAAAAAATATAGAGCTAAAACCAGGATCCAACTTTAAAAAGAAAAGAAAGTTATGACTGTGATAGGAAAAAAAGTGCATGAAACTCATCTTTAAATCAACTCTGCTCTTCCATGGAATAATGATTTAAGACTTAGCTTGTCTTCCTGGTGATTCAGTGCAGACGTAACACGACTATTCTATAATTGTGGACAACACAGTGCATTTTAGGAGCTTTACACTGGATTTTTAATGCTTAATAACGCAAACACATTTTGCTGAAACAATCACTGCTGTCTGATTACAAGGTAAACCCCAGCCTGATACAACAAATTTTCAGCATACCAGGGAAGACTTTGAGGTTTTGCATTAAATTCTCAAGATCGTAACACTGAGTTGTGTCACTGCTGCTAAGGATGTCTCTTTTTTGAGCTCCTGTAACTCTGTAGGTTCTCTACTGTAAACATACAGAAACCAGGGACTCAGAAAACAGGCTCAGAGTGCCAAAGCCTTGCATGAATTCTTGGTTATCTTACGAGTGGAGGTGGCACTTGAAAACTGATCCAATCACTAAAAGCTGCAGCTCTGTATTGAAATGATATTGATTAAAAATTGCTTTAAATATCCAGTATAATTTCCTAAACTTGAAAGCCTGTACTTTCCCCATTTACTGCACAACCATCATCTACCCATGAATTTGTAGGGCTTACTGAATGAAAAACTACACCTGAAGTATAGTTAGCCTTGGCGCCACCCCAAACTAGGTAAACACTTTAACATAGCTTCTTCCTGAGAAGTTCTCCACAAAACAATGTGTGACATGGGCCTCCAAAGTTTAGGATCAATGAGAAAGAAGTGGGATAAGCCAAGCAACAAATCTACTGCACACACATCAACCTGCTGCTGCAGTGCTATGACATCTCAAAGAAGCATTTGGATGCAAGATTCTTTTGGGCCTGTGACGCACCTCTGGGAGCTTCCCTGTGCACATCTGTGAGCCATAGAGATCTGGCTGTAATGGACGTAAATAAAGAAAGAAAAGAAAGTTAAAACAGAATGTGGGACAACTTAGAAGGTGGTAGGAGGAAACCAATAGGCCAAAACGAGGAAGTCCCATTTAAAATGGGAGTTACGAAGTAGGTATCAAACAGATTAGGTAGTGGACAGGCTACAGGAAGGCAGGTTTAGGAAAACAGAAAAATCACAACTGTTTCAAAGTCTGGAAGCATCATTCCCCCTCCTCTCTTTTTGAAACCATTTTTTCTCTCCCTCATAAAAATACAGAACTGAGGATTAATAGCAAGTGATGGGAAGAATTACCGTCTTTTCTTCTTTTAGTTAAAAAACAAAAACACCAGGAAAGATCTGGGCTTCTGCGGCCTGTCTAGTTTTGAAAGCCAGGTTAGCATTTTTGAATGGCTCTACATAAGCTTTTTCTAACGGTTCTCCAGCCCCAAGTTCACAGTTGGCCAGTGCATGAGTCTAAGTGCAGTGGAGAAAGCAGAGGGTCAAACTTGGATTTCACACTGGGAGGTTGTGTATTGTCATAACACAAACAATCTGTGTGTGTGCCAGACTAAAAATCAGGACAATTCTAAAGAAATGCTTGATATAATGTGCAACTTCTTTGGATCTATAGCCACAACTTTCTCCCACTTGCTAATGTCATATAATCTTGAAACTTTAAAAGTTTGGTGGGTGGCCACGTTTTATTCTAGATTGGGGATCAGGAAACTGTTTCAAAAACACATGCCTTACAAAACACACTTGCCAAAGCCCTGCAAACCACACTTCTTCCTGCATTCAGAAAATGCAACTATTTCTTAAAACTAAATCAACATTAAGCTCCAGCAGCATGCTCCCCCCCAACAGTTTCCAACCAATTTTATTCAGAGCTTTAAAAGCCCTACTTCCAGCAAACATGGTTGCTCCAAACACAGTGAAATGGAGACATAATGTAAGTTTATGAGCAACACCACAGCCTGGTGCTGAAGCCTGAAAGCTGAAACCAAGGAGCCCATGCAACTTGGATTTGAGATGCAATCAACAGCAATCAGGTAATGCAGCTGGAGGTGACCATGAGGTGTCAGGAAACGGCCCAATGCATCGCACATAACCAGTAGAGCGAACACTATTGGCATGACAACTGTATTAATTAGAAACAAATTAAAAAAAAAACAACAAACCCATATATTTGCATATCTATAGGACATTCCCATGGCACTTCCAAACTTTTGAAAGAGACAGACAGTGTGATCACTAGACAGTGGGAATACTTTTGCATGATCTGGCTAGTGGCAGTCCCTTCAGCAGGATGTACCACACAACTACCCAGCTGATACACAGGTTGTATCCAGGTTGGGACAAATCAAATATGCCTAACGTGTAACATAAAGCTTGCATCTGGGGTCAGCTGGGAGCTGGCAGCTAGTTCTTAGTGGTGCAAAAATGCTCTCGCTTTGACTAACATTTTACTCCTTTAAGGACTGCAGCCTTAAGTCCCGTGCTGGCAAGCTGCACAGAGGAAGTCACCTGCCCCTTTGGTTTGTTTTGAATTGGTTAGAGCCTTCTCAAACTGCAGCACTGCACTGCCAGGCTTCAGGAACAAGTATGATTGTAGCAATAATGTGTAATTGTGAAACAGCAGCCATCTAATGTCTGCTGCTTTGAAAAAAGATACTAAAAAGAAACCGTGCTACAGCAATAGAGCTGGACGTATTCAGCCGTTCTGTAAAAAGCCAGGACCTGTGCTAGTGGCATTCAGCATGAAACAAGTAATCAAAAATCTATTATGCTAGAGACTATTTTGACACACTGAATGATAGTAACATTCAAACTAATCCAAACCATGATCTCTGAAGTATTGATAGAGAGTGCTTGTGCTTAGAACTGAAGCGTGTTAACTTCAGCGTCCCTCCTTCTTGTTCCAGCTGGCAGGGATGTGAAACTAATGGGGATCCCCATCACCAGCCAGTCTACAAGAGAACACAACTGGGACCTATCGCCTTTGCACAACAGAAAACATCTGAAGCACAGGGTAGAAATAAAGGAAGAACAAATAAAAGAGTAAGAACAACTGAACTTTCAATGGAAAAGACAGTGAAATGAGGAGGGAGGGGATGGAAGGGGGAAGGAAAATGAAGAAAGGAAAATATAGATAGGAAGAAAGGATGCAAACACTAAAGGGAGAAAACAAAAGCAGAAAGTAACAGAATAGATAATACGATACCAAGATAAAGAGAATGGCACTGAACGTTAACCTGAACCATAAAGAGCATAGACTGAGAGATGAAGAGGAAAGAAAGAGGAAAACCAAGATAGACAGCAGGAAAAACACAATTTTAAAAGCCTTATGTGAAGTTTTTTATCAAAAGTGACCACATCTGGGCTTTTAAAATAAGCATTAAAGCAAGCTGTAGCATTTGGCACAGAATAAATTTTGAAGTAAGATTTGATGTGACATCTATCTTAAAAAGGCTAATTTACTAGTCCACATATTTTAACTGTAGCTGTGTTTCCTAATTACTTAGGATAATTGAATTTCGCTACTCCTTTGAAGACATGCTGACATTAAATGTGTCTTTTTTTCCCTTCTATTTTTATTGGTTTTATTACTATTGCTACTACTGTAGCATACAGAAAGTTTCCAGTTTTCTGAAATTTTTGAGAAACAAAAGTAGCAATGAAAGTCCAGGCAAATTATTTGTCCCATCTGTTTGGTGTATGCAGCCAGTCTGCACTAGCAGACACTACAGTTTGACACACGGTGGTAACACAGTCTGACCACTTAGCTCACAGGGTACTACTGATGGTACAGAGAATTGCTCATCTCTCCTCCCACCTCCACAGCTCAACCAAATGTAAGCTTACTGCCATCTTAGCTTTAAGGACGAATGGTTTCAGAACCTAAGTAGCAGTCTGAGAGTAAATGCTCTGAAGCCCCTGCACACTTCAAGGAGCTTCTATCAGACTTTTTTCCCAACACTTCATACACTTCACGGTGATGTCAGCAGAGAAAGCTGGCTGCTATTTTATTAACGGGTAGAAACATGTTTGATCACTTAAGTCCATGGACATATTTTGAAGGATAATAAATCAAAATGGACTTCCACTGCTGCTTTTTGGGTGTCTCCACGGGTTATCTGCAGAGCAGCTGGACTTAGCACTTTGGGGGAGATTGTCTACACCAAGACATAAACTAAGCACATGTGTGGGGGTTTTTAATGCTTTTCCAAAGACACTGAATAACCAACCCCTGTAGCAGCTTTTGGGACTGACAAAAGCTTACACCTACATTCATCCTAGTTTCCATTTTCCACAGACACTCCACTGACAAACCTTGGAGAAAAAAAGCAGCCTGAATCAGAAGCAAAGCACTCCAAATCCTAAGCCAAATCAATAAATATCTCTTTCTTCACAGCCTGGCTGCTGTCATCTGACATTTCTGGCAACAGGAGGTTATTTTACCATCAAGAAACTAGAAGCTCTGGTAGGCAGGCAATACAGTGGTTACTTACTGTAAATTCTCCAGTGACAGCATCAAATCCCACATGAATGGTATGTTCAAAGTCTGAAGGAAGAGAGATCTCAGGACGTTCTTTCTCTTTCTTCTTGTTGGCTAGAGGCAAAATGTTAACATGCACTTATTTTCTGCACAGCTTTTAATTAAAAAAATGTTCACAATCAGGTGTGCTCAAAATAGTATTTTACAAGTGGAAAACAAATTCACTAATATCCATTTCACTTAATAAATAGACCCAAGATAATATACCACCAGCCTAACTGTCAGCCCCTCTTTGGGAAGATGTAGAAGCTGACATTTCTTTCTGGTTTATTTCTGATCAGTGTCACGGTTGCCAAAGCAAGCTGTTCATGAAGTAGCCTTCTTACGCTCTCTCCCACCAGTACTTCTATTATCTGTTCTTTTCATATCTAGCAACTAACTCCTGTTTGACTTTGCTCTGTGGGATCCTGCAGAAGTAAAGCATCCAGAGCACATGTTCATGCCTGTGTGCATGTATGTCTTTTCTCCAGCATGCTCTGATCCCTTTGTCAAGCTCAGCCTAATCAGAGAAGAGAGGTATTTTAGATAACCAGGTTCTCACAAGTTGTGTGAAAACAGGCAGCAGCTCAGGACAAGCCCAAGATCCTACTCCTTTCACTCCGAGTAAAAGGCTGAAGCAGCCACTCTGGATTACAAACCACAGGCCCTGCACGTCAACAAGATCCTAGAAATGCCACTGGAAAAGCTTCATTTGAGCTCTCAGATAACTAAGACATATAACCATAAAACCCAGGCTTTATTACTCTCCAGGAATCCCTTGTTTTGAAATCGCTCCACCAGTACTTACAGAGTGTAGAGTATCTTATTGAAGGAGACAAACTTGGAAGTCAGTCAATCTGCATATGCTTCTCATCTCCCTCCTCTTTCAACACCTTTTTAAAGTAACATCACTTGTGGTCATCCCTCTGCTGTGCTTTCTACTATTGACAAATCTCACTTCAGCCCAGTTCTACCGAGCCTGATAGAGAATAAAAGAATAAAGGCTGAGAGAAGCTGCCTTCATTCTGATACACCAAGAATCCATGATCAACAGAGATTTCTCTAAAAAAAGTGACAATAATGACAGTTCTGCACAACTCCCAAACACGCAGATATAAATATAGCATTAACCCACATTCAAACATCTATCCTGCTGGCAAGTACCTGAAATACTTGGCTTCCCTGGAGAACCAGCATGCTCAAAGACTATCACGTGGTTGAATAATACAGTACAGAGCTATCTCTAAGATCTTCTCTAGTACCAGCAGTGTATCTTTAACAGCTGAGAGGGGAAGTGCCATTTTACCAAATAGATTTGTCATTTCAGTGGAAAATTATGATTGGAACAGAAAAAAATGTTACAGTGCTCACTTGAAGTATGCAAGAGTTATGAACAAAAACTCAGGAAATGAGACACACATAAAACACTCATGTAGAACACAAAAAAGTCACATTAAGTCTCATCTTTAAAAAGAACAATCTGTCCCTCAGGATCCCACCTCTCCTCTGCTGCCCTTCTTACCAGTTTAATGTGTGTCTGGCTTACATATCCTCATTGTGGTCCTGAGCAGGCTTGCTCTATAGATGTAATGTGACAGCACACTAACAGTTGTAAGAAAACCAGAGACATGAGAGGTTTATACTGTGCCTATCACAATGGGACTCTATGTCAGGATTTCTAAAGGCCAGTGCATCACCATTTATTAGTGATAATATGAAAATGAATACATATGCCACAGTTATACATTAGCAGGAGAGAAAGGACCAGTTGTTGAGGTCCTGTCTTTGCCTTGCACATTGCCTCAGTGCAGTGCCAGTGACAGCCACACTGCACATCAAAACCAGACAATTTTATGTCTGTCTTAATTCAAAGCAACCATCCCCTTCTATCAGTATCAACCAGGATGGAGCTTTATGAAATCTATTTTCTGGCACATCAGTCTTCTAACATAAAGCACTACTACGCTCATGGACTTTTAATTAACATTTTCCTTCTGTGTTTTAGTATTATGTTTGCTAGCTTCATAACTTCACCTAGGAGACTCATGGAAAGGCTGAATTCACCATTTATCAGCATCCCTCCCAGCCTAGACTGTCTTTGCTCACAGATAGCAGCTCCACAAGGCCTCTCTTTGTATATCTTTCTTATTCTACCTTACAGCCTCCTTTAGCTGGAAGATAATCTGCTCTTTGTAGTGATAGTGTAGAGTATTTTGGATGTTTCAAATCCTTTCTCTGCATTGTGCATTTATCATCCCTAAATAATTTTCACCTTTTGTCTGTACTGCACACCTCTACACCATGTTAACTGATGAATTATTTTCATTTAGCATTCAGTAAAGATGGCAGCAACATATCAAATACAAATGCTTTTGTCCTTCTTTTATCTCTTAAGATGATATACTGTTTAATTTTTAGGATAGACATTGCCCGTTACAAGACGTCATCTCCATTCAGCACAGATAACCTTCTATTGTAGATAACAAAGCTGGCTTCTCCTGCCTCATCTTTTGCAAGAAAATGCAGTGAAAATTAAATTTAAAGGATCATAAAATTCAGTTCAAAGCAACAGTCAAATGAAGATGCAAAACCAGGAATCGCAGAAAAGGTTCCATTAAAAGCATCTAGGCCTCTCCTGCCAGGGGACAAGCATTCCAACTTATTCCCCAAAATCTGGCTCATATGCTTCACTGATCTCTGCCTACTACGCTGTGGATGTAACACGGACGGTCCAAATGCTGATAAACTATAAATTAAATACAGAATAAAACATTTCCTTGCAACACCCTCACAACTTCTCGGTCTAAGAAGTCTGACACTTCTGCCTCTGCCTTGCAACTTAAATGACTTCTGTTTTACATAAGCTGGAAAAACGATATGAAAAGGCATGACTTCTTTGAAGCAATGACTGACTGGATTCAAGGGGTTTATACTGGACATTCCTATTTGAATTTCTTACAAATGCCCATCACAGCATTCTCCTGCTGCACAGCAGTTAGCCATGAGGGCCACCCACACCACCTCAGCAACTTCACAAATTAAAAAAGAACACGGAAAGACTGTTGTGCCTTCTACAGTCTGAATACTCATAATAATTATTATTTTGAAAGAGCAGTTGTTGGGGGGAAAAAAATGTGACTCAGTTAAGTGGCAGCTTTTCTCCAGAGAGGGAGGAAGGGTTTGACCTCATGCTTACGCCCTCCTGTTCTTTTGCCTCCTCTTCATCTCATTCTGTTCTTTCCTCCATCTCCTCTTGCATCCACTGTTACTCACAATGACCTCCCATCCTTCCTCCTGCTCTGCACCTCCCGTCCTACTCAGGCAGCCTTGGCCTTTCTCCTTCTCCTCCATTAATCTTAACCCTGCTGGGTTTTTCTCCTTGTCTCTCTTCTTGTTTTTTTCTGTACAGGAGGCAATCAGATGACTAAAGGTCAGTCTGCTCCCATCCACAGCTAAGTCTAAAGCCGCTCCAACGGGAGTGATATTGATTCACTCCTGGGAAAGGGGTACCATACTACTGAGATGAGGGTGAGAGGAGCTACACCAAGGAACATAAGGAGGTCAAGTGCTATGGGAAGGAGCAGAACACTAATGCCTAGGTGTCTTGTTTTGACTGTAGAAACACAGAGGGGCCCCATGGAGCCATCAGCAGTTGCCAAAACATGTTTTAAACGGAGGAGTACTGAAACCCTAACTGAAAACCCTACCCTCTAACAGAGAAGTGACTGCAAAAGATTCCTGGTCCCTGAGAACAGCCGTCCCAGCATACACCACTGCCCTGGAGAGAACAGCATATCCATCCCCACAGCCCTCCTCTCTGGTGAGCAAATGAAAAACAATACAGTTCGCACAAGTTCAGACAGAAACACTCTGCCATGGTGTTTTCATGTTCTGTGTACTAGTATCAGTGGTGGACTATTAATAAAAATTTGTGGTGCTGCAAAGCACTGCACTGGATGAAAGCAGCCACATTAATCACCTTCATTTTATAAGCAGGACTCTCGAAACTGTGTCACTGAGTCTGTGAAGCATGCACAGACAAGCTGATACCCGGATCCACAAGCCAACCCAGAGAGGAAACCACCTGAAGGGGCTTGGCCAGCCAACCTAAACTTCCTCCATTTATTATTTCACCCAACAAAATTAAGCTATAAATCTTAACTCGCTTTCCCTCACAGTCACATTTAAAATCATGATCCTTGTATCTTTCCTAAGACTGCTCTGACTTGTAGTTAATTATATCTATTTTTAATGTCACTGATCATTTCCGGGAGAGGTTGTTTCTGGACCTCCTTATTTCTGCATTCATTTCACTACAGCACCTCCTGCTTAAGAAATGTTCCCTCAGAGAAGGATATCATCATCCTGCTGACAGTCAGGGGCAGAAGTGACCCAAGTCCTTCCAGGAATTAAAGAACCCAGGAGAGATTTCAATTTTGGCCTTTAAAAAGAATAAATTGAAAATTAATTTTGTACCTAGAATGAGACATTGTGGGAAGCACTCTGCAGAGTGAACTGATAAGATGTGCCTGAGGTATGGGTCCATCCAGCCATAGCCTGCACATGAGAGGAGCCATCAGGACTGACTCTCACTGAGGGGAGGAACAGGGCTGAAATTGTGCCTTTTCCTGCCTGTGAAGAGTTTTGAATGCCAGACCAACTCCAACTGCTCCACATGATCTGTGGAAGCTAACTCTGAACAGGACAGCAGAGCAACATGGGTGAGCTGGAGCTCCGAGAGGATGACCGCAGTTCCATAGCTCTGAGCTCTCCTTGGAGGACAGCAATACACATCAAAGGCAGAATCCCTCTTGAAATCCAGCTAGATTTCACTTTGCTGATCACAACTCTCTGAGGCCAGCATTTCAGCCAATTCTGGGGCCCACCTCACTGTCCAATTCTCTCGACTGTACTTCATCAGTTTGTCTGCAAGGACCCTACAGGAGGTTGTGTTGAACACATTAGAAATAGCATCCATTGCTTTCCCTTCACCACCAAGCCTGTCATGTCCAGGTAGAAGGCTGTCAGTATGGTTCAGCACATATTCCCCTTCCTAAATCCATGCTGACTATTCTTGATCACATCCTTTTCCTTCATTTGCATGGAAATGGTTTCCAGGAGGATTTCCACTAGCTTCCAAGGGACCAAGGTAAGACTGACTGGCCCACAGTTGTTCCCCAGATCATCCTTCTTAAAGACACAGTGACAACCTTCCAAAGATAACCAGGAGTGGTCTTACAGTGATATCAGCTAGGTCACTCAGCACTTGTGGGTGCAGCCTGTCAGCTCCCATGGTATTATAAAAAAAAAAAAAAAAAGATCCTTTAATTCCGTAAGGACACTTAAAACACACTCCTTACTACTTTCTGCAAATGCATTTTCAAAGAATGCAACTGAAATGCTGTTTCCTGAACGTTTAAAAGACTCTCTTGCTATAACCATACCTAGCAGGTTTTACACCAAGCCTTTCTGCGTCCACTCTTCACTGCAAAAACAAGCAAGAAGAGCCCATCTCCTATTCCTGGAATGTAAGTGCATTGAAAAAAACCCAACCAAACAAAAGTGTCAAGCATATTGCCTTATCACTTCTGCAAGTGTATTTTCAAAAGTACACAACCTCATATCTGTTCTTACTGCAAATGCAAAGCAAAATCCAAAGGAAAGGAATCCTTGGATTAACTATTTTAAGTTGTTTTTAAAAGGCAAGTAGCACAATGTGTGCAGGCTGTATTGGCTTTTCAAAGACAGAAGTAACTGACTGAACACCTCTTCCTCTTTTGCAGTGTTACTAGAGTAATTGGAACAGAAGCCTTTGTAAGGACTTTACCATGTTCTGCAACAGAAACAGAAAGAAAACAGTGGTAGACAGTAAGCACAACAACCAAAACCCAACAGAAAGCAAAGATAGACGAAGCCACCCATTCGCACTACTGATACTTTACTTTTATCCCCTCCTCCTGGGAAGATAGAGCGAAGCCTGGCTTTCTTGTTCTTCTCCTCAGGGGCCATGGGGAGCGGTTTTGAACTATGGTTTAGTGCTGAAGAATCGCGATTGTTGCTGTTCATTCTCAAAGGTGGGGCTGGAGGTTTCTCTTCAATATCCAGACTATCGGACATCTTCAGTAGCCCTCACAGCCTCCTGCAAAAGCAGAACAGAAAACATGCCTGTCAAGTAAGGGTGCCAAGGCTAGAGTCCTGGTGTGGAAAGAGGGCAAGACAAGCATTCTGGTGGAGTAAGAAAGCCTCTCTATTAGAAGTTTGCCCGAATAAGGTTACTGCTGGTTGCTATAAATAAATGCAGTGGCAAATTCCTAAAAATCAATGTATTACCATTAAAATAAAGCTATTTTAAATCAATGTTGAAGGCTTTAAAAATTTTTTATTTACAACTTCTTTTCTGTAGTTGTTTACAATCCAAATTTTCCTCCAACACGAGACTTCCAAAGCAAAATTGAAATTATGTACTGAAACTATCTAGTGAACCATTTTTATGATGTAAGAAACAAAGTGCATGTTAGGGGTGTATGGACAGCAAACATTTTGTTCCTTCCCTGCTCTGTTTGGAGGGTTTAGCCCTGGAGTGTGAAGCTTCAAAAGGAATGATCTGCTCAAAGGAAAGTCATGCAGAAGTACCACATAGAAATTCTTTGCATATAAAAATGAGTAATACATTTGCTTTAAAAAAATAAATAAAAACCCATGTAGGAAAATGATAACAGTTCAAGTTTTCCTCACAGGTCTGTCACCATAGGAGTGTTTGTGGCATCATGAAGTCCCAAATATGGTACATCAGCAAGGGAGGGACATGTACAGTCTTTTGTTGACTGTTGACAGGGGTACTGATGTAAGGTAAAAAATACCCAGAAATTTTGACAAAACTTTTTTAAGTTGGGAAAACACAGGGCAGGTATGACTTCGAATTCCTAATCTTTCTAGTGTCTCTTAAATGTAAAAATTCAAGTCTGGATTAAGCAGCCAGTTTAATGAACAAGCAATGCTTGGTAAAATGAACTGGTTTAAGACCTGAAAATAGAGTATGATTTCAGACAGATCAGATGTGATGTGGGCTACACTGCGTATTTTTAAAGTTTACAATTCCAACCCTTCTGAAATCAATGCATTTCAAGTGGCTCCTTTTATGGAAGACCGCTGTGCTGATTCACAGACAACACAAGTTATTGCAGTCATCAGCTACTCTCTTAAATTTAAAATTAAGCAACTTATGTTTTCCAGCTGTGAAAGTTGTAGGTTTTTTACAGCCAGACATGGAGACTGTCACTTACACAAAGAGGTCCTGAACATCAACTGGTACCAGCATCACTGCTCTCACTCTGGTCAGGTAAAGCTGCCATGGTTGAGGGTTTTTGGGTTGCTTGGTTGATTGATTGTTTTTAACAACTTAGGTTAAAATTTTCAACAACTGCACTTCTTTTGATATAGCTGGAATTTTGACAGGATTTCCAGCAGATACATAGGGGATAAACAATTCCACATTGCTTTAACTGACAGTACCTTCCACATAAAAATTGAACGGCCAACTGAAACAATTAGAGATGTTCACTCTAGACTGTTTTCCATGACATGGCCCTTTTAGCCTTTGTTACCATTTTCAAATTACAACACATAAAACGATCACTTATTTTTTTATTACTTGACTTACAATTTTATTTTCATCTAAATGAGGTCCCAAAATGCCAGATCTGAGATTCAAATAATCTGCCCAGTGACAAGAACAATAAATGAAATATGCCATCACATCTCTGTTTTGCACCAGTCCATAGGTCCACAAAATGGGATTCCTAAACATGTGAATCCCCCAAGGAACCCCAGGGTCACACAGTTGAAAACCCCAGCAACAGCCTGTCCCAGCCTAGTACATACAGCACTAAGTCGGGATTCTGGAGATTCACAAACATGCACTTGAAGACGTCATTGACCCCAGTTGCTCATCAGGCAAGCAGTTTGTATGAGCACTCTTCCCAGCTGACTTCATCAACTGGTTTGTGTTAAATCAGAGATCTGAGCTGTTCTGGTTTATTTTGCTTGCAGTCAACTAGGGAGAGCTCAAACAGTTGCTCCAGTGGAAGATGAGTATGATGTTCACCAGCCAAGGGGGATGTCTACTCATAGGCTCAAGCCCTATATGAACTACCAGATCTTCCCTACACCATGGAGTTGCTCACCTTCACCTCTACACTGCAAAGGTAATACTGAACCACAGGCTGCCACCAACCAGGTGTTGTTCCCCCTTTGCCTTCAGGCCTAGAAGCACAGACAAGACCATGCACCCTTAACTAATATAGTCAGGTATTGCAGGCAGCTGTCAAATAAAACACATTCTTGTTATTTGAAACACACCACTTGGGAAGGCAGAAAAGTGATCCTTCACAGAAAACCACTGTCCCCAGCATGTGCCTGGTCCCCATGAGAGCGTTCTGCTGACAGCCCAGCTGTCCAGGTAGAGATCTACTGGTAGACCTGCTCTGGTGATGGAGGAACATGGCTCACCTTCCAATGGAAGAGCATTATGTAGGCAGTGATGTACTCTGCATCAGCAAGGAATAGTTGTAATTGTGCCAAGCCTAGGGCCTGTGCTGATCAACCTTTCAAGTACAGACTCACCTATTGACCTAGAGAACTCAATGCTTTGGTACGTGTAGGTCAAACAGTTAACTTTACTAATTATTGTGAATTCTATCCTGAAATACAAAAGGTTTTCCAGTAATGGGGGGGGGAAGCCTAATGAAAAATACCATAAGATAACATGGAGAAGTACATGTGCCATGTGTGTTACCCTGGTGAAGGGAAAGCACACAATGCCCAGGTATTCCTGTGCATGGAAACATGAGGGATTCCCCAGCTCATTAATCCCAACAGAGACATCTGGACATGGCTCCCTGTTCTTCCAGCTCCTCCTCTAGGAGCTGATGGCAGAAGAGGCTCTTATTTTCTCTTTAAGCCACCTACAAATACTTTTCCAGTGCCCCAGCCAGCCTTCACTCCCTGACATCACTGGCGTGATGCTGACCACAGACGCACCAAGGCACATTTTAAGCTTGTTATCAAAAGCAAGACAGTTATTCTGTGAAGTCCATTATAGGGCACAAGGTTTCAGCTGTCCCTCAGAATGGGATGACTGTATCAGTCACTGTATCTATTTGTAAACAATGCCACTTTGCTGAAATAGGTCCTCCCATGGGATTGCATTCCACAAAGAATACCATTAACGGTTTCTGGCCCAATTTGCCTATGATGTAATTATTTCCAAGATTCTGAAAGGAACACTATATTTTGTTCAGAGCTGTTTCAGGCTCAGTTTCAAGAACTGTACAAAGCTCTTTTATTCACTTCTACACCAGAAAAAAAAAAAAAAAAAAGAATTAAAAAAAAAAAAAAGAGAGGGGTAAAGATAGCCTAAAAGGTTTAATGGTGGATATGAGCTTTCTAAAGCTGGTCTAAATGAAAACTAAAGTAGACCACAAGGCATTACACTCCAAGAGACTTAACATTTCTGGTTTTCCTGATCAGAGCCCATCTGCTCTTCCATTCATTCTAATTTTGAGAACTTCCATATACTACTGCATCATGACAAAAGAACATTCACTATCAATTAAGACTTCTGTTTTTAAGTGTTTTGTACTGATTCACTCCAACCTTAACTTACAGAAAACCTATAAAGAATGGAGGGCAATCGAGACATACAGAAATTTCTCAAGTTTACAACGCTGAAAAGCGTCAACAGCCTGATAGCCCAAGTTAAACTCCATCTTTGGGCCAGCTTTTCCTGTCATAATAGCAAGTCTTTGGTCCTGATAGTCTTGTTTTGCATAGGACAACCCATCCAAAATCACCTTTTGCTGTTGGAAATCAATATGCTATATCTACACATTTAGTAAAACAGTTAAATTCTGGAGTTCTCTACTTTTCTTTTTCAGGATTTTGTTATTTTGTGGGTTATTTTAAATAAAAGGATATTGATAAGACTGGAAGGTGAAACGACTGGACATCAGGAAGCATTTCGTTACAGAGGAGGCAACTGAACACTGGAATAGGCTTCCTAGGGAGGTGGCTGATGCCCCAAGACTGTCACTGTTTAAGATGTATTTGGATAATGCCGTTAACAACTTTTGCTGAGTCTCATGCCCAAAGGATGGCAAAATCCACAGGACTCTAACTGAAAGGCAGGGAGCAGTTCCAGGGTCTCTGACCTAATATTCCACAGCCTTCACAAGCTCAGGGAGACAGCAAGACATTGGTTTGCACTCCCTGTCACATTTTTTAGACTCTTCCTGCACCCCTAAGTGCTTGAGAATAAATTTTTAAAAAACAGAATTGAGATTACAGAATAATTCTACAGTGGAGATTAGAGCCTAGCACACAGACCTGTGAAACAGTGTGCCCCACTTCTATGCACTGCAACAACACAGCAACCAGAGCACTTCACCACTCCAGAGCTGTGACTGCTACCCAGGCTGTCAGCAGGGACAGCCTTCAGAAGAGGCCAGCCTGTGCTCACGAAGAGGACAAAAGACAGAGTCGTCCTCTCTCAGTCCTCAAAGACCTCTTGAGTGCGACCAAGGCAGAGTTGGCAAACCTTTTAAAAGAGATTTGCAAGATGACAGCATGTGTACAACAGAGAGGACAGCTACCAAATAGCTACCCCACTTCCAGAGAAAATTCGTTCAAATGCCTGTTAGCTTTAAGGAAAGCATTTAAAGAAACATGCAGTTGTACCAAAACAGGAAAGTGTATTGAAGTATGTGCAACAGTTGGACTTGAACTTAAAGGTCTTTTCCAACCAAAACAATTCTATGATTCTATGTTACCTAGGCTTCACAACCAAATGGCAAAAGCTGAAAATAATTTTTCAGCCAGGTCAGTTGCTTCTACACAACTATTACAGGGTTATAAAAGACGATCCAATGTCCCTTGCCTTCCTCTCCAGCTCTTCCAAACACCAGTTTTGTTAAGTGCAAAGACAAACACTGACTTTAAAAACATGGCATATGGCTTCTCAATGACTCAATTTCCCCTTTGGAAAAAGCCTGTCTCACAATATTTTTGTATCTAGCTCTTGCCAAGCTAGGAAGTGGAGAGGATGGAAGATACTTGAGGCACCCAAATGTCTTCAAAACAATACACAAAAATTTTGATTCAATTCAGTTCAAGTTCAGAGCAGAATCTCATGCTGGGCCGTTATCCCAGTAAGCCCTTCACCCCTGTGTGTCTGGGGAATACTGTTTATAGATAGATCTTGAATAGCTTTCTTAGGTTAGTCACGTTATTTCAACATCTGCAGCATTCAGACATGGCTGGTTCCAATTAAAACTCACAAAGAGTATCCTGTTTGCAGAGACACTGGTGTTCATTTTCAAAGCCTCAGAGATACTATTGCAGCTTGTGATGCATCAAAACTGTTTCTAAGATCCTTTCACTGGAAGAAGCCATGCCAATTTTCAGGCAGTAGCTTTGCAAATGCAACTTGAAGATGCAATGCTTGCTTTTTGTTTATAAATATACTTCCTGCAAAAAGATACTTTATTACTTAGTATATATGGGCCAAATTCTGCTCCCAGTGATACTCATCTGTTTCCCAGAAATCAATGGTGATGTAACTGAGAAGGATTCTCTCTAGATAGTGAGTACTGAGACAGTCTGTTAAGCACTATCTGAAGGTATTTATACAGTACTTTCCAGACCAGATGCAGAAGAACTCTGTCTGCTCTTCTACACCTGCATGCTTACTTGCAGTTTTCTTAAAGTTCATTAGAAAGAGCAGCCGGTTAGCTGTGCAGAACGCACGCAGTCACAGCTTCACTACTTACATGAAAGATGTTCATTGTCTTCTCTGCAAAACTTGGTTAAAATAAAATACTGATGCCTTTTTGATTAAAATAAAAAGGGCTACATTCAGCATCAGCTAAAGCAGGGACAGCCCAGCCTGTGCACTCAGGTCCATAATGCCCCCAGGACAGTCTATCCTCAGCTCCTTCCAGCCCTGGGTGCCTGTACCAGGAGGTGGGAGTACAGGGAAGGCTCTGCAGGAAGGACAGACACAGGCTGGGCTCCTCGCTGCCTTTGGGAGTAAAGACAACCTTCTGGGGCCTCCTGCACATGCACGTGTTGCAAAACACCCATTGCTTCTCTTCTTTATATAACCCCAAAAAGGGCAGCATTCATACAAACTACAGAAAGAATTACAACCCTAGAATCCATAACACTTCATTTCTATACTGCCTTTCACACAACTGTCTCAAAGCACAACACAAACATCTGCCAACTCAGCCTCCCCACTCCCATCACAGACAGGTAGGTAAACATGCTCTGCAATGAGCAAATTATTCAAACGGAGTAATCTCTTTGCCGAATGTACTCTCTGTTTCTGTTTGCAGACACCCTGTAAGCAGCTCATTATGTTCTCCAATTTATTAATCTATTCAGAAGTTATCCTCTGAAACTTGCTACAAGTAACTTCTGGCCTCTGAACTAGCTGTTCATAAGCAGCTCCATGTCTGGAGGGGATATTTTGAATTCAGGTTGTATCCAAGCAAAACTACCCTGGTCACAAGGACTAGTAACAGTTTGTTTTCTGAGATGGGATAAGCACACTTCCGTCAGGAATTGCAGCATTAAGAATTTTACTAAGTGACTTACTAATACTGGTTTAAAATTCACTCTTGACAGTGCACTTGCAGTGATAGTGGCAAAAAATCAATACAGGAGGGATGTGAATGCAGTAGTTGTGAGTTTAATGGTTCTGACTAAATATTTATTCAAATTTGAATTACTATGTCCTATATCTGGACCTCAAGACCCCAATTAAATAGCTAAGAGCTTGGAATGGTTTGAAGTAGTGGAGCTTGTCACAACTGATGAAAGTAACCTGCAAACTTTTCTTTTTCCCCTGCTTAATTTGTATTTGACAGCATTTTCCAGTAAACGCCCCTCAAGGATCTCTCCTCTTCAAATCCTTAGTCTAAATACACTTATTTCTACAACTCTTGCTCTGCAAAGTGCCGATGCAACCACAGGCAACAATTTACAAAATGCATCTGACTTCTGTCTCACAACACCCTTCAGCCCACCCACTTCAAGCGCCTCTTCCCACGTGCAGGAATCTCCCTCTGCCGCTCTGCAGATTCCCAGTACCCTGTATCTGCTCCCACTACACTTCAGGGCTTCTGACAAAGGTTCACTTTTTCAAGTGCAACAGGTATTGGGACCTGCCCAGGTTTTACCAGATCAGCCCTCACCTTCCCTCTCTGTCCAAAGCAACGCTCTTCAGGCGGTGGTCCCAAAAAGCAAAACACAGGATTATTTTTGCATCACTACATCCAGTGATGATTGAAGTTCAGTGTGTATTTCAGGGCTGTGCTTCATCAGTGCTTACTGTATGAGATAACATGAACAAGGACACAGAGGTTTCAGCATATCAGTGAGACACCATGTAAGAAAAACTGGATTGAGTTGGAGTCCCTCTCCACTCCACTGGGACAGGGCTGAGCCCTAGACCACACCATGAGCCCAGCCTGTTTTCTTTGTGGGTGTTTTTTAATCACATCAAAACAAAAGTAATCCATTCCTGCCAGGATCCTGGCCACTCACTAAACTGCCTGAGCTTTGGGATGGCTACATGACCTGGGAGGAGAAGATGTATGTGCATAGAGGGTGTGGGGCAGAGTATCAGCTTTCCACATGAAAACTTGCCCAGGAATTCAGTAATTAAACTTCATAACAGCACAGGAAGGAAAAGAAGTATATTCCTAACAGCTTCAAGTAAGTGTGGATCTTGCAGCATCAGAAGCCTGCAAAGTGGTTGCAAAATCCTCTAATGCACAAAGTCACGTAACAGAAACAAGCAGAAAGAGGGAGTATGGGCAAATGCATGTTCAAAGCTTGTCGGGAAAGCCCCTGTGGTAACTCTATGTCAAGCAGCCTCTTGGTCATGCTTGTTTTAAAAATGTTGATAGTATATGGATTTTACATCTTTAAAAAATGCACTTTTAGGTAGCTATTTTTGACATGTAAGGGGACTTAACTTCATATAACAAAGGTATGGACACATCATACCCTGATGATGCAGAAAAGCTAGCTGGGTCACTAGGACACTTCTGCAACCCAGAGAGAGCAAGCAGGGAGTTTCCCCCCTCCTGGCTGCCTTGGGAAGAGCCAGCAGCACCTCCACCCACTCATACTCAATGCCAGACAGCTACATAGGTATTTTTGTCATGTTTTCTTCAACTTTTTCATGTTTTGAAACAAAAAGGTTGTTTTCTAAGCCATTGAATCTGGAGATATGCTTACACTCCCAGAGCAACGGGCACTCCAGAAGCAGCTGAAAGAGAAAAGAAGGGAAGGGCACCAAAATGAGCTGGAAGCTCCCAGAATTATCTCCATGGAGGCCAAAGGCCTCTTTTCCCCCCCCCTTTTTTCTTTTTCCTTTTAATGCAATGGGAAACAGTCCTGAGATTGACAAGAATTCATGAAAAAGTACCTAGAAGGGGCATTCATATGCAAGAGAAAAATAAAAAAAAAATTTTTTAACAGACTCTCTTTAGCTTTTTATTTACACAGCTGAAGGGCTCCATGAAGCAGAAACAGAGGTCTCAAAATGAACTGTGCCTTATCAAATATCCTACATCGCACAGGATTGTATCCCTTGCCTTTGTCTACATATGAAACTATCTGTATGGAAAGAAGTGTGGATTTAAACCACTGGAGACAGACCGAAATAATTCTTCGTAGGAACTTTATTATTCTTACTCCAGAGACTGAGCCTCAGGTTGGCTTTTGTTCTGGAGGAGTCAAATGTAGAAAAGCTACTTACCCGAGACAGCAACATCACAGCTGCAGCAATAAAAATTCATTACCTTAATTTGGATTAAAATAGCCTAGACAAATTGTTTTGAGTTCTAATTTGAATTAGCAACTTCAAGTCCATCTTGAAGCAGGGTGGAAAATCAGGTATGAGAAGCCAGCCCCTACTGCAAGCTGCAAGCATCTGGAGAGACAGTTTCCAGTGTGGAAACAAAGCCTGCCCTCTCCTTCTTGCATCCCAAAAGTGATTTCAATTATTTCTAACTGTCAATTAACATGGAGCAATCACTGACCCAACCTCACCTGACAGGTAGTAATCCTTTAGGCACGGTGAGGGTCTGTAACCCATGTTGCTGAATGATTATTTCAGGTTTGAGCTGAACACTTGTTGGCTCACTTAGTTGGCCAGTCAACATGAGTACAAAGATTCATGCTCTCCAACATGGTCTTTTTCTGCTACAAAACCGCATTCATGTTGGGAAGCCTTATATTACAGCAGTGTCTTTGCAGCGGCTTGACCAAATGGCTGTGATTAAATCAGTCCAGTTGGAGAAAGACAAGGCATCAAAACAATCCAGGGAACTCAAACCTGGCCTTGGTCCTTACAAGAACAGTTACAGTGCAACAGCACCCAGACACTTGGAACATTAATCTGACAGGGTTTGAACAGTACCTGTATTTATATGGTGAGAAGCACACTATCCCTGCTTTCACAGATTAGCAAAAGAATTTCACCCTTTTCTCATAATTCTTGGTGAAGATGTGTTAAATGCTCATATACACTAGCCTAGTGAGGTACCAGGCCACCACGCATCTTTCACCTATGCCTGAGAAATATCCAGGAAAAATCATGCTGTGGTATTGCATCCATGCAAATGTCTCTTATTTTACACATGTGTCTCTTTCTGCAGAAGATGATGCAAAGCTCCCTTTTGCCAATATATCTGGAACCATGTAAGGGCAATGTCATCACTTCATACTGGCAGGAAGACACTGCTTGCTTCTGTCAACACAGCTTCAGGATGTGTAGGTTGACCTGCCAGTTCTTCCACTGTCCTCAGGTCTATTTGCTGTGTGCTCCTCCTACCTTTTTATCCTCTCTTCCTTTTTGTGCCTCTCTAGCACACAGGCATTTGGGTGCAGGGTTTCTCTCCAGCTTACACGCACAGCACCACACAGTGTCTGTGTCTACACTCTCAGCAGAGCAACAACACGTTTCAGCTTAAAATGAACTTGGAGCATCCCAAGGCAGAGACTAAGGTCTGTTCCACCCAGTGTGCTCTGTCACAGCAGAGGAAAGGCTGACAGCCCCACAAAACAACTGCACAGGAGATTTAATTCAGTCACTCTCAAGCAGAGTTGTGATGCTGAGTGATCTGGGCAGAGCATTCATCAGTCACAGGGTTTGGAAGATGTGAGCTTGCTCTCATTCTCTCTCTTACTATGTAAACAATATCAAAGGAAGCCTCCTCTTGCTTGGACTTCCGTAATAAAATTTCTATATGTAAGTAACTCCTTGAATTCATATATTTTGGGCACTCTAAACTCCTACTGAACTCCAGCTGGTGCATTAAAACTGTTTTAAATAAACCATTTGGCATTTTGTCTACTACGTTAATTTTGTTTATGTAAAAAAAGGAATCAAACAAAGTTTCAAAGAAGAAAGAGAAGGGAAAAAGAAAAAAAAGGACCAGTTTCTCTGCTACTCATTCTCTGCAGATGTCGGTACTTTCTCTGCCCTTCCATAGTCTATTCTCTACTTGACATATCCACATAAGACATGCCATGATAAACACAACCAGGTGAATCCCCCAGCCCATACCCACACTAACAACGTTCACCAAAGAAATGCCACAGCCCTTTCCTGTGCAACAGTCCCCATGGGCAGAGCAAGAGCTGGTTTTGCGTGGAGACACAGGCATGAAGTTCTCCAGGAGACCAGCAAGGAGTGTGTCACTGTGCCAACTATAGCTCCCCTCTGCTGAAGCACTGGCCCATGTTCCACTAGACACAAGCAGCCCAAGGCAACATCCAGCAACCTCCACAACTATGAAAGAGATGGGGAAGCAGCACGATAATGCCAGTCATTGAAAATTACACAGTTGCAATTCCCAGCACCTTCCAGTCACTTTTTAGCTTATTTTGCCTTTGCAATTCTTGGACTGCAAGCTAAGGAACTTGCTGTAGTAAACAACACTAAACACTTGAGACAGAAGAGAAGGATGAACTTGACACTTAAAAGACTACTCTAGGCCACCTCAGGATTGCCAAGTGGAGTTGTGAGGTGAACCCCACTCCAAGAAGTAAAAATAAAGAACAAGGAGCATGGAATGGACTTCAGGCCTCCAAATGCCATAAGCAGTAACAGACACCAACACCACATGTGAAGATCTGCTGTACTTATCTTCCCAACATACCTTCATCCTTACAGTATGTTTGGAAGGACATAGTTCCTGCCTCCAGGTAAGGAAAGGGCAAAGCCCAGGCTGCCACATGCCATTCACCTGGCAGGTGGATGTGTTCCAGATTCTGCATCTTTTTAGGGCACTAGGGCAGGAAGGCATTCATATCCCCATTTACTTCCCCAGGGACAACGTTTTGCCTTTTATTCTTTGCCAGGCCTTTTATTTACAGTTGACTAGATTTATATATCTAATATTCACCTGCTACATTAGTGATCTTATCGTGCGTAATGGCACATCTACCTTGGGGGTATTATGGATCTAGAGGACTCAGAGGGGGAAATGAAGCAGCTGCTGCATGCACTTCTTTCCAGTTGTCAGCTAGACCCTGCCTTCAGAACAGCAGGATGGGAAGACTAGGAGAGCAAACGTACAAATGTTATTCTTAAATAGGTCAAGGAAGAAATGACACCTATATGCAGAAAGCAAAACAAGATCCACACAATAAATATGTTTTCTCAGTTATCACAACTCTCCGGTATTTTTAAACTGCTAAAACAGGGATTCAACACCTCATTTCTCAAAAAAATAATCCCTTGCTCCCTTCTGCTGCTTCTTGCCTGACTCCACATTACAACAGAGAAACATTTCACCATCCTCTTACCACCCAAATGAAAAAATAAAGAGTTCCAGGGAATGTATTTGTCCATAGTCTCCTGCAGAATTTGCAACAATCATGCCTAAGAACCCTAGGCCCAGCACAGGATGAAAACAACCTCCCCCCAAAAGGTGGTAGCAACCAGAAGTAAGGACAACCCAGCCTCAGTCACCGTAAAGAAGAGTGCCTGAGTTAGAAGGGACCATTCTGGTTTTGGAAATGGCACCATGTCCATGCTACAAATCCCAGTTAGAGCAACTGGTAAGCATCTTACACTTCTGGGTTTCATTCCTGTTTCCTGCAGACTTCCACTAGGACAAACCACTTAGCTTCTCCATACAGTCGCAGATGCCTTGTCTGAAGAACCTGGGAGCACATTTGCAAGTCACTGGTGCAAAAGGACACAAATCTTCTTATATATGCAGACAAGAGCCAAGCCACATTGCTTCCCAACACATCACGATACCCCGATTTCTGAAGGTCTCTGTCAAGAACATACAGAACCATCTGCACTTGCTCCTTTAAAAAGGAAGTGCCTCCAATGCACAGTAGGTGTTTCTAAAGCAGCCTGAGGTGCTAATGCAAATCCCTACGGAAATCCAAACTCCCAGAGCAGCAGCTGACACTAAGGCTATCTTGTGTCAAAGAAAGCAACAAAAATAAGGAAGGATCAAAAAGCACAGAAACAAGTAAACAAAAAAGCGAGGAAAAGGAAAGAGAACAGGACCCAAAATAGACTCCTTGTGCCAGGCACACATCAGATGTATGGCATAAAAGCTTTGCAAAGAAATTTGTTCTTTAAACAGCTCTTCAACATTTACCCTGCTGCTGGCTGAAGCCTACTACTGTTCGACACCCCCTACTTTCTATTTACAACAAATTTAGGCCATAAAAGAAAACTGAAGTACATTAATTGAGAAATCTGAGGCACAAAATGACAGCTGCATTGTTATATATTCTATAAGAAGCAAAGCAGGCTGAGAACTGGGAAGAACAGCCAAGCAGTATGCAAGAAACAGATGTCCCCAAGAACCTTAACAGCTCCCCTGCCTGTCTTTACCCTCCAGTCATTACAAACAAGGGCACTGCTTGGAGGTGCACTGCTCCCCTCAGACACACACCTGTACGTGGGCACTTGGGCACACAGCCTGGAGAGCCTGGGCAAGGGCATCAAGGGCAGCAGTGAGGAGGCGGATCCAGCTGCACTGACACAGCACTGTGCCTTAGCAAACACACCTGATACAGACAAAATACTTCTACAGAGACAGCTCACAACCAGCCAACTTGGAGAGCAGACAGAAGGTGGTATGTCTCCGTGGTCACTTTGCATACAGCTGCAGAGCCTTGCAGTTCTTTCCTGGCAGCTTTCAATGGGCCTGTGCCCTCCTGTGCCCCACTCCTGGTACTGACAAACTCTTGACATCTGCTTTGAAACTGCAAAGAGCATTTCCATGTGCACACAGACTGCAGTAACCTGTTACTCCTCAGCTGGCAGCAACTGCCACCTCTCCTGGCTACAAGATAACCATGCCCACAGTGAGCATATTCCTTTCCAGGCCCCATTCCAGAAGGAACAGTGGAAGTTATGGGAAGATGATGGGATATGCAAGAGCTGGCAGCACACCACCAGCCTCTGGACTCATAGTACTTCCAGTTCTGCTTCCGTACAAACCACTGCCTGGAGCTGGTCTTCAAAAGAGGTGGGAGCAGGGCTGTTTGTCTGTTCCTGCTCTGTGAAGAACTCAGGTCTCTCCCTTGCTGCTAATGTAGATGAGAGGTTGCTTCTATTTGCCAGATCTATCAGACTTTAAAGAACTTAATAAAGAGCCAGTTTAGTTTCAGACACCTTGCAGCAATAATGGGGTTAGCCAGCACACAGCACCTGAAACAGTGTCAACAACCTGGACAGCAAGTGAAGAAGAGAAAAAGGCCCAAAAATACCTCCCAGGAACTGAAAATAAACCAGGAAGAACTGGGGTGGTATCAAACCTCTGGAAATGCTGGATTGCTGGGAGAAAAAGTCAACAGAAGCAAGAACAGAGCCTGTACACTGATGTGTCCTTGAGGAAAAGGTAAGAAAAAATGGAGCTGAAATTATCTTAGTAAGTGGCAGAAAACTTCAAGAAATAAAGGCACTGCTGCCAGAGACAGTTTTAAAAACAAAACAACACAACGCAGAACAGCTGATATATGTGGTCTGATCTCAGACAAAATGAACTAGAGGCACTATTGTTCAAGCAAAATCATGAAGCAGAGGAAAGAAAAAACTGTTTGGTTACAGAGCCCCACATCACTGTGTTATGTGTAACTTTAGAGGTCCCCTCGTGAAACAAGTAACAGTCTGAGAGACACATCATCCCAGTTTACAGGGGAGCTGGTGAGGCTCCTGATCTAGAAAAATGCCTCCAACCAGCATGGCCAGCTGCACCACCCCGTGAGCATGGAACACAGAGACAGTTCCCTAGAAAAAGGGCATTTGGACCCAGTAAGAATGCAGTTAAGGGAGCCCAGGAAGCACAGACTGTGTGAAAATACAGGCTTTGTGGTCCTGGGCACAGTACAGAAAGATAGACAAAAATAAAAATGCTCAGCTCAGAGCAACAGGGTAAATACAAACAGGAAACAAAACACCTTTAGGATGCAGCTTCTCCAGAAGGTAAATAATACGAGTAAATGCAGTGACTGAGGATGCTCCTGTACAAAGAAGGACCTCTGCAGTACCACCTCAGCAAATGAACTCATTCTTAATAGTCTGGCTTTGCATAAGAAGCTGCCAGCCATTCTACAGCTATGGTTGCTGTTGTGCCATCAAATCAAAGAGCAATTTGATTCCAGTTGGACTGTAGAGCCAGCTGCAATGGTAAGAGGCAATCTCAGACTGGAGAAATGCCACCAAACATTGAAAACACAGAATAAAAGCATCGTTCTGAGGTCAGTGGGCAAATACAAGTTGTTTAATAAAAAAACCCTTGCAAAATCAGAGGCATTACCCTATAGCTTGACAGAAGCTGACAAAACCACTCACTGCTAGGAAGCAGGGCCATGCAAATATGAAATGATAAACGTATTTGATAAAGAAATATCATTATCATTTTCATAGAAACTTATGTCCCTAGAAGACAACAGACTTTGATTAAAAACTAAGAACGGAAAAAAAGAACACATTAAACCAGTTAAAGCCACACTAACGGGTCACAAATACTAACTGTGATCTAACAATCCTCACTGAGTGAGCCTGTTTCTAGTGAGGTTAATTCCTGGCCCTCCATTTACTACTGCTAAGGCCTTTAAAGATATTTTTAGAGCAAAAGATGCAATGAGTACTTTGCAGTGTACTGAGCTGAAGAAGCTCTGCAGACTCTGCAGCACCACTCTGAAGTCTGGGAAAACCTGAGGCCATCAGTCCACACTGCAGCAACAGGCACACCTAAGGGATCAAGAACCTCCATCCTAGGGCTCAAGGTCCTCAGCAGCAGAGGGTGGAGTCAGGATCATCTCAGGGAGCACGGCCAGACAATAGGTCCCAACCCTGCTGGAAGGGCTGCTCACCAGTCTGCTGTCTCCATGAAGCAGGGCAAGGCTGGAGGCAGTCATGGCCAAGACCTGGGAACACTGGTAGCACAGCCCTGGCTGCCTCCCACTGATGCAGAGACCTAGATGAGTCCTCATCTCTTAAGCCACTCAAAGAAGCTGGTACACAAGATGTTGCTCTGCTATTAGCACAATTTTCTCATCTCCTCCCTACTGTGCAGCCTTAGGCAGATCCCTGCTCTTCCCAGCCCAGTCCTCAGGTACCAAAGTCCTACACAGCAGCTCAGAGCAACAACCAGATGCCTCAGAAGCAAACGTAAGAAGCCAGTGACCTATACCACTTACCAGCTGATGCTCAACAGGTCACAATGTACATTTGCTCAGACAGAAAAGGAGTCACCAGCTACACTCCCTGGAATGTGACATTTCCATCCACACCTTACCAGTCACCAGCACTTTCTGGGCCACAAGCCTAGAGAAAGGACCACAAAAACAATCCCATGGAGTACATCCGAAGGATAAATGCCCATGTTCTTCAGAGAGCAGCAGCATACAGCACTTCCCAACTGGTCACTAATGGCAGCAAACACACACAGAATGCAACGTGCATGTCTCAGTAGAAGACAAGAGATTAACACATCAATTATTACCTAACTCCCAGTGATTTCAGAGTGTTGCAGACAGTAAAGCAACATTGGTTCCTTGACAGGCCAAATCACAAGAAAAAAATACTACCTTCTCTTTGCAAGCTTATATATCAGAACATACCAGCCACAAATGTCCTCAGAACTTCTGTTGGTAACATGCACCATTGCCAGATGTCCTCATTAGTGGCACTATCACAGGTAAAACAAGTTAAAGCAACCAAAATACACCTGCTTACAACCCAATCTTTGCTAGCACTGCTTGGCAGCTCACAGATCCACACAGATGAGGGCTTGGAGAAAGTTACAGTGGAAAACCAGACAAATACCTCCTAGTGTAAATGTTTGTGGCTTTTTCCCCCCCTTTTGTAGTAAAGTTCAGAGGGAAACCTAAGAGCAGCCTTTATGAAAAGGCAGCAACAATCCATCCTGTTTGCTTAGTCTCTACAAATCAATGAAAACATCCTCACACTTTCAAGAGATGAAGGTTCTTTTGCAAAATTCATCATTTCTTGCAATTCAAACAGCTTTTATTTGCTATCAGAAACAAAATAAGAAATAAAACCTTTGTGTACCATAGAAAATATTTACCTCGTATTAAGTAAACTTCTACCCAAGGTCCAGGCTAAACTGTAAACAGGAGGAAATGTTAAGAAGAGATGGTAGAAGCTGTTTGCAACTACACACCTCAAAGCCAGAAGGGATACGAAATTGGATCTCCTCTCTTCAGGAGTAAAGAAAATTGTCACAAAGAACCACAAATTATTTATTAAAGAGAGTATGATGCCATGAGGAAACAAAACAAACCCAAACCTAAAATAATCTAGATGCAGATATTCCTTATCAAGAGAAACCAGATAACCCTAGAGGGAAGACAGCTCTTTCCTCTACTATCTTTAATTCTATTCTGCTTATCGGCATCATCATTACAGCTAAAAGTGCAAGGACTTTAACACATTTAGGGTCTTATTCAATTCCCACTGAAATCACCAAACAGACTCCAATAATGCTATATCAGGTTTCTATGAGCCCTTCCAATCTGAGGAACTAAACACTCCTTTAAGAACAAAATTAATTCAGCTTCCTCGCCTTTGTGAGGAAACTGCCCTGGCTGCTTGCCCCTTCTCTGAGTCAGACACACTTGGCCCAGTCCTGCAAGGGAGTAAATTCCCTCTGCTCCCACTGAAGTCAAGGCCATTTCTAAAGCTCAGCATGCTGAAACCCAGGCTGCCTGCCACACAGGGGCCAAACGCCAGCATGCCAGCCAGTAAATGCACAAACCCTGGGAAGAAAGTGTGAAGCCAAAGCCCATGGCTCCAAATAGGAAGCCCTGTATAATTTTCTGTGCATGTCAGGCACATCAAAGTCCTGCTGTACGAGTGGGCCCACTTCTCCATTTCACCCTGGGACCTGCAAAGTCTCACTCAGGTTGATGCAAGAATGACGTGCACACTTGAATGAACCTCCACTGGAAAATATGGGCCATCACATCATGGTTTATTACTATTTCATTATCTTCAGATTCATTTCAGTGTGTGATAGCTACTAAATAAATGCAACACTTTACAGATCTTGCTCCTGTATTGCTTTCTGTGTTTTAAAATATTTTTCTTCCATTATCTAGAAAATTTTTATATAAAATGACAACGCTTTCTCCATCTGAACATTAATTTATCTCAGGTTTACAAAACTCTTCATCAGCTAAAGTTAATTAAACCCCTTGATACTATATAGGTAAATTTCAGTAACACCTATTCCTAACTGATAATCTCAAATCACTCCTGGAACAATCACTGAATTCTTATAGGACAAATCACTTTTCTGCAAAGACAGGGCCAGAATCCTGGGCCTTCCACTGCCAGAAGTCTCAGCCTTCCAGCAGAAACGAGAAAAAGCACTAAAGTCAGACACTGTAGAATGTACACCACACAGCCTGTGCCAGACAAAGCTCACCCTAGGCATCGGAAGCTGAACAGAGCTTACCTGAGTTAGCCAGAACACAGGCACCAGTCTGCAAAGAGCTTACAAATTAGAAAATCAATGCACAGAGATTAAATTACCACTCCACATTGTCTTAATAAACCTATGGACATAAAAATGAGATAAATTAACTAACATGCCACCACCTTAGCCCAAATTCCTCCTCTTGCTCTCTAGCATTCACTACTAGCAGTTTTTTAAGCTCCCCAACCAAGAAATACAACTGGAGTTCCTATTCCTAGGTTCTGCCTCCTGTACACACAGCATCTAATATATAAAATCTATATTCTGAATTAAATTGTACAAAGCATCTCCTGTACTCCAGAGAATAGCAATCACTGCCAGATAAAGACAATGACAGCAAAATCATCTTTTGCCCTAGTGTACTGCTACAGTTGTTATCTATCGACCATCCAGAACAGTCCAGTCCAGACAGAGGCCTATAAAGAGTCAGCTTAACATCCCTCTGCCCCATAGCCATCAGGTGGTTTGCAGCACTAAGTCTTACCTGCCACCTAGCTGCCTTCTCCTTGTAAAGGTGCACACCCTCCGCTTACCTCGATACTTTGACATTTAAACACTTTCCTACAGCTACACAGGCAGGTGTACCCGGTATCAACAAACAGCCACATGGCCGTTCACTCAACTACCCCCCACACACACACACTGGGGTATGAGGAGGACAAAGGCCAACTAGAAGCTCATGAGCTGAGACAAAGGACAAGGGGGGTTCTTCACCGATTAAGGTCACAGGCAAAACAACTCAATTTCACACTAATCCAATGCACACAGGACACAGACAACACAAAGAGCAGTTCTTAGACTCATTACCCCACCCCTCCCTTCTCCCCGGGCACAAATTACTTTGTTCCCGATTTCTCTACCTTCACCCCTCTGAGGCGCAGGGGATGGGGTTTAATCAGTTCACTGGCTGGTGGTTCCTGCTGCCTCATCCTCCTTAGGAAGAAGGATTCCTTACAGTCCTCCCCTGCTTCCCCACAGGGTCCCTCCCATGGGAGAGTCCTCCACATCCTCTCCTTCATGAGTCCATCCCACGAGGTCCGGAGCTGCTCCAGCGACGGCTTCTTAACAGAGTCACGGGCTGCTTCGAGAACAGCCACCTCCCCTGGCGCCGGAGTCTTCCACAGCTGCGTAATCAGAGTCCACCAGCCAAGTTCACCCCTTCTGGCGCCTTCAGGGAATGTTCCACCACGTTCCCCCACGAATGCAGGGGGACAGCTGCCATCTCGCCACAGGTTGCAGAGAAACTTCTGCTTGGGCACCTTCTTCCTAATAAACCACCGGAATCTTCACCCCAGCACTGCCTTTCACTTCTCCAGCTCAGTTCTTCTTTCTTGCTGGCTCTGCTCAGGTCTTAAATCGGTTCTTTCGTATGTTAATCGCAAAGGTGCATCTATTATCCCTCTAATGGCTCCTTGGCTGGTTTTGGAGCAGAGGGAGCTTCTTTACCGGAGCCACCTCTTCGGGCCCTTCCCCCTCTATCAAGAATCCCGCCAAACCAAACCAGCACACCTGGTCACAAGACTTAATGAATACTCTTCTGCTGAAAGCACAGACCGCATCCCCCCTGCATGTCTGCAGCCTCTGATCCCCTTCAGCTGCACCACGTAGTAGCTATTTTCTTTTAAAAAATGATCAATTCTTCTATTGACATCCCCATACTTTCTGCTGCTCTCAAGGGGAGCTGATGTCTTTTAAAAATACAATCTTCAATATCCAAACCAAATCTAAAAATCAGAAGGGCTTTTCCTGTCCCTGCCTCCCTGTGCAAGAAGACAGGACAAGTGCCAGGAAATCTGATGTTCTCTTCTGCTAACTGACTTATTATGGGGTCTCTGCACGGGGTCTCTGGCCAACTGCATAATTACAATATGCCTCAGTTCCCTCATTTCTCAGTGGCTACAACGATGCTGTAACAAATCCCTGGTCACCTGGGACTGATCCTTGTACTTAGGATTCTGCCTCCCTGCACACACACAGCAATCAGCCAGGCGCAGGCCATGCTCCTGGGAGAGCCAAGGTCTCTGACTGGAGTTGGTCATGAATTTTTCAGCAAGTTACATGTCAGCAACTTGAAGAAAAATCTGTTAATGGGAATATGCCACTGTTCTGGAAGGCTTCATCAGAAAGATGTATCTCTGGATGAAAAGGAGAGAGAACAGCATTTTTGTTCCTTTAGAGAGCAGCTGAAGCTTGTAAGTGCAGAATTGGGGCTGTTAACAGAAGTGGCAAACCCAGGCTCAATGCAGGCACCAGCCTGTTGGGTATTCTGCAGGGGATCCAGATTCCCCAGGTACAGTTTTTCCACTCCTTTGTGAAAACTTAATAGTATTTCTTTTACTCCCTCTCTTTTCTGAAAAAGCTTTAAAAGGTCTTAGTGCCAGGGAGATACAGAAGACAAATCCATTTCCTACCTGGCCCTATGATCAGGAAAGAGCTGAGACCCAGCTCACCTGTAAGCAGTGCTGTGTACACACTGACCAGGGTAGCACGAGCTAAGCTCTCAAGAGTCCGAGGACGTTAGGATCTCCACTCAACCTCCTGCCAACAAAGGGCCAGCCTGCTGGCTACCTCCCAGGGATTCTGTGCAGATTATTAATTAGTTAATAGCTGGAGAGTGCTTGGAAAAAGTAGAAGGTGAGGTATTGCTGTAATTTCCCATTATTATCATGGCTCTCTGACACACATACCACAGGCAACTTGGATCTGTCCTTCCTATGAATGTGTGATGCTGGACTCAACATGAATCAGTCCTTCCAAGCACAGCATGGGGCTTACAACAAGTGAATGATGGTCTTGGCCTGGAACCTTTTAGGAGAGTGGCACAAGGCCACTCCTCTTAACATGCAAATATAGCTGTGACATTGCCCTGCCCCATGAGACTATCTGAAGAAGCCCTTCTGCCAAAAGCTACTGTTCACCCCAAAAAGCTGGCAGAAGGGAAGATGTGGCTGTACTAAACCATTTGTATGTAGCATCTGGTGACTTGGTCTAAAGTGCCACTGAAGGCACACATTCCTGCAACTTGGCTCTAAGAATGCCAACTCCCACCAGAAGTTGGATCTAATGGAACTGTTCAGCCTTCCCTTCAACTTCACCCACACTGACAACACAGAAGACACTGGCCAGTCTTTTCTTAGAAAATTATTTATTCTAATCTAAACTTTAATGCCAACACATTTTAAATTGGCCTAACTCTTTCAGCAGCCAGTATTAATTAATTTGACAATCCACTTACACAAAATGGATCAAGCAAAGGCTCAAATTTGCACAAGGATGTTTACAATACTGGGTGTCCACACCACTCAAAGCAGGTGATTTATAGTCAAATCAGTTAAGCTATTTGCCACTTCTCTGACAAGCCCAGAACTTCCTCCTCCAAGACTGACAGGATGGATTACCTTAATTTCTTTGTAAGTCAGAAGACCAAAGAAGCATCTACTCCACATCAGGGTTGTACCTGCAGTTCTTAGAGATGCACCTAAGTTCGCTCTTCCAGCAAGCACATCAGCACCGGATGTAGCCCCCTCCCAACAGCAAGTGCCTTGGTGAGTGGCTGGCACACACCAACTTCAAAGGAGAAGCCAGAAGGGAGATGTGCTCCCCTCTAACTGCAATGTCACCTTATGCCCTGGAAGAGAACACTGCAGTTGTTCTGGTGTCCCAGGAATTACACACCTCTACTCTTTACCTATCAATCCTCAGTAAAAAAATCTGCTTTCATAACTTACTGGCAATGGCTACCAAAAATCCAATTTCTGTGCATATGCGTGCTGTATGTGCACACATAGAAATTACTGTTTATCATTCAGCTATCTCACTGATCTCCTTCTCATCAAACTCTGTAGATATAGGGTAACATGGTATTAAAAGGACTTGGCTAGATTATCAGAGCAGGTAGCGTGCAACACCTCCATTTCTAGGTGTGCAATCACTTGCAACTTCAGATAAAGGATCTTCCCCAAATCTTTGGCAAAACATGCATTTGCTTTGCAGAACATCAAGAGACTGAGAGGCAATAAATTCTCCTCTCCATCCTTCCTTCTAAGCAATAAACAACTTGGCAGGTTGAGTGATAAAGAACCAATATAATTATATGTCATTAAGCTACAACCAATACTGGTAGAGAATGGATAAGGGCCCAGTGATTAGAAGTTATATCAAGGAAAATCTAAGATGTGGCATTAAGTCACACACTGAAAACAGAATACGTTCTGAGCTTCTCCTAGAAATATTTAACTCTATTTCAAGTGACCACCAATTATTTTACTTGGCATGAGCACATTTTGCCATAAAGTATTCTTTCTTTCATCAGGATTTTATGAAGGAGACAACAAAGAGCATCTACCAATGAAACACAGAGCCTCCATGTTCTCTTTGGCAAATCAAAACTCGTCTCAATCTTCATTCAAAAAGAAATGCCAGCCTAATCAGAAAACACTACCAGACCCCACTGCACAGCCCATTTGCTCCTCTTGCAAGGCCTTCACCTGAATCTATACCATTCCTGCATTTACTCCCTGGACTTTCTTGAAACAAAATTCCTGTCCTGAACATCTTATTAATAAATTTCTTGTCAACCACATCCAAAACTTTATTCATTTGCTTTCAAAGAACATAATGGGATTCAGTACACAGCAGAGAAATTACTGCGTGCTTCAGGCAGAGATCAGCTCCCATGAGAATCCAGCTCTGGTTGCATGTGTCTCACTATCCATGTGGATCCAGAGCAAATACTTCTACTCATATGCCAAGTAGGAGTTACTTAAACATACTGAGCACATATTCCTTCATGTTACCTTCAGGGCCTGACCAAAGTTAATATCTTCAATATCAAGAACCCACTTATATGACTGACAGCTACTGGTGTTTCTACAGGTCCTGGCCCCTCCCCAGAGATGACCACAGTGGGGGTTACAGCGGTTCTGGTATTTGTAATGGAAAAACCAGGAGCTGCTGAAGGAGCTGGGACTGCATTCCTTTAAGTCTGCAACAGGATTCATATCAGATAATACAAATCTCCAATGACTTGTGAGCTGAAGAGGGAAGTTGCTCTGCCCCTTTGGCTAGTCCCACTGAGTTCTAGGAGGGAAAAGTTTGAGGGGGAAAAAAGCATAAACACAGCTCTAACCTAATCTGTCTTCTGATCCCACAGAAGATTTACCTGTGGCCAATATGCGACTGGCCACCAAGGCAAATTTTGTGCCAGTTTTTTGGGCTTGTACCATTCTTCGCTCAGCAAAGTTTCACAACAGTTGAAAGCTGAGGCCTTTATCAGAAGGTTCAGTGTTACTGACAGAACTCAGTCATGAATATCCAGGTAGATCATTACACTCTTTTAGCAATTATCAGCAGCACTCATAACTTTGGCTGCTGCAAACAGCGAGAGTGTCTTGATCCGATTCACATTCAGGGGCAGCAAACTATAAAGTGCAACATATGATCCCAGTCTGACTAGCTGATACTGCAGCCTGTGTAAATGGAAAATAATCACTCCTTAAGTCTTTGCAGAAGGTTTGTTTGCCCTCAAAGACACAAGTTTCCATTAATCTACAGGCCTCCTGGACAGCAGAACCACACAGTCTTTTCCCTGTCTATAATGAAGCACCTCCAGAGTAGAAGTGAGTGACTGGCCCAAGCCTGCAGCCATCTGCCAAATGCCTGTCCTGAAACTCTAAAAGGAAATCTTGTGAGAGCGACAGGACTTGTAAAGGGAGCTACAGAAAGAATGAACCTGTGCTGGAAAACAGCAGAAATCTTGAGGCCACATTCCTATACCAAAGACTATTTACGTGTCACATCAAGATGAGAACTGATGCAATTACTAAACACAGCTATTTTATAAACCTGAATTCTGTAAATTAAATTAAAACTTGAGGTCAGACCACATTAACTGCACACAGGGTCTGGTCAAAGGCCGTTATTTTTCATAAGGACTGGACTCTGGGACAGCAGGTGTGTCATGAAACTCCCAGTGAGCTAGTTAATGCAGACTAAGAGAACAGTACCGACAGATAACTTTTTGCTCAAGGTAATCTCACCACTGGGCTCTGACACAGGTTTGAAAATTCATTCAGATCCCAGCACCTTGACTACAAAATGAATCAACATGTGGCAAAACATACAGCCTCTCTAAGTAATACTTGCCTGGGATGCTACTTAGAGTGAGTTTGTTTGTTCTCTCCTGCTCTCTCAATTTAAACCTGTTTATATTTCCAGGATTAAAGCTAAAGGGCAGAGTGGTAAGATTTCTCCAACATCACAGGAAAAAATACAGGAAATCTGCCTTCCCCCAAACTGTCAGGCCAGAGTTGCAATTGCTTTTTCACCTGTTTCACTAGACCCATAAAATACCACTTGTGCTGAACGGGTGCAAAGGGAGACGTCAGGTTTCAAGTATTGCCCAAACCAACCAAGAGCATCATTTATCGGTAATTACTTCACACTGAAATGGATTGAAACAGGCAAGTCCCTTGAGTTGAAGTGTATTGGTTTGCTGGAATCACAACAGCACAAGCCCAATGTGGTGATAATTCAGGCCCTACCTCCTGCCTTCAGAGCATGAGATACAGACATTGCTGCAGAAATGCAGCTCCACAGGCTGTGGGATCATGGGTACCAGAAACACTGCTCAGTGCAGTCTCAGGCAAAGTACAGGAAAGGGGGAGCCCAGAGGGGCAGTCTCTAAGATGTGGTTCCAGCATCAACAGCTGGCCTAAATTTTACTCTATGCCAGGAAGCAGCTCCTTTCTCACAGATGGCTGCCATTAGCAAGCACTGACACCCACCACAGAGCAAGTGGGCATGCAATATTAACAGCATCACTGAGAAAATTATGAGCCCACATCAAAGCACTGAAAGTTGGTTTTATGACATTTTGCCTTAAAACTAAAGGCAAAGGGAACTCAGCTAAGCATGTTTAGAGGACTTTCTTCTAAAGGTGTGATTCTGCAGTTTTCAAACACGCACACGCATGCAGAATGACCCCTTAAGGACAGGGAAAAGCTACTGTCAGCTATAACTCAGCAAATCACAAGTTACACAAAGAAATAAAAATCAATGCTGCTCTGAAATTTAGTCTGGTAGAAAAGTCAAAGCTATCATAACTAATGGCTGGGAAGTTGTGCTTGTGACCATGTTTTTCCTACAACACAGTCATCCCCTTGGAATCTGGGTCCAAACATTCTGCTGGAATTAAACAGAAGGAAACCAATCATGCAAATGAAGTAGTACAAACTCATTTGCTAAAGTCTTTCTAGTAACAGGCAATTATAAAAGAGCATAATGAATTAATTTAATTTAGAAATCTCCCCTCCTCCATTAAAAAACTCTGAAATTGGACCAAACTACAGTCTGTTCTCATCAACAGAGGCAGCGCCGCTGAAACATGGATGAAGATGCTGTCAGCAATGCGATCTCTACAAAACAACTCTTGGATCTTGGGATATAATAAATTAGGGACAAGTTTACAGTACAAAGCATAGAAGTATTATCATGAGGATACAGTAACTGTTACAGCTGTCCCTTTTGACTGGAACAGGGACTGCCCAGCCATGGCTAAGTCTCCACAGATGGACACAGCCCAGTCTGAGCTCCTCTGCCTGCACTCCAAGCAACTTGATGCATGTGTCTGTTTTGGTAGCTGCAAAAGCATGTGAGCACAAAACTGTACCAGTGCCAGCATGCCCCACAAGCTGTTCATCATAGTCCTGTCCTGCCAACAGCTACTGGACTCTGCCACTTCCAGCTTGGAGGACATGTGCTCTATCACTGTAATGCTCTGAACAGCAATGAATGATGGTAATGGAGAAGTCTTCATGTGGTTCTAGTTGTGTTTCTTTGATAGCTCTGCCACTTTAACATCCACCCACACCAAGAGCCTAACATATTTTTACATAGCTTGTTGAGACACCACAACCTGATGATCCAACTTAGTTATTTGTCTTAATCTGCAACAGACCTTCAAACTGCACAGTAAAATACAATGTGCTATTTCCTCTCAGAAGAGGTGAAAGATGGAACCAACCACTAATACATCTGTTCTACTTTCTCTGCTCAGTTAATCAGTTTCATTTTCAATCAAACCCTGTCTGTTATATATTTGGGCAAAACAGACAGGATCAAAGTCAATCCTGTCTTACCCATGTGCAGCCTCCCTGACTTCAATGGTGCTCAGGCCAGACAGTTTGAAATTACATCACTGGCATCTTGATGCAGCTTAGATGGCATCACCTCACATTACACAGGAATACAGGACTGGGAGAGACCTGCTGGGTCACCAAGCACAGACCCTGCTGTCCAGGCAACCACATCGCCTAACCCCTTTATAAATGAATCAAAACCAGTTATGAACCATACTTCATTGGGCACACCCCAGCCTGCCCATGAATGATATATTGTGGTATAAACTGACTTGGGAAAAAATTCACGGTCACATCCAAGACGAATTAGAAACTGCAATAAGCAGGGAGGCAACTTAGACTAATGGCCAAGCAATGGGACAGGCAGTGAGAGGGATGGATCTTGCTGCTGGCTCCCTTGCTGAACTGTTCCAACCAGTGGCATTGCTCCATCCCTCAGGCTCCTCTGGGCTGAGATCACGATACTGATGTTGTCCTTTCTTTGTAGACTGCTTTTAGCTCTACAAACAAAAAGAGGGATACAAGAACTAACTATTTTTATCCCCTCAATCTTCCCAGCAGGTTTTTAAAGCCCATTTTAAAACCCTCGTTTGCAATTCAGTCTGTGGATAATTTGCTACCTGCATCTCTGTAAAGTTTAACCTGTCGGAGCCTGGCAAAGGTGTAATTTCATCCCCAGGCTCCTCTGACTTGAGACTCTGGAGCTTCTCTTTGTGGATAAAGTATCAAAGCCATAGTACTGTGAGACAACAGCCCTTTGCATTTCACAACCCATGCATTATTCTCTCTAAACCTAGTTTAACGGAGCAGAATCAAAATTTTTGCTCTCCCCTCATTTCTCCCCCCGTGCTCCCTTTAGGAAAGAAAAAACACAGATACAAGCAGTAGACAGAGACACAGAGACGATAGTTTATCCCACAGGCAGAGGATTACTGCACCATGATGCAATGACCTTGTTCAGAAATGAAAAAGGTTGCTTACACGACAGCGTGAGTTGTAGAAATACCATTTCCTTTACAGAACAGGGTAAAACAATGTCCATTTAAAGTTATGCTGAAGAAAATGTAAAACACTTGACCAGTGAACTGGAGAGAGAAAGAGCAAACTTTCGCCCAACCAGGCTGGATATGATTCTCTCCAGATATATGTAACACATTGAACCAAACAAGCAGGAGAGTTGCTCAGCTAAGTATGCATGGAAAGGAGATGCCATTCTGCTTTCCATGTCTTTGCATCTTCAAACACCCAGGAGCCCACTCCACCCCATACAAAGATGCAGGACAAAAATAGCCACTTTAATGTTTCATTTCAGGTGCAAAATGCTATGGAACTGATTATTCTATTTGCCCTGTGAAGACTTCACTTTTGTACTTTCTTTGCATGCTTTCTTTCCCCCCAGAACAACTGGAGGGAAGAACGCCACATGCTGCATGTAAATGAAACTATCCCATGAAAGAATAACTTGAGGCTTTGGCCACGACTAAAACTCCAAGTCTGAGTTAATGACATTTGTGACTACAGGTTCCTCAAAGCGACTTGTTTCTAATGAATTTTCAAATGCTATGAAAATAATAGGTATGGTATTTACCATTTAAAACATTCTAACATAACACTGATGTTACTGTCCCAGTCCAGCCCAGTTACTTCACTGCTTCACATTCATCCCTCACTGCTGTTATTCTGCTAAAGTATGTTATTAAAGCCAACATTTACCAACAGATACTACAGTTGTGCAAGTAATATAAACCTTCCATGTATAACTAGGCTTCCAACAGGAAATAAAAGGCATTTGGCAAGTCTTGGCCTGCCAAGGGCAACTGCTACTTGTCCTGTTTCCAGGACAAGAAAGCCCTCCAGTTACTCTAGATACTAACAGTGGTGAATGCTGAGCTTGTCTGGTAAGTTTTCTGAGTCCAGTTGAAATCCTACAGCAGACAGAGAAAGCTCTGAGTCTGAACTGGCACCAGATGCTTTAGAAAAAAAAAATCATTTTGTCACAGGAATACAAGAAGGCCAAAATGCTTTATTTGTCAGTACAGGAACAGTCAGTCATCTAAGAACATGAATATTCTGTTGAAGTTGCTGTATTACGAGACTCTTCCAAGGAAACCCTTCACTGAGCAACAGTGCCATGTGCCAGCTTACAGTGCCCTCAACACTTGAATCAACAAGAAATGTATTTTCTATAGCAGATGAACAGCAACAACAGCCTTCAGACTAGAGTATGGAATATAATTTGCAGCAAATTCCAAACTCTCAAGAAGCAGCCTACACTATCTCCTTACTACTCAAAGATTCCATACAAAGGCCAACTCAACATCAGGCATCTACTGCAGTGATTCTTCTCAATTAACCAAGAAAGTGTATTAGCTGTACATCAAAACTGCATTGCAGCTATAAGTGCCAATTACTTATGGCAAAAAAGGGAGGCTGATTCACTTGACTGCATGTGGACCTTGGCTGGAGTTTTCCCAAAATGCTACAATTAAAGAAGAAAACCTCAGTGAACCTCCCCCTCATTCCCACTCCTTCCTCCCCCCCAAATCACAGTCAAGAGGCCCATGCTTGCAAAAACATCATTTCCTGGAGGATTCTTTCTCCAAATCATTTTTCTGTATTCAAACAAAACACAGAGGAACTCAAAATACATTTCCATATGATACATTCACATACGACACCCCTCCCAAACACATACAAGTGAAATGCAGTGCAAAGTGTCTAAAAAACCTTTAAATCCCCACTCCCTAGAGAGTCCCTACATCTTCCATTATAAATCCCTCTGTGTTATGTGGCCACCTGTGAAACATGTAATGGTTACCTTACCACACTCTGCTCAGCAGCCTGCCTGTAATGATGGCTGAACACGGGGGCCCTGTCTTTTTGCACAACCAGTCACAAACCAGAACATTTCAGCTATGCACAAGCCCATCTTGAATCCAGATCCTTTCACGAGTTCCTTGTATGGTATGCATTTAACACCTAATATATCACAAGTAGCAATTCTTCATCCAATGTGTCCTCTTTCAGTATTTCAGGTTTCAAATTAACCTTGCAAACTCAGACTGCTGGGGCTCCCTTCCCCCTAGCACTGCAGGACAAAGTGTCACAGGTCTGCTTTGGAAAAGAACATGTGAAGTCATGTTCCACCATGAATTGACCTCATTAGTCACCATGGACCCAAATTCTATCTCTAGGCACCTACTGGCCTTGGTTTGCAAGGATTCTGGACGCCACTGTTCCCCACAGTGATCTCAGGACACAAACATTCAGTCATGTTTGCTTCTAACAGATACCTTCCATTGCACTGCCAGCACCCTACTAATGACCTTGGACATGTGACTTCATCCTTGTCTGACATAAGCCAACCGGGCACGCAGCTTCCCTGGAGCAGTCAGACCCTGCTTTAACACACCTCTGCTTTTTCTCCAAGCCTGACTTTTTAGTCATTTATTGTAAACCAGGACAGACCAACGCAAAGCTTCTTTTGTCTTATGACCCCCCTAACTAAAGCCATCAACCTAATGAGAACTTTTGCTACAGAGGCTGTCTGGAATACCTAAGAGCACATATCTCTTCTTGCCCAAAACTAAGTCCTACTGTGGGCTGACTTTGGGGTTATGTTTACCAGACTCATTCCTGGGGTACAGACACAGCTATAATTCTCAATGTGTAATTTCTGTTCTGGTACGCAAGCAATTATACCCAGGATAACTATTCCAATAGATGTACTCCGAAAACAGAGAAAAAGATGTTCAGCTGTACCCATGAGGCCAAGCTCTGCCATTCTGCTGAGATCAGCAATGCAAAGACCATGAAGAACAGTTAAAAAAAAAAACCTCAAGAATCAGGTAACTGACCTCTTGCATCATCTGTAGGCCTGGAAGCTTCATCCACATGTTTTCGCTCAGTAAGAGGAGAGTGATCTTACCACACCAAGGACTTAGAACTGGAAAACCACCTCATACCCAGATTCCTATTGCTGTTTCTTATTACACAAAGAAACCTGGCATTCACCTTGAGTGTCCAGAGTGCTCTACAGACCATAGGAGAGGACAGGGCATGCCCTGAAAAGCAAGATGCTCAAAAGCTCTCACTGTTTGTATTACAGATTGTGGCTGTAGGAAGTGCCTCCAAATTAGATGCTTTGGAGACATTTTACTTCATAAACACACAATGCCACCAGGAGTTCCAGTGTTTCAGTATCAGTAAGGGGGGAGAAAGTCAGGATTCAGCCTGTGTGTGTGAACTGTCAATATACAGCAGAGAAGAACAAGGCTCCACTCAGCTTATTCCTTCTCAAGTGTTTAATATTATTCATTAATGCCACTTGAGGGGAGGATTCTGCATTCCCCTACAGCAAGACAGAGAACAAGAACATGGAGACAAGGTGTGGTGCAGGATGTGGGGCAGAAATGAAAGAAGACTGTTCCCACAGGTTGCCATTGTAGATACTTCCAAATATCATCCCACCTTTTTCTGGTCCATGCATCCTATGGAGTACAAGGTGCCTTCTCAAAAAGAAGCAAAACAAGGAGAAAGTTCTGGCTGCTTTAGTCTTTTTCTTGTTAGAAATCTCACCTCTTCCCAACTTGAACTACTAGAGCTTCTGGAATGAAGAGATGAGAGTCATAGCACAGCACAGCTAATAGGGACCATACCTGTAGGAAATAAACAACCAGGATGTCAACCTGAGCCAGCTAGGCTCACTAAAAAGATCAAACGAGGATGTAAGCAGCTCTTTTCTGGAGCAGGCAGGCATCATTTCAGTTGTTGAAATATTCATGCCCCAATAGGAGCTGTGGTATCAGTGTCTGTCCTGGATACAAACAAACCTGAGCTCAAACCATGACAATCTGTGTTGTGCAGAGCAGAATTGCAATTAAAGGCATCTTCCAACCCTCCATTTCTCCACGCACATATTTGACAGCTTTTCTAATGACACTTCAAGAGCATCCCAAATCCAAGGTCACAATCTTCTGCATGTGACGGCAGGAGACATTAAAAACTGTTTTAGCAAATGCCCAGAATTTCAGTTATGTGACTTCTATTCTTCCTTCTCAGGTTTATCTACCAGCAGCACCATGTTTCCTCTGGTAAGTGGCTGGGTGCACCTGATAAATATGAGCTGGCATCTGGGTACTGCAGGTTGAATCAAAATTCTCTGCAGGGAATCGCCTGGAAAATTTCTGATCTGGAGGATTTTCTCCTTCACAGTAGGGAATAGAGAGGAGGAGACAGAAAATGGAAAACACTAGGCCTTCTGCTCCCCTGAGACACACATAGAAGCACTTTCCAGTGCCCTTCCCAAATAAAGCAAACAGCAATTTATTCATGCCCCCCCAGAACAGGGATAAGGACTGGGGGCCACAGAGGTGCTGCCCCTACACCAGCATCACCTGAAGAAATGAGCATGCTCAGCTGACAGAATGCAGAAAGGTTTTACTACTCCCCTTCTCACCTGCAGCCAACTGTGCATACATCCTGCAAAGCAATGGCAAGCCTGCAAAGGTGCCAGAGCATTTTCAACACTTGAGGATTAGAAGGGAAATGAGAATGGTCCAGTTCTGGAGGCTGTGCTGTACTGCAATGCTGATATGGCAGTTTGTTTCAGGCTTACAAGGGATCTAAGGCTGGACAAAAATGGCATTGCAGTACACAGTCTTGTGAGAAAAACAAACACATGCAGGTGCAACAAGCTGGATCAAAGCACAGCTATCGCTGGTCCATGTGCAGGGTATCACTTTCAGAAGTCAAGGGGTCATATCAGAATCTCTGTTTCCATTTCTTTGGGAAAGCACACTTTTGCCCTTAGGATTATAAAGAACTAGGTAAAACTTTCCCAAAGAATCTCTGCAAACACTTTGAGATCTAAATTACCTTGATTTGCTTCTGATGACAATAAAAAAGTACACATGACTAGAGCAGACAGAATAAAGCAGGTATACCCAACCTCAACTTCATCATTTCCCATCTTTGCAAGCCTCACACAGTGCTGGAGTGTCCTGCACCTGTTACTTCAGAGAGGGCCCCAAAACCAGCACTGTCACATGGAAGCAGTGCAAACTATTCCAACTGTGTAACCAACAAGCAAAGACTCCAGAGCAGAGAAGTGCCTTGCTCTGGATAAGCCAAGAGTCAGTTGCATCTGTCAACACACTATTGGATAAGCAACTAACAATAATGTTGGGAAATTAATCCATTGCGCATATAACAGCATTCTACCCTTGAATACTTAATGCACACGGTCATGATGATAAGTCCTTGCAGCAAGACAAACCAATGGATAACATCTACTCATGCTAAGCAACATTAATGACAGAGCTTTCTCAATTGAGTGGGACATGTCCCTGTTTTAGGAAGGACATGATTTTTAAGTCTGCCTCTAGAAGGGAGATGGAAATGGGGGTATCCAGAGGTGCACCTAGCCCAGTGTTCCAAGAGCCAGTCTTGCAGGCAGGGCTGGTGGCATATGCTCACAAGATGATCTTCACAACACAGAAGCTGGAAGACCTGGAGTACTTGTAGGTCTGCCTGTCCCCTGCCCAGGGCTTCCCAGGGTCAAGAGCTCCAGGAGCTGGGGACACAAGACTGCACTGACAAGATCACAGGCTTCCTGGGTGACAGTCAGTGGGACTGATGGGGTGGATGCCATGCTGCTTGGCCAGAGCGAGGGGCACCTACTTGCCATGTCCCAGACCACTTGGTTGAGGAGTGCCACCTTGCAGCCCAGTCTCCAGTCTCAAGAAACCCAGCAGGCCAGCTCATAGACAGTGCACTGCCAGAGCCAAGTTGCACCTGTCCAGTTAAACATGCAAGATGAAAAGTCCCTTTGCTGTCCCCAGTAGAGCACAGTCTGCATCTGCTGTCAGCTGCACACATGCCAGAGCTGCTGATGTTCAACCAGAAAAGCTCTCCAAAACTCAAAGCACTAAAACAAGCCACTAGCAAACCAGATACTTCTGTTGTATTTTTTCATTATAGAATCACTACCAGGAGCAGGAGACACCAGAGACAGCAGGTCAGAGACAAGATACTTGCATCAGCATCTCCTCCTGTGCTGACCCAGGCCCCTAAGACCTACCAATGACCACTCAGCCTAATACCATTATTCAAGTGTCAGGCAAATCCAGGTAAATATAGAAAAAACAGAAGATATGTAAGCTCAACCATTTATGTCTGAAAGGTACAAAGGAAAATAATGCTGCAGGGGGAAAACGCTACTTAAACAAAATAGCACAGGTGAGCAGAAAGGTTTACTTCTGCATGTGAAAGTTAATTCATGTTTGTCTCTCTCCTTCCTATCGCTGCCCTCCCTGCCCACTCACTCTGTTCCCCCTGCCCATTAAGCTCCTGGGAGAAAAGCTTCAAGCACCTTTTGCAGGAGCAAAGGCAAGTAATGAAAGAGAAATATCACAGTGGACTTCTGCCTGCCCACTGTGTGGCACAACAAAGAACGGAAACCAGTACTCAAACTGGCTGGGCACAAACTGACAGCAGCTTTAATGTCCCAAAGTAACAGTGAATCCAACCAGAACAGAAGAAGAAACCGACTGTGGCAACATCTTGCCTGTGACCAGTTCTGTGCAGACATGGCCAAAATGAAGGAGCAGTTGAAGGCAGATCTGAAAGACCTCCAACTTCCAGATTGTTTTTGATTCCAGGACACTGGCAGCTCCAGGAACATAGTCACAATATAAGTATTAAATGAAAGCCTCTAGGCAGAGGGAACAGGAACTGAAATGGGACCATCACCACAAACCAGCTCTTCTCTAGGAGCAAATGCTGCCACGCTAGGAGACAGCTAACACAGGATCTGGGTTTGTTATGGTAAATAGTATATTGCAGAACTGAATTTCTACCACCTATCCCTGTAGCTGTATGCACAAAAGTTGCAAAGAAATATGGAAAGTAGAGGAAGATGACCTCTTGTGCCAGGTTTTGTTTTTCCAGACCTTGTGAGCTGGCTCAGGATACATAGGATCATTTTGGACTCCAACTTCCACACACTTTTAAATACTGAGTTTTGGTCAGATCCTTACAGAGAAATAGCCTACTGAATTGTCCACCTTGACAGGTAAAGTCCTCTTCACTGCAGTCAATGGCAAAACAACCGCCAAATTCTACAAAACGCTCCTACACAGTCTCATTTGGCTTATTAGCTTAGAGGGCACAAAGTCCCTGTCAGACGTTCCCTACAAGAAGCAGGTATGCCCATGATAAAGCCCTGAGGTGAAAGAGGCTGGAACACAGGGCCTGTGACAACCAAGGCAGCTCACCCTGGGTATTGCCTCCTGTGGCACTGCTGCCACAGCTGCCTCCTGAACTGTTGCTGCTGCAAGCAGTGGCCTGCGAGGCTGGAAACTTAATCCTGTAACAGGAGCTGAGGGCTCACAGCAGCTACTGAGACTTACTTTTAGTTATCCAGAGGCACTCGGTGAAGAAATGCCATCCATACAGGTCTCCATTCAGAACACAAAACCCTCTGCAGCCCAGAGGCAGCTGCCTGCATCCCTGCCCCATGAAGCAAGCCCCCCACAACCCAGTCCCTCGCACCATACCTGCCACCAGCTCCTCTGCTCAGTCCCACACTCAAGGAAGGCAGCCCCAACAAATCAAGCTGCAAGCATTGCTGTCCCTCACCACCCCCATGTTCACCACAGAAAACTCAGGCTCAGGGGAACCCTTCCCCTTCCTCCATGCACACGGCCTGTCGTGGTAACCTTCACTTGAACAACCCATCAAACCATGTCGCAGACCTAAAACCAACTATCCCCAATTCCTGGCTTATTTTGTTTTCTGCTCACACCTTTGGGTAACCTGTGACTGAACACCTTTTCCTGAAAGCTTGAGGCTCCTCTGCAGCCACATGCCCTGCTTCCACCAGTGATAGGGTGAAGATGCTTGAAAATTCCCATTGCCACTCCTGTGCAGATGGCCTGCTCCCTGCCAGCAGGCCTTACACCAGCTCCTGCCTGGGGGACAACGCAGTCCCCTCCGGCACAACATCCTGCTGCAGTCACCCTGGCTGGGGCTATGTTCTCACCCCCATCCTCCCCCTTCCTGGCACAGTGGCCTCCCCCCAGGCTGCTCCTGCCCTCTGTAGCTGTGCCCGAGCCCCCTCCTCCTCCCTGCCTGACAACCAAAGAGAAGGTGGATTCACACAAGAGGAGGAGCCAGGGGAGAAGATCTCATCTTCCTCTCCGATCGCAACATTTCCTCCTCTCCCCCCTCAAGCAGGCAGGTAGCAGCCTGGCTCCGGCCCTGCAGCCTCCTCCAGCCTTCCCGACAGCCCGTCCTCCTCCTCGCTCTGAGGTGATTCCTGTCAGCCTGAAAGTCGCTCAGCAGAGCCCACTTTGATCTCCAGCCTCCTGGTTGCCTCTTGCTGAGCATCATGACTGACTGTGCCCAAAAGGAACACAAAAAGCAGACTCCCCACCTCTTCTCACGGCGCTGCATGTGAGCAAGTGGGGCACCAGGGAGATGAGGGGAATGAAGCCTTCAGGGGCATCTGCCAAACTCTCCACACATACAACCCAGGCTAAGGCGTGTTGTGCCCACTGCAGGAAATGGAGCCACATGAGGAGAGACAAAATCCAACCCCTTGACAACCTCTGGGGTCGCCAGTCCAGAAACAGCCCAGCTGAGGCCCACAATTTCTTTCAGATGTTGCTCACTTTGAAGCCATGGCTTTTCCCATCTGAATTCCCTCAACCTCCTACATTAAATACATCACTGTATTTAACACAGGGTTCATTTCTGGCACCAGTGAAAACTGGATTTGGAAACTGAATGACCAAAAGGGGGGCCCTCGTGCTGAGCGCATCCCCCACCAGAGGAGGGGAGCCTGAAGCAGCCAGACATCACTGCACTTCCTCGGCTGGCTGGTGTACAAGTCTGGGACAAAGGGACAACCCAGCACAGTGACCAGCTTCAGTGTGGCATCGGGCAGCACCATGCATGTGCAGGGGAGACCACCCTTCCCTGAACACATTTCAAGAAAAACTTTGCAGCGTTTTTAAAAGGGTCAATCGGATGCATGTGGCCAATAAAGAATATTTTTTTTAAAGGCAGTTATTTATAGCCCTGAATTTCTCACTCCCCTGCAGCAGCACAGCCCAAGAAGCCCGCATTGTTGGAAGATGGGGAACACACACACACACACACACACCACGACAGCCCTGATGGCCGGTGTCACAACTTCAGCGCCGGCAGCGGCTCTGCGGCTGGCAGCCACGCCGGGAGCTGCTCCCGCCGGACACCGCTCTCCATTTGCAGGAGACGCGGAGGCCGCCCGCTAGCACAGGTGTCACGGGCTGCAGCGGAGCCCCCGAGACGCAGACAACCCCGGGACCGGAGCGGCGCGGCCCTTCCCGCAGCCGCGCGCCCCCAGCCCGGCGTCCCCCGCCCCCCCCCGCAGACACGGGCCGCCCCGGCCCCCGGTACCTGCCGCTCCCGCTCTCATGCTGCACCGGCCGCCCCCGCCGCGGCCTCGCGCCGCCACCGAGGCCCCCCCGCCCCGCGCGCCGGGCGCAGCCCATCTGCCGCGCGACCGCCCCCCCACGCCGCCGCTCGCGCGCCAATCGCCGCGCGCGCCGCCGGGCCGCGCCGCCGCACCCGCTCCCTGACGTCACCCGCTCCCGCCGCGCCCATTGGCTGCGCCCGCGCGGCTGCGGCGGCCCCCGAGGGGCGCGGGGCGGGCGGGCGCGCGGGGGCAGATCTTGTGTTTCAAGGCAGCTGCGTGAGCCAAGGGCGGCGCGGGGGGTCCCTGTTCCCCCCACGTCCCCACTCCCTCCTCTGGCGGGGCTCGCCCGCGGCAGAGGTGTGCGGGCACCTGGGAGGGTGGGGACCAGCATCCGGCTGGTACCCAACGGTGTCCTGAAAGGCATCATCATGCTCCTCGGTCATGGTCCGCAGGGCACAGGAAACGCACCGTGAAATTTCGGGTTCCCCCCAAATGACGTTTGCCATGTGACAGGCCGTGGGCTTCTGCCGTCAGCACCAAACGTGGGAGGAACCCACCCGGCACAAGGCTTGAGCAACCAGCTCCAGCCACTTCTGCGACAAAGAGGGCACTTCCCTGCAAAGGTCCCCAGAGGCACCAGAAGAAAAAGCTCCTTTTCCATACAGTGTGTTTTCCCTTCTCCTTCTTCCATTCAGAATTACACTTTCCCGGGCAGAGCATGGTCCTGCTCCTGCTCCTCCTGAACCCGTGAGCTCAACTCCTCCATGAAAGGTCTGAAAGATAGATGGTCCCGGATTTGACGAGGATGACCTGGCATTTACAGTATTTCCAGAACATAAAATACTCCACAGGCAAACCCTACCCATGTCCCCAGCTCCCAGCAGAGCCCAGGGCTGCAGGCACAGCGGCCGGGCCAGAGCAGGAGCCCAGCACGCTGGGGCTGTGCCCAGTTCTGGGGCTGGTGGGTGGCTCTGCCAGCTGCTCTCCTGCCTGTGTGCCACCAGCTGTGGAATGGGCCATGCTCTTACGATGGACACGTCTTTGACCTTTTTTTCTGTTGCTCCTGAGGGAGAGACACAAGGTAGTGTTTAATAAGGCATTATGCAGCAGTCACAGGCAAGAAATAGAGACTCCTTTGTACTGGCTGCTCCTGCCAAAGGTGAGGCAGGTCACACGTAATTACCCAGTAATTACCCAAGATGAGATAACAAACCCTCCCAGCCCCACCACATGGCATGTGATCTTCTCTGACCATGAGTGGTCACACTGATGCCTTACAGCTGGTTCAAAGGACAGGTTCTGCAGAAGCAAAAGCACACTGAGTCACTCGGTCAACACTGATGTCACAAGCAGCCCCTACTGAATCGCTGCTGTCCCTTCCTGCTGGAAGCTGAGGTCTCAACAAGGTTTTCTTGCTCGGCATGAAATCCATCACTTAGCTGGCTCTGCAGCAATCACAGCCATGCCGTGGAGTGACTTGTCAGTGTTGTTTCCATTCCTGTAGAGAAATACCCCTGTGGACTGATGACTCTCAGCATCCTCTAAGGTGACCAATGACCAAGCAAGGCCACTGTCCCTCAACGGTGAAAGAAGAGGCGCATCCCACTTTCTGCGGCAAGTCAGTGTCCACCCCAGTGACAGCATGGTGTGCATTCACAGAGGCTCAGGTCAAGCAGATGGGGTAATGTCTGCAGAGGACACACTCTTCCTTGTTGCACTAACCCAGGGTAGTTTGTAGACAGCTTACCTAGGACTCAAGGGTCATACCCTGCAAACCACACTAGCTGCTGCCAACTGCTGTTTAAAAACAGCCCATGGAGTTAGAAAGGACTGAGCAGGTGGTGGACAAGTGGTCCCAGCCACCTGCAGAGTAAAAATTATTCCCAATTGCTGTGGGCACAGAATGATAATTTATTGCCAGCCCCATGTCCCAGCACACCGGATGCAGCATGAGATGTGTGCCCTGCTCACAGGCTTCCAAAGGAGGGAGGCAGCTCAAGGAAAAGCTGCAGACAGAGCACCAAGACGTTAGGACTCAATTTGTGGGTGAATAATTTCATTCATTTTACAAAGTCCAACTAAAACATAGTTTTAGCATAAACTATTTAGCAAAACTATTCTTGTAAGCACTGCAGGCTCCCTGAGAACACCAAGCTCAGTGACTTGGCTTCTGTCTGACGTTGCCAAAGGCTGGGCGAGAGCAGATGAAGGAAGAGTTTCAGCTTCCTTTCCTGTGAAAGAACAGAAACTTGACTCCATGACTGCAAGCAGTGAAAGAGCAAGATTAGATCCCTCACTCTCAGCCTGGTCCAAAGTTATGAGTCTCTTCAGAGCCGCGAAAACCTTGCAAATATTGACTGCATTGTGGAGATTTTCCTGAAAAATTACAGAGGGTTTTTAAAAGTCTGTGCCATTGGTGCTGGTCTTTTGGAGACCTCAAACCTGTCCTATTTCAGCCTCCCTGGGTTTTCCTGCTATCTTTAAGCTGCTGGATGGAAGCCAGCTGTCCCGTGCCTGATAGGAAGCTGATGCCCCATTACTGTCCCACGCCTTCCTGGGAATGGAGACAAAGAGAGGAAGCAAAGGCAAAGGCTAGAAAGGGGAAACTGCCCAAACTACAGAGCTTTCTTGACCCCCACTCTAGTCATACACGAGGCAGACCCTGACAGAGCTGGAGAGCTCCTCTGCACACTGTGAGCAGCCAAGTGTGCTGACAACAAGCACATTGCTTGCAGCACACTGCTAGGAGAGAGGAAAAAACACAGTGACTGCATGGTCAGGGCACCCACACAGCCCTGGGGTGCGGGACACAGCTCTGCAAGCTGGACTTGCTCCACGGGTCTGACACCTGGGACAGGCTGGGCTGGACCAGACCTGCAGAGTCTTGCTGAGCTTGATCCAGCCCAGATGTGGACAGGGTGCTGGCTTTGTCCCCATAGGGCATGGGAAAACAGGCTGGTGCCTGCTAGATGTCAATCCTGTGTGACTGTCACATGGGTGTCACAGCTAGCTGGAAATGCTTTGAGAGTCTGCATGCCCATGAGGCCTGAGCTCTGGACCTGCAGGGCCTGCTTGGACCCTGCTTTTTCAGGAGCCAGCTATGTCCCCAAGCAAGGGTCTCATCCTGCAAAAGTAACCTCAGAAGCTGCCCTGAATTTGAGCCCTTAATGCTCAGTGCTTTAAGAGTCTGATAAGCAGGAGGGACCTGGCTGGACCAAGTCCATCACCAGCCCCAAGAGCTCCTTTCTTGTGTGCTAGAAAAGGCAGGACTGGCTATATCAAGACCATTGTCCTAGAGTGTCTCTGTGCTGAGCTGTGCACAAGCTTCCCAGCCCCTCCAATGGGGCACCCCTAGTCACGAGTAGCCCAGGAAAAACTCCTCCCTGAAGATGCAGCCCCATGGAAATATACAGACAAGTAGCCAACACAGCAAAGCAAAAGAAATAAATGTTAGCTCTGAGCAACAAATAGCCTTCTCCTAGCCTTTGTTCCTCCAAAATCTGCCTGAGGACATCAGAGGCCAAAACCCATGCAATTTCACCTTTTAGATCTAATCAGATAGACCCTCCCAAACCCATAGCAGCACTGCGAAACTACCAGCACCCTTCCCTGTGTAAACCAAGTATGCAAGGCTAAACATCTCAGTAAAAGAGACAAAGCACTAGCATTTTCAGAAACCAGATGTACATTGAGCTGGGATGGCCAGGAAGTTAAAAAAAGAAATGTGTTTTTTGAGCAAAAAGAGGAATACCTTCAAAGAACTGCTTGATCCTGCTTTCACAGGGAATGTGCTCAAGCAGGGCAGGAATCCAGGAAAGCTCTGCAGCCACACACCTGCAGGGTGCATTGGTCAATGCTACGTAGGATATAACCTTAATGGGGTACGTGATTCCAGGGGTGCCTCAGATACACCCTAGTGAAGACACAAGGCCACTAACAAGCTTTCAGCAGGGCAGGAAGGTGGACACATTCTCCATCTGCAACAGAACTGGTTCTGCCACATTTATCACACCTTGCTGGCAAACATGACACAATCTGAGCAATACAGCGTGACTGGTAACAGGGTGGCTGTAGGTTTCCATGGGAAGGGGGGAGCAAGGATCCCATTAATCTCCCATTCATTCTGGTAACTGCCAGAGAGCTTGTCCTGCAGGGAAAATTAACTCCAACAATTAACTCTCATCTGCATTAACAAAACCCCAATAAGCAGCAACCTATTCTGGCTCCTAACTGCTGTGGTTATTATGCTGCCCTGCAGCTCTCTGCCTGTGCCAGCCTGCAGAGCCACAAGCCCTTGGCCACCATAGCTCTTGCTCCTGACCAAGGCTGCATTATGTGGGGAACTCCAAGGGTCCCTCCATCAGCCCTGCTGAGCCAAGCCTGTGGAGAGCTTGGAACTGGTACAGCAGCAGGACTGGCTTGGCTGCACTGGGAGGCTGATGGGGGAAGCACAGGGGGAAAGGGACACGGAGGGATGCTGAAAGCTAACAATTAAATTTGGGGCCTGCTTGGCCCATGATGTCATGGTTTTCCAGCCCTGCTGATTGGCTGCGGGTGGGCATCTGCTGGGAGCTGGAGCTGGTTATTTGCCTGAGGTTCAGACCTTTCCCAGCAGCTCTGAATCAGGCTGGTTGTCGTGACAACCTGGATTGTGGCAGTTACTGATAACCACATAATGAGGTTGTCACAAAAAGAAGCCCCTCCATCAGAAAGGGTTAGGGATCATTAATGATTCTGAGGGAGCAGAAGAGCAGAAGAGGTAAGGGGACCATCTGGTGATGCTGGAGCATGTCAACAGCCTCCCTTGGAAAGGAGCTTCATTAGACAGGAACCACCTACCGACACATAGCGATGGGAACCAGGCAGGCTGCCTGCCAGCAGTGAGGGGGTCCCAACTGCTCAGCTGTGGGATCTGGTATCTGCTGAGATCCAGGCAAAGATGGAGTAAGGAGGACACGGGTGCTACTTGGGAATGGCTCCAGTCCCAGAGCGGTGAAGGTGCTCGAGGTTCACTCTGGCATGGGCAGTAACACAGCCTGGAGCAAGTGACTCAGTTTGCTGGCACAGAGGCCATCCCACCGTGCCACTGGCCTCACATGGGTGACTCACTGAACCACTCTGTGCCTTCACTTACCCAGTTTGCAGGTAACTTCTGCAAATGTTCAGGTGCTTTCCCACCACCACACCACTGGGCATCAGGAAGTACCTGCACTGCAAACCCCACACAAGGCAGGGCAGGGACTGGCAGCAAATGCAGCTCAGTCAAAGAGAATTCATGCATGACTGTGTTGTCCTGGGGATCCTCTGAGCTCAGGTGCAAGAATGACAAGGCAGGACAGAGATGCCCCCTTGTCATTACTACAGACTGAGCCTGGGGGATTATGCAAGGCACCAAACATAGTGTCTTTCCCTCCCCTGGAATCTACACATGCACTGTCTTCTTCTGGACCCAGGAAACTTATTGTCCTTCACCTTGTCCTTGCAAAATGGGTGTCACCCTGTTCTCAACAAACCCACACACTGGCTGCAGTGATAGTGGATTGGGGTGCTGCAGCCTGAAACCTTAATGGTGATCACATCCCAGCCAGGAGAAGCTCTGTTGCCAAACTACTGAGCTCCAAGAACAGGTCTCTGGAGGAGAACACCCACATTCATGTTAAGGAACACACTTTTGAAAAAAACTTTCCTGCAAAATGATGAAGTCTGAATCTTTCCAAAGAGGAGATAGAAATGACATCCACAGATAACTCCTTATGAATCTTACAGCAATAATCGACAGACCGTTTCCTTTCTGTCATCTTCATCTGTTTTAAAAAGACCTATTCTAAACACATACTTAAGTCAGGATAAGACTTTATTAATAAAGTTTTCATATTAAAAGCAACTGTACTTATACTTCATATTTTTACCTCAAATAATAATTTTCCTACTCAAAATTAATGCTTCAACTGTGGATTTAACTGCTACGTAATATTAACACATGTCAATTAAATACCAGTCAACTACTAAAGACTGCATTTAATAGATACATTTCTTAATATACCACTGCTACACCTCATTAAAATGTTGTTGAATCTTCACAACAGTTGTAAACAATTAAGTGGGATATAATCCACCTCCAGGAAGGAACCAGTAAAACTGAAGACAGTGCTCTCCTACTGTGGGGACGTGTGTGATATAAAATTCAAAGCTAGGACAGAGATATAGTTGTTTACATATAACAGGAATATTGTCAGATTAATATTATGCACTGGGTTCACAAATCCTGCCTCTCTCAAAATGGAACAAAGGGACAGGAATTTCTGCAAGGAGATCCCCATCTAGAATAGGGTTTTGCAAGAGGGAAACAACATGAGATGATACTGCTGAAACCTGTGCTCTGAAATACAATCCAAGCTGTAATTAGTGATTCTTCCCCACGAGAGGCCATACAGCCCTGCAGTGCTACTCTTCTAGTTTTGGCAGAAGGGAAACTGAGGCAGAGAACTGCTCCAGCAGCTCAGGGCCAGGCAGCAGCACAGTAGCAGCTGTGCACGAACCTCCCACTAACATTGCCTCCCACGGATCCCCAGTATCACTCCCAGGCTCTTCTTTTGTGAACTGCAATTTTAATCCCTTTCCAACAGGTATAGCAGGACTAACAGCTTAAATCTATCAAGCTGTACCTTACCACAGCTTGTAAACAGAACATATCACAGCTTCCTGCAGGAACAGGATTCAGAATTTTCCAGGAGACCCCTGTAAAGTCCAGTCTTGTCTGGTTTGCACTTAAATGTCACCCATCCTCCTTCATGGGGAACACCACATTTGACTGAACAGAAGAAAGACGACCCACTTTGCCTGCTGGATTTTCTCTGCTCAGGTGTTGAATTCAATCCACTTTCAGGCCTGAGGAAATCAAAATTCACCTTGCCTATCTAAACAGCACAAAACTGTTTCCAGTTCTTCCTGGTGACATAAAACAAGATTCCAAGATGCACGTGTTACCCAGACCTCAGGGGAGGGTGGCCAAGATGCCGTGGCCCAGCACAGACACCAGATTTACTGACACAAGATCATGCACAACCCCCTGCACTACAAGGTCTCAGCAGAGGTGAGACACAACTTCTGATTTAGTAAAAGATACACGTAACGATGCTGCTCTATGCTTTAAGGGCAAAACCTGACAGTAAAACCACCACAGCAAGATAGGCACATGCAGCAAATTTATCTTCTCAAAAAATAGTTGTCATTCAACACTGATTCTTCACTGGAACAGCCAAACATCACTGTGCCTCAGTTTACAACCTGTAAATCTCCAGAGCTGGGTGAGACATATAGAAACTGTTCTCTGAGCTGTTCATCTTTGTTTTAATCTGACAATAATTTGCCAACATACTAGATTTTTACACATTTCAGCATCTCAGACCAAACCACATGAAAGTAACATCCAAAAGGAAGGTGTGGAGCTGATCTCATTTATGAAAATGACTGACAAAGCCAGTAAGGCTGTTAGAAAAGGAAATGGCATTAACAGCTTTTACACTGAAGCCACTATTGAATGTTTTCAAAGCCTGTTTCTTGTTCAGACATGTTTGCAATAAAACAGTCTTCCTCTCTGGCTCTTTCACACTCCATGCAGTTGTGCTTCAGGAATGGAAAGGGCTTAGGCAGGGATTCAAGACCTCATCATCAAAGATTTCACATGGGAGTTGATTCTGGACTGAAGATACAGGAGACTGGAGAGTTGTTTGCTGTGGAATAGAAGCAATGTACAGCAGCTGCCAGGAAATCATCCCTCACCTCTTGCTGCCTTCAAGCCAACTTCATCCTGGGCTGCATCAAGAGAAGTGTGGGCAGCAGATCGAGAGAGGTGATTCTGCCTCTCTACTCTGCCCTGGTCAGACCTGGAGTGCTGTGTCCAGCTCTGGAGACCCCAACACAACAAAGACATGGACCTGTTGGAGCGTGTCCAGAGGAGGGCAATGAAAATTATCAGAGGGCTGGAGTACCTCTCTTATGAAGACAGGCTGAAGGAGTTGGGGTTGTTCAGCCTGAAGAAGACTCTGAGGAGACCTTATAGCGACCTTCCAATACCTGAAAGGGGCCTGTAAGAAGGTCAGGGAAGAGCTGTTCACTAGGCCACATAACGATAGGACAAAGGGTAGTGGTTTTAAGCTTGAGAAGGGTGGATTTAGGTTGGACATTAGGAAAAAGTTCTTTAATATGAGGGTGCTGGATCACTGGAACAGGTTTCCTAGAGAGGTGGTGGAAGCTCCATCCCTGGAGACATTCAAGGTCAGGCTTGATGGGGCTCTGAGCAATCTGTTCTAGTGTGAGATGTCCCTGCTTATTGTAGGGGGGTTGTACTAGATGACCTTTATAGGTCCCTACCAACCCAATACATTCAATGATTCTCTGATTCTGGAAAGACAAGAAAAGTCTGATGCCACTGAAGTTCAGGATTTTCCTTTTGTTCTGAGACAGGCTCCAGGGGAGCAGGGTGGGAGCCAGTCTGTGAGGGGGGCAGCAACGCACTACAGAACAGGCTGGAGTTAAATTTCCACATGCAGAAACACACAAGCCAAAGAGGAAAGCCTCTCTATCTTCTTTTCAACCAATAGGAGCACGTGATGAAAGAAGACATCACCCAGTGGTGAGAGAACAATAAAGGTACCTGAAGCCCCACAAATTTCTACCCATACAAACAGTTCTTGTAGCTTGGAGATCCTCCCATGGCAAGCCAGTCACACAGCCTTCAAGCCTGGGTTGACTTACCCCTGGCTGGCCTATAGCACAGACAAACTCATAATGGTTTGCTCCCCTTAGAGATTCCAAACTCTCAGTTACAGTAGTCATAGGGGAGGGTCTGAATTACTCCTTCAAGTCAGATGGGACAGCTGAGGCTGCTTTCATCTTTCGTGGTTCCTTCCCCTGTCCTCACAAATGAAAGCCGATGTTTATTTCCATGTGGCTACTCCTGCTCCTTCAGCTCTCTTGAAGTTCCACTTTTGCCACAACAAATGTGAATCTGAGAACTAACCTCATAATAGGTGAGTATGAACTTTGATTTCACAGCTACAGCAACTTTACTGATGTCATGGGTGAATAAGAACAAAGGTGCAATGGATGGCAAGCACACAGCACTGCATGATGCTTGCATACTGAAGAACACGGGATTACTGATACCTTGCAATGCAAAGGTACTACAGGCATGGGGATAACATCAACACAGGGGGCCTGGAGAAGAAAAAGGTCTTTATTTGGTTCCCATTCCACAGATGAAGACTTCTTTGCCTAGAGAATATCCCATGCCAGATTTTACTACCGTGCTGGCTCAGGGCAGTGTCCTCCCAACAGCTGGAAGACTAGAGACAAGGATTGTCTGCGATCTTACAGCACTTCCATACCAGCTTTCTAGACTGAAGCCTTATAATCAGAAAAGCATGATAGAGAACATGTGTGTTGACTTAGAGAATACCCTTCCCAAGCCTACCAGGGTTGTGACCTGGAAAGTTAAAATGCAAGAAAATCTCTGGCTACTGACCAGGCAAAGTATTTGACATTGGCTCTCGGCTACAGCAGACAGGCATCAACTGCACCAGCTACAGTGCTACTCTTTTCCTTAGTGTGCTTAATAGCAGCTAGGGCAGCAGGACTGAGACTGCCTTTGTGATGCAGACAGTTTGCAACAGCTGAAGAAAAAGATTCCTCTGAAACCTGATTTAGTGAGACACTTGAAACATTATTTCAGGAACTTGTTCCAGAGGAATGACTTTTACCTTTGTGAGACTGACCACATCACAAGAGTATATGAAGAATGTGCCAGAGGCAAACTTATAGGTACCAAGGAGGAACTACAGGAACCTACAACAGAACCTTGCCTCCAACACATCCTTAATGCAGTAATTCTTTAGAGAAAAATATCCCTTTCTCTTTCTCCTTCTCCTTGTCTTCTCCTCATCGTTGTCTGTGAACCCTTCCAGCACCTTCCTTCCCTTTCTTCCCTGCAACTCCACACTCTTGTAGCTCACTATAATCAAGACCCAGCCAGTAAAATGTGAGACCTTATAGATTTGCTCATGCCAAGAAGTATTTAAGTACTATTTGTCCCCAAACGCCTGGTTTTGTTTGGCTACAAAGGGAACTTTGTAAGAAATCGTGAAGGCCTGTCATCCAGCTAAGCATGTGAGCAGGTACGAACACCAAGGATAAGTCTGTTCCACAGATTTAGCTTTCCAGTCACTGAGAAAGCTAAGGTCTGTTTTGACATTGCATAGAAAGGACAAGCACTGGTTCAAAGACAGAAGGCCAGAACCCCAGAAAAAAATCACTTTATCTGAACTTAGTTCAGAGCCCAGAAGGCAGTGGAGCATGAGTTTCCTGGCAAGATAGGTTTTTTCTTCTAAAAATTATCCTTCTTAGAGTACAAAACAACCCAGGTCTGACAAGACTTATCTGAACAGTAGAAGAGTTTTGAACCTAAAGATTAAGGAAAGATATGTTAATGAGACACTGAACCCAATACAGTACAGAGAGGGTAAGACCTGTTTTAGATGTGGAGATGTTTTCATATTACCTGCAGTGTCCAGTTTCTTCAAAAAATTCAAGAAAGCATTGATTTTAGCCTGCACCCAAAGGACGGGAGAACACTTTATTAATGACAAATCTAGGAAAGTTTTACTCTCCATCCAGCTCAAAGCAAAACCAAATGTAAAAAGAAAAAATATTTTGAGAATCATGACCTTCTGACCAGTTTCAGTCAAGTGCATAAAGCACGACTGCAGAAAGCACTGCATTTCAGCCCTCATCTTCGCCTGTGAACAGCTAGTGCTCAGAGAATACAGTCAGGCCTATTAATCTGGTGCTTAAAGATGTCACCTAATCAAGAGCTGAGATCAGGAGGAAATCCCCAGCTGACATTAAAATGTTAAATGCAATGGACTGAATCCAATCATTATTTTTATTGGAATTGCTAATATATGGGATGGGGCTGGATGGTCAGATTTCCAAGATAAACACGTGACATCAGTGCCACTGGAGACAGGGACTGACTGAAGCTTTCAACCTGTTCTGTGCTGCTGCTGTGCCAGGTTATACTCCCCTTTCACCCCAGGCCTGCTGACATCTGGGCAGTCAAGAAGATACTGTGAGGTCAGGGAATCCCTGTCACAGCAAGGGTGTCTCAGTGCTCTCATGCATCACAACAGCTACAAACCTGCATGGCTGCCCAACTATTCTGCTAACTCACATCTTCCATGAGATACTTCCTTCTTTTGGTACCCATGACATCTGAAGCTCAGGGATTGATGGTCCCTGAGCTAACCTAGCATATAAACCAAAAAACCATCTCCCTCCAAGAGCAAATGAATTTAGCTCTGTGAAGAGATCTCACAGCAGGCCTTGATCTCTTCAGCTTGCAAATGTGCAACATGTAGCCACTGTACCAAGATAGCCCTTCTTGTCATGAAAGAGCCTTTGGAGTTAGCTGCTAAGTTTCCCTGCCAGTCTGAGCTGTTTCAATGCACGGATAGGTCATAAACCCTTCTCCCAGAAAATCCTTCATTGCAGAAGAGGAAAATGACTGGGGTGTGTTGACAGCCTTCAGCTATCTGAAATCTCTTTGTGAAGCATTACAGGGTCCCAATCAAGAACAATCATTCTTAAAATAGAAATCAAAATTAAATACCTTTACTTCATTTTTTTCACGTAAGAAAAAGCAAGATGTTTCACTGGAGCACCCACTCCACCTCTGTGTCACTCTGATAACCTTCACTGATAATCATGCATAGCTTCTGCTAATGCCCCATGGTGCCCACCAGGATGGGGTCACCACAGTCAGCACCCATGTCCCTGCTCTTGCTATCTGGTAAGCAATGTCTCTGTACAAACAATCTTTACAACAAGAAATACAAAGCCAGAGGCCACTGGATTTGGTGGCACACTGCTTGCTCTCCTGGTGTGGTGTATCCATGCTGGACTCCAGCCAACAGGATGCAGCGAAATGTAATAGGTGATTCTATGACATTACTCCAATTTACACCAGTGTAAATAAGACTGGGCTCCTGCCCTCACTTTTCCTGTGCTACCAGCTTTGCTTTCCTGTGCAACTGCCCGTCTGAATGCCAACCCAGTCTGCCTCGGGCTCACTGCAGGACCCAGACTCATGCTTCAGTGCATCCTTGCAGTTGAAACAAGATGTTTGTTTATATATATTTTTAATCTTGTTGCTACCCTGGCTTCTTCTTGTTAACCATCTTGCACAGCCTTGCTTCCACACCAGGGAAGGAGGCCAATTATCTTGCACAGCCCAAGAGAGAGAGAGCTACTGCTCAGTGAGGCAATGGGTGCTTGCCCTGGTGGGAATACCTGCTGTCCTTTGTTGAGGGGAGGAAATCCCAGAAGTTTGGGAAGTCTCAGCAAAGCAGGGGAGGAAATGCCAGATAAATGGACAAATAGAAGCACCATCCTTCTGGCAAGTGCTGTCTTTGTTGCAACTCAGAGACCTTCCCACAGTCTTGCAGACATAGGTAAGGAGCCATTTCTAGAGACAGCTGCTCCTCTGGGCAGAGCTTGGGGGCTGATGCAGGGCTAGGCAGCTCCAGGGCACACTCAGTCTTTACAGGACAACGTGGCACATGGCCACAGCCTCAAGCTGGTAACTAGCCATCTGTGTTGCCGAGCAGGATGCTCTCACCCATCACTGACATTGCAGCTCCCATTAACTTGGACTGAAAGTACCAAGGGACCACCTTAGCCAAGCCCAGTCACCCTCTCTCTCTTTGGAGCTGACACCCACAGGTCAAACTAGAGTCGAGGAGAGACCTTCATCTTGCTCTCCCTATGCACAAGACAGACACATCAAGCCTGGGCTGCAGTATGCAACACAGAAGGTAAGAAAGACATCAGCAGTATGGCTTTCAACTAAGCCAAAAGCTGTTCCCTATCCACACAGACATCATCAGAGAGACCCAGAGCCTGCTTCTTCAAGCTTGTAATCACACAAGACCTCCCATAAGAAATCTGATCTGTCAGTTCAGGCTGAGGCACATAGAGCCCAGCTCCTTCTTCTCACAAGGAGTTAAGTGATTGTACAGTCTCAGCTACACTTACTGGTGTCTGCAGTGAGGGAAGTGGGGAGAAGAGGCTGTCTTGCCCTTTGGAGGTCCAGCCCTTTCACTGCCTGCCCCTTACCAGCAAAATGGATTTTCAGTGTAATCTCACACACAGCCGTTGCATCATCCCACTCGACTCTACATGGCAGCCACGCTCCCTTTGAAATGGTGCACGGGCTAGAACAGATGGACTGCGCAGCAAGGTGAATTACAGCTGTGAACAAAATGTCTGGACAATTGTTATGGCAAAAGGGACTGGCATTGCTTCGTGCTACTGCTGCCAGTTATCTCCTGGTTGCACAACAAATCCCTTATCACCTTCTCTCTCCAGAGCTGGGCAGAAGGAGCTTTGCAGCCTTTGCTTTTGCCTCACTAATCATTGCTGGGCTGACAAGTACAATGGACTGGGAACAGACTGCTCTTCTGGCTCAGAAATAGAGCCCATACCTTGCCTTCACTCTGACTGCTGAAAATGTGTCCTCAGATGGCCTATGATGCCATTTTTGTCTTCTAATGGAAGCTGAACATCACTGCTTTCCCCATCAGTAATGGATGCTGGCAGACTGAAGCCCCGGTTCTGGCCACTTGTTGCACTAAGCAGCAGCTGAACAGGTCTGTCTAAGAAGAGGGGCACTGGGCAGACATGAATGGAAGCCTAACTCCTCTCAGTCCCAGGGTGAGCAGTGCCAGTGCCTGCCAGAGCCCATTGAGCTACAGCTGGCACAGACAGGCAGCCTTGCGCACCACAGCTTGTGTGTCCTGTCACTGCCACCCTCAGCAGTCCATGGAGAGGTGGGAAGTCACAATGCCAACACCAATCCCTTTGGAAGGAGACTAAAAATCTTTGTTTCATTTGCATCCAAGTGATCTGCTCAGCATCAGCTGGATGGATTCAGGAGACGGGAGGAGAAAGGTCTTACCTGTTTGCTGTTTAGTGGTTCAATGTCAGAAAGCATTGGGACTGAAAGCATCCTAAGCTTCATGGCCTTTGAGCTCATTTGGTTGTGGTTGAAAAAGACAAAACTCCAAACCAAAAGTGTTCATATATAACACAGGAATTTTTCTCCCTCTACTGCCTCCAAAAAATGAAACTAAATTCTACCTCAGGTGGGCTGCAGCGCTGTAGGAGGCACAACACAGGGTGACATCTGCATCTGCCCTGTCCCCTGCTGTACCTCCTCTAGGGGTGCTGGTCCCCAAGCAGTGGCCAATCTGTAGTAATTCCACTCCATGGGCTACCCAAGCCTCATGCAAATAAAAGAAAGATCAATCTTGCCCTACGTAAGAGAAAAAGGCACAGCGAGTGCCATACACATTAGCACTGCAGAATAACTCGCTGTAGTTTAGACTTTACTTTCTATAATAACTGTTCTAGTTTGCAATTTTCCAAGCAAAAATCGTTTTGACTCTGTAGTAAACCGTGTGTACAGAATTGCTATCACTGAACTGTGAATGCATGGGAATGCTACTATCTTGCACTTTTTGCTACACAGGCCCCAAATAAGTGACTGGGGCCCTGCAAAACCCTGAGACAATGTTGTGTATTCATGAGTGCCACCTACTGGCACCTTCTCCCTTAATTAACCTTTACAAAGCTACTTTGTGGGGTGTGGAGCTCTCCCAGACCCAGAGCAGTCAGGTACCAGTGGCTCCTGTTCTCTCCCTAGCAGACGAATAAGTCTGTGCTTTCTCCAATATACCAACCTTTCTGTTCTAATTAGCTGCAGGATATAAATCAGGTGGATTCATTCTATGATCTACTACAACCATTGTTTAAGTAAAATGGGCATGTTTTCCTGGTAGGGAAAGGATAACAGCTAAAAAAAACACTTGAGATCTCATGGGATTCTCTGAAATACTGCTGCTAGCTGGGTAAGAAGACAAAAATGAAAAAAAAAACACAACACAACAAAATCTATCCAACATAGACATATACTGGCTTCTTCCTCAAAAGACTGTCCAGCCCCTGGAACCTCAGTTTCCAGGGACTGTAGCTACAAAGAAAACCTCAAAACTCAGACAACCAGGTATCTTGCAGAGTGTGCTGACATGCAGAAAGAAAGGCTCTACCATGAGCAATTTCATCCCTAATCACCACACTTGCAATGATAGCCCCTGGGGGACAAACATGGGTAATTTATCCAGTTTTCCTCAGAGAGAGAAGCAAAGGGATCCCAAATCTGCACACTTTGCACAAATGAATATTTCATTAAAGGGACCAGAGTCAAAAGCATCTGCTGGACACCATTGCTTATTTTGCTCCCCTATAATGCCAAGGAGAGCCCCTGTACTATATGAGCTCTGCCCAGTGAGGGAGAGCCATGCAGCACAGACTCTCATCAGGGCAATAATAACACTCATGGGACCTTTAGGAAAACAGTCTGACAAAATTAGAGAAGCTGGCAACAGTGGGAACAAGCCACCTAGCTGACAAGTAATACAAAGGCTCCTGAGATATGAAGAGCAAAGCAGCAACATAACAGAGGATGAAACACATCCAAAGTGCAACAGAATCACACTGAGATTAAGTCTCCTTGACACAAGCTCTGGAAAGAGCAGAATCACATCTCTGAGCCACACAGGCTTAGGATTTGTATTGTCCTTCCATGGCTGTCCTTGACTCAGAGCCAAACTCATCCTTTTCTGCACGCAATTAATGCCCTGTAGGGCAACCTCTTCTTACTGCCTTGTACCAATGTAAACATTAGCCTTCCCCGAGATCACAGCACCCAGCGCCCCTCTCCCTTCCCTTTCCTTCTGTCCTCTCCCTGTTCAGTCACACCCTCCTGTTTGCTTGCTCGTCTTCACACAGGAAACAAACTTGTAATTGGAGCCAGAAACAGATACTCATCCTGCAAAGAGCCACCTTAAAGCAGGAAGCTTAGATCCTAAACTCTCCCAGGAGTTACGCACATGCCTGATTATAAAAGTGATTAACCATCATTACCAGGTTGCTGTACTGTAAGTTCTGGTGCTCAGAATAAAACAGACAATGTCTGATGGCCAGAGTTTGTGCAAAAGAGGAAAAAAAAAAACAGAATTTGAAGTCCAGATGATCCATCTCAGTGCCTGTAATTTAGTAATGAGTAGATTAAGATGCTGCTCAATCACAATCACAGTCTGTATGTACCTGTACAGTGAAAAATCCTGAAATTAGCAGGTGCTTAAGTCTTTTTTAATTTTAAACAAACACATAATGAGAAGCACCACCAAGACTGGAGGCTGGAAGGAAGGGGAGCATTTTTAGACCAAAGCAGTGCACCACTGAAATAATTTACTAAATGAAGCAGTAAATTTTCTCTTAAGAGTTTTTGCATCCCCACTGGATGTCTGTTTAAATGACATGCTCTAACCTAAGCCGAAGTTACTGATCTTGAAGTAGAAATCTTTAGATAGAACTTTACTATCCATTTTGCATAGGAGGTTGGACTTGCTGGTTAGAACTGTCCCATCCTCTTGTGAACAGGGCCATGATGGGAGAGCTGGAGACTGAGAACTAGCAGCCAAAGAATACTAGGACACAGCAGCAAGTTTCCCATTACCTGGGATCACAGTACCATTAAGTCAATGCATTAGGAAGTGGAATATTAATGTTGCCTACCCAGGGTTTCTCCAGCAGTGATGAAAATTAAGGAGATGTATAGCATGATTCATAGAGACTATACTGAGTCAACAAATAATGAAAATAAACCATTGTAATATGCAGTTTGGGATATGCTGTACCATATATGTTACTATTTATTAATTGTAGTTCCATAGCAATATACTTCTGCAGCACCCTGTAGCCTAAAGCCCCTTGCTTTCTAAGTGTTAATTAGGGCTCACAATAAATGCTGAGAAGTGAAAAAAGTGTGTTCACCTCTCTCCTACATTTGTAAAGCCCTACAAGCAAAACTCAGAGGGACTTGCAGAAGGTCACAAGTGAATCAAAAGCACTGCCAGAAACAGCTCAAAACTCCTGGCTTCCAGGTTCCTCCCAAAGACAGAGAAAAGTTGGTAAAAAATCCCCAAAGTGAGAATGAGCAAGAAAATCACAATGTGCAGTTTGGCTGTGTTCACAGGTCAGTTAATTAGATTGTGGTCTAATTAAAATACAGCCTTTCATCTTGCTTTGATGATGTAGACAACAGGTATAGATTGCCTGTAAGTTTAAGCTGTAAGCTAGGAGACAGCTTCTAACCTTGGATAGAGCAGAACAGCCCTGCGATGGGGCAAGAAACCAGTGATTTCAATATGGCACCCAGTACGTTCATGGAAAACATCAGTGGGTATAATCACCTGCATCAGCAGTGGTAGAGAAATGAAGACACAAAGGGCTCCGCCCAGTGCTCCCTTCCACGGTAATCCTAGTTTTAGAAGCAACATACACTTGCCATCTCAAATGAAGTTTCCACGTGTTTGGCACCTCTAGAAAGCAGCTCCTGCACCTTAGCAATTGTAACAGGCACAGGACTCCAATATGCTTTTAATGGCTGGAGTTACAGACTACTTCTGTCAACAACTGCAAAAACAAGTGGCAATCACATACCTCTACATCAGAGTGAGGCTGGGGAAACATGAGCATTACCTGCGTTATGGCACCTCTCCTCCCTCTTTGCCAGGAACATGGTAGGAGTGGAAGTGGAACAACTTACAGCAGGCCACAAAAATGAAACATTAACCAAAGATTTGACCTCCACACACAAAACCTAACAGCTGGGAAAAAATCTATGACAAGAAAAGAGCTTTTTTGCCTATAAATCATTTTTAGAGGGCAATTGTCTGGTCAAGGAAAAAGCTGGGCTTAACTTGCCTAATCTTCAGCAAGTTTTAAGGGTCTGATCAGGAACTCACTAGAAAAACCCCACTGTTGTCAACACTCGCCCATTCCGCAGAGGCAGAGGCGTGAGGAGCACAGGCAGCAGGTCATCTCCCCTGAGGAAAGGAGGTGTCCAGCTACCAAGGGAAGAGTGGAGCCGAGATTCTTCATGAAACCCACAGTTCAGGAGGAGGAATAGTTACAAAATGAAATACCAAAGTCTCCCACTACTGAACCAGTTCATGAGTGACCAGAGGTGAAATGTTAAAACCAACACCAGCCAGCACGCACGCAGAAGGACAGAGCCACAGAGCATGTGTTCAGGAGATGCCCACAGCAGCTTAACACAGGCTGCATGTCCAAGATAACTCCCTGCCAAGACAGACACCCTCCAGTCACAGACAATGCTGAAAAGCCTAAGTGTTTGACAGACGAGAAGGGAAAAAAAAAAATAAATCTGTACATTCTGAAGGTAAGACATTACTCTCACCCTTAATAACTCACAGATGTGTTTTTCCCTATCTTGTCTCCCAAACATTTCAAACCAATGTTGCATTTCCTACTGAACTATGATGCCTACACAAGGAAACTCAAGTGAGCAGTGGCCCGTGAGACAGTATAGTGCTTTGAAAATGAAGTTTCCAAAAGCATCTGAGATAATGGAAGAGAAAAGGAGGGATCAGAAGCAGCAATGAATAAACACAGAGAGACAGGATTTCTCTGTACAACAAAGCTCTGAGTTTCAAAATCACGTGGAAATCCCAGCTTTCCTGGTTCTAACAGGAAATAGCCCAGGAGATAGACTGAAGGCTCTGAGGCAATTAATCTTCCAATGTGACAATGCAGTCTACAGCCAGAGCATCACATTGCAGTCATGCTGCCTGCTACTCAGTGTGAAAAAAGATCAAAGAGCAAGAGGGAACAGACCCAGCAAGGCACGATGTGAATCTGCAGCTGCACTGCTCTCCCCTTCTCACAGCTCAGCTAGCTGAAACCAAGGAGCCTGTTCAAGCTGTGGCTGTCTGCACCTACACAGAGAAGAAACTGATAATGCCAAGCATTTCAGCGTAATGCCAGTGCCCTTTCCCTCACCTGCTGGACTGCACCACACACACTTGCTTAGAGCCCCTCTCACATTTGGTGGGCAGGTAGCACTGCTGGTCTGGTCTAGCACAGGAGGGTCAAATGAGCCATAACTCCAGAAAGGTCTGATTGCAAACAAAAGCCAGGGAAGCTCATGTCTTTATGAACTATCATCAGCTTCCAGTCCCTTTTCTGTTTTGCTGTCACCTATCACTAAAATTAAATAACATTTGGCCTACGTTAACCAAGAGACACAGCAGACTCAGAAAGTCACTCAATCTAACCTGCTGGATACTCGCTCCTGGTACACTTGACAGGAAACCACAGCCTAGGATGGAGAGAACAGGGGACTTATCCCTTGGACATATAAGTGCCTGCTGCCTACCCAACTCATAAAAGGAACATTGCAAAGGGGTTAGAGACACAGAAGACTTATAATTGGAATGACCCCTTACAGGCGTATCAGTAACTGATGTTAAAGAGCATGGAAAAATCTGATTCACAACTCTGCAAAGGATCTGGGACAGGGAACATTAGCAGCACAATGCAATGCACAGCCTTCACACACTGTCTTTACAGCAGGCAGTCAAAATCTCTGCAAAGTTCCCTGCTTGTGTTTCATATCTGTATTATCTCCCACACTCATTTTGGTCCTGATCTCAAAAAGGTTCCATTCATCTCTTCTTCCAAAACCTCCCCACTTCCACACAGCCATGAGCTACTTATATATTTCCATGCCTTGAGAAGTTAGGATAAGGATGCTCCAAAACCCAAAATAAAACAAACAAACAAAAAAACCCAACAGTGTTGGATGCTCCTCAGGTCATAAAAAATACAGGGTAGCACTGTAGCACAGATGCAGTGCTTTCTGATACTGTGCCAACATTTTAGGAGGATCCCTGGTTTTCTTCTCTCTTCCTGATGCTTTTTTACAAATCAGTCTCTTTCCCTGCTTAGTCCTCCTGTGATAAAAGTCTTGTTGCAGCTGCAGGGAAAGGCAAGCCATTTTGCTTGCATGGCTGCCTCTGCATTTCAAGCTGATTTGTATGAGACACTGCCACCCAGCACAATTTGCATACATACCAAAATGCGAGACCTGCACAAAATTGAGCAGGAAAACCATTTGTCTCCCCTCCCAGAAAAGGTTAATGGCATGGATACTTCGCAAATGTTTACTATGAAATGCTTCCTAAGCCTCAGAGCTATAGAATTTGTACATAAAAGGAGGTTCGCTCTCTTCCCCCAGTTCCACAATCCTATTTGCTTCAGATTAACACAAGTGACCTCTGCTTCACTTGAGCTTCATTCATCACCCACAGAGCAGGGCCTGGTTTTACTGAATTATTTCCCTGCCATGATGAAATGCTATTCAGCTACATTGGAGGGGACAGGGCTGCAGATGCAGGTGTTAGCTTTCTATTACATTAACTGCTCAACACCCAGACAAGATTCCTGTTTAAACCTTACTCAGATCAGGAGGGTTGCAGAATAGCATGACATATGTACAAGATACCTGGACTTAACACACCAGAACACTAGGTCCAAACATGTGATAAAGAAAACAGGGATGAACAATATCCTCGTAATTACATACAATGATATACATCAAGGCACAAAGCAGCCCTACCATCAAGCACCTCATCTCAGCTGCTCTTGCAGGTCTCTCCCCCTCTCTCCTCAACTCTGTCAGTCACCCCACATGCCCCTTAGTTGCCATCTTAGGAGGCTCTGGAATGGGTGCTCTTTGAAGTGGTTTAATTTAAACTGACATATGAAGTGTCACCTCCAAATTAAGCCAAACTGAAGAAAACCCTTCAGGACCTTTCTGTCCCTTCACTCTCTCTTTCTTCCCTTCTCACTTTGCTTTAAAAGTGGGTTTCAATGTCACTCACCTCTCTGGTCATCAACAGGAAACAACTCCTACCTGAAAGGTGTCTTCAGTTGTAGACTATAAGGGCAGGGAGGATACGCCCTCATTTTCCCAGTCCTCCACGAATAACAGCCCAGACTGAAGTCCCTCCACAAGTCAGATCTCCTGTGTCAGACACAAACTCAAATTATTCTGGCACATAAACACAGATCTGTGCTGAAAGAATGGCCACTGGGCAATTAACAGAACGAGCATTAAATCTGTCTCACTCCTTTGTTCTCCAGGCAGGCTGCAAGATTGACTGAACCCTTTTACTTGGGAAAACAAATATTAGGCCTGATCTTCAGCTGGCAGAAAGCCACACAGAGCCATCAATTTCTCTGTTACCTTGACTAAAATTTTGACTTATGGCTTCCAGCTGCATCAAAGCTTTTACCTGCTACCTGCATCTCCCACACCTTCAAATGGCACGATAACTTCACTCAGTATTTTTTGCAGACCACGGACAGATCTTCCCAGACCTCACTTTTTGTTTTTACACCTTTCAATTTGGTCCTGGTTTTCCTGCCAGCTGGATACCCCTACTAGGCTTGCCCTCTGCCTTCCCACATTGCTCTGCCTTGTGCACACAGGATGTGCTGAACAGTTTTAAGAAAAAAGTCAGATGTTTTTTGGAAGTGCCACAACAGCTCGGTGCAAATCCCCTTGCTGCATTTGACTCACCCTGTGGTCACCTTGCACAGCACCCAGGCTGCCTGGCAAATCCTTCTCCCATATGGACTAGATTGTGCCAGGTTTGGAAGGTTTTGCTGTGATTTGCAAATAATCAGATAGTTCAGACATACCCCATAAATACTGTATTTAAATGTTTTGCTCATTCCTACAAAATAGCATCCTGCCAAAAGAAGCAAAGTCCTAAGCTTAAAGCAGAGCAGACAAGTATAAAGGATTGGTGGCAGTAACTGTCCTGCTCTCATGGGGCAAGAGAAGCAGATGATTGAAATATCTACAGCACCCAGACTGTCCCAACAAATATTCCATCCATTATCTCTCCAAAGAATCATGTACCATTCCTTACTCTGCACAGAGAAGAATTTGCTTTTGCATTCAGTGAAGGGTGGTTGGGTTTTTGGTTTAAAAAACAAAACCATGTATTTACTGAAAATCACATGTGACTCTTGTGATGAGCAAAGCCATTTTAAACTGCCCAGAACCTGGGGGAACCAGCCACAACACAGAGAGTGTTGTGTAGGTGCCTCTGCAATACACACACACTGAACTCCAAAGAAGCCAGAGACTGACAAAGACTAATAGGATAATCAGAGTAAGGGAGATTCTTCTATGGGAGACCAGAGCAGCCAGCTTTTTTTAGCTTAACAAAACAGGGACTGAGAGAGGTCATCACTGCAATCCAGAAATAACTCAAGGCAAACACCAAGGAAGAAAAAATAGGTAGTCAGGATCAGTGACTAGAAATTAACAAATAATAAAAAGGCCATAAGAAAATTTGGACTGGAACTCGTAATGCTTCTGTTACCAGAGGGATAAGGTAGAAGCTACATTTCAATAGAAATAATGGGGTAAAGAAAGCATTAACCATCTTTGGGAGCATAGAAAGCAGACTCTAGGATGTGGTACCTGCAGTCAGAGGAGCTGAATCAGGCACCCTCAAGCTTCTTCACTACACTGGGTGCTCAGCTCAATCTCAAGGAAGGAAAAAAAATTAAAATAGAGGAAAATGTCAACATTCACCACTGCTGTCGAAAGTCTCTCATTAAAGCGAGGCCACAAATGCATCAAGCTCTGCGAGGAGGAATGCCCACAGGAGAAAAATGGCATCTCAATTAATTCAGGCTCCCTAGTAATTTGTGCCTCTCCATCACAAACACAGACACTTGCCCCGCATTTGCTCTCCAGGATGAACTGCCAGTTGGGATTTTTCTGTAGCACATCTACAGTGAGACATCAGGAAACCCCTTGTAAAAGCTATTGGAACAACTCTACTTAAAAAGAACTCCCCTAAGTGAAACAAACCACTAACAGGAAAAAAGGTTAAGTTTTTCTGGACTCCTGTTTAATCTCTGTAACTGGAATTTGCCAGAATCAGAAAGGAGGATAAATGCTTCCATCTCTAGTTACAACTTTTCAAAGGAATTGTGCTTGTTTTTTCCTCCACCATTCTCCAGCAATATTTGCAATTTATAGCCCAGGAGACAAGAAATGCAGAAAGTAGGGAAACATAGAAGAAAGCAGACTGTCTCTTTCTTAAAATATTTTTTAACATTTTACAACATACAGCGCAGAGAAAGAAACAACGAAGGAAACTCAGCTGGCCTGAAATAGGCAAAACTATTTTTAGTTTTATGCGGTGGGTGACTCCCTCCTGAGGAGGGAGTTTTTGTGACCAAAACACTAGTAAGCTCATTCTTGTCTCTTTGCATGCATAGAACTTGTGATATCTTTAACTTGACCCATGTGGTAAAATATAAAAATATACATCTATTAAAAAAAAAAAAAGGAAAATTAAAGGAGGGAAATCACGAAAGTGGATAAAAAATACGTGGGGAAGAACACAGCAGAAAGAAATCTAGTGTGGGAAACAAATACCTCCTTCCTGTACACCTTCACTGCCACCATCTCCAAACTATGTCCATGTCTCTCTTTAATACAAGCTTCTTATTTTCCAAACACTTCAAAAATAAATAGAAGCTGTTCTGTCAAATATAGATTGAAATACTGACATGTTTGTCTTTCACACTCTCCTTCTGTCTCCACCTGCACCTGACCTAGAAGGGGTGCAGAATCACATGCAGATTTGTTGGGAGATCCATCAGTGCTACAGAGGGTAACACTGGTTGGGCTGGAGGCAGCTGGTGCTGTGCAAGCCCCCACCTTCTGTACACTCAGCAACAGGGCTCTACCTACAACAAAGCAGCAAGCTTGCCATTTCCTCCGACATTTTAGAAACTGGTTGGGAATCACCTAGAATTTCTTTAGGTATTGAAATATGAGGCATCCTACCACAGGGAGAATTTAATCTGAATATACCTAGAGACACAGCATGTGCACACACAGGCACAGATGCTTCAGTGCTCTTGAACAAAAGGGTTACTCAAATACAACTGTCTCTCAGCTAGAATCCAAATGACTGAGGAGGGTTTATCCTCACTCTTCCACCTACACATCATCAGAGCACACTGGTCAGTAATGGAACAGATTCTCTGAAGGAGTCACTGGTACCAGTAACTCGTTCCACTACCTCGACAAGGAATTGATCAATGTATTAGTTTCTAGGCACTCACTGAGGGATCAGACCCCCATTCTGCATGGACAAGCAGCAAGGATGACTATCCCTGTCCTAGACTACTTACAACCTGTTACCGTCAAGAGTAAAGGAGATGAGAGGATAGGGAACTGAAGCAATGGCCAACACAGCATGGAAACCAAGCCTCAGTTCAATTCCTGCCTGATGCCAGGTAAGAGCAATGCATAGGCATCTCAGGAGAAAGAGTTTTCAAAGATGTATCCAAAAACCAACTTAGTAAAATGGTGGCTACCTTAGATTTGATGAGTTTTCCAGGGGCATAAGAATGTGACTGGAGATTCAGTAAGTGGATCTCTCAGAAACGACAGAAAAAAAAAACATGGTCAACATCTCCTAATTAAGACTACTGAGGAGATGTTGCCTGGTGAAGTGGTCTGAAGACCAAGCTCTCTCTCTCACTTTAAAGAGGTATTTCCTTCAGTTTTTCAAAGGGCAGAAACCAAAAGCCTATCAAAAAATATGATAAACCACTATTTTAGCTTAATCACCGGAGCAAACTCAATCAAAAGATATGGTACAGTCCAAAGTTGCACAAAATAACTTACTGGACTTCTTTTTCTTCTTTCTCACAAAAAAAAAAAAAAAAAGCCTTGTCAGTCCCATCAGAATGCCTTTTATCCCAAGACCGATCTAAGCAACAAAACAAGAAAAAATGAAAGAAAAAATGAAAAGTAGTCTCTGTAAGAGTGCAGTATGCACACATCTTCCCTCCACACACTGCCTCTGCCTCCAGATTAAAACTGCACTGGCTGAGTCTATTTACAAACACAGAGTTATCAGCACCCCACAGGCTTGCAGACAGTCAGGGCAGCCAGGCCGGGAAACCTAAAATTCAAGTAAGAATTCAAGTAAAATTCAAGTAAGTTTTTTTCAGTGATGACCAGTGATAGGACAAGGAATAATGGATACAAATTGGAGCATAGGAGGTTTAAGGTCAATATCAGAAAAAATTTTTTTACTGTGAGAGTGACAGAGCACTGGAACAGGCTGCCCAGAGAGGTTGTGGAGTCTCCTTCTCTGGAGACATTCAAAACCCGCCTGGACGCCTTCCTGTGTGATGTACTCTAGGTGACCCTGTCTGTGGGGGGGTTGGACTAGATGATCTTTCAAGGTCCCTTCCAACCCCTATGATTCTATGATTCTATGATTCTATGACTGTGTGTAAGGTCTTAATTTAGAAGTGGCCTGGGTATTTTAGCACTTACTTAAGGGTAGGCATGCGAATCCTCTCACTGAAGTCATGGGAGCTATTGAAGGGCTCAGAAGTTATACACACATTAAGCACCCTCCTGACTTGTGACTTTAGATCACGTCAGTGAAGCAGTCTGCTGCTCCACACCACCTTGTCCAGCCCTCTACCCAATGATGCTATCTCCTCTGGGATCTAAGAGCCACTGTGTAATAATTATTTAATATAAATGACACCAAATGAGATCAGAGTAAGCCTTAAGTTTGGTGTTTCCAGGAAAAAACAGAAAGCATCCACAGACAACCACTGCCTCTTCTGATGTCAGCAAAAAATTTGTCACTGGTTTCATGAAAACCAGGGTTTTGTTGGAACATTTAACACTCTGAGTGTCACTAAGTAGAACCGAGACTGTCCTTGAATTCACCACAGCTGTTAAACAAGATAGTTTTTAGTTCTAAAGACAAAAGCAGAACTGTAGACAGTACTACTTGCAGTGATGATGATGATAACTGGAGAGAAAAAAGAAGATCCAATATTTCTCTGCAGCACTGGTTGTTCTAGCAAGTGCTAGAAATGGCAACAATGTTCAATGACAGATACCCCTTATTGTTCACAGAGGGCATTCTCTTAATCATATTTTTTTATCTCTTTAGCCTCTTATTTTACAAGATTTCAGCCTGGGTTTGCTCTGCAACCTGGAAGCTGAAGAGCCAGACACAGTGCAGCAGAGAGCTTGATACACTAATCCTGACACCTGGGAAAGTTTTTTGCTGCCTGCCAAAACCTGCTGCTTCAGAGATCCCAGCAAACCCTTCTGTCACAGGGCTCCTGTGCCTGGCTGGTGGGCAAGCAAGCACCAAGTCTGAGAAACTGGCCAATATTTAGTGATCCTTATGGCATGAACACTCCTGTTGTGGGGAATGAAAAGTTTGTTTGTATTCACATACACTGAACTGTCTGTACAGCTGCCCCTACTGCTGTATTGCACATAGACAGGATTAGAGTGCAGGCAAGGGAGAAACCAGGTCCTTAAGTCACAGAAACTCAGTCAACCTGTCCAGATGTCAGTCTCAAGAGAACATTCAATTTAGACAGTTTCCTCGGCCCTTCTGAAGCTCTGTTTTAGATTGATTTATCTAGACATACAGAAATGGTAATAACTTGATAGATCTCAGTATGCAGGCGGTCATTTTTAAAACATCAATATGTGCATTAGAAAACTTTAACATTGGTGACAACACAATTACAATCAAGTCTTATCTGGCATTACCTAGCATTGAGAGGAGTATAGTGGGAGGTAGTTTGGTTTAATTCCTAATCTAATTAAAATTCTAGTTTGCTCCAGCAGCCAAAGCCACCTTCCAAAGCATAGCAATGCATATCTGCAATTATTAATTAAGTAGTTTAATTTAAAAGCAATTGCTACATACAAGAAACTCCTGTACCTTGGATGTCCTTGTGTAAAAACATTAATTACACATCTTTAACACAGAATTTGCCAATTCTGGCTCCTTACAGCCCAGTACTGATGTAAAGTTAGAAATTATAAAGCTCATAACTTGCGGGGCAAAGGCACAGCTGCATTTCATATCCCACACAACTTATTCTCTACAGTACATACTTGAAAGTAAATTTTTGGGGTGGGGCCAGGGCTGCTTACATCTCTTCCCAGCTGCCTAGTTCAGTTTCAAAGTTATTAGCCACACTGTGAACATTACAAGGCAAAATACCACATCTTGAATAATTCATGAAGTCACAGATTGAAGGACAGTAGCAATGCCTTCTCACTTTAAAATCTGTCTCTATCTTCCCCATACTGATCTCCTGTGACTCCACTAAACATAAAGCAGCAGGCGATAAAAGAACCACCCTTCACTACAGCAGCTGCAAAATGCCCCGCTCCCTCCCTTTTCCCCCATGTGCCCATCAGAAATTACCCTCTGCATCCATCCTTCTCTGTCTTCTGCTGACTTGTGAATAAGAAAGGTAAAGCAAAGATTATTGATCTATCTCCAAATTCAAAAGTGCAGAGCATTTCCAGGCTCTAAAATAGGAAACCCCTGGTAAGGTTGTGTTAATAGTGTCCTCTATCTGGCAATATTTTGCACAGCTGAGAAAACTTTGAAGGTGCCCATTATCACAGTTATGGGGTGAAATCAGAAAGTCTGACTGCCGTTATAAATCCCAGTTTAACATGTGTGCACCATGATTTATGTATGTGGTACAATAATGGCTGGGCTCAGCATCTCAAAATCAGTCCCTTCTGCTACAAGTATTAAGTAAAGATGGATAAATCAAAGCATTTCATTTAGAGCTATTTACATTGCCAATAGATCAACACAGTGACTTGTTAACACATTTCAGGATCTTCTAATCTCTTTCTGGTTTTCCATCAATCAGAACTTTTTGAAATTATATCACTAAATCCCAGACTAGAGGAGCAGGGACATAACTCACATCTCGGGGGCAAAACCAAGCAGGATTATGGCGCAGAGTGGTGTTTACAGAATCAAAGAATCGTTTTGGTTGGAAAAGGCCTTTAAGATCATAAAGTCCAACCACTAATTTAGCACACTGCCAAGTCCACCCCTAAACCATGTCCTTAAGGTTTGGTTGGGCTGGATTGGGTGATGAAGCAGCTGGGTTCAGTTCCCTGCTCTGGGACTCCTTACACAATTTGGAACCCAAACTTTGCATGGGATCCACTCTTCTGTCTTGCTCTACAATTCCTCAGTCCTGTGTCCCCATGCATGAAAGTGAGATCAGAGCACATCCCCCTGAGCATGTGTCATGAGGAAAAACACCTTCAGAAGAGCACAGGGCATTAAACACTAAGGCAGCTGCACTGCAAGGCAGTCAGGGATCCTGACCACTCCAGAGAACCATGACAAGAAGCTGAAGTCTCCATCAAGGTGACAAGGTGACAAGTCATCACTTAAAGATCATAGGGACAGATGTAAGACAGGGTGACCTTGCAGAGCACAGATTTGGGAGCATTTCTGTGAGGAGCTCCAGCTGAGTTGTGCAAAGATCATTAGTATAGTATGTTCACAATTAGGATGATAATTTGCAGAAAAACCCACTGTCTGTCCCCAGGACACAGTTTCCTAAAAGACTGCTGTAGACATCCTGCTTGATCACCTTCCTAATCTGTTTTGACTAACCTTCTGCTTCAGCTTTCACATTGTGGTGTGGCTCTGAGGAAGCAATACCAGAGTATTCTGCTGTTCAGCAGACATGAAGTTGACTAGCCCTGGATGTGAATCACTGCCTGACCTTTGCATCCATTTATTTCAGCAGCCACACTCATTGGAATTGATCTACAGGAGATACTTTCTGAAATGCTGTTAACACTGATGCAAATATATAATAACACATCCAGTGGTATTTAGGAAGCCATTCACAAAGTCCTGTCTGTAGTGGATGGACAATTAGGACTGACTTTAAAATGCATTTGGTGAGGGGTTTTTTTCCCTTTACCTTAAGCACATACAGGAGAGATTTGTGCTGGCAGGAGATGTCAGAGGGAACCTCTCCAGAGAGGGGAATGCCCCAGCAACCACAGAACAGGCACCACACAGCATCAAAGGGTCTCTCCCAGGGCTGGAGGCAGCTGCACCCTGCATGCCAAATGAAATCTTTCCTTCCATGCCATATAAACCCTGTTGCACACCAGGCAGACAGGAGGGAACAGCCACCTTTGTTGTCCTCACAAAGGCACCCCTGTTCTCTTCTTCACCCTGCCCTGAGTAAGAAAGGAGTATAACTTCCACTCAACAGTGCTCTGACTGTTGTGTATATACACACACACAAATACACATTTTTATATACGTATATGTATAGACTTTGTTCATACATGTATGTGTATACATACATATATATGCACACACATGTATAAATATATAGAGGCTGGACAGAACTGTATGAACTGAAAGAGCTCAGGACACCAAGTGTTTTAGTCTGACATTTTCCAAGCCCAGAGCATCTCCACTGTTCCTTCCCTCACTGGTCCAGCTGTGCTAGCAGAGAAAATATTACCCTGATAAGACTGTGCTTTTAACAGTACACATCATTTTGATGAGGTGCCTGTGTACAGTAAAAGCACAAAGTTTTGCTAGAATCACTTTTCTCCCCAGCAGGAACAGTGAGAAGGCAGGGCATTCTGGTATTGCCCCAGTGGTCCAAGTCCACATCTAGACTAATGCTAACCTTAATTTAACCTACAGGTATATCCAAGCAAAAGAAATCAAAGAACCTTAGTCCCAAAGCTTCAGCCTGTGTAGTCTGGAACAATCCCCTTCACTCCCATTATTATTTCACTAATTTGGCAATCTAGCTGGCTTCTGCTACTTTCAGCATGATTTCATGGTCCACAGATGCTTGCTGAGGACAAAGCAGAATTGGAGTGCAATTTTAAATATCAGTTGAGTAGGTAACTTGTGCTTTTAAGTACACTGCATTATTATTGACACATAAAACACTAGAACACTTCTGAGCTCTGGTAAGACCCATGCCTCGCATTAACTTTACAAGCCATAAGCCCACCCCCAGTGTTCTTTGGCTTCTGGATATACTCAAAACCTTACCAAGTGCTAGCACAAAGTTCTATCCCCTTGTTTGTGTAGTCTCTCCTACAATGGTGACTTGAGATCTACCCTTAAATATTTACACACACACTTCACACACCAGACTAGACACTGTTGAAGCAGAGCTGTGGATATGCATAATACACCTTTTTTTTTCAACCCCAAGATATTGTTATGAAGTAGGAGGTGAGATTATTCACATATTAGGACTTCAGTCTCCAGGGAACTGTCTGTGGTTTCTATATTTATACTTTCAGGATTGTCACAGAAAATACTGCAAGAGATTTTGGTCCTGAAATCTGATGAAAATTTAAAAAAATCTGTGGCATTTCCACCTCATCCCCAAAGCCAGGAGAAACAGAGGCTCTCAGATTTTTGCTCTTCCTTAAAACAAAAAGACAGAGTAAAGCAGCAGGAGGCCATCACACAAATGGCAATCATAAAATTGATCAGGCTATCAAACAGCTGTCATCAAGAAGCGAAAAATAGATTAATGAGCATTCATTATTGACTCACCAAGTAGCTTGGCAACAGCTGTCTTTAAATGCTGACACCAGCATGACCCTCTAATCACTTCCAAGCAGGACAGGACCATTCTTATGCCACTGGTCAGCACAGCCTTGGGATTTTGCTCTTCACCCCGTGGGGAAGATAAAACAGAACTTAGATATAATACTGGCTGCTGCACAAATACTGCACAAATATTCCAAAATTTGAATTGCCTATTATGTAAGCACAAAGAAAAATGTGCAAATCTCGCTTAAGAGATGCAGAATTTATTATTTTCAACACCTTATCTTAGGATGCTATTTTAGAGAAGGCTGCCTCTTACCAATGAGAACACTAACAGTGAAGTTTTGAAGTTGAGCAACAGAGAAGTGGGGAGAAAATGGAAGGGTTCACATGGTAGACATCTTGGTCCCTGCTGTGCCAATGCCACTCTGTAGCCAGCAGAACTGTTCAAGTTGTATTAACCTTATTAAGAAGAGAGTGACTGTAGGCTGGGCAGACTCTGAGACCATTCCTGCATAGGCTGCCTCTATAAAGATTATATTTTTTGTATCTGGCCAGCTCAGATAGGATGCACACACATTTACAGTTGTGTGCTCATGACTGGCTCCTGTTCAAAACAGCCTGGCTCCAGGGACCTTCCAGGCACACAACAGATTTATTTTATCAGGTTTCTGAAGAAGTTCAAGAACATTTTACAAAGGGCATTGAAAAGAGAGGGGAAAGCACCTTATATAAGCAGTTGGATCAAGACTCCTGGACTTGATGGTTTTAATGCTGCCAAGATTGGGCTTGTGCTGTTATTGTGCAGCAGCTGAGCTACAGCCTTGTATAAAATAGGTATTGGTGGTTGTGTTAAAAAGAATATTCTACAACAATGAATCAAAAGTGGGTGGCTTACTGGTTTGCTTGAGGGCCTGTTTCAATCACGTAAAAATAAACAAAGACAGGGATGAAGGCCAAAGACATAGTAGGGAAGTTACATCTCACAAGACCTCTGTATTACCTAACTACAACTCACATCTACTAGCTGTCCCACAAGGTTCACAGTACAGCCTACATACATTCACCTCCCACACACAGCTGAAGGATTCAAAATCACCATTGACCAGTGCTGTGCAGAACAAGTCCTGTGATGCCCAAAGGGGCACATGAAACCCACAGCAGAAGCAGCTGGCACTAAAATTTATGGAAACCCTGCCATATGCACAGCCCTTGCCTTCTGCATGGGGACCCACCTCTTCTTCACTACCCCATGCTTTCTTGTTGCATGATTTAGCAAGATCTACAAGGCATAACAGAACTAGTGGTGCATGTTCCACTCAGTAAGAAGTTCCATCTGCCTCCATTTCTCAGGCCACTCTTGCATCAGTGAGAAGCCCCCTGAGCTGTCCTCCAATCCCAATTGTCAAACACTTACAAAGCAATGTAGGGTAGTTATGCCCATTTACAACATTTAAAGATCTAACCTTTGAGTCACATTTGCTCAGTAATTTTACAGAGGTGATATGAAATATGGGTCAATATTTAATGTTTCTTAATATAAAAAGACTGATCGTAGCAGGGGGAAATTATTAGTGCAGAACATGCAAGTGTGATCCAACAGAAGCAAGTGCCTCTTCCAAAATAGCTGAGATGCTGCTGCACTGAAAGAACTAGCATGTATCTGAGTGTCCTTAATAATTGAAGTGTTCACTGCCTTTGTTAGCCAACTCTAAAATAATCATCGCTATTGCTGTGGGGCCTGCAAGACCCATGTCTCAAGCCACTACCCTAGAGGACCCAGTGAGCACAAGCAGCCTTCCCCGATGAGCTGATAAACAAAATGTAGAGCATGAACTAACATGGGGGTATAGCTAAGGATGCACAAGGAACTAAGAGGAGGATTTAGATCAAACACGGGAACAGTGCTGTCCACTGTCAAAAGAAGGTGAAAAATAATCTTCAATAAATGCTGCTGTGGAAGACAGAGTTTTGAGGCAGGATAAGAAGGAAGAAAACAAAATTTTCCTGGGGATTTCAGCGACAACCTCCCATATGAGAGTCAAAGTCCAATAGTCAGTGGCCAAAGACCCCCTCAACAAGCTAAAGAGTTTTTCCTGGTTAATTGAAATGACAGTGAGAGTGAAGTGGCTCCTCCCTCCGAGCTACCACTGACTTCCAGAGTAGCTGAGCTAGTGCCCAGTGTTGGGCAGGTCAGCTGGATGCAGCTTCAGGAGTGTGGGCAGGTAGGAATCAGGGAAAAGGAAGAGGACCAGTTTGTGTCTGGCAGAAGGGAGAAGGTGAAGGGCAGTGGAGAGATCTTCAGAGAGGAGGAAAGTCAGCCTCCATGAAATGAGGTAAAATGAGACTGGACAACTTTCATTGTTCTCTGAGAACAATGATGCAGGGAGCTAAGACAGAAGATAGAGAGGACCTGGATGGAAGAACTTTATTTTAACTAGGCTTCAAAAAACAAAACAAAAACCAACCAACCAAACAAAAAACCAAACACAAAAAAACCACCAAAAAAACCCTGAAGAAAACCATAGGCTCTGGATGCACTCTGCAACAACTTACAACAAAAAAGTCTGAGGATGACCCAAGCACAGATCATAATTTCATCTAAGACAGTATCGATGATTCAAAGTTAACTCCAGAGCCCTACATTCACTGAGACAAAACATCATTATTAGCAAAGAAAATTAAATCCATTTGCTCTAAGGTCAGTGAGATCAGAACCTGTGAAGAAATTGAGTTCTGCTACCTCATTTTAATACCATATATTTTCCTAAACAAATAAACCATCATGCCACAAACCACTGGTTTTTGTAATAGGGGAAAACACCCTTTCTACTGCTCTTTCTCATCGGTCCAGTCCTCCTCCTCTGCATCTGCCTTACCAGCAAAACCCTTTCTCTAAACTGAGTGAAAGTAGAAGAAAAAATACCATTACCAAAAAATCCCTCTTACAGTCTGTCACAATGAATCCCTTCCCAAAGGGAAGCTGTTCTGGGATGCTGATGGTTCACAGTGTTGTGAAGTTCTGTTTGGGACCAAGTTGAAAAGAACACTTCACCAAAGATCAAAAAAATGCCTCAGGATAACCTTCAGGCCAAATTATCAGTTGAGGTCCCAATGGCTTTTACACACTCAGGTAACCTCTTTCACCACCCTTCTCCTTCTGGCGTCAGATTTCCACAGCGAAGAAACTAACAAACGCAATCCCCATGGGCCATTTTATTTATTAATGGGCAAAATTCTCTCAGTTCCTTCACTGTTTTTCCCATAGCTACTAGACAACGTTCAGATGCCCTTCTACTTATGTTATCCATGTACAGCTACATTTCATTTAATTCAATTATGAGTGCAAGCCACAGGAAGCCAATATGACAACTCCACCAGATAATCTTCCACTCATCTGCCACAGCTTCATCCATAAGGTCCTTTACTCATTTTACTTCAGGATTCCTAACTGTCTCAAAGCCTGATTAGCTTATTTTAAGACAAAAGCAGTAATTAATCTTTTTATTCATGTAAGAGATTTTTTTTTTATGTAGGCAGAGATAAATTTTGAGATACCATATTTCTTAAATAGTCAAACATTTGCTTTTTATACTGTTAAATTAGAAAAAGTAAATGGTTAATTTTCAGCAGTAGGAGGGACATTAGTCTTGCTGAATGCTTCTAGCAGAGATGCATGCAAAAAAATCACTGTGCGTTGCACAAAATATAAATAACTAAAATAAAATAAAGCTATATAATTATATGGCATTTTAATGGGATTTTATAATTATATTGCATTTTAATGGGATCTGGACAATTAACTCCCTTAATCTCTTTGAAAATCTCAGTCTTAGGCAATAACCTTGTGCCAATGTCCACCCTAAACCAATGTGTAGAACAAATTCCAGGGTGACTTATGTCTCGGCTGAAGTATAGTCACCCCCGTAATGAAAAGCAGCCACTGCTGAGCTGCTGCCATGGCTGGAACACAAAGCAGGAGTGTTCTCTTTAGCCATAAGCCATCAGGGGATTTCACCACACAAGATGTAATGCCAAGAGCCCAGGACAAGTAGCCCCATCCTATCCATTTTCTCCTGCTTCACAGTCCAGTCAATGAGAGGGACAAGTATTATTTAATCAGTCATTTAAATCAATATGGAGGGAATCTCCCTGCTCAATGCTAACCTGTGCAAACATGTTTCTCTTTTAAGAGCTGGCAAAGCAGGACAAGTTCACTGACATAAACTTGTGGGTCAGGAAATGTGAATTTTCCCTGGGAACTGCATTTCTAAATAAAACCCATTCTTTCAGTGCAGTGCTATTTATAAGGGCTGCAAGTTTATGCTGCTCATTCTGTATTTAGTTTAGCCTTTCTCTAATATTCATTATCTCACTCTTGACTTCTCGCTGCCTGCATATCCATTGTCACCTCTCATTTAGGAATGACTCATTCTTAAAAGGATTTAGTCAGCTGTGAACAACCAAGCTAAGTACTGTGCACAGCATAGCCAGGGGAGGAGAAACTCTAGAAATGTCTGGACAGATCTATTTAGATAATCTCCACTGCAGACAGAACTAGTAGGCAGTCCCAACAATCCACCTTTAGCCTTTGGAAATTGTACTCCCAGAATTTAGGGTCAGATTATTGTTGCTGTCACGTAGACTTTAGATCGAGTAAAGGTGCAGGAGCCTTCTCCTCCACTCCATCATGGCCCCTCATGCCCCTTCGAAGCAGCAGCCACTTATGTCCCTTCTTCCTAAGCCCAAGAAGCAAAACAGGACATTTTGCCATCTGTCCAGCAGCAGTGTCCAGGAACAGAAATTTGACCCACTGTTCTCTTCTACATGCCATAAAAAAAACCTTCCCTGAGGAGCTCAACATCTTTTGCCCCTTGCTGGAGCTGTTGGGGCTCATTCCTGGCTGGCCAGGAGTTCCTTCTAGTGGCACTCATCTGAAAATATAGCTCTGTTAGATCTCATCTCTTTAGTTTATGGCTGTGTTCTCCCCTGTCAAACTGGCTGGGTGGGTGGCTCACAGGTCCCCCAGGAAGCTGCTCATGGCACAGGAGGTCAGGAGAAGCAAGTGTCTACTATTGGAGCCGGAGGGAAGAGCACACTGGGCAACCTTTAAATCTGTGGGAAATGACAAGTCAGTCTCAGAGCTCAGAATAGCTGGATGTCCTCTCCCATCAGCTCTGTGCTTACTCACTTGGGAAAGGAAAAGTAAGCCCTATATTACATGAGAATTTTCTTTAAGGTTTAAGAGCATGCCTGAGGATCACAGAGGTGTACAAAACGCTGTGCTAGCAAAAGGCATCCAGCTTCCTCTTCAAATGAGTCTAACAAAGTGGGAAGCCCTGTCAGTCTGAATATACTGTAGGTAAGTGAGGCACACATCTAGTCCCTGACAAGGCTGACTTCCAAGGTGCAGTCACATGCAGTACAACCAAAGAGGACGACAAGTTACCACAACACTTTACCCCTCTGTGATATTAGAAATTACCCTGCTTTGTCTGCTCCCACTTTTTGGGGTTTTGTTCAGAAAGACAGAATAATTCCACCTCTTTTTTCACTGCCCACATGGGCAGGCCATGCACTCAATTCCGCTGTGTAGCAATGGAACAGCTTTCTGCAGCCATGTCCACCATGAGGTCACATCTCCCTGCAACTGTCCTGCCAGTTGCTGGGAGTGAAAAATCAACCCTGACCTTCAAATTCAAATATGCAAAGCAAAGCCATTCCACAAAAAACACAACCAAAGAAAGATAAAGGATGGGAAAAAGCAAAGATTCATGCTGTTCTTCTACCCTTCTTACCAGAAAAGTACAAATGTCAGAACTGGTTTTGATCAAGGCTCTGTTGTAGCAGAAAACAATACATTCGAGGGACAGAAAAGGCAGGCAGATAAATGGTTCAAATTTTGGCATATACTGCTAACAAATGCATCACAAAGTAAACCACCCCAAACTAATGGAGTCACCAGCAAACTGGTATCACAAGACCAATGCTGAATCCAGGCCCTGGTTTCTATACCAGAACAAAACAGTGTGTGCAGATGGCTCCTGGTAAATGATACTCCTAGCCAAGAAGTGGGGGGGGGGGAAAAAAAAAATTACTAAAATTGGAAAACCAGAATCTCTGCTGAAACCAGATTGTAAGAGTATCAAGACAATAATGTTGCATCTGCAAAGATGAGCATTTCCCTGCAGAACTTATTCCAGAAGCAATTTTCATCCAATTAGCAAAGTGAAACAAACTGTTGCTAGGCCTAAGGAATTTGCTTGGCCAATCTACTTGGATGTTGCTTCTGCAGCTTCCATTTTAAGAAGCTGGCAACATGAGTTCTCTTTCCTGAAAGTAGTAGGATTAAAGAAGAAATAGTTTCTCGTGAATCAAAACCGCACATGATAGCAACCACTGCCATCCAAATGACACAGCAGCAACACAACTGGGCATAGTCGACCTGATTATGAAACGAAACCTGCTTTAAACAAACAAACAACTAACAACATTTTCTACCAAAACTCTTAGAGGGGGTAATAAAAAATAGTTTTAATTCTGCTTTTTGTAAGCACAGCAGTTTAACATGCAACATGAGAGGTGCATGGTGTGCTACTGTCTCTGCAGTCTGCAGTAACATTCACTGAATGTCTGCCCAGTGCACTCCTCTTCAGAGCGTGGCTCCAGTTTTCATGTATCTTGTGAAAAGCATGGGCTAACTAACTGCTAAACATCCCTGTCCTACTCTGGACTTACAGAGCCAATCAGTGAGAACACCCACATACAGTGAAAATATTGCAAATGCATTAACAATTAACCAAGTCAAGATTTTCAAACAACCCAGGGAGCCATTATGGAAGCCAAAAAGCAGCTTGAACTTTCAGATCAAAAAGTCTTGATCTCCACAGGAACAATTTTATTACAAACATACTTTCCTAAAGGGAGACCACACATGCCCTGGCAGTTTACCTTTCCTTAGGAAATTCCCTTTCATGGGCACTTTGCAGGCACATGCTGCTTTGCTTTCACCAAAGAAAAATGTATCAGGCAGGGAAGGAGGGGGAGAGGTGTTGGTACTAGGGGGACTTAAGAGCTACTGAATTAGAAAGTGATTTCTAAAACCCTAAACACTTCAGCAATAAATGTGCATTGCCCAGGAGGTGCAGACCCTGTGACTGCTTTTCCATCAGTGATGAAGAAGCAGAACAGAACTTGCTGAAGCATGACCAGGAACAGCAATTCAGCTGGCAGAGCACACCAGAAGGAAACACAAGAGCAAAACAAATTGGGTATGGAGACATCCTGTGATTCCTGCCGTATCGAGGCACACGTTCCATGTCATGCTTACTCCCAGGCACGGGTCCTGCCCTCTTTGCCCGCAGCAGGGGCCGGGCAGGGCTGGCCCAGCAGCTGGGGCATGTCCCAGGAGCATCTAAGGAAAGCAGCCTCATGTGGGAAACCTCCCTCCAGCACCCACAGAGGAGACGGTACAACATCAAAACACGTGTTAAGTGAAGCATCCAGCAAGGGCAGATGGAAACACAAATCAAAAGCAAGGTTTCCAATGAGCATTTTTTTGTAATGTAGCAAGCCCAACACAACCCTCACTCCCTCATTGTTCCCCCTGTTCACACATCTCAGTTGCCCCATGTCCCTCTTTCCTGGAAGAGGAGTGAAAGCTGAAAACACCTCTGCTTTTCCTGCCTCTGTTCCAGGACAACAGCCTCCAGAAAGCCAGCGGAGGGCCAAGAGGAAAGAAACAAGCATTAGTTTGCCCCAGCACCAACTGTCGGCCTCTCCTGGAGCTTTACACCCTGTCCCTGGGCTGATTCAAAGCACCAAGTGCCTCAGCCAACCACCCTCTGGCCCTAAGAGTGAGCTGTGGTTTCTGTTCTCAAGGAGCCTTGAACCAAATGTCTGATCCAAGTGGTTTTTTACACAGGCAAATTCAGATCCAAATTAACAACCTAATTCCAGCCCAAAACCCTGTGCTAGTGTGGTCAGCATCTATGTGTGAGAGAAGTTGTTCAGGGTAAGGCTGCCTTGGCAGTTCTGCTGCCACAAGTAAGAGTCCACAACCCTGAGGAGCCAGTCTGGGAACCTCCCTTCACGCCACTAACCAGAGTGGGTCTGCAGGAGCTCAACTGGCCAGAAAACAAGGCCCTGGACCAAGGAAAATTAAAATCAAATGGGAAGAAAACATAGACATTTGGGAAGACAGGAGCCACTGGATGAATGACTGACATTTTATAATCTCTACCCATTTGCTGTCTCTAAAAACCCTAAAAATGGCAACAAAGCATTTACACGGCCACTCCAAAGCTATAAAGAACAGCTGGAATCATCTAATCGGGTTTGCTGGGTTTGGGTCCACAAGGCAGCACTTATATGTGTTTCCCTGAGGGTGTGAGCAGGATTCCTGTCAGATCTCAGAGATGCTGAGTCTTGTGAACTTCACCAGTTGCCCCTCTGGAGGGCTGGGGGCAGAATTCCCCACCAAAAGTCACATTATAAGGTTCTCCTGGGAATGGCATCTGATGGATGCCCAGGAGCATGGACTGTCCTGATAACTAAGATATCTCTTTATGCCTGAGACATCCCAGGCATGTCCCAGAAGTTCCTGTGTGGCTCAGAGCAGTTACCTTTCAAAATAATGTCTTTTTAATTTGCTCAAGGACACCTTGTAGTGCAATTAAACTATCTCTCCAGAAAACATGCTATTACACAGATTGGAAACTTAATTAATAAAACCACATGTACAATTCCGTTTCAGCAGCTAATGTAGCACAGAGGAAGATGATCTGCCACACTCTTGCTTATGCCAGTGCCACTTCCAAGAAGCTCTGAAGTTTCTGGGCAGACAAACAGCCCTGTCCTGCCTCCATGCTACACCTTCTTTGGTCACACAGAATAATTCTGTACAAAAAGGGATCCTCTCAAAGAGCAGATGCTACTGCATAAAAGTCTTGCAACTGACTGCCCTCCTCATTGTCTTGGCTTCAGAGCTGCCAAAGCTGCTAGCACTGGTAAAAATTTTCTACTTCTCCATATCCTCCTGTGTGCTTGTCCTTGAAGACACCTCCTGGTAGTACCCAATAAGGTCCTTCAGCTGTTATCTATGGCCCATTTTTCAGTCTGAATTTTCCCCTTCTCTCTCATAAAATAGAGAAAGAAAGGACTGATCAGGTTTTCCAATGAGATTCTTCAGACCTACTTCCCCATTTTTCTGCAAGCTTTAAAAGCAGGCAATAATAATACGAAAAAATAATAAACTGTTGTTAATTTGCCAGATTTTTCTGAGACATTAAATACCCATTTCCATTTTCTCCTCATCTGGATCTTTACTAACACCATTCCCACAAAGGGTTAAACCAAGTCTCAGTTTAATCCATTCCCAATTATATTGCTGAAGTGAGCAAAATAATTTGTGAATTTTGGGGGGATCAATGCTTTGCTTCCAAGGAATAAATGGCCCCACTCAGCCGTTTGCTAATTTATCACTGTTCATTTAAAAAAGCAGCTTTATTGGAAGTTTAATACCTTTTGTTTCCCTGGAAATGCAGGGTTTGCCTTGGCTCTCCTACACAGTAAGACAGAAAAGAGAGAGCAAATCCACCCAAAGTGATCTGACAGCTCTCAATATTACTAATAATACTTCAATACCAGCAGCTCCTTGATTTTATCTCCAGAAGTCATTGATAAAGGACAAGAGGAGGCAATGAAGAGGCAATATCCCCCGTGGAGATCAGCAGCATCAGGTAAATTTCTTCATTGTGCTCTTAAATGCCCGGGGTTTAACAGCAAGCTTATGAGGACTGTGTTACCTTGTCAGGAAAAGACTGGGACCTGAAGGGGCAAGAGTTGCATTACATTAGTCACACAGGAGGTTTCCCTCTTGCTCCTGGAGGACACATCTATGTGGGATCTCTGCTGAGATCACCCAGACTGGGCCTTCACACTACGGACATAACTACCCAAGAGAGTCCTATTTTGTAGCCTCCTCCATGCACCTGATGAGAGATGGGCCCAAGAAGAAGTTTAACGTCCTAAAGGCCACATCTCCAAGCTGCAACACACCAGAATCCTCCCTCAAGTTTAAGCACTGCTGTAGTTCAGCTCAAAATACACAGTACTGTTTTGACACAAACCCTGTCTGCAATGAGCAGGAGCAGCTACCCCCCCAGTCCCTCTTCCATCGTGGAAATTCAGACTTAGCCACACAGCAATCCTCCCATGCAGGTTCCCAGCTGTCCTCCTCCTCCTCCTCTCCCCCTTGGAGAGGCTGAAAAAGCAGGAAATCTTTCTTGATCTTCTGTTAACAAGCCCCCTTTCACAAACCCATATTCCAAGGACCAGGGGGGACACTAATTAAAGGAGCAAATATGCCCTGGTTTTGAATATGCAAGGGGCTCCACAACACAGCCTGGATTTCAAACCAGCTGGCTCATTGTGGGGAAAACAGCTGCTTGATTTGTCAGGCTTCATTGCCTGTTCAGCCCAGCACCAGGCTACAAATACACTGAAAGAGGTATTTCCACCAAAACATGTGAGACTCTAACTTCCCATTCCTCAAGGAGGCACATAAGCCATCCCTTTAAATGGGGTTAGTGTTAATTAACCCACTTTAAGCCCCTTTATACAGGAAAACAAAACAAAAAAGCCGTAACTTTTCTCTTTCTGTGGACACACAGCTTCATTTGCCAGTTACCACTACCTTGAACAAAACCAAGCTCTCTTTATTACTTGCAGGGAGAGGAATTTTGTGTACCCTCCACATTCAGGAAGATCCCAAATAGACAGAGAAAGGCCTCCTAGAATATGAGAACATGTAAGTGGAAAGATCATCTTATTTCACTGAAAAGCACAAGTAGAATTGTGGAATGAAAGGACCTCATTCAGAGCACTCTGTTAGGAAGGTTTGGTTCAGCACTATTTACAGAGAGACTTTTGTCTTTGATGTGTATACATTTATTGGAAAAATGAGCAGGTAGAATATGTATAATGCGCTCATGTTAAGGACTCTTCTCTCTTTACTGCTATTCACACACTGCTTTCTATCATCTCCCCCAAAAGCCAAGTCATTTGCCTTCCCCATCAAGACATGCAAAGCCCAGAGAAGCTGTTGGAAAAACAATCTCTTTAATAGCATTTTTTAAATACAAAAGGTATCTCAAAGTAAAGACCGAGCATTTGAATTATTAACTTGTTGCCAATAACTGAAACACAAGCTCATATGCTTCATACCAGACTTACCTGCAAAAACAAGCAAACAAAAAAAACCCAAACCACAAACAAACGAACTTATTCCCAAAATTTTGTCAGGCAATTTATTCCCTTTCATTCCTGTTATAAAATCTCAGGTTATTTTAAAGCTACAAAACATTTGAACCTCTGAGTGCTTCTATTATTTCTAGCAATTTGCTGGCCTTGAACATGAACTTTCAAAAAAGCCTGCCCTCACTGCAGAAAGACAAAAAACCTTGTTTCCAGGGAAATTGTTACCCTTAGATGAAAACCTAGCAGAGATGCAGCACCGTGATCCTAGCATTGAGATTGCTAAATGAGGTAAACTCCACTGGGAAGTGTACAACCAGGTTCAACCATGACCTTGGGGTAAGAGTGGGAATATCACTAATTCCCAGCAATTGAAAATCAAGAGTTGGGCCTCAAAATAAATACACACAAACAGCAGTCTAGGGGTTGGAGACAGGGAAGGTTTCTCCTCTTTAACATGCAGCTGGTTTAGATTTACACTCACTCTTCCATGGCTAGGAAACATAAGAAATTACTTCCTTAAGGGATGCCAAGAGTATCCCCTGAATCCAAAAGTTTAGGCCTTGAGGAAAACCTCAAACCAGCAAAATTTATAATAAAATAACACTGTGAGGTTGGCTTTTCTCCATTAGGACTTTGCACCAGTATCCACACAACCCTTCTTTCAAATGAAGACAAAATTCCCAATTGATGCAGTTTTACTTTAGGATATTCCTTAGAGAAAGATACTTTCTGTCTTCCCTTCACTATTGTGGGGTCTTCTCTACTTCCTCCTCCCTTTAATCTAATTAATTCCTTAGATGTAGAACTCAGATATGCCAATTTCATAACTAGCTAATAATATTTTACATTAATATTTTACATTTTAAAAGACGAGAAAGACTGAATGAAGAAGCCCCCACTGCTATGTTTTGGTTCTGCCTCAGAGAAGACAATGTTGCCTACCATAGTTCACATTTACCAGGACGGACTGCAGGTGCGAAAAGCCCTGTAAGTGTCAGGTCATCTGCATTTCTTCTCTCCACCCTTTTACTGTGCACGTCTGACTACTGGACCCCAGGAGTGATTTTAATGGGTGATTTTTATAGGTGTGACAGCTGGAGTAAAGTACTTAGCACTTGTGCAGTTCACATCTCTTGTCCCCAAAGCCAACCTGGGCATTCAAAAATAATTACTCAGATCCTAAAAAATAATGAGATTGGCTTAGAAAACAAGATGGTTTTAGATATTACACTTTTAATTTGCCTTATGGTGTTTCTCCCTTTTGCAGCTATGTATTAAAGCCTTCCTTTCTTTTCCCTTCACAGCAAGGACAACTAGAAACTTTCTTCTAAATAAAAACACAGAATCTTTCCATAAATCACCTGACTACTGAAGCTAGGAGTTTAGGAAAAATATACAACCTCATCAGATAGATAATAATTCATAGATGTGAATAATGGAGCATATCCCATTGGAAACATGTTTTCTTGTACAGGTTTCTTCCAAGTAAAAAAAGGCATTGGAAATGTTTTCTCCCCTTCTGGATGCTGTTGGGACAGATTTAGTCTTTTACCCAGTCCTTCCCAGTTATCACAAAGGGGACACCTACATTCAATAATCAAGCACATTTGTGTTTGGACTTACAGAACTATATAAAATGTATTTCAGATGAAACTTCTTACACGGCTGACATTGTCACACTCACTTCATGCAGCCTGAGATACTGCAGGGGACTTTGTGTCCTTTGGCCGTATGAGAGAGACATCAAGGCTCTACTAAATCCATGAATGTCTCCCCAGGTTCAAGATGGGTTAATGAAATAGCCTGAAGTCAGGCTGTTCAGGAAGCCTTGATCCAAACATTTACAAAGCTCTGGATAACGCTTAAGGCAAGACTTTGCTTTGTATCCTTCCCATTTTGAGGAGATGAGGAAGCAAAATACTAATTGTATATATCACATCACACCTGCATGTCTAAACTAACTTACTTGTCCAGCACTTCCACATACAGTAGGAAAAACTAGCCCTAAGCTGATAAAAGCCTATCAGACATCAGAGAGGCTGATCAGTGGCACACTATGGATGGACTTTCAAGTTCCCCCTTGAATTAAAAAAGGCAAATTATTCTGCACAGAGGGAGTTTAAGACATGTATTTAAACATTTCAGCCTTGCCTCATTCTTTGAATTCCACTGTTCAATTATTTTCTGGGAGAAGGGGAATGGCAAGGTGATGCACCTATTAGTGCAAATAATAAAATAAAAGCTTGACATGAAACAAGAGTCCAACCTCTGAGGATCTCAAGCTGGCAGGAAGGTCTCACATGCGTCTCCTTTATGATTCAAAAGTGACATGTCCCATGTAATGGGGCAAGCCATGTCCTTGCTCTCTTTTGCTGGCAGCATATCAACTGAGACGCGGCACCTGATCAGAGAGATGACCTTGGAATACAAGAAGGCTGAGGCAATCAACAGGTGAAACAAGGCTGAAAGCTTTCAACAGCCATGATTGCTGTTTCCAAGTTTTCTTAGAAGCAAAATAGCAACATACCATGGCCATAATGATGCAAAGGACCACCACAAGCCAGGGATCAGGGCTTGGTAGCTGTGTATCAATGCTTCACTTCCTACACTATAACCAGAATCAGTTTTGGCAGGAGATGGTGCAGCTAAGGACTAATCATGTTCTACTTAAGTTAATGGAAATTAATTTTGTTACCACTTTAACCTGTGTTAGATAACTTAAGGACATTCAACTATGAAGGCAATCAGAGATGGACTTACATTAACTAAGGTGGAGAAAGTGGGATGTACAGCCACTGAGAAAGAAAAATGAATGCAGGAGCAAAGATTAGCACAATCCATCCTGCTTAAGGTAATTTGAGAGGCCCATCTTTATATAACACATATTTGGAAGAGATATGCATACTTACCTCCTCCCTTTTCTCCCTGCAAACTCCCCATGTTGTTCTAGTAAGAGTCCCTGGTAAAATAAATGAAACATACACAGCTTTTCAAAGAAGGCATCAGTGCTCTAAAATAAATAATCTTTTAAACCCTTGTGCATTGGAGCACTTGCTGAGCCTTAGGCAGGGGGAAAACAAGACAAACTGCAGCTGTGAAATATGAAGTAAGACAGGAATGAGAAAACATTCCTTTCTCCTGAGGAAGCGTATGCAGAGCTGCAAGCATTTTCATCTACCAGTTTAAATTAGGCCTTGCAAATCAGTTGCCTTGTACACACAAAGCTGAGAACGAGCTCTTGCTGAGCACATGTAGTATGGGCTGTAAGGAGAAGGTGTTCCAGCAGCACCAGGAGATGAATAGAACCAGCAGGAGGAAAACAGCAGTCTTGCTCTTCCTGTCTCCTTTGCTATTATTGCAGAATCACAGAATGGTTAGGGTTGCAAGGGACCTTCAAGGTCATTTAGTTCCAACCCCCCTGCATGTTTTATTTCTTCCTCCCCTGTCTTCTGCTAAAACTTTTTCTGCCTAGAAAAGACCCATGCTTGTGCATGAATGGAAAGATGTAAATCATGCCACAAGATGTTTTTTCAGCTTTAAAGGTATTTTAATCTGCAGGTATAAAGTGAGTGCTCAAGAATTCTGGGAAAGGAGAAGCTGGTGACTGGGGAGAACATCCTGCAGCTCTTACTCTCCATCTCAACATGGGCAGGTATGCTCAGCTCAGGTACTTCTGCTCAGTCTTCTCCTGGTTTCACATGGTATGAGGGGAGGTACTCCCACTGCTGTTATAAGTAACACCTTCCAGAGCCCATCTACAATATCTAATGCTATCTTAAGTTTGAAAATGGGTGCAAGAACAAGTTATAACTTCCTAGGGCCCATCTCTGGTTAACAGTGATATCTCAGCATCTTAAAACACCTACCTAGGAACCAAGTTCCTGTCTCAGTTCAGATCAAGTCAGAGACACAAAGATAATCAAGGCCAAAGCTGAGCCACTTTGAGCCACTGACAAGTCAGTCAGCATCTAGTGTCTCTGAGAGCCATCCTTGTCCTCTGGCCTCCCCAGCTGCCCATCTTGTAACAAGGAGAATGGAAGATATCCAGTAGCTACTGATAAGGGAACAAATGAAATATGCTGTGGCAGTAAGTTAACTCAGCTTGAAGTAAACAATATTAGGCATTTCAAAAGCAAATAATTACACTATCCCTAACTAAAGCTGTCACTCTAAAGAGCATTGCACAGAAGAACCAAGGCTTTCCCATTGCAGTCCTGCCCTCTCCAAGTATGTCTCTCTTCACAATTTAACTTATTTGGACAAAAACTTCCCTTTGCTGTTGTTTGTGTACATGTGTAAGCGTGGCCTTCTTGAAGATGGAGACTGCCAGGCTGTGATAAAGGCTTGAAAGCTTGTCTAGCACCCTGCAGTCTCTCCAAGAGCTTCTGTGTCCTTTGTGTAAATGTTATTTCACAACTTTTCACAGCATCTCAATAGATTTTGACAAATATCCCTATCCCTCATGTAATCACCAGCATGCTACAGGGCTATTCATCTTGTCCAGTCAACAATGAAAAATATAAGGAACGCAGCATTAACATGTGCAGGCACCAACTAACTTAATTTCTAACAATAGTCACTTCTGGCCATTTCTGATTTCCTTCACTCATCAGAACCTAGTTGTTACTGTCAGTTGTCTTCCAATGGAGTGTCACGTTATTTCAAGGAAAGAAATGAAAAATATATTTTAAAAGTGTTCAATGAACCCTGTCAGTACGGTATCTGGCAAAAGAAGAACCAATTAGGAACACCAGAACTTAACTTGAATGGTTTACTATTTTGTACCATGCACTGCTATAATAATCTGTGTAATAATCTGCTGTAATAATCTGTGTGTACAGGCAGCAGCAAGATGCAGGCAGAGGAGAATTTTTGTGTCAAGCACTGAAGAAGATCTGAATCCCAGAGAATAAATCTTTATTTAAGTCCTCTCTACTGTGCATTTATATAAACCCCTGGCAAATACTCTTCAGTCCCAGCTGTGTGTGAGCTGGAGGTAGTGCATACAAGATCTGGTAAGAAGACAGCTATTTTGCTTTATGGCACTTTTTGAGGTTTCAGTATTTCAGTACCTTCTACAATGAGCTGAAAACAAACCTATTGTGTTTCAACATGGCAGAATCATTCTGAAGCATCATCTATGTTTAAATGGGAGTCTTTCCAATCAGGACCATAATTGTACTGAGCTGAGATGTGACAGATTCAAATGCTAGTCCCTGATGTGAGATTAAATTGTCTTGACAGATGAGGGACCTTGAATCTGTAAGTGCTTGCACCAGCTCTGCACATGCATCAATAGGGCCACATTTGACATGCCAAACTTCAATTTGGGCAGCTGACAATACAACAGGGGAGTGGCAGCCCCTGCTGCCAGCCTGGCAGCGTACCTCCTGTCAAGTAAGTGCCCCACTTTACAAGGAGTTGATCATTCTCGATTGCTGAGAAATTTAAGGGCAATGAGCAATCTATAACTGTGTCTGATGTACTCAGATCTCAGCACAAGTTCAGCACCTCAACTGTGAAGAGTCAAAGGAGACCTTCTTGTCAGCCTTCCTCATTATTTTGAAGAATGCCACATCTCTCCTTTCTTTACCTCTGTTTTGCACCAGTACTCCATGAAGGCAGAGTTTCTTAAATAAACAGAATTCTCTTTTCCATGTGTCAAATGCAGGAGTGACACCTGAATAATCACAGAAATTGAGGGAGATGGATCCAAGGGTGAATCACCTAGAGTGATTTCTAGAACACTCTTTTATATCCCACTGTTCAACTTAGTCCTCCAGATAGAAACATATTCTAATATGTCTCAGGGACTTCCTTCTAGTTTTCACAGCAGGAAGACCAAACTAAAACCTACTATTTTTTAGATTTTTTTAAATACACAGATTCATCCAGAACTTTCAGGAGTGCATACACATGCTTTAAAAATATTATTCCTTTTTCTAAAATACATATGTAATATTAGATCCACCTCTACTGAATTTCACTTGACATTGGCACAACTTACATAAATACTGAGAACAAACAGAAGCCTTCTCCTTTTTGTCTTAATTTAATGGAAAGAGGTCCAGCTTTATATTTCCCAATGCTTCTAGAGTAAGCAGATGATGGTACTGACGAACACCTCTGTTCATGCTCTTGTACTCTCAAGCACTTGAGACAGGGATGGGAAATAACTAGCATTGTGCAACAATCCCCTTCCACAGTGTAATTAACTCATTTTCTCTGGCCCTGAAGTGCTTGTTTCCTTCACCTGTAACTGAAAGAAACAACAGAATGCTCTGGAGGCAAGGGAGGGGACAAAACCAACTATTGAAAGTTGTTCTCCCTGTTCACTGTATGTTGCTTACTTAGGTAAATGGAGATGATTGGTTCATTGGCTGATTTTTTTCATCACAGAGGTCACTGTAAACAAAGTCTGCACGTACATCATGTTGAAATGGAGAGATCAGGAGATTCAGACTCAAAAACTCAAAATTACAGCCTTAGGCAACCTGTTCCTTTCCCATTCCACCATGAAATGCTCTTTCACCAGGACACCACAGGAAGCCTGACATCAGCTGAGACCACTGCCTGTCACATTGCTTTACCATCGCCTCACTGTTTCCCCACACTCCTAACATCTGCAGTTCCCCTTGTACTCCCACTGTGAGTGGTTTGGGGCTGAATCTGGCAGAGCCTTAATGCTCCCAGTGCTGATTTGGGCCTGGGGATCCAAGGTACAGCATTAGCCATGCTTCACTTTACTCACTTGTAAGATGGAAGCCAAGCTGCTATTTTCTACAGGAGGCTGGAGTCTGGGTGTCAGCTCAGGAGCTGCCCTGCAGCGCTAACAAGGATGAAATGGGAGACATGTAGTTTTCTGAGCTTCATGTGCTCTGCCTCTTTTGAGACCCCAGACCCAAGGCAGCAGGTCAGATGGCTTGCTGGCTACCATTGAACTATTCTGATTTGTATCTCACAGGTACTTGATAACAAGCAATTTAAGTTCCCAGATGCTCGAACAGAAGGAGGAATTGCTTTCTAATTAGAGCCATGGACACCAAAAGAACTATATCGCTAGTAAGCACAAACAGAATCATCATTACAGGAGACTTTATTAAGACACTTACAACTGAGACTGTAGCCATTTGTTCTGCCAATAAGCTTAGGCAAAACTGATGCTTGGTGTCCTTTAAACCCCAACTGGCTTAATTAGAGTAGTTTAGGATATTTGATACTCCATCCCTTTAGTCCTTCTAAAAATAATCACATTGTATGTCCTATTTATTAGTTTTAATTTATATCAAGACACTCCTCTGTTTCTCTAGGGGGCATTTAAAAAAGTTAAAATGCAGAGCCAGCCAATAAATCCATCCTGTGTATAATGAAATGACCTTCCAAGGAAGTAAAACCCATCTCCCTGAAAAGCCAGAGGCGCCTTTGTTGGATTTGCTGAAGGTAACTACAGCTTGAAAGAAAGCATCTTTGCCTAAGAGGTTGGAAAAAAGTGGCAGCTATCATGTTTGAGTGTATTATTAAAAGTGACAATTATCTCTGTATGCTTACAATTGGAATTTCTGATTTCATAGACTATAACAAATGCACCGCTGCTGTTCTGGATGGCCTAGCATTAATAAAGCAAACCAATTTTGAATGCCCAAGGCCGGGACCTCAGGGACAGCAGATGGTGCCCAGGATACCCACTCTCACATTAGCATAAGAATAGTAGGGAGCAGGTCACAGATTGCCTTTAAGCAAGCTTTCAGTTGTCCACACAGTGTCTGCCTCCTACCAAATGAGACAACAGCATTGTTTTGGTTTTCTAATTTAGGTAATCAGTGCTTCACTATGTAAAATATATTTCACAAGCAAGTCAAGCAATAAAGAAATCCATCTCCTTTGTAACAACTTGCACTGTGTAAGCACCTTACTCAAACTCTGGATACACAACAAAAGGAAACGAACAGTCCTTGCTCATATGCATCATAACACTTCTGGAAAAATTACTTAGGAGTTCTTAAAATTAGATATTTTTTTTTCTTAAATTCCTTCTAATTTTGTGTGCAGTCAATTGCAGCTCTACTTGCTTGTAAACATAAATGACATATCCATTGATATCCAACTCAACTCACTCATTGAGAACCAGAACAAATTCCAAATAGAAAACTGGAAGCTATGTCTCAAGTTCTTTAAAAATAGCATGAAATCCACATGCTTACCCGGATTCAAAAATAAGACTGTCCTGATCTCGTAAGAGGCAAACTTCACCCCATTCCTCATTTCAGCCCCAGAATTAAGTAAAAAGCAGCCGAGGCCTGGACTCTCCAGAGAGAAGTTCAGATGGAGACTCAGGATATCATGCACCATCTCTCATATTTTTTGCCCTTTCTAGGTAAGTTCCACTTTAAAGAAGATGTTTCACAGAATGTATGTTAGGCATCTTAACATTAATAACGAACAGAGCTTTGTGTGCATACATGTCTGTCTTCTTGGCTGAGTTAATTCACATTCCTGAATTAACAAATTAGTAATTAATAATAATTTCAGAAAATATTACTTTGCAGTCCTTTTGTAGTTCACATTTTGTGCCCCTTGGAAAGAGCTACTAAGCCAAATTTGTTTCCTGCCTGAGTATTAACCATCAAGAGAATGTTCCAATTCCATTCATCACACATATCACTCAAATCAAAACTGGAAAAACCTCTGAGAAGTCAGTTTATCGAAAACCAGGAAGCACATGAATTGAGATTGCCTACTACCTCCCAAGCTCTTTGTAATAAAAGGCATAGAAGGCACAAAGAGCTCATTTATTTTCCTCCTCCATCCAAGAAACAGGAAGAAAAAAAAGGGGATGTTACTTCTACTCCCAAACCCAAGGGATGAAAAAGATGAGCTAAACCAATCCACATAAATATTGTGTGCCCATGTACCTCTTCCTTATTACTGCAGTTTTTCTAGAAAATTGCAATCATGGCTTCACTTGTTTGGATCTCCCTTGAGATCATTGTGATGAGAACTCCTGCAGTGAAGACAGGTATTAAAAACCTGAAGGGTTTCAAATTGATGGTTAACCTCACTCCAAGTCAAAAGTGCAAAAATCTAGGGATGACACTGCCATAGATTCACCAGAGTAGATCTCAGTAGGTGAAAAAAGCCCTTAGTTTCTTAAACTCTCCTCTGAGATGAGCCTGACAAAGAGCTAGGAAAGGCAAGTCACTCCACACCACAGGCACACCCCAGATTCCAGAAATGGGTGATGGTGAGGCAGCTGAGAATTACAGATTTACACATAACACAAACTGGCATAAGGAACAGATGAAAATCTTTTGTTGATGTTGCTGTTCTTGTTTCTCATATAACACAGTTTTCATTCCCTAAAGCCAATGTACTAATTGCCAACTGAAAATAAGTCATCTCAACATCTTAGCTGAATAAATACCAATAGTTCTTGAGCTTGACTGGAAAACTCAATAAGCCATATCTGGGCAGCAAAAGCAAGTAACTATTTCTGTATCTTTCTCAGCACATTTCCATCTAAATGAACTGCTTGAGAATGATGAGTTCTCTAGAAATATTTTGAAACTGGGAAAAGCTTTTGAATAAACTGGAGGATGTTTTGGGTCACAAGATAACTGGAGTCCACTGAATTATGAGTGTCCTTTCCTGGATAAGGAATTCAGAGGATGATTGAGAATTCTGTGATTGACAGATGAAAGATGAAAAAACACCATGGACCAAAAGCTGGGTCCCTTATGTAATCTCAAGCAGAGTTGCTTAAGACTTATTTTTCAGAACTCCTGACCTTCAAGAATTTCAGTTTTCACTCAGCTTTGTTCCAATCAGATATTTCTGGGAATGGAAGTTCTAAAAAACACACCAAATGAGAATTTGCAACCTTGCCACTGGAATGTACCTCACTGAAAAGACCCACTGCTCAATACTCAGCATTGTTTACCAGAGAGAAATGTACATCTAGCAGCATTTCTTGACACTACCTTTGGGGAAAGAACTTTCAACTGTTGCAGGTGTCTCCCTTGTAAGTGGTTCCAGAAGGCAAGCAGATGCAGAGAGGTGATAACACTTGCTGGAGGGGAAGTGTCATCCCCTCTTGTCAGGACTAAGATTTCTCATACTCATTATGGAGCGAGAATGAGAGAAGGGAAGAAGACAGACACAAACATTACAGTAAAACACTAAGATAGCACTTTGCATTTATGCTGGCTATTTGTAGCCACAGAGTTGGGACAATGTCCATAAAAGTATTATTGTAAAATGATTTCTAGTATCTAATTTATTCTTCTTAGATCCTGCTAAGCAGCCAAGTTCGAGTGGTCTACAGAAAAACAAAATACACTGTATCGCAGGCAAGTGCTGAATGTTCTGTAAAAACATAAACAGTTTCTTGCCTGCAAATCTCCTCTCCCTGAGATTTCTTATCTCTCACTCCTCAGTTCCCAAGATACTAGAATTTCCGCCGTTCTGTGGTTACCTAGAGTTTTCTCATGGAAACAAGCACGGAACACATAATGACAACAAACAATAAGAAAAAAATCCCCTAAAAACAGCCCTTCATCTTATTATTCCCTTATTCTTCCTGTACAGGCTCAGAGCCAAAGATACTTCAGCCGCAGCTGAGGAGATCAGTGGTAAATGTTGTTAGCCGTTAGTAGAAAAAACTCTTCAAAGTTCTTAGAGGTATAATTCTTCCCACAGTAAAAATTAAAAGACAGGCAAAACAAGTGACTTCTTCATCTCCTCCCTTCATTAAATAATAATATAAGCAATAACCTGAAAATGAAAATAGACAGTTTATTTGACCCTATGGGAAAACCCCAGAACACAGGCATAAGGCTTCTGTCTCATTTGTCACACGGCTGCCATGACTTACGGGAGGTATGGCAGAAATGAGAGCCCAAACTGTGGCAGGACCTCAGTGTCATCTGTCATGGGCTCATGCTCTCCCAGGGCACTCACTGGTGGACAACCAGCCAGGCAGGCACTTGCCTGGAGTGACTTTTGGAATATGAAAGGGGAGGATATTCCATTTCAGTCCTTGCAACTATTAAGGAGTTCCAGTGAAAGGGTAGTTAAAGATCTGTCAGGCCGAAATGTGCTGCACTTAGAGAGCTTTTATATTATTTGCCTCTAGCTGTCTTTGCAAAGAATGAGGATGATACTTAGCATCATTTTTACAAAGATCTCAAAGAGATAAATAAAAATAATTTTTATCTGGAACAAGCAAAGTGCAGGGAGGTTAACTGAACAATCCAGCCTCACAGCAAGGCAATGGAAGAGTCAGGGTCAGAATCCAAATCAGCTGACTACAGTCTTGTGATCTCAGCACTACATTGATATTTTCCTGTATTTACAATCCTCTTTTTTGGACAAGTTTATCCTGCCAATGTGTATTTGATGGAGTGATCAAGTCACTCTGGAAGCCCCGCGGCAGGAGCTTGTGCTGATGTGCAGGGAAGGTTGTTTCAGTACCAGCCTTTCCAGAGCTTCTTCCTCAGGTCAGCAGTCTTACTGCTTTGTTTGGTTTTGGCCTCTTCCTGACTTTTAACTTAACCTGAAGGATTAGATTCACTGCTTCTCAGCAATAAATTGTTTTCCTTAAAAGAGGTAATAAAAACTTTGATGAGGCCCTTGTGCAATGGAAAGATTGATGAGATACATTAAAGATCAGGTGTGGAGCAACAGTGAAGAGCAAAAATTCCTACTGAGTTCAATTCCATTATGGGGTTTCTGTGTGTATCCTTTCCCACTGCTCTATCTCGTATTTTAATGTATTTGTGTAACCACCTCAGCATCCCAAGAGAGGGAAATGGTAACCTCTCCCATGTTTTGCTTAGCTTCTTTTTGCCAGCATCACCATGAAAGAAACGTTTCTTTGGCTCACTGCAGTGCAGCCTCACATTGGTGCTTCATCAGGCTACTGAACCACAGCTTCCACTATGGTTCCAACTATTAAATGGGCAGATTAAAGCAATTAAGCCATGTTTTCTGCCTACACTATAACTAAAATCTAGAACTCAACAACCAGGCAGTCATCCAGACCAAGAATCTAGTAAGATTCAAAAAGGGATGATAAATGCATGTGGATACAGTCCACCAAAGAACCCTTGCAAGTTGGCACCCAGGACATATCCCTGCTAACCCTTCCTGTATCAGTCCTGCTCAGTTCCACTTAACTTGGCAGAAAGGCTACAGTGCCCGAGCTCCAGCTCTGCCTGCTCAGCCCTGTGTTCCACTTGTTCCTACAAGTGGGCTGAAAGTGGTGGTCACGATGGCAAGAGCTGGGAGATGGACAAGGAAGGGAGGCTGTTTTGCAGGCATGCAGGAGTTACCACGTGTGTGGGAAATCAACTCTCAGCTGATTGTGCAGACCTGAGTCCCCAACTTGAATCATAATATCGTAGAATCACAGGATCACAGAACTGTTTGGGTTGGAAGGGACTTTAAAGATCATCTAGCTCCAACCGCCCTGCATGGGCAGCATCACCTCCGACTAGATCAGGTTGCTCCAAGCCCCTTCCAACCTGCCCTTGAACACTTACAGGGAGAGGGCATCCACAGTTTCTCTGGGCAACCTGGGCCAGTGTCTCACCACCCTCATAATGAAGAATTTCTTCTTAATGTCTCACCTAAACTTACCCTCTTCCAGTTCAACAATACTTATGTTCTCAACAATACCTGCTTCTTTACTTCCAAAAATCTTCAGCAGTTCAGATGTTGTAGCCTCCCTAGGCAGCCTATGATAGGATTTAGTATCACTGCTGCTGGAAAGTGTTCTTAAATTTATAAACTGCTGAAAAAGATATTAGACTATGTGCTGATCTCTGAAGGCAAAAAATGAGCTACAATGTGGAGAAATAGACTAGCACAGAAATTCCTGTGGTAGAGTCTTTACACTGTCTTTCGGACCTCCCAGGACGAGTCACATCAGGCTAGAACAGCAGCGTAGGTGACCTTCAGACCTACTCCAATATGGTAGTTCTTATGCCTCCACAAAAATAACAAGTTCACACCAACTGCCAGACAGCAGGTCAGTTTTTCCAGCTGATCCTCTGTCTTATTATGTAAGATACCCTGATTTTTGCTCTCTGCTAACCTCTGCATAAATTAACCACTAAGGACTAGAACAGAAATTATTACAGAAAATTCAATGAGTGTTCAACTGATCTTTAATACGTTATCATATGTAAGTCAAAGTGCATTAACCTGCTAGAGCCTATCGGAAAAGATTTAATGAAAAAACTCCACACAACCTAACAACAACATTATAGAAAAGGAGCAGTGGTCCAAGAGATGGGAGGGATGGGGAAAACTAAGCCTAAACTTCTCAAGTTTGTCACCCACAAACATGGTATTTAGCAGGGGACATTATCAATTTTTTTCACCTACAAAGGACATTTTTATCTTCTAGATGGTTTCACCTCTACTCTGCTTTGGATGACACGTGTTCCAAAGCTCTTGTTCATAAGGCACTAGTGACATGTGAGGCCAGAGCAGGTGATCTACACCTTTCCCTTTCCCACAGAAATGTATCACTTCTGCAGTGTTTGATGCTCATGGTCACAAGCTGCCTTGCAGAAAATGCTGCCAGTTGATAGTACCCAAGGTTTGAAGTTTGGGAAACTGCTGACACACTGGTCTGTGACTTTGCTTGGGGCACACTTGGACAGTGCAGTATCAGGGAAAGAAATGTCTTATGCCATACAAATATTATGGGATGGATCCACTCCAAAATCAAGATAATCCCTTAGGGAAAAAACATGACAACAAATGGGTTTCAAACACGAATCTTCAAGTGGCTCATGGAAAACCCTGCAGGTGGAAGGAGACATGCTCATTCAGCACGTAATCCAGTCCTGTGACACAGTCCACAGTCAGATAATGCTGGATTTGAAGGCAGGATTTAGGAAACTGTGTCATATCACAAGACAGGTTCATTGCAAGGCTGCAGCTGTGCCAATCTTCAGTCTTTGCCATCAAAGCAAACCACATGAGGATCTTGGTGCACTACATATGCTCTGCCTCTACTACCACTGGCTCCAAAACCCTGTCTCAACCAAGTCTAGTTAGAGAAAAAAATCAGAATATATAAAAGACTGTCTGCAACCAGTAACATCTACAAAATGCTCCCTTCCACATGTCTTCTAGCTTCACCCTCTTTATGTATCTATATATGTATGTATCTCTGTATTGAACAAGAAGATACAGAAAAGATGGAGCTGGACTCTTCCAAGAGGTGTACAATTAAAGGTAACAGACACAAACTGAAACAAGGGAATTCTGATTAAATATTACTCATTTTCATAAGGATGATCAAACACTGAAATCATATCAGAGAAGCTTTGGGATCTCTGTTTTTTGAGATATTGTTAATTTACCTGAATTAAATGCTGAGTAACCTGCTATAAAGTGGCCCTGCTTTGAGCAGCAGGTTGGACTAGATAACCTCCACAAGTCACTTCCATCCTAAATTATTCTATTATTTTTCCTGGGCATATTTGGGATCATAGCCTAGGGCCTTAGTAAATATTAAGACGTTTATAATATTTAAGTTGACCCTCTGCACTGACCAAGAATGGAGGCATAAAATGCCCACCATGATCAGCAACCACATGGGAGAGCTTTACACTCAGAAACCTCTCCAGTGCTCTCTATGAACACTTCATCCACCGTTATCTCCATGTGTTCAGAAAGACAGGAAACATACCTTGCTGTGCTCAAGCGACCAGGACCCCATGACTACAGGCAACTGATTCCACAGTGAAACCTTCTAGAATGTGATGCGTTGGAAGAAAGATTACTGGGGAGAAAAATTAGAAGAAAAATTTCTACAGGATCTCAAAACGCATCTCATTCTATCTGAATGGCTAAGTCTTCAACTAGGAGGACAATTTTAAAGCACTTACTTAATCTTAGAGAGCACTGTGAGAGACTGGGAGTACTTATATATACTAGAATAGGTATGATTTGATGATGCCCAAAGGTATTTTTAGGCTCCTACTTTCTTCACTGACTGTCTGTTTTCATGTAGTTGTTTTGCCAGCTACTGACAATCTGTTTAGAAACATCAGGGAACATGAAATCTGGAGGTGTATCAGTGTGTGAGCATCCACTTCAAAACCTCTGTGAAAATAACCTTCGGGAATGGCAATTGGCCAGAGGTGCAGTTTGAAGCCAGCTAAGATACAAATAAATATTCACGGAGGCTAAGGATTTTGGATTTATCAATTCTGCTAATGCAGATAAATATTCCGATTTCCTTGGCTTCTGTAGACTACACCCCTTTTAAAAGATAAACCCATACAATATCATTTCAGTAACATTGCTGCTGCTGGTAGGGGTTTTGGGAGAGGTGGAACAGGGCTGCATCATCACTTTTAAAGACTAAGATGACATCTCTGTAATTCAAATGTTTACATCAGAAAGCAGATGCAGAAAAATTCACATTTCTCAAAGGACTCTGGATCACTGCTGCCTCATGGCAGAGGGATGGATCCCCCTGTCTGTACCATACTGTTCAGCACTATGGTCTGCTTTTACCTACAGGACTGTATTTCATTAGCAGATGAAGCCCCTCTCACCCACTTTGACATCTTTGCAACAAACTATATAATCCAAAGGTAAGTTTTACTACAGTTACTTTACCCACTGTGCAGCCTTTTCTGTGCTAAAGCAAATGTTTATGTGGTATAAACCCCAGGGTCACAGTTGAGTGTAATCGACTCTGAAGTGATGATTACCTTTGCCAGACTCAATTTACACAAAAGATATATAGTTGAGTTCGACTTAACCATGTTATCGCAGCTGGTAACCATGTAACAGCAGCAGATCTACGTAACCACTTAACTAGGTTAAAGCAGGAATCTCTCCAGCTCACGAAGAAGCAATAGTTACGCGATAGTTACGTCTTGTCTCCACCACAAATTCTAGACACATCATAGGTAGACGGGACCTCAGAAGAAGTTAATCAAAGGGAAGCAGAAATTAAAAAAAAATATTTCCCTTTCTCTGCATGCTCAGAAGCAAAAGGATAACTGTGTTCTATAGCCCATTATTAAAGCTCTTTGCAACTAACCATACCATCAGACTCCCACACACCAGCTGAATGCTAGCCAAGGCTGTAACTGTGGGACCAATGATAAGTCACTTCACTCTCTCAGTTATGTCACAAGCTTAACACATATATGCTCCAGAACATGAACTTTTGTTTTCAACACACCTTTAGACTCCATGGAAAGAAAGGAGCAAGATGACAGATGGAATAGTTGTTTAATTTTTTTTCACAAAACAGCTCTCAGCATTATCTCAATGCTTCTTATTTCTTCTGTGCCATACTCTCATTTCTGTAAGTCTATGTAGACTGAACAACTTGGACTTTCTCTTCCCTGCGGTGACCGTAGTTCCTGCAAATGCTTAAGAAAGGAGGACAAGTAACTCCCCAACAACCCTAGCTATCACACCTGTGGCTGGCCAAAAAGGGACAACAGGAAAGAAATGGGAAGGAGGTTTTTTTATTATTATGACAATTCTCAATGTTATGATTCTCAATGATTATGACAATACTCAAGTGAGAAGTACTTGAACACATACAGACCACAAGATTCACCTTTGTGGAAAAAAAAACAAAAACAAACAACAAGCTATTTACAGGTGGTGGTACAAGACTCTGAGCAGTTAACTAGTTAATTCTTTAAAAAAAAAAAAAAAAAAAAAAAAAAAAGGTTGGTATTTGTTCCACCAGTCAGGAAGCCAGCCAGTAAGCTGGGCTCTCTTAAGTGTTACTGACTTCGCTGCAACAAAGCTTTCACATTATCTCAGTGCTCAGAACTTCTGTTGGACCCTGTTGCTGAAAGAAAACCTAAATGCTGCAATGAAGTGACAGTAACAAGGGCAAAGGGAAGCTTTGCACCTGATTCAAGGTCAGGCGGGCTAATTTAAATTTTCAGCTTTTCACTATTACCAATCTCTTAAACTACTCAGCAAGCTTGATGGTGTTTCCATAAAGCAGAGCATCAGCTCCAATCCAGGAGTGGTTAGACATCCATCTGGATCACGTCACAGGCAACATGAGGAGTTTTAAACTGCAACTGGCTTCAAAGAAAGCCCATTCCAGTTATTCTCTTCCTGTGAGTTTGGAAGTGACTCATGCAAAGACAGTCAAGACCATCCCGCTGAGCCTTCAGATTAAAGATAACAAGGCAAAAGTTGGGAAATGTTTAATCTGTGAAAAGCAACTGATCTTAAGATATTGGAAGGGGAAAGCATTTAAGGTACATCTGGCATGGGAATGAACTGAACTTGGCCCATAGTTGCTCTCTGGGCAGAGCTGCAGCCTGGCTCCCCGGGAGCTCTCTCTACAAGGAGCCTGCAAACCGCTTGGCCTTGCACTCTCCTGTCCTGCACCCTGCCAAGCTCCCTGTGCCTTCCAGCCAGAGACAGGCAGCAGTGCAGCACCCTGCTTCTCTCTACTGCCAGGCCCACCCAGCACCACCCAGCACAACATGCAGACCATTTTCCATATAGCAAATACTCTCAGGAGCCTCACAGTAACCAGATCCACCGGAACAGGAAGAGGTTTGGAGTGGTTTGAAGGCACAGATTTGGAAACTATCAAGGAGAACTGGGGAACTGACAAATAGCTCAGGGGCTCTCTCTGCCCAGTCCCTCCCAAGCTGCAGCCCCACATGGACACCCTGGCTGGGCTTTGTTGCTGCGGCTGGCTGGCTGTCGGCTGGGGAAGCAGGCTGCAAGGAGTCTGACTTTCCCTTTCCACCTAGAACAGATCTGTGCCTTGGCACGCAAGGTAAAAAAGCAAAGGACAGACCTTCTCTCCGGCCTCTTCCGCGCTGGGGAGGCTGCGCTCGTCCTCCCGGCTGCGGCCGCAGCTGCCGGCGGGATGCTGGCGTGCCGGTCGCGGTGCCTTACCAGCTCCACATGGATCTGCCTGCCGGGAGCCTCTTCTATTTTTCTCCCCTTCCTCCCTCCACCTCTTCTTTTCAGGGGGGACAAAAAGGGGTGATGGTGGGGGGAACCTTTCTATTATTATTATTCTAATATATTCTGGGGGCTTGTAGTTCCTGCAACCAGGCGGAAGTGAAACCCGTTTTCGCCCCCTCCTCCTTCCGCGATGCTCCAGGGCTCCCTGCAGCCCGGCGGCTGGCGGGCGGCCCGGGGCGTGCACCGGGGCATACCGGGGTGTGCACTGGGGTGAGTGTGCACCCGGGTGTGTGTGCACCGGCCGCTGCCAGGCCCCGGCTGCCCCCGGGCAGCAGCGGCGTCCCGAGCTGCCCCGCTGCCGGTCCCTCGGCCCCCGGGCGGGATGGGGAGGTGGCGCCGCTCCCGAAAGGCACAGGTTGCCTTGGAGGCAAAAAAATAAGGAAAAATCATTTTCTTCACCCCACTGAGAAGGAAATCTGCCGGCGCTGGGCAGAAGGAGCCTGATGCGGGAGCCCGCAAGCCCGCAGGCGGAGGGGAGGGGGGCGCGGAGCGGCCGCGGGACCCGCGTACCTGGGCGCGGGGGCACTGCGCACCCGCGGAAGCGCCTGCAGAGCGGGGCCGGCAGCCCTGCATGCCTGGCAGAGCCCGCTAAAGGCACGGGCTGGCGGAGCTGGCTGTGCTTGCATCAATGATCGGCAATTACGGCTGATAGCACGAGAGGGAAAGCGCTCAAAAGCAGTTCAATACAGCAGGATCCGCCAGCTCCGCAGTGACATCCTGTGGCACCGGGGCACTACTGCTGGGGGCCGGCGGAGCTCTGGTGTGAGGTACGCGGAGTCCACTGACTTGGGCAGGAGCAGCTGCCACCGCAGCACGGTGCAGGGTGCAGTCTGGGTGCAGGGACCTACATCACTGTCTGTTTTTGTTTAAAATCACTCTTCTGCCTTATTCTGCTGCAGAGCTGCTCTAACAGGTAACGGGCTCTCGGGCATTGTGTTTTATAAATGTGCATTGTAGAACAGAGAGGGCTCAGGTCTAAATCCTGCAGCTGGCCTCATGCCTAGGCTAAGGAGCCGAGTGAGAGAGACACCAAATGAACATCCAGCTAACTAAGGCAAATGTTAATTTCTTAATTCAGCATGTGTCATCATGTTGAAACAGACTTGCAGAACATCTACCCCCATCCAAGAAGCACAGGAGTAGAGATGAGGCAGTGAAACCCTGTTCCTCCCTAAGTCTTAGTTACTCTAGAGAATTCTCTGTTCCACTTCCCCATCACAAAGCACAGGAGTGCTCCAATGACCTATTGCAGGATGTAAAAGCCAATGAAAGAGAGCTGAGCACATGGATCAAAGACCACAACCTGTCCATTGGCAGGATGAAAGTGAAGCCAGCACTTAAAAGGCATAGTTGAGCTAACTGGATTCCAGCTTACAGGGGTGCCCTTAGTAGTGAAGATTTGGTGGTATCAGCCTAAAAATATCTCAGCCCCTAGCAAGCATGGTAAGATCTGTGCCACCATGTTCACAATGCTCACACTGCCCAGATCAGAAACATCAAGCCTAGTCTGGGCAGGCCTGACCACACAGCAATTGAAACTCCTGATAATTTTTTCTAGGCATGTGGGTACTGGCGGTAGATGGGTGGGAAAAGCCCCTTCTGAACTCAACTACAGGAGTAACTCACATCAGATGATGCAGTTGGATACAAGAGATGACTGGGACACTCTTTACTGAGGTCTCTATTGTCATCAGAAGCCGCATGCTCACAGCATCATGGTCAAACTTAACCCCTGTAGTATTCTGGGACTGCCCCTTCCTTGTGGGTAAAATGAAATAGTCAATGATACTGACACCTGTTTTGTCCAGTGGCAAGTTTAGGACCTGCTGTTCTGGACTCTGCAGATTTATCTCTCTGCTCAGTTTTGTGTTAGATGTTTCCTTCATATCCCAAGAGCAGTGGAGTTGCTTAGTCAGCTGGCTGCATCTGTCCCACAGCCTCAGGGTGTCTGCAGCCACCACACAGTGAGTGGATGGATGAACAGTCATGTTAGCAGAAATGCCCTATCCCAGGTGAGACTGTCTAGCAGACTGCACCTCATCCTAAGGAGTGCACGCCTGGACACACTGATGCATGAATTTGTCTTGCAACTTAATTACTAGAACTCCCTACGCTTTGAAATAAACCACAGCTGGTGTAAAACACAGCAGATGCCTGCTTAGCAATGGAGAGCAGCCTGGCACTTTGCTCTCCTTAGTTACCAAGAACAGGCTATGGTCTTTTGATATTCAAAGATCCTCATCATCATCTTCCATAGCCAGTTCCTGCTGGAGCACTGCAGCCATTGACAAAAGGGTAAGACAAGACTGCTGGACCCAGGCAGTGTTTCTGCACAATGGAACTTATTTTACAAATAACCCAGATCTCAATGCATGCAGAAATAAATGCAAAACTTTTCTCCTCAGCTTCATTTATTCACACAGAAACATGCAGAGAGTGTTAGTACACAGCCCAACAAATCCAAACCCTATAATCTAATCAAGCTATTCCTCTTATGGGCTAGAGAGAAAGCGAGGCAGAGAAGAAAACAGCTTTTTCTATTTTAAAATACTTGGGAGGCACACAAGTCCCACAGAAATGGGAGCCATCTAAATATATATAAAGACATAGAGAGATAAATTATTCCATCTGCTGTAATCTCACAGTTTCATAAAACGAATGAAAAAATTGACAGTTTCATGAAACCACTAAAGCACTATTGATACTTCAATGTTTTTAAAATTCTCCTCCAATGTGTATGAATGTAGGAAATCAACTATTAGCTGCTGGATTCCTGAAATGTATATTGAAGGAGCAAAGCTGTGGATGAAGCTGATGCAAACAAATCCACCATGTAATTAAAGCAAATGCCATTAACAAACTAACACAGACTATTACAAATCCCTCCTCACCCCCCACAATACGTATCTGATTTCTGTAATGTGTCAGCACACACATCCATCACTACCCTTCCTCCAGCCCGGGGATCTCAAAGCATCTCCCAGATGGTGCTTAAAGGAAGCCTTACAACACCTCCATTCTGTTTCTCCACAGGCAGAGAGATTTGCTTATTGACTAACAGGAAGTATCAAAATGTCCAGAAAGATGTAGGCGTCCTATCTGCACATACGTATTGCTCTTACTACTAGATAGCGCTTCCAGTACAAGTCTGCTTGTAATTAGAGAAAGTTGTTCTTTTGAAGACTGCACTGAGCAATCTGCTGACAGGCAGAGAAGGGCAAAGGAACAGTGTTTTGCTTCATCCCAATGAGTGATACCTTTTCTAAGCTCTGTGTCTGAAGAGCCACATGGCAGCTGCAAAACAGCACTTGTGAATATACTGTGAATTCACACCAGCTTTTATTGGTTTCAAATGTTCATAATTTAGTACAGCCAGATGACAGGTATAGGAAACAGCCAAAGGTTTCCATACATCAGGGAATCCTATAAAATGTACAGGAAGAGAGCCACTGCATAAGCTCCCAGTATATCAGCCACCATCTCGCAGGCTTGTTGGTGTGTGCTCTGAGACCTTCCAGCAAAGCAGGCTAGCCTGGGCAGTGGGGAAACAAACGTGCATTCCTTCCTCTCCTCTTCAATACACACACACACTCCGTCTCAGTGTGATTTATGGTACAATTTTGCTATGATCTTTCTCTGGATAAACCTCTGTGTTCAGGGTGCAAGCAGAGGGCACGAATCTGAGGAACAGGCAGCACAGGAGATTTGACAGGTTAGGTCCTGAAAAATTTCCTCTGATAAAGCACAGAGATACCCACAGGCCTCAGGGAGCTACCAAAATACACCTCCAACAACACTATCCATGAAAAAGGCACCAGCCGTACTACTCACTGTGTTCAGTTACTCTCCTTCTGGGACAGAAGTGAAACCACACAACAATCAGTCCCACAGCCCAGAACACAAAGTCCTGACTAGGTAATTTTGCACATAAAGAGCACTGCATACTGAATGCATGGCTACCTAGCAGCTCTGGGCATCCTGTACGATAATGAAAGAGGGAGTTTGCAGTAGTTGGTCACTTCTGGAGATCATGTCCAGGTTCCTACTTTAACGTGCTCTTCTATTTTCCTTTTTCTAGTTTGAGTTTTTCGCCTAGAGCACAGTCATCGATGCCTCACTGTTATTATCGGTATTTTATTAATAATGTATGGTCAGTGTGTATAAAAATTACGTATTTTCCCCATAAATGCTTCAGTATGGAAAAACAATCTGCTGTTTATAAAACAGAGACAAATTCTAAAAGGAAATGAATACCCTTAAAAACTACAAACTTGAAGTAAAAAAACAGCCTGCTGCATTTGAAGTAATTACAAGAGAAAAATGACAAAGACTGTTTCTCCTCAAAACTTGGCAATTTTTATATCATGCTACTGATATTCTTAATGAAAAATTGTGCTTTTATTCACTGCCACTTCTTTTACTTTGGCCAATGTTGTAGCCAAACATCTGCTTGTTAAGTTAGCAGAGTAAATTGATGGTTAGCAACTCATGAATTTCCAAACATCTCCACAGACATTTCCAAAGGAAGACCCTCTCTAAAGCTTTGTAAGGATGCATTTAAGAGGGGAGAAAACTATGAAGAAACAGAGGGGTCCAGACAAAGCATCCATGTGAGTGTTCAGGCAGACCGGGCTTTTCTCCTAAAAAGCCTCAATTGAGTTTTCAGCTGAAGGCATTCCAAAGCTCACACTGAACATGTCACTGTGACTGAAGCAAGCTGTGAGTGCAGGAAATGAGGCTAAAATAATGGTGAGGTAGCAGATAGTTTACTGCTCAAACAATCCATTCCTTTCCCTTCTATCTTTAGAGAGCAGCAGAGGAAAATTAATCACTATTATTACAGTTACACATTCTGAGCCTGTTCTCCCTATCTCCATACTGGAAAAATTCTTAGGAGGCAACCCATCTTCACCAAATATGTCCCAACAAATGGAAACACGTATATCCAGGATTTCAGAGACAAAATCCCCAAAGAGCCTAGTGTCCAAGCAGATGCAATACAGGCAATTGTTAGCAAATCTCCCAGGTCCTTGCCTGACACTATCACTACATGTTGTACCAGGGTAACTGAGAAGTGTGAGATTTTGGGGCCTTCCAGGAGCAGGCACAAAACAGGCATCATTATGTAGCCAGACTCTGGCATCATTCCCACCAAATGCCCTTCTTTTCAAATTGTCAACCATCAGTTATCACACACCAGGCTGAGACAAAAAAATAAGAGTGGCAAAAAATAGTGTCTTTTTACAAGATCTAAAAGAAGCCACACAAATACACGTGTAAATAAAGCAGTCTTAATATTCTCACAAGGCAATTAGATCTGTTAGGCTGAGGAGTAGAAAATGACAACTCCTCATTTTGTAAAACATAATGAGTTTCTTGAAGGCGAACTAAACAGCCCTGGAGACTGAATCCTCAGACTACCCATGGACTATGGCAGTACAAAGAAAAAGAAGCAAGTTTCTCCAGAGCAGTGCTTGAAACCCAGGAATGCCTTCTCCCAAAGGCAGTGAGGAAGCATGGGTGCCAAGACATTAGGAAAATTTGTATGTTTTTGTCTGCCTGTGACACATCTGCAGAAATACACTCCAGCTTGTTTTCAGTTGCAATGGGAACTGAAGATGTTGATTATGTTCTTACACTATGGGCATGACAGACTGAGTCCAGCAGCACTGGTGTAAAAGTGAGGAACTCACTGTGGTACAAATTATTTCGGTATCAAGTTCTGTACCTTTCAGTGCATTCTGAAAATAAGCCACCACTGACTACTGCTGGCTTGCTTTTTTTGTCACATTCCATTAGTTACGGTACAATGGCAGGACATATCTCATGGCTTTGCATGCTGTGTGCTGCTATAAATTGCAGGCAGACATTCACCACAACGTACGCAATCAGAACAAGTAATTGTGCAACTATTTCCCAAGCAATCCTTCCTTACCACCACTAAAGGGCAGTGTTTCCTACATTTCTACTAATAAGAATGACAGTGCTGCAAGCTCAATTTTAATTACAATGGTTAATACCTCCTTTTAGTGCTTGAAGTCTTTTATATTCTAAGTTATGTTTGTTTAATAAGTTACTTCTTCATGACACAGTGAATACAGGCCCATTTATTGTACTTTCACTAACACCAGCAGGCTACATTAATAAATCAAACAAGCACATTAGTGAAGGTAATTCCTCCTATGAACTTACAAGTCTAAAGAATGGCTAATCTAAAATAACTGATTTACACTCAGATTTCAATCAAAAGGCATAAATAGCTTTGCAAAACACATCACTTTTTGCATATTATTGTTTTTCAAAAAACATAATTTGTATCTGTAAAAAACTGATAAACTCTCCTCATCTGTGTTGGCATTTCACCTATTGGTAAATCTGAAACCTCATGCTCTTTTATAGCTACCGATTGTGCTTCCGTTTATACCAGAGACACTTCTGCCATTCACTTCACTCAGAGTGCAGATAGTGTCTGCTATATTCAGAGGCAAAACTTCAGTTGCTGTCCCATTTCTTCAGGCATATTTTGTGTTCACAAAAATAGTTTAATCAACTTGAAAGACTCCATCCACTAAGTAACCTTCTTTCAGTCTATGTTTTTGAAAAATACTTTGAGAGTCCCACTCTTAGCAGAAAGTGATTCATATACTACAAGGCTGCAGCTTATTTAAAAAAGGCAAAACTTAAAGCGGAGGTACATGGTTATCCTCACTTTCAGACTCAAACAACTAAGAAATGTCCATTAAGTAACTGTCACAGTGGTAACATACGACTGCATCAAGCCCAGTGCTTTATGATTTCAAGACCATATTCCAACACCCTGTTTGGTGTCTTGAACATTCAAGGATGCCCAGAGAGCTTGTGGAGTCTCCTTCGCTGTAGACATTCAAAACCTGCCTGGACACGTTCCTGTGTGATGTACTCTAGGGGATCCTGCTCTGGTAGGGGGGTTGGACCAGATGATCTTTTGAGGTCCCTTCCAACCCCTAAGATTCTGTGATTCTGTCATGTTCAAATTTGTTGGCTGTAATATCAGTAGCTGTACAATCAAGCTGATACTGTAGCTGCACAACTAAATCCAGTCTCCCTAGAATCTCTTCAGAGAGAGAAAGGGGGCTGTCCAGATTCAGTACTCTGCAGAATGTACACCTAACCTTCTATCTAGGCAAATAATCCATGGTAATTAGCCCTCACTGGCACTAGCAAGAGAGAGTGGCATAGCCAAGCAACAGATATTTTTACTACCCACCATCTAACACTGCTCTGTAATTAACTGCAGAACCCCACAGATTTCTGCCTGATTAGCTGTTTCAACTAAGGAGAGACTCAGACCGAATTACCTGCCATTCATGGACTACTCTTTGTGCCAGAGAGCAAATCACAGGTGCAGAACTGTGCTGCAGAAGGGACACAAAGAGGAAAAGGGGGCCCACATACAATCTGTGCACAACTCCTCCGACTTCAGTCACACATATTGAATGTTTTGGATGGTTATGCACATGGGAGCACAACCTGGCAGTTCCTGTATGGTCATTACCCAAGATATAAAATGTTTGACTTTTAATTAAGATCTACAATATCAATGTCACAAAATGAGTCTGAAATTACAAGAGCAGGAGCTGATCTGATTGTAAAAAGCTCAGCTATTCAATTGCAGGCCAATGCTCAGTCATAACTAGAGAAAAGCTGAGGTCAGGAGTCCAAGTTCAGGAGTGGAGAAAATAAGAAGCTGAAGGAAACATTATATCCTCCAATAACCCTTGCAGGAGATATGATTTCAGCATGAAAGGATGCAGTCCAGCTTTAAAGTTTTCAAGCAAAAATCATTCTACTATAACACCACTGTGAGATAAAAGCAGACATGTGATCTAGTAATACTGGCCTCTTTCACTGGTGTTTTTATTGGTGCTGCCCTCCATATTAAAGAAAACAAACACTCTGCTTTTAATATTAAAGATAACTCCAACAGGTCTGCTTTAGAGAACCTTTCTGTGTTAATCCATTCCTTGTAATACAGTTAGCCTTGTGTAAATTTGGAAGGTGGCCTATAAAAGAAAAGCAAACAGAGGCCTTTTTAAAAAACTTTTATCCAGCTTTTGAGGGGTTTTGTTTGGGTGTTGGTTTTTTTTAGTATCAGCTTCTTCCCCTTTTATTTTTAAAGCATCATGGTAGAAGAATACGTAAGGCTGTGACCTCATATATGGTTCTGCCATGGTTCTCAACTGAGGAAGAAGGAGATTTGGATGCTCATGAGACCTGAAATACCTCAAGGAATGCATAAACACATGAAAGAATATATTTATTGAGTAAAAATATCACTCAGTTGGTAGTACACCAAGCTGAAACTCAGGAGACAGGGTCTATTTCATGTCTACTCTGAGCCTGATGGTTACCTCCAGACAAAGGACTTCCTCTTACTGTGTCTCAGTTTCTCAATTTCAAAAAAATATTATAGGATAATGAGAAAAACAAAGGAAGTCTTGTGAACAGTAACAGGTGCCACAGTGCCAACAGAAAAACAAGGTGTGTTGGCTGAAACAGAAGTCAGAGGTATCTTCCTTCCTCTCTTTGGTGTGTGTTTGTCAGCTGTTTATAGACATGGACATCATAATTTACATCAGTTCTCACTGATGAATACTTGGATGAGCTGGAGTGCAAGATAGGATGCTGCTGACCTGATCATTTCTGCAACCAGAATAGGTCACACATAAATTTGCAACAGTAGTAACATCCAGATTCCAGTTTTCCACAATGTACTCATTTATTTCCTCATGCACTGCCTCAGGACAGAGTTTTACACCATGTATTTGCCCATCATGACAACTATCTGGGGAGAAGGCAAAAAATTAAAAAAAGAAAACATTGAGGAAACCATGTCCTCTCAGTTTAGAGTACCACAGCTGCTGCTCCAAACCACATCCTCTGACAGGACAGAGACATTGGCCTTGGTGATTAGCCAGACTTCAAAACCTTCCTAGGGAATTCCTCCTCCTGAGAGGCACAGGCAGATCAGAAAAGGACAGGCTGTCTAAACACAGTGTGCCTCCTCTCCCTTGCTGGGTTATTTTGATTCTCCCTAGGGGAGCTCCAGCCAGGGGAAACTCCAGCTTTAACAGAAGGTGGCTTGGTCTCCACCCTGTTTTTATAGCAAGAACAAGCTATAAAGGCACCCTTTTAATAATGTCCAGTTCTTCAAAGTCAAGTTCTCTGCAGTACTGAAGTATCTGAAATTTTAGTTCTGCTTTCACTGCAGTTTTATGTAGTATTTCTCACATAGCTAGAACACTCATACCCCAATCTGAAGTCTACTGATGTCAAATAGCAAAAGGCACTTCATGGCTCTTGATGTTCTGCTCATTCCAAGGAAACACTGAGATCCTCACTCACAAACCAAATACTGTGTATGTTCAACAGGCCAAAGATGCAACAGCAATGGTCACTAGAGACCCAGTCTAGGCTTTCCAACTCTAGAAGAGACAGGGACCCACAGGAATAAAGGTCTCACCTCCTAGGAGCCGGGCTCCAGACAGCTGGTTGCTGAACTCCTGCCCACTGCAGTTCAGATGCCATTCCTGAAGGTACTTACAATGAAATTGTATCAGCATTAAAAACATCAAAATTGGATTATAGTTGGACACATGCTGGCAAAATATTTGCAATGGGTTCAGAATAGCTGGAGATTGGCCACATCCACATAATAGTCCTAAAGTTGGATAGAATTTAACAACAGTAAATTAGGAAACTTTGCCAGCTCCAAAGCACTACCTCAAACTTGGGCCAAAACAATGCACTGGCACTCAAATGCTCCAGAAGGATTTTTCCTTTCTGCCAAATGCTGTTCATCAGATAAGAAAAGCTGGGATGTGGACCACAGGGATAGAGATGCTGTTGCTGGAGAAGGCTGGACTTTGGAAAAGACCCTTTGTGGCAAAAACTGAGGAAGTTGCAACCAAGAACTAAAAAACGTGCAGAGCTCTGTGTAGGAGGCAACAGAACGGGGCTGCTGGGGCATCTGTAAGTCTCAGCTGAAGAGCACTCTGGACAGTGGGTGCTGCTCAGAATCTGCTTCTGCTTACCCACCACTCAGTATTCCTCACTGACAAATTCGGAGAGAAAAACGGGAAACTGAATTGTTATGGTAAGTAAAAATGTTCCTTCCAGAGAGGTATTAGGCACATGTTAAGGGGCTGGGGGAAGAGAGTGGGGATGGAGAAGGAGACAGAAAGAACAAAAAAATATTAAAGGGGAGACACAAGCTGTTGGCACCTATGTCTTTTGTCAGATCTCAGCCCTAGTGCCTAATGAGCAAAACTGGGAAATTTGTATTTATTCACAGACCTCGGTGAGGCTGCTTATACCCCTCAGTGCTCCTCTCCCAAAGCAGTTACACCTTGTCCTGTCTGGCCCACTGGAATCACACAAAACCACAAGACTGTATGCACCGCTGGAGAAGCACAGCTTGCAAGAACCCTTCCCTCTACTTCAGGATTATTCCATGTGATACTTAAAAGATTCTCCCCATCTCTTAGAAGTGAAGGGTGGGAGGATCTGTCTGATTGTATCCGTGACCCTGGCAACTCTTCACAAGCAGAGACAGCTGAGTCACTAATATTTAGAAAAATAACATAATTGACTGTATTCAGCCCTGTGGAGGACCCCTGCTGAGTACTCACAGTTGAACATTAGCAACTCGGCCATTTCTGGCAGCCTTTGTGAAGGGTTGCCAGGGCTGTAGATTCAATTAGATGACCTCTGAAAAACCAATTTCCACTGCAAATATCTTAAAAAAAATTACATTAAATCCCCAATAAATACAGTGAAATTGGAGGAGACAGCCCTTCCTACCTCATTGAATGTCCCAAATCACCCTGCAGCCCCAGCTAGATGTCTTGCCTGGATGTTATGCATACACAGGGTCTATTATCACGACTGCCTAATGTGATTTAGCACTGTCTGCAGATTGCACTCTTTAAATCTGAGAATGTGACAGTGTCGCAGCTGGATGCAGATGAGGATACAAAATGATGTTGAAAAGCTAAAAACATTTTCATGTATCTTTCTTTTCATTGGGCAGGGGTGCCTATTCTTTTAGCAATACTTTTTTATCCTCAGACAGATTTTTTTCCTTTACTAGCCATTGAATTCTTTTGATGTAAGAAGAGCCAAGATGAATTGCTAGATCCAGTGTTTTGTCCTACTCATCACAATACACTGCAGCAATGCATTAGACTGAGTTGGAATATTTACTTTCTTCTCAGCAATCTCTACTAATAGTGATTAATGTACCACTAAGGCAACTAGAAATGAGATTTTTCAATTCTGCTTTATGCATAGGGTTTTATGATAAGCCCTACAAGAAAACAACCAATGTGGACGCTATTTGTTAATACTATCATAATGAAATCTGCTAACACCTTAATTACACCTTGTAATTGCATCCCATAATGTACAAGACATTTTTAATTCAGCTTTTAAACATCCCAATTGTGTAAGTTTGTCTCCTCAGACTACAGGATTTAATTTCAGTCAACATATCCTACCCTGGTAAATTGGTTATTAGCTCAACTTTTTTGTTTGCTTTTTTTCTTTCCTAAATAATTCTGAACAGCTACCAAACTCTCACCATTCTTGCACACATTGATGTTTGAGGAAATATAAAGAAACAAAGCAGTGTTGGATTCTCAAGATGTCCCTCCAGAGAGAAGCTTAACAAAACAATGTTTTAAAATAATATATCCCATTGTTTGGGTTACGATAAGATATGAATTCAACAGCAAAAAAATTATAACAGGATAAGAGCTATTATGAACTTACTATCCAGAGAGCCATCAACTAGCATTTTCTCAAATGGCTTTGTAATTATTCTTTATACATGGTGCAAAATATTATACTAAAGATATTTAAAGACAGGAAACTTTTCTTTACACATGGTGCAAACTGGTACACGAAACAGGGACACTGCATAGAGTTTTGACTGATTTTTTTTTCCTCAATGTTCCCTGCTGAGCAGTGCCACAATTAATCAAGCTTTCTAGGTTTTAGTTAATTGCTGGACCCCAATAAATTGGTTTGTACTGGCATTGGTCCAGGTCTGATAATTTCACAGCCTTGGAAACTGTTGCATGTTCACACAAGAACCTTGCAAGCAGGGAGCTGGGATAAAAAGAATAAAAGAAACTCTTGTTCTGTGAGGTTCCATTAATACTTAAAAAGCCAGCCCACTAGCAACAGTGTCTTCACTGTTTGTTTTTCTCCATGTGTTTTATACTGATGCTTTTAATGATGAAAGGAAATCCACACACCCCTCTTCCTTATTTTAAACTTTCTTCTGTAGAATTATTCTCAAAGAACCACTTCTAATTTCACCAGTATCTTCTTGGATGTTTCCACTGTTACCATCCTCTGCTGAAAATTCATGATGGCTTTTTTGAGACAGCTTGGCTATTTTTTCCCTCTCAACCTTTTGTTTGTGTGAAAGGATGACCATCTTCTAGTGAAGAAAAGATCAAGACTGGCTTTATGAACTAGACAAGAGAGACAAGTGGTCCCACAGTCTGGCCTGACTCAGTGCTGGTGAGTGCCCCTCACAGGCAGGCAGATGCTGCGAGACAGAGGACAAATGGCTTTTCCTAAGCGTGCCGTCAGCATCAAGCACACTGGTGTCACCATTTAGTGCAAGTCAACGCATCCAGGTCTGTTACGAGTAAAAACACAATGTTGTTATCAATGTGAAAGGCAGGTCCGCAGTTATTAGTTCATGTCACAACTGGGCTCAGTTACACGAAGGACTTTGTGTCCTTAGCTCTCACTGGTAGCAACTGGATTTGTGAGGGCTCAGCTCCTGGCAGGCGCTGGCTCCATGCTGGCACACATTTGACTTTGTTCTCCCTAGAGAAGGCTCATTTGGCAGGTTCAGCTTTACTAATGGGTTTCAAAAGCACTCTCACACCAGCAAGTTTCTGAGGAAAAAAATTACATAATACTCGAGGTGTTCGGTAACCTCATTGTTATTGTCTTTGGCTAACCAAGGCAAGATTAGCAGCACTAATCATGGTTTTATAAAAGTATATTTGAATTGCAATTGGAGCCTCATTCAGTCTGCCTTGACTCCTTCTGTCAAGCCTTAGAAGACAGGACTGACTGGGTTTATCTGGTGGATCTCAGCTGTAAATAAATGCCTCAGTGAGTGGATCTTTATCGTGGTATGATCAATCTGTAAGATCTGTGACTGCTTTTCTCATGCACAGCTATACCCTCAGCAAGTGCAAACCACTGTGATTCTTTTACACTCCTGGAAATTTCTACTGTGTGATTCTAATAAACAATTCCAATGTCTGTTATTATGTGAACTATACCACTTTCTGCTGTTTTCAAGACTGTGTGGTCCTGAAAAAACAATGAAGGTGAAGCTCCTCCCAGAACTTTAAGGATTGTTTGATGCTTTTCACTTTCTGAAATACTCACTGAGATGCTATCGCATGCTATATAGTATGACACTTTGGTAGAAGCAGTAATTGTGTGTTGTGCAAGCTTCCCACCCACAAAATGTTATAATGAGAGTTTGGACTAAAGATTTGGGCTTAATACCTTGAGAAAAAAAAAATGCCCCTTTCAGTTTCCTCAAATATGTGTCATGAATTAGAGATTTAGAGCTCTATTTTCAATTACTTTATCGATGTTACGTCTCCAACACCCATTACATTTCAATACTAGATTAAATAATGCAAAAGGAATTAATTACTACCATTAATACTAGGAAAAGAAAAAAAGCCAAGTTGGTATGGCTAAATATTTTAATTTTTTTAAAAGATAAATTAGATGGATAAACATAAAAAGGGGATACACTAGAAATCAGTGGTTTGTGTTAAAGATTACAATGAATCACTTTACCACTTGGTAAAGAAATTCTGAATTGGAATTCTGCTCTCTGGATAAGAAGTTACAAGGGAAGACAGGACAGACAGAAAACCTTTCTGGGAATGCCTCGAAGACCAGCCCTTCCACAATTTCATTGCAGATTGTGTAGATTCCTTGGGCTCTTTTGAAAGTTTCAGTAATAATTGCTCCTACTTATCTTGGTGACGACACTTAATTACTATTTGACTCTCAGCAAACCACTGAGTACTGGTGTTGTAACACACTATGGTGAATGAAGCTCGTGCAGCTCATGGATATAAAAAAAATCTGAATTCCTACATATTGTCTTGCAGACTTTCTTTGACACTACAGGTATGAGAGAGAATTATAGAATCATAGAATCATTAAGGTTGGAAAAGTCTTTCAGGGTCATTAAGTCCAACCATAGGACAGGATCATAATTACAGCTGCACATATACTGTGGTATTGATAGGTATTTTATCTGGAATAAATATCTGGAATCGACTGGATTGGACTTGATTGGATTGGACTTGATTGGATTGGATTACATTAAATTAGAAGCAGCTGCTGATGAGCACTTTGAAAATCAATGAAAAATTCAAGAGGACCTCACCTCTGAGTGTGTATGTGTATTCTACACCTATACACTGGTATTCTTGACACCCCGCCTAGCGAAGTGTCATTTGCTCTAGGATGGAACGAAGCACTGTGTGGTTCCCTTCTGCATTTGTCTGTTTGCTACTGGCAGCTCTTGTGACTCTCTTCTTACTTGTGTATTTGGAAAAGAGATTTAGCAACATATATTTTATTTGCATTTTTTGACGGAACAATGGAAGATTTTCAGCTACTCTTTAGTCTCAGCTGAAGATGTCCCCACCGAGGTAATGAGGCATTGGGCTGCAATTTGACATTGTATGTAAAAATGTTTTGTTGTTTAGCAAAGTGTATAGAAATCTCAGTCACTATGTCCATCTGTCTCACTGCTAAATAAGTAAATTAATTTCCAGTGCTAGAGAAGTGAAACTTCACTGTGGATGAAGTCAGTGCTACAGAATGAACAGGAGGGTGGAGAATGCTCGTGACCATCCTATGCCATAATCACAAAATCATGCACATCTGAAGCCCTTTTTGTTTAACAGTGTATGTGAAGACTGCTTGATGAGCATCCAGATTGTATTCCCAGTATGATAGCTGGAGGGGTGATCCAAACCACAAAAAGTAATTTGGAGATTTTTATAAAATCCTGGAAATAATATTTAGCATCTTAAGATACATTTTTCCAAAGGGCTCCACTGAATTTACAGGACTGCAAGAAACAAACATTTCCATAATTTTAAGAACTTCTTTTCATACTTTTTCAGAAGTGAAAATTTGACCATAGATAATATACTTTTTCTTGAAAGCAAAGGAAAAAAAAAGACGGAGGTAAATGAAAGTTGTGTTGTGTGCCTAACATCTCACAAAGCTCAATGTCTGTTCCAATTAAGAAAACTCCACATGGTGTATAAACATGTTAGTATTGGCACAATCTTTTATCCTGTTTTATTTCCTCACAATAACTGAAAAATAATAGCAGAATACCTACATACTGCTCAGTCACTATGAGGCACAGCACAAGGAGATGGACTTCTATTGTCAGTGTCAGAGTTTATTAGCTGCTTAACCTCTATTCTCTTTAATAAGAATTACATGGCTAAGTCTCTGTACTCTCAAATAAAGTTAGGGTATCCTTGAGTCTCTAATGCCCACTATCAGGAGCAATTCTTTCCCCTTCAGACACCAGGATGCAGAGCCAGTGAGCTCTGCTTGGCAGCATGAGGGGTAACAACTCTGTATTTGATGCCTCTCTGGATCTCTCTCTCTCACACATGTGCAGCAGCCCTGTACTTCACGAACTGCAGCAACAGCCCACTGCTGAGCAAGTGCACAGGGCAAAGTGTTCGCTGTCGTATCAGTGCTGTGCTCTAAGGGGAATAAGACAGACTCCTAACATGCTGTGAGACAAAGCAAAGCATAGAGGGCTGTGGCAAGACAGAAAGAGCACCAGCTTTTAATTGCACTGACTCCTCGGTGATACTTAGGCAGAGCTGGGAGAAGAGCAGCAGCTTGGGCGTGGGTGTAGCACTACCAGGATCCAACAGTGCTGGCAAACCCTGCAAGCTCAGCAAAGTTCACTCAGCAAGAGACCACCTGTGAATATTTCATTCATGCACAATGTCCAGCATGTCATGTTATGCTTTGACCTAACAACCATTAACACTTGCTGTGACACTATGCCTTGTGAAGATGTGTGACAAGAAACAGAGGCAGTCTTTGTACATGACCAAGAAAGAAGCAGACCCTGGCAATTTTAAACTGCAACATCACTCAAAAGTCCAAGCAACTGATGAACAACACAGCTGGTGCAGCAGGATGAGGACTAAGAGTAGGACGAAGGCATCCTGCCCTTGGAAGTCTGGGTTTCCATCATTCAGTGAATCCCAAGCCTTCACCTAAGAGAAAGGCTCTTTCAGCCAATACTCTACAATCTAAATCTTCCAAAGAGTGGGAAAGTGGCTCCATTTTGTATATTTCTATGTTCAGCAAAGGTCTTACACTTGAGACTGTCAGACACCATCATCTTCTGAAACAGTCTTACAGAATACAGTGGAAAGAGCTGGCATTTATAACAACTTTCCCAAAGCACTCTTCCAGCCAAATAAGGAATTTCTCTTCAAAGAATCTCTCTGTAAAAGAATTCAGGTCACAGAGTATACAGAAAATATTTCATTTCTCATTACTACACTGACTATGCATAAAGAGCACTGCAATGATTACTGCTGTCTTTGTCTATACACACTGGAGTTTGTATCAGCACAGAGAAGGAAACAGATGTGAGAACTGCTTTTAGAGGAAGTATGACAGAGCTGAGTAGCTGTGTTGGGTAAGTTGTTCTGTAGGATGTCTTAACAGTAAACCTGAGCTCTGTGGAGGTCCAGAGCTGCACCTCCAAGGTCATGTAGATGCTGTAAAACCAAACTATCAAGCCTGCCTACAAGGACCTGTGGATTCCTACTCACAAAGATTTGCAATCTCTTTTCTTTACTACACAGAATTACGAATCATGCATTTGGTTTTGAGTAATGCTGAAGAAAACTGATACATTCCCCACGATGCTTAGTCTTCTGAAAATGATACCCTTTGGCCAACCTTATCCGTAAAGAGGATACAGATTCTGATCAATGATATCAACAATGGAACAAAAACCTCACAGATTAGAGACCAGCACAGAGAACCCAGCCTCCAATCCAATTGAAGTAACACAGGGATTCCAAAAATCAAAGCATCCTACTGGAATGTGGACAGCCCATGTGATGTGCCATTTCTATAAGGAAATTTAATTCAAATTGCATTACTAAAGGCGTTTATTATCTTGTTCATTCCTCTAACACTGTAGGGAATTGATTGATTTTTTATTTGGATGAAAAACTATCACATGTGGAGTCACCAACACAACTTCAGCCTCTTGTAAGAACAGGAAGACAAAAGTGCAGGGCTTCACTTGTAGTTGCTGCACTAAATCCAAGAACCATCCCTGATGATGAAATGTAGTTTAAATTTAGAACTGTCAAGGGATGTACCCAATCTACTGTGTCTTGCTGGACTATTCCTGCAACCAACTCCATTCACAGAATGCTCATTACTTCATTTAAGTACATTTACCTTTGGTGTTACACCCTTCACTTTTAAGTTTCCCTGTAATGTCTGAACTCATTTTCTGAAACAAGAGCAGTAGCACTGGTGAAGTGGTAGGAGGGTAAGATTTACTACTACTCCCACACCCAGTGAGCTCCCAGATAGCCAAAGGCAGCTCCTAGGAAAGTCCCTTCATTCTGTGTCAATGTCTGTGGGAAGAGTCTAGCTGGCTTTGGGTCTAGCTCTTTGCAAAATGCAACAGGGTCAGTTCAGCCATAGATCTGAGTGTATATATTATTCATATGCAGTTTATCTCACAGGCTGAGCCTGCACAGTCTAACCCAGCACAACATCTAAACATTACTACAGCTCCACAATTTAGAAGCATGTGTGTACACACTTAAATCCTCCCTCTATGAGCACGGATATACCTCTGCAGGATCAAAGCTTGCACAGCTCAGATTCTCTGCCTTCAAGTACAAATTACAATCATATTTCTGATTCAGAGTTGCCGTTTGTTTTTCCAATTGTCCATCCCTATTTCATACAGTGACTCCTCCAAAACTATCAGCCTGCAGCAGTAGCAGCCACATCCAGGACTATGAGCTTTAAAAGATTATTTTTTCTTAGGAAGGTGGATTACTGCCTGTGCATAGCAAGGCAAAGAGCACAAGAGTGTCAGAGAAGCAGGCATGGAGCAGTTTCTCTTTCTTTTGTTTTTTTGCTATTAAGTGTTATAAAGTCACATTTTACTAACACGCAGCCGTGGTTACTAATGAAGTAAGACAACTGTTTCCTCACACTAGTATAAAGTTTCACCATACACTGTATTTTCAGCATTTCACCCAGGATAGTTAAAATGGAAAAAATGAAAGTTCAGCTCAATTTTCAGCCTTCTGAAAATATCTACCAAGCCTGGGAGGTGTATGACCTCCCAGCAGTGCTCCTCAAACACCCTAGTCCCAAACTAGGGGAAATAGGTTGTAATTTGTTTCTCCACATGATGTCTTTTCATACCTCATCCTTTTTCTCAGATCATTTGTCAAGGGTTCACTGATCTCTTCTTATTAGTTACAGGGGCTACAAGAAGACAGAAAAAGAATGTTTGACCAAGCATATAATGTCATGAGTCATGGGTTTAATTTAGTTCCACCAGAATCTCAATGTGACCTTGAAACCTTCTAACACAATAAATCAGACCAGAGGGTATCAGCAGAGGGGTGTCTGACAAATCCCAGTGGACGCTAACTCCACCGGGTCTGCTCTGGAGGGCACCCCGCGTGTGAAAAGCCCATTAAGGGGCCATATAGGTGTAGCGTCCCGTCTTAGAAAACCGCGTGCGAGACACGGTTACCGGGAGGGGGCTATGGCCGGAGCCGGACGCGTTCCCCCGTTCAGCGCTTCCTGAAAGCACCGGAGAAAGGCCCCGCCCGCCCGGGTGCGGGTCCCGCAGGTAGTTCCCGCACAGGGAGGGGAAACAGGGGGGCGGACGCCGAGCTCCCTACCCTGGAGAGCGGCCCTCGCACCCCCACTCCCACCCATCCCCCTTAGCCCCCCAGAGCGGAGCAAACTCCACCCCAGGCCGCGTCAGTCACGCTGATGTGCCGGGCGGCAGGAGCGGGGCGCGGGAGAGGAGGGGGCCGGGGTAGGAGGCGGGTCGCCGGGGCGCGGGCTGCTCCACTCCTCCTCCCGCCGCCGTTCCAGTGCCGGCGGGGCCGCGGGGCAGGACCCGCCGCCGAGCATCCTCTGGCCGCGGGGCCTCGCTGCGCTCCCCGCTGGGGCAGGAGGCGGTGGCAGGTGTCCCAGCCCGGGACCTTCTGGAGCGCCCGTCCTGCTGCGCCCCGCAGCTCGGGCTTAGCGGATTCCTCCCCGCTCCCGTCCATTAGTGGGGGTCAGGGGCTGCCGGTGGCGGCGGCCGCGGGACCCTTCCGTCCCCTGCTTGCCCCTTCACCACCGCCACAGCGGGAGCGGAGACTTAAAAACCCGTGCAAGCCGCGAGAGAAGATTATGGCAACGTGACGGGGAAGCGGAGCAGCCCTAGCCGGAGACCTCCCGTACCCCGGCAGAGCAGGGAGAGCGGAGCCGCTATTCGCAGGCAGTCTCCAGGGCCCGCGGCTGAGCGGAGCGGCCCCCAGCCCTGCCCCAGGTGGGTGAGCTTCTCCTTGCTAAGCAGGACCCCGGGGAAGGCGCAGTCCCGCTGCTGGAGCTGCGACCGCGGGCACGGGCACTGCATCGAGGTTGGGGTCGCGGCACCGGCTGCCCTTGGCGGGGGGGGTACCCGACGCCTTCCGGGCTCTTGGTCCGGCTTGATTCGCTCTGCCGATGGCGGGGGCCGGCCGCCCTCCTGCCGCCCCTTCGGTGGCACCGCCGGCACCTGGCCGGGCTCCGCTCTCGGGGGTCAGGAAACGGCCACGGCTCGGACGGGGGCTCCGCCGACGGCTCCGCCGACGGCCACCCTGGACATAAATTTCCCTCCGGGCCCCGGCGGGGCTGGGGGGCTGCGGGGCGCTCCCTGGCTGGGCGCCCAAGGGACCGAGGACCGTTGTGTTACAGCGGGGAGAGCCAGCAGGCTCTGGCCACGGCTCGCTTGGACACTCGCCTACTTAAAAACAACCCCCCCGACGGTAAAAGCGGAGGCTTGCAGCGAGACTGGCAGGAGTAAAAGCCTTGGGGAGAGCGCGGGAGATGCCTGGTGGTGTAGTTACTCAGCCGGGTTCTATGGAGGGCGAGGAGTTAAAAATAGAGCCATGTGCCTTATTTCAGGGAGTAATTTATGTAAGAAGTGGATCATTTTCATTGTTTCTGCTAAGCAGAAAACACACCAATAATTAACAGGTTAATTCTAACTGAGATTATTTAAATCCAGAAATATTTTAAAGACATTGCCCTTTGGGGAAATAAAGGGAGTGTACTAATAGTGAAAAGTATGTGTTTATATTTGGAGTAACAACAATACAGAAATTAAAGAGAATTAAGAAAGACATCAAAAGTCCCCATCCCATTTCTGTTATTAACTCCTCCATTTCATATTGCTGTGCAGCATTTCTGAGCAGAAGTAAGCAGCCAAAGTTTTAAAATGTTCTTTCTTTTGAAGACCTGACATTTAAAATGATGGATTTCTAAGCCTTTCGATTCAAACTACATAATCTAGCTAACAGGTAGAGCGCTGCACAAAGGGTAATTGTGCTCCATTTATAAATATTGTTTGCTTCAGCAGCCTCCAAGAAGGGAAAAATATTTAAACATTCACATTTCTGCTAGTCCCAGTGATGTGCTACTGTTGTTCTCAATGCATGCCTGTTGTCCTGGGACTAAATTACAAGGTTTTAATTTTACAAGTTTTTAAAAGGCTGTTTGGCTTTAAAATGTCCTATGTGATTTGAACACGTTGAAAGGAAAAAATGTCTTAAACTTTTCTTCTGAAATTGGAATATTATTCTCAGCTTCCAAAATAAATGGAAAGTTTTATTTTGTTGCTGCATAGGGAGTGTGCTTTTTAAAAACATTTATTAATGTTTTCAGATACAGTTTGCATTATTTTGAAGGAGCTTACTGAGCATCGACAGAGTAGTTGTGCTGATGTGGTTAAGGAAGATGCCCATTTCTTGTGGTTTGGTTCTGTCGAGTACAGAACCCCTAAACAGCAAAGGCAGTAAAAACACTCTGCTAACGTTAAATCACCCACCCTTTGTTACACTATCTCACCAGTCTTAATAGGAAGATGTTATTTTCAAGTGCTTGTAAACTTACTGGTTAGTTAATTTCTCTAAGTTATCCACCACTTAAATTTGAATATACATATATCAATTACTGTTTCTGTTTTGGTGAAGCTGAAACGTATTTATAGGCATTTATATTGTTTTGATTAAATATGAAGAGGTCAAATTACTTTAACAAAGGAGATAGTTTATTTTTCCAGTACTGAAACTGCTTTCTTTTTCTTTTTTTTCTTTTTTGAAATTTTGTAAAACTAATTGTGAATCCACATCAAGACTTTTCAACCTGAATTTTCTAACATTATAAATTATGGACAAGCATACTCTGGGAAGATAAATACTTTTGCAGTGAATTCTGATAAACAGTAAAGCATCAACATATTTCTCAACTTAGAATCCTAGTTTGGCTACCAAAAAAAAATTCATTCTACTTCAGTTAATTATTTTCTCCCTAATTTTTTTTTCATTATAAAATATTTCACCTTTTAAAAACCAGAAAAAGATAAACAGAACAGTGTACACAGCAAGTACAATACCATCTCTGCAGCACACAAAGAATACATTAAGCTTTGCTCTGTATGCAAGATTTTGACATAAAAAATCTACAAGAATGAAGATGACATCTCATTCCCCCATTCTTCTTTCAGATATCAAGGCAATGGAAGGGTTAACTCTAGAAAAATTAATTATACCCAATCCCAGAACAATGGTAATTGGAAGGGGGGAGGAGGGGAGAGTTGAATAGTGGTGGAAGCCTATTAGATGCTCTGAGGAAAACTCCTCTTGAGCTCAGCATGGCCAGTGTTGCACCCTGAGCACAGATTTCTGTAGTGCAGGGCCAGTACACCAGGTATACCCAAGGTTACCGTTATGATGAAGAGCATGGTACAACTGACACCTGGATTTCCTATATTGCATTTCAAAGAGCTGCTCAAAAAGAAAATCTCCCAAACTAGTTTCTTGTGAAAGAGAACTTTTAAGAATTCAGGTTGCTTACTTGCCAGATTTCTTTGATTTGGAATAAAATAAGGACTTTATTAGAAGTAATAAAGTTTTCAGCTTTCATGAATGGGAATGTGGCCCCTTTTCAAAAAATGAAATGACCTGAAGGCGAAGCTCTTTCCATGAAATGAAGATCCATGTTACAGATGGATTCTTTGGTTCTGGCAGTTTAGGATTCTGTGTCCTGGATGAAATAATGTCAGAGATTCTAAGTATCTCACAGAATTTAATTTAATCCTTTCTTCCTAACAGCTCAACATTCTCTGCTTTGGACGATCTTTCTTTTCCTTTTCTCAACAAAGATGAGAAAAAAGTGGATATTCGAAGATTTTAATTTTATCTTTTTTGGTGTGCTCTGTCTCCTTTTCATAGATGGAGGTAAACTAGAACAAGTAAAACGTAAGTAGAATTCAAACAAAGCTGTCACATTCACCCAAATTTGACATTTTCCTTCTATTTGACTGATGTGATTCAGGAAGGACCTTGAAACAAGGATGTCCTAAACTGTGGGCCTGTGTTCAAAACCTTCTAATATTTTTCCTCTTAATAATGCTACATTTAGTAGAATCAGGTCATACCCACATTTGGGGCACATTTTCCTAAAGTTGTACAGGTTTCATTGCATCATAAAGAACACATAAATTGGATAATCTGCCTTATTTCAAATATCCCAAATCAAGAGAGTGCTTAATTCCATTTTAGTGACCTCTGTAAACATCTGATGGATTATCTGGATTTTCTCCCATGTGTAAGACTATTGTGCTTAAGTTTTCAGTTAGTGTAAAGGTCGTCCAAGACTGCTCTGTTGTGTTCCAAAAACAACCTTATATGAACTAGATTAGATACATCCTTTGAGAAAATGAAGAGTCTAAGAATTGTCAAAAACTAGATGAGAACTGAAAATAATACTGACAAAACAAGGGGAGTATTTCTACAAAGCCTGTCACCCATGAGAGATGTTGCCACATTTCAGAAAGCATGGCAAGGAGGAATAAGTACCCGAATAAGTTTAGGAGTTACTGACTGCTATAGCCTTGTTACTAGCTCTCTGGAATGCTCTCCCCACCTGCACAGGCAGGGGTTTGGCCTTCTTAAAAAGGACATTGTTTGTCCTTGAGAAGTAGTTAACTTTTTCAGCCTCAGTATTGGCAGCTTCTGCTTCTAAGGAGGTAGATAAAAAAAAGAGGAATGAGTTCAAAAAAGGCCCACCTTCTCCTCTGAACTTAACAGGAAAACAATGTGCAGCTATCCCTGTTCAAAGAAAGCACAGTATGAGTAACTATCAAACCACCTCAGCCACCTGCTTTTTCAGATGCTGCATTTAATTTGTCATACTTCTGTGTGAAGTGAGAGCAGATCGCTCCACAGTTGCCTCTAATAATCCCCAACTCTTGCTACCTTCTTATAGCCCAGTAAATGTGAAGAATGCCCCTTGCTTGGACTATCACTTAGAAGACAGGTATTTTGCCTGATACCCCAAAGTACCATGTCTACTGAGCATTGTGAGTTAAGATGAATTTGGGCATCGTTAAAGTAACAGGAAGGAATTCTCTCATAGAAACACATGAGAAACATTCTTTTATTGAAGAGATTTGAGTTTTCAGTGGAAAACCATAACGTGACAGGGGCAGTAATGTCTGAGAGGTAGAGGGATATCTGCAAAACTGCAGCTGTAAGATTGTAAGTGCATAAAATGAAGAGATATTAAAATATTTTGAATGCTGATGCATATGTAAGCACAAATTGTTCTGAAATACTACAACAAACTTTTTAAAATATGGAGATACTGAATGTGCAGTGTAAATACAGTGCATTTATCTTGCTTTTGTAGTCCCCTTGTACAATATCTCCTGTACAACCTGGGATTTTCTTGAGTTGAGCCAATTGCTTTGGTTTTGCAGAGAAAATGTTTTGTTTCCTATAAATGTGTTTGAGCAATCAAGCACTTAAATTTCGTTACCTAAATAGGATCTTAGCCTGCGTTTCTGCAGGTGAAAGGATAAACTCGCCCTGTGTGAAAGCCATTTTGTCAGCTATTTCAGGAGCTGCAGTTTTGGAAAGATGGGAGGCCATGTCCGTTATTTTGGTTTGGAAGGTTAGACAAAATAGCACATGAAATTAAGGGCATTTCTGTTGCGTGCTTCTCCAGGGAAAGACAAAATAGTTTACAGAAAACACTGCACACATTAAAACACTTTGTAAGCACAGAATGGGAACATTCAATTATTGCTCTTTCAATTCTTTCCTGTTTTACAGATTCAGATACATACTGTGTGTTTCAAGATAAGAAGTATCGTGTAGGAGAAAGATGGCATCCTTATCTTGAACCCTATGGCCTTGTTTACTGTGTTAACTGTCTTTGCTCAGAGGTAGGACTGCTCAATTACTGATACTACAACTTCTACTTGCTTAATTGGCTGGAATCCTTTCTGTTGTAGCTACAATATGACAAAGCCCAAACTTGTTTTCACAAGTGGGTCCTGATAATGCCTAAGGAAATAGAGGCAGGTGATCTTAATGAAGGGAAGATCAAACAGAAAAGGCCAATACTGGCAAAAAAAGACTTGCATGGGGTACACAGAACAGCTTCATAACTAGCCAGAAGCTTTGTCAATGCTGAGCATTACATCTTGAATAACTGGACCCCAGTACCTAAATATAACCCTTGTAGTTCCATCAATACGGACGATCGTGCTGAACTGGAATAGTGTTTTGATCTTTTTAGAATGCTCACATCTTCAGAGGCATTTCCACAGTCACAGCATCTGCTGCCCTAAAGTGCTGAAGGAACAGGCTTGGATATCGCTGTTTGTAAAAACATATGAAAGAAGAATGAAATGATGAAAAATGAGAAAAGGGTAGGAGGAGCTGAGAAAATTGGGTAGGATGGCAAAGGACAGGTCCTTGGCTGCCATCAGTTGATGTCTGATATGAAGACGCAGCAGTCATCGATGGCCTAACTATGTCATATACAGCTGGAGGGGGCAGGAAAATGAGGGCAGAGTACGTCCTTTGGAATACTTTAAATGACTAAACAATAACGGATCTTAATCGCTAACACATGAGATACTCCAGATGCTGATTTTTGTCTGATGTATTTAATGCAGAATAAAGTTTTCTTGGCTATTTTCCCCCCTGCAATTGTAAAATATTGGGCCCCTGTGCAGCATTTGCTCTGAGGGATCTGCTACTACAATTTAGTGCAGAGACACACAAAGAGTAGTCCCACAGGCTTGGCTGCATCTCAGATCTGTGCAGCAGAATGCCTCTGTAAGAGGAAAGGCAATGTAGTAGGAAGAAAAGAGAAAGTTCTTGCTTACAGCAAAAAGGCATTTTCACTCACTTTTGCTGATCTATATGCAAAGATGAAAATTCCCTCAGAGTCAGTGTGTGGTAAAACCCTCATTAAATTGCTGGAAGGCTGTATCTTGGCTGGAGCTGAAATTCAGTGGACACCCTAGAGATCTGGATACAAATCATTGGTCAATGATTTTCAGGAAGACATTAGTCTGGAGGGATGGGAAAAGGCATGGTATGCTCCTCTAGAGAATAGCACAGCTGTGCTCCATGCTGTGAGGCTCCAACAAATGGAGTGTATTCTATTTCTTTCCTTCTCACGTGGATACGGAAGACCAGAGTGACAGTTGAGGACAACAAGGTTAGTAGAAGGAGACTGCTTGTGGCAATTTCCAGTACATGCAGCTCAGAAATGGTTCTGGACTTGACATCTTTGTTTGCTATGTTTTACCTTTGCTGTACTTTGAGGGTGCAAAATGTATCTTGGGGTTATTTCAGCACTGAGGATGCTGAGGGATCTCTGGGATGTGACTCTTGTTGCCTGAAAGGAAGACTCCAAAGAGCAACTGGAGCATCCAGCCATTCATTTGAGCTTTGTGCTGGCTAAAAGAAATGCACTCAAAAGATGGACCTAAACGAAAAGCTCCAAATCATCAGGAAACTCAGCAATTTATAATTTATAATAATTTATAATTTATAATAACCAGGTAAAACATTAGAAGGCATGCTATGACATAGCAAAGACCTTAAACCAAATATTACAGCATAAGAAATGAAACGTAAGTGTGCCACAGACAGAAAATAGGAGAGACCTAAGTGTAACTTAGTGATTTCCCTGGCAGTAAATTAGTTACGCAAAGAATATATACAGAGTCTATAGCAGCAACCTGCTCCCTCACACTGCTGATAAAAACAAAAAAACCCCCGTAGATCTTCATCACCAGTGTAACCAGAATTTCTTTGCTTGACTCAGACATCATGATAAATATGATCTCTGCACAAAACAAGTGGTATCAGCCAGGCAACAAACCAAGATCTTCACTCCATCTCTGAAGAACAGTCCATCCATCCCCCATAACACACACTTCCAATATTTAAAAAAAAGTGAGACAAATTAACTAAACAGAGACCAAATTATTCAGCTTGCAATTAAATATTTAAAAAAAAAAAAAAAAAGCCTTCCTGGTTTTGTATGTATGTAGTATTGTATTTTTACAAGTTACAATTTACATACTTACACCAGAATAAAACTAAACGGAATTCAGTGTTCTCACCCTGTTCCCCCTTTCTTTTACAACCCTCCCTCTCCCCCCCCCGCCAGTACACAGTGGAGACTGTTGACTGTTACTGTCAGGTAAATTGGAGCACTCACAATTCATCAGATCATTATTTTATTTTCTAAAATACAGCAGCTCTTTCTTGCATTCATAGTCAGATGGCAGACTTCAGGTGCTAAAATGAATGCTCTCCACACTTAGCACTGGTAACACAGCTTGTGAAGAGATGCATTACTCTTTGGGTATCTGATGCAGAAATACTAACCATGGCCCTGTGGGAGTTTAAGTCCTAATCTAGTCAGTGAGGCTTGGTCTCCCAAATACCACTGTGTATCTAAGCATAAAATCAGTCTCACCAAGCAAAAGATCATTTCAGATAGTTCTGCCCTGCTGCAAACAGTGGAGTATTACAGACAGGACTGAGAAGAAAAGCAAGCCTGCAAAATTTTTATCACAACTGATGATGCACAGGAAGTAAATATTCACCTCAGGAGATTTCACAGAACTAATAATTAAAAAGGGAGTGAGGCCATGGAACAGGTCAAATAAGAAACGTGAAGCTGTTTCTTACTTGAAAGGCAGTGCCAGCCTTTCTTCTACCATAGTGCTTTACAGGCTCTCAGAGGATGCTCTACTGGGCAAGAAGCTGTGCAAACCAGTCATAGTCCCAATCCTGCAGAGAGTGTGCAGCCTAAAATTGGCTCCTCCTCTATAAAATCAGTATATTTCATTTCAGTCATCATTGGAAACAGATGGTGATATCATTTTTAGTGCCTCTTTCCAAAGCAGATGCATAAATGTAGTTTCTGGGTAGTAATGAGCTAACAGTATGATTCCAGCCTGTGGTCTGATGATATGTAGGACTTAATGGATTATTTTGAAAGAGATGGCTAGAAAAAGCCTATACATATGCTATCTAAGGCAGTCTGCACCTCCACTGGAAACATTTCAGTGCTCCAGAAGGCATATGAAAATGCAGTAGGCTTATTCCTGACACCACCTAAAACTACAGTCATAGCATAGTATCAGTGTTCCTACTGAAAGATCTTTCCTGCTATAAACATGAGCAACTCAGAGCTAAATTAGGAAGATGAATTATAGATGGGAAATGGGAATTTGAAATGGATGGATAGTCTTTACAGACTCCAGTGTTACAGACACTGGAGAATGAAAATTCCCTGTGTTGTAATTATAAATCAAAGTTAGATGTGGTCAAATAGAATATTATGTTAATTACATGAATAATGAACAGTATTCCCAAGACTTGCTCGTATTTCTTAGAAAAATGGCTACTTACCAACTGGTGTTTTTTGTCTACTGGGGAACTCATAAAATAAAAAGACTCCACAGTTTTCAGGAACAATTACAGACGCTATTGTCTCTTGTGGTCTTGAACTAACCCTCAGTAGGGGATATCTCATAGACCTACCATTCATCATCTGTGTCTTCCTTTTGGAAATGTAATTCCTAAGCATATTCTGCTCAAAAGGAAAACACAAATTAAGATTGTTGCAATCAATTTTTAGGCACTTGATCTGATTTAAGTTTTATATGAACTTCTGCTTCATTCTGACATCCAGAGGCAGTGAAAGTAGTCTGGGTATACCCTGGTATGAGTGAAATAATCATGTTGTAAAAAGGCATTTGTTTTAAAAATATCTAAATGCAGAATAGAGAACACAGAAACTGGTAAGCCCGTTTCATTAAAACACTGTATTTTGTTCCACCTGCAGAATGGAAATGTACTGTGCAGCAGAATAAGATGCCCAAGTCTACACTGTCCTTCCCCAGTGCATGTACCACAGCTGTGCTGCCCACGATGCCCAGGTAATTCCCATCGCTGACATGCAGTCCTTTCTGAAGTAGTTATTTAGTGTGCTGAGTAACAGCAAAATTAAATGTCTGTGCTGGAAAACTTCTGTGAAGTAAACATCCTTCTGTATCCATTCAGGTCATGAGAGGCTTGTCTTACAGTAAGCTACAGTACTTCCTATGGTGGTTTCATTTTAGAAAAATCAGTATAGATTTGGGAAGCAAGTCCGGTGCTCTACAATCCAGGCAGAAGGTAGCATAAATTTCACTAATGGGGTCCATGGACTATTGGCTCCCCACTCCTTCTCTTATCTCTAAACTCCAGTCACAATAAAAACCCATTCCACAAACTTCCTAGGTTTCTGATTTTGGTGCTGTTCATAAGACAAAGCTAAAATCCATGGATATTTGCAATGGTTCTCTGCTAACAAGCAATTCAAAATTTCTGTGGCAAATGTGCATTTGTATAGTATCCCTGTACAACCAGTCTGGTAACATTTGCCTTTTACATCTCAAATCCAGGCACAGCTTCATAATTAGTAGAGACTGTTATAAATCACAGAAGCAGTGCTGTAGAAGTTTATGACTATATAAATCCGATTGGATACTGTATAGTAAATTCCTCCAGACTGTACATTTATTATATGCTCATTATTAAGAGCCACTGTATGAAGGAGACTAAGCAGGATCTTTCACGAGGCTGTTACAACATTCCCGACATGGCCTAATGGCTGGTGGATTTGACTGGAGCTTTCCCTTAAATGTCTGTCTTAGTGGCACCCCTCATTTCTACTTATAAAAGAGTATTCATGCAGCATCACAGAAAGGGGTTTTATTTGACTTTCACCAGAGAGTTTCATTGTCTGAGTAAAACAGCTGTTCCCTGACCAAAATCTGCGAGCAGGAGGCAGTATGCAATGGTGGAGGGGTATGACAGTACAAGTCATTTTGCTGGGATTGGGGCACATTGTTGCACTTACTGGAGAATAAATGGCATGCACCTGTCAGTTTTTGGTAGGATTCATCTGTTCTGACAATTATACACATCTGTCTATCAGATGTGTACATTAACATTTAATACAGGTATCTAGAATCCTTTTTTAATCAGTGATGAGGAAGCAGCATTTCAAGTGCATAACTCATCTGATGCCACAATGCCACTCTTCTTGTGTCCTGGGATGAGATTAATTCTGTTGAACTTTAGATCTAACACTCTGGCATCTGGTTGATGGGAGAGTTTTATCTAATATATATGGAAGAAAGTTTGTAAGGTAGTATGCTTTATTTGACCAATTAGGGTTTTTAGATTAACTGGTAAGAAGCTGGGAACATGAACCCCTTTTCTGTTTTCAAATCAGAAGAAGGACTGATTGCCAGTGTGTGCAAAATCTGGTCTGTTTTTCCAGCTAATCTAAACTTCAGTTGGCAAGGGAATCATCTCTATACCCTTTATAGCTGTTGGAAACATGCTGTCCCCAGGGTGTGATTAATCCTGTTACCCAGAATGAGAATTTCTCCCTGGAGATGCCCGTCTCTCTCCACTGATTATTGAGGGAGCAAAGACAAATTCCTTAGGCTAGATGGTTACTTTTTGCACAGCGTAAGTTAAATCACAGAATGTAACTGGCATTTGGAGTCAAGAACTTCATAATTTTTGTTGGGGTTTTTTGTTTGGGTATTTTTTAATATCTCTCTACAGTATTTAGTATAGAAACAGAAATGCTTCTAGACTGACTGGTTTTGTTTCAAGTGCTCTTTGGCAGTGAAATGTTGGGCTTTTTTCTGTGAATGAGGCTGGAAATGCTGTGATAGCTGTCAAGGTTTTAAAGCATTTTGCAATGACCTACTAAGGAGGAGTAGGGGCCTCTGTAAACTCTCACATCCTTCTTATCAAATTAGGAATTTTGTACTGTGTGTTTAAAGTGATAAATCCAGAAAATTACCATAATGAGTCTTTCCTGAATTGTTATCCATTACCTTCTCTTAACTGCTATATATGATAGACCATTAAACTGCTAGCTGGGCAGCATCTTATTAAAAATGAAGTCCCACTAAGGTTTATTTTTTCCCTAATTGAATCTGTAATTCAGATAGATCTGCACCAGTGTCAGGCAAAAGAGGACCAGGAATCTCCTGTGATTTCAGGGGCTATTTGCATTCAGCTTTCTGCAGTGATTATGTGTATCATATTTGGTGTTCTGTCTTCAGTGGCAGTGTTCATGCCTGATCTGAATAGGAATCTCAAGCATTCTTGCACATCTGATGCCAGCTTTCCATTCCTATGTGTCTGGCATACAATGTCTTTTGTGCAACATCCTGTGATACGCAGGAAATTCACTTCTCTGGTTTCCCTGGTTATTTTTTAATGGAACGTGCCAGAGCTCTGGCCATTAGCCATCCATTCGAATTACTCTCATAAATGCTTATTATATTCTGTCAAGTATGTTTCCCCTCAGTTTCTCAAGCTGCATTTCAGAAATGAGTAGTGCTAGTCCCAGTGACTCTGGGCTCTTCCTCCTGCCTTTCTGCAGGCCTTGGAGAGTATAAGTGCCCAAATAACTGCCTCCTTATTTGATGAAGCAGAGGTAAATGCCAGGAGGCAGCAACTTTCTTTGGAAACTGAACTTCATAACTACCTAAGTAGAGGAGCTGTTGAAGGGATTCCTTTGAGAAAAGTTGGCACTGCTCTCCCCTTGGAATTAATGTCTCCTGCATCCATAGTGACACTGGACTTACTGACACAAAGAGATGCAGTGTTTGTATCCTGTCTCCCTGGCACCAGCCATCATGAATCTTAAGTAGTTGTCAGACATATGTTATGAAGCATCTTCTACTTTCCACCAGTGGTTCAATCCTACCCTCTTCTACCACAAATTTCACTGCTAACTTTTTGTGTGTGTGAAATCTATTCTCTCTAGCATTGGCAAAATCCAGACCTCGTGTCTTATACAAAACTAGATATTACTCCCTTTTGCAGCTCTCAGAAGTATTTTACTATCTGAATTAGATTCTTATCATCACACATACATAACCAAAAATATGAGGTTCATATTCATTGGGAGTCTTTTTACACATTAGTGAGACCCAAAAAGACATCATATGCTTCCAAGCTTGAACTCCTTCCTTCCACCTCAGAATGCTCCTCCAGGCATTGTCAGAAGCAAGGTGATTTATAGAGTCAGGGAGAGAATTCACCATCATTCTTAGAGCTGGATCTGCTCTTGAGCTAGACTGGACTTCAGACCTCCTGACATAAAAATAAACTTCTAGTACAAGTTCGTCAACTATTTAGCTGCAGCTGTCTTTTATGGCACTACTGTGGACAGTGCCTTTATAAATAGAACAGTTATTGCAGATTGTGTCATTTCTGCATGGAACCATTGTGAATCATAGCATTTAGAGTCTAGTTAAAGATCTACAATTTTTCACTACACTCTGGAACATGTAAATCTAAGATGCGGAAGCTTATATCAGAAGCAAAAATGCACGACTGCAGGATTTAGAAAGGGTTTCCATATTCCACTTGCTGGTTTGATTTCTCAGCAGATAAGACTGCACACTGAGGTATGAATCAGCCCATCTGGCTCCAGTATTTTTTAAGCTTGCTGCCTTCACTAAACACACTAGCTTCCAAGAATGTTCATGATTAGTAACACATTTAAGTTTAAGCTCCTTTGGTACTATGATTTTTTTCTATATCAAATTCAAACCACTTTTCTAATGTACTTTTTTATGTTCTTTAGATATTGAAGTAACAACAAAATGCCACTTGGTACCTATACGCCTAGCTGGACTAAATACAAAGATGTACCAGATCAGGTATCTCACAATAGTGGTCTGAGAACATCACCTAAAAATAAATGAGGCTATGTCTGTACGGTTGACTGCACTATGACTTATAATACCTGTATCTCTGAACTAGCTACTTTGAATCCTGGAATCAGCCTAGTTAGCACAGTGCAGAACTCACTGCACTGCAAAAACTCACATAAGGAACAAGAAAAATGCACCTGCTCAGTGCTACCTTCTCTCAATTCTTCAAGATTCAGCCTTGCAAGGTGCTGAGTATGGACTCCATCTGTTGACCTAATACATATCATATAGGTAAACACAAAAGCATGAGTATAATACAATGCATCTTACAATGAATTACAACCAAGATCTTCAACCTGGACAGTTGGGATGCTTTGGTGGAATGATTTTCCACTGCAGAATGTACATACAATAAACTGTTTGGTGAAGAGGTTTAGGGTTCTACCGAGCTCACACACCAGAGCTCCCAGGCTCTCGGCTCTAGTCTTCTCACCCATCCATAAAAATCCAGTCTATTACACAAGTATTTGTGGGATAGAGGAAGGCATATTGTGCCCAATTCTCCCATCCTCTATACAGTGGTTGTTGCTAGAACCTACGCCTCTCTTATCACTGAGTGAGAAACTCATGGTCCAGATCTCACTGAAGGTACAAAGAGTTCTAAGATGAAAAAACATACAAATATGGTAATATCAAGAGATGTTCAGGTGGTCTCTTACTGAGTAAATACGCTTTTCCATGCTGTTAGTAAAAGAACATTTATTACCTCCCATATGAAAAGTATATATTTTGACTGATGCTACTACAGCTCTGAAATTAAAATCAGAAACACTTCATATCCTGAGTTCCAGACTGAAAACAGACTATTACAGAACAAGATCAAGAATTTTTGAGTAACGTGGAAAAGGGCATGTCATCCTTCTTAAAGTTCTGCCTGAACCAATACTCATGGTTCAAACACCTAAGTATTTAATGAGAATTTGGAGATGGATTCAGACTTCACATGACTTGCAAAACTATAAAACTCCCCACTTTCCTAAAGATCAGATTTCTATCATGAGAGTTCTTCATGGTTCTGAACCTTGAGAAGCTGAGAACACAGAAACCCTTCTCCCTTCCATATATTAATCTGTCCCTCTATTGCCTAAGTCCTTAGGCAGCAGAATTTCTTAATGAATTATGCTGCCAGAACACCCACTTTCCATCTTACCCCATAAAAAGATTTGAGACCATTAATCATGCACCAGTATAAACTATCTCTGAGCTTGTAGTTTCCTTTCTCTTATATAATGGTGAAAAGATTAAGGAAGAAGGGAGAGTCTAATGAGAAGAATGATATGCAGATCCCATTTCTTTCTTTTGTAATTCTTACTGAAATTTGAATTTGACAGGAGCAAATACTATAGCTACTGAAAATCAATACATGTTGTATTTGGAGACAATAATAAGAAAAAGGCATCTTATAAAGGTCTGTCCTAAAGGCCTAGATGTAGTCTGTGAGATGAAAACAACAGAGCAATAACAGCTGTCATTTTATGGAAGGCTTGGTAAGTTATGGAGAAATCTTATAAAATCCATCACTTGTGGAGAACAACAACAACCTGTAAGCAATTTTGATACTGAATTCTTAGTCCACTACACACAGCTGATGGGAACACTGTGCTTGATACATGAAGGGCACTCTGGCTGTCAGGGATTGAGGAATGATGGAGGACAATGTCTGTGTAAGTCATTGTTTGAGAATGGTTACATCTTGGCAGAAATGTTCAGGTGAAAAAAAAATATATCTAAGGCAGGACAAGCATAAGTAAAGTTGGGTATTGAAAGTACAGTGTTAAAATAACTGGGGTTCCCTTCACACCCCTCTAGTAAAAAATAACCTGTGACCCAGGCTCTTGACAGTCATGGTACATGAGACTGCAGAATAGGTATGCCAAAAAACATAGCAGCTAATAGTTACCACTGGAGAAATATTTACTATTATCTATTGATAAGAGCAAATTTCAAATTTTTCCAGCCCACATTTGGTTCCCGTGGAGGAGATACCATAGAATTACAGAGCTGTGCTTGTTTATGGTTACTCCACATATATAAACAAAGTGGATATTGATATCTCAAATATAAAAGACTCACAGAATGTTAGAGTGCCAGAGATTAGTGAGATGCTCTGTTCTTTGTGTAGTCCGAGCAATGAGTAGCTGTCAGATAATTCAAATAAATTGTTTATTTGGAAGTACATTTGATTTGGAAATATAATTATATAGGCATTCTTCAGAGATGTCTAATTTTTTCCTATTGATGTGCACTCAGGTAATTCAGTTTGTTTTGTGACTTGTCTACTGGCTTCACAAGGAATGTTTGCTATCACAGCCAGATTGGGGTTATCACTTGTTTCCATTCTGCTTATTTCACCATAAAAATTCAAACAATCTATCTGTAAATCAGAATACAAAATGCACTGAAAAAATATGTATCTTCCCACATGGATTACACAACTTCCATTCTTTGGACTGACAGGATAGGATATAGGATAGGATAGGATAGAGGATAGGAGAGGATAGAAGAGGATATGAGAGGATAGGATATAGGACAGGACAGGCTGCTCAGCATTTTTCCAAGATAACTTACAGTAGGTTCAAAGATGCTTCAGAGAGGATTCAAAATGCACCAAAGCTTTACTTTGTTTCCTTGGCTGGGTGAGTGATTGGTCGATTGGTGTAATAGTTCAGCCTTAGAGAAGGAATTAAAATAGGGCAACCTAGAAAGTGTTTTATGACTCTGTTAGAATTTTGCTAGGCAATTTTTTATGCCACTATAAAAGAAAACACAGGAAATTAAGCTTCAGAAAATATATTAAAATAATGTGAAGAGCTTGACTTCAGCCCTAGAAAGCTAAAAAACAACCAACAGCCTTTTGAATATTTAAACTGAAACTACATCTTTGCCTTGAATCTGTATGAAAGTTCATACTGTCTAGATAAGGTGCTACTAGTTCTTCAAGCAATGAGTTTCATACGCTTTCCACCGTCTGGCCATATTAAAGACTAGCTGTTGCGATTGACTCTAAATTACCTTGGAGTTTTTAGAGCTTAACCTGGTCCTTGAAGTTATTTTAATGTAAAGTGTTTTGTGGCTTAATATCTTTGACACCTGTACCTCTGAGAAGCACATATGGATTTTGTTTAGAGCTTGTGTTTGCAGTTTTTGGATAGTGCACAACTTTCCGATCCAAATTTATTGTCAGCCTCAGTCACTATTTTAAAAACAACATTGTGATACTGTTTTTGTTGCTTTTTAAAGGGGACCTTCACACATCATCTGTGTTTTTTTAAATCCTGGATTTATACTAAGTTGGATTGTGATGCATGACAGGGGGAAAAAGCTAAATGCAGATGGACTGCAGGTTGATCTACAATCTACTGTAGTCAATCAGCAGATTTTTATTAGCTTTGATAGCTTTTGGACTCAGCCTTCTATGAAAACAAGATGCAGTTACTCAGTGGGATATAGTCCCCTCTCTAGAAATGCTAAGGAGTATGGTAGAAATATGAGACAGATGATGAAAGAGGAAACAGCCTTTATGCTGTACCACACAGAGTAGGTGTTTGGGCCAGGTTCCAAATCTATTTAGCTCAATGGACTTCAGATCAGACCTTGAGGTGACACATTCATGTACAGTAGAAACAAAACTAGAGGGAAGGAATTAAACAAAGGAATTTTTAATAGGAAAGAAATCCATTTGCTCCCTTTGCTGGGCTATAATCCCCCAAAGAGCTCCAGCCATAAAGGTTATTTATAAAAATACTAAGTGATCCCTAGAAGATAACCTTGCACTGATACAGAATATTGGGTTTGAGTAATAGGTATCTGAGATTCCTGTATTGTCATGAGATCACGAGTCAGCATTCAGTTCTAGTGATAAAGTAGGTCTAGGAAATTTGTGTTTTATCCTTCTTGACATGGCAGTGGTAAAAACATCTACCTGTTGAGCAGCTGGTGGTTTTGACCTTGCAACAGCCAGTTTGCAATAGCAGTTTGTCCCACCATGTGCTGATGGCACTCAGGGCTCAGTTTAGTTGTCAAGCCTTGAAGCCGCACTAGGAGCAGGTCAGGTAGTAACTGAGTCGATGGCACTGATGCGTTTCTTGCCTTCCTGAGGCAAATGTATTGTAAGAGGCTTCCACAAATACTGAGGAAAGTTTGGTAAATTTTTGGAAAACACAGAGCGTGCATTACCCCAGATCACCATGTCACTTGTGTTCCACACTGTCCATTGCTGCCTGTAACAGAGAGATTCCCTGTCTTCTGTGTTCTCTTTACCCCCTCTGCATTTGGCCCATCTCACCAAGTAGCCCCAGCAAACCACACTCATGCTAAGGTGGCCAAAATTTCACAGAACGTCTCCTGCACTGAAGGCCTTTTTGGGGAAGTGAATCACAGTGAAAGAATTACAAAATCCATATCCCCAGCTATGTGCTTCTTTGCACTGGCCCTTCTGAAGATAAGCATTAATTGGATCTCTGGGTACAAAGCAACTTCTGGAACTGCTATCACTGTACCTTAGTTTCATTTGAACTGCAGGAAAATAGGCAAGTGCTCTGTATTATATAATAGCACTGCTATTTGTGCATGAAATGCACTGCATAAACAGAGAAAAATATTATTTATGTGATCTTTTTCCCATATAAACATGAGGCTCTTTTTTAAAGAGTATTTTTTAAAATACAGTTTGACTTGAACACACAGCATATGGGTTAGTTCAATCAACAGAGTTGTTTCAGATTTATTCAACACAGATATGATCAAAATCTCAGTGATTGTCACTCTCCTAGCAAGGTGCGTTATCTCTTTTTGCAGCATGCTTTCTTCACTTTCTCTTTAAGTCTTAGGCTGCTCTGTTTTGAATTTGTAAGGATCAGATTATCAACACATATTTATTCCTCCATTCCAAATACATGTCTCATACTGAATAGTTGTTTCTTATATATAATAACCTTATTCCATTGGCTTATGTGTAGTAGAGGGAAGAGCCTAACATAGAGAATTTCTGCCTGGAGGCAAGCATTCTGTATCTTTTACTTGGAATGTTAGTAGCACTTAAATTTTTCCAGGACTAGAAGAGCTTTGGCTGAACTCCTTGGAACACAGACATTAAGGCAACAGGGGTCAGAGAACTCATTACCACTTTTTTAAAGCTGTGGTTCCTTAGGTGAAAGGAAGCTAGTTCAGATATTGTTAATCAGAGCACCTCTCCATGACTGCCCACATCTATACAAGCTTATCTAGCTGCCAAAATGGCTCTTCCAGCAACAGGAAGAGGTACATGTAATTCTAAAGCTGGAGAGAGGAGTTTAGCCCAGATCCCCTTGCAAAGCAAAATTCAAAGTGATTACATTTACTTGCTTTGTGTTTCTCTCCTGTACATCAGGGTGACAGAAGATTCAAACATGTTCCAACTGGCTGTGCAGTCAAAAGTAACTGTAAGAGTAAATTACAGTCACTCTGAGCCTGCTTCAATAACCAATGATGACCAATTGAAGTCTCTGTGTCTTGCAGTCAGTAGGAGCTGCAAAGGAGATTCACATTCTCAAGAAAGATAATGTGAATTAGTAGGCAACAAACACACACAACTACAGAGAGTCCAAACCCACTGCCATCCAATGTCATACTATAGTATCCCTTGCTGTTGCTTTCCCCATATACCAACGACACAGGGCATTACTAGCACACACCCCTGAGAACGAAGCACACCACTTCAGTTGTCAGGACCTTCCTTTCAGTTCAGTTTCTCCTGCATGAGGTGCAAAAGCGTTACCTGCTGATGGGATATGTTTTGAACCAAAGCACAGCTCACATGCTTTGAATTAATTTTCAATATCACAGTCCAGAAATTGAAATTAAAACATTACATCTTTTCTACTTAAGTGTCTCTACTTAAGTCTCCAGAGTTTCTCACTGAGGAGTACTTCCTCCAGAAGTTATACCCTGGCTTCACTGGGACCCATTTGAAAGAAATGCAGCAATCTATAATGTGGTGTAAAAGATGCTGTTCACCACCTGGAAAGTGAGACATTAGAGTATATTTTTTACCCTTACAGTTTTAAAGATTCTGCACCAGGAATTAAAAAAAGATCCATGAGTCACCCCACTGTCCTGGATGTTTGGCGAAAAAAAAAGACAAGAACTGTTTTTGCTGCTGCTCGTCCCAGCTCCACTTTCAGATACAAGCTGAAAGTTGAAGGCACAGTTCCTACTCTACATGTGTCTGGCTCAGGATAGAGTTATTGCTGTGAATGACAGTACCCAGGCTGGCTAATCTGGGGAAGTCTGGTCCCGTACACAATCACAAAGTGAATTCCTTTTGAAGACAGAGGCACAGCTCCTGTGGGTGCCTATTTCATATTAAAAACACATTTCAGTGGTAGAGGAAGACAAGACATTTTTTTACAATGATTAGCCTTTGCAACCTGCATTGTGGGAGCAACTGAAGAAAGCTAGAAAGGTAACAAGATACATAATGGAAAGGAAACTTCCAATATCTTATCTGCAACTCTCTCCTCCCTGCATTTTATGCTTCTAGCTTCTACCATGAATTGCAGTGCAAGTTAGTATTTTATTCTACATTGCTGCCTGCATTTTTTTCAGCCCCCTTTGTAAATTGAAATTATACTTGCAGGTTTTTACCCAAAAATTAAATTTTCTGCACATGAATAAGTAGTTATCTCATTACTGTTACTGCAGACTGCTTCAATTAGTATTTTGGGCCCTTCTAGAATCAATCCTGCACAGTGGAACCTGAAGCCTGTGTTAGCCTTTAATCTTGCTACAAAAAACACCAGTAAAAAGACTCAACAAGCAAGAATCATCCCTGTATCTCTCTACTGACTTACGTACGTTACCCTATGATTTTGATTATAGGGAAGACACCTGGACTCCATCAGGGAGGATAATTAAAATTATTTTTTTTTTAACAAGAAGACCTAAGGGAATGTGCAACTCCTACCCAAGAAAATAGTTTTCCCAAAAAACAGATGTCAAGTCATCAAAGTGCTGCCCACTCATGTTGGACAGTGTGTGTACCTAAGCTTGTTCAGGTTTCATAAAATTTTCAATAAATTTCCAAGAACTGGGTTTTATTTTGACCTTCAGAATTGTTCTTTATGTGTTGCTTCTGCATAGTTAACTTGCAATTTTTCTGCCAATTTTAAATGTCAAGGCAAGTAATATAGCCTCACATTATGTTACTATATAATTAGGGTGACCTGATTTCTGTACAGAAGCAGCATGTGAGATGACTAGCCAGCTGGTGTCAAAGGACACATTCCTGCACCAGGATACAGCCTAGAGAGCTTTAAAGTACCTGTTGCAACTAAACTGACTTTCTCAATTTTGTTCAGTAAGTAGCAAAACTGACAGGGAATACAAGTGAATGTGCAGGAGAGATGTCAGCGCAAACAGCTGTCCCAGAGTCACACCAGAATTCAATTACTTTTCTAGTGAATAGGCTTCTAAACCAAATCTTCAGACTCTTGGCCCATACATGCTTTTGCTCTGTGTTGATTCAGGAAACATGTTTCATAAAAACCTCTCTGGATTCATATTCATAAGCTGTCATCTGTTGACTTCTGTGGCTTACAAAAGCCCAGAGAGACTATCTGCAGAACAGTTCCCACTATGATAAGTTTCTTAAGGCATTAGACCTCATGATTAAATGTCATATTGCTTAGCACTTGATTGTTTTTATAAGGGTGGTTAATAAAACAGACAAACTGTAAAAACAAAGTTGGGTTGAGCACCTAGTGCTTCTGCTTGATGTTAAAAGCCCATCTTTTTCAGTAAATGACACTAGGGGATTTTGAATATTGCAGTTTAAAAACAGTTTCTAAGTCAGCAAGCCAAGAGTATGTAAAATTTTTTTTAAATTATCTTTGCCAGATGTTCTGATACTAAAATAAGCAAAAGTGAGTTAAATATTAACAAGAATGGCCAGAATCTTGTACAAGAAAGTATCTCATAGAGATGCAATAAAAACCTTCAGACGCTCACTGAGGTGCTGTGCAGGGTCCTCACAGACGCTGCTGAGAGATATGCAGCAGCACAAACTTTGCCTACACACTTTTCTTGTCTATTTTGGGAGTACACTCAGTTACCACTTCAACCTAGAAGCTGAGATATTTGGTCTCATTGTTTGCTATGGTGAAGACCACCCAAAAGCAACTGATTTTCTTGTCTTGAAGGTCAGATGTCACATCATAAATATTTTGCTGATTATCATGCCATGACTGTACTGATTCTGAGGTGCTTTTGCCAGTTTGTTAGTTTCCTAAAATTGATTGTAGTAAGGCCTGGATATGAAAGTCTTTCCTCAAGTAAGTCACTCTACAGTAAGATTTCCCAAAAGGCTAGTTTGCTTATAGTCAGTTACTACTTTTCACTCTCTGCACATAAAATACTTTTACAGAAGTTACCACTGTTTTGAACACCAGGAACTGCTAATGGAATTCATCTAAGCTATTCAAGGGATTAGTTGCACATAATTGATGCTCTTCTGTTCCATATCCAAGTAAGGGTAAAGCATCTCAGGACCAAGCTTTTATAACAATTCAGGAAGAAATAGTTTTAAACAATAAAAGCTAAAAGATGGTGCTTCCAAAACTGCCTGTGGTCCATGTGACCATGTTCCATGACTCTGCCAGAAGACTGGAAAGCTCCATGTTCCATGACTCTGCCAGAAGACTGGAAAGCTCCAGAAGCCATGTAGTCCTGGTCTGTGTATTCAGTATGGCTAACCTCAAACCTTGGCCCTTGGAAACTCAAGTAATGGGCAGGTAACCAGGCCAATTACCTCAAGTAATTGGGAACCCAGGCAGGTTTCTATGAAAAATGTGTGACTGGAGTAAATTCCACTGAACCAGAAAATTTCCATAAAATATCTGTGGTTTATCAAATTAATAACTAACTCTGTTTTGTGAGACTATCACAAAAGCGTTAGTGCTGCACTTCACCCTAAGGTAAGCTGCACTTCACCCTAAGGTAAGCATCTCTAAATGGCAAACTTTTTGCCATACATTTTCTTCAGACACACCCTGTCACATGGAGTGTAGTTCATAGAATATGTGAACTATACCTACAAGCAGTTCTAGTTCATAGTGAACTTTTGTATTCAGGATGTACAACAGATCTGAATTGATACAAATCTTGGTTGTATAGATCAACAGTTCCTCCCTAGTACAAGCATCTGTCTCAAAGATAATCTTAAAAAGCAGCGTTCAAGCAAGCACTGAGGCTGAATCCTGAAGGAAACCTTTCTGTTGGCTTCATTGACACCAGGATTTACCTTGAGTGTCTGTTATGCCAGTGAAAAACAGCCTAGGTAGACAACAGAAACTGGACAGAATCCTATGCTTGGAAAAGAGGAATGCTTGGATGTAAGAACTCAAGCATAGTCACCATAATCTCCAACTACCTTTAAAAATAATTGTTTTGAAGCTAATCCATGTTTGATACAGTTGTATTCCGTTGCTTGTTTGTAAAATCTGAAGGATTTCTTCAGCCACGTTCAACCTTCAAAGCTGCTTACAGGGTAAGTTCAAATCCGTAACAAGTCACACAAAGCGTAGGTTGCTCATCTTAGCCCCATGCCATTACCTAGAGCTCATGTTGGTGATAAATCAGTGCTATCCATACTACTAACTCATGGTCTTATCTTGATCCCACTAAAATCATAGCCAAATGTAAGCATAGCCTGTCAACTTCTGTAGGAAGCCTGAGCCCTTAGAACAGAAATGCCAACCACAAAGGTAATTCCTTTTCAATTGATGCTATAACATCTTTACCCTGTATGTTTTATATTGCTTCTACTGACATGCTATGAATGCCAGAAAGAAAAGCTCAGATTGAACCCCGTTAATTAAAAGGATTCACAGATGGTTTGCCTGATACTTTACAGAGGCAGCTAATTAAAGCAATGTTAGTCAGCACCATTAAAATGCCAGATAAAGCTTTGGGAACAATCCTGATTAAGAAGCAAGGTTTACAAATAGAGCTTTGAGCAATGCAGTGTATTTGCAGTTAATTAACCTAATTCTAACATATCTGAACTAAGGCACAGAATGATGCATGTTGATATTGGTATTAATGCTAGGATTTTTCAAAGTTCAAACCTGGCACTTATTAAAATAATCCACAATGACTAATTGCACATTCTACGGAAGAATATGATTTCATGAGGGAGTCTCAACTCCTCTAATTAGCCATGATTTAAAGAGCACTAGAAAAGAAACCAAGGCAAGTACTAGTTGTACAAAGTCAGTCACACACTAGCAAAGACAGAGAGAAGTGCACCAGACAGAAGTTGTATTTAGACATGCAATATAAACAAAGCTTCCTTGCAGTTTTAGACAGTTGCTATGTTTGGAGGGGGCCAATCACACCCTCCAATATGCTGTCTCAAAGATAAGACTGTATACATTTTTTACAATAAAAGTAACGTGGTCTTGATCTGAACACTTCTCTAAACCTAATTTTATACAGCAAATAGGACTATCCACTTCATATGCTAAAAGAGAGTCATATGCACAGGTGTATGCAGCATAGGACCTAAATCATGGTCTTATTCCCTGTAATGGAAACTTAAAATTATTTCACCAAATCAAAATAGCATAGAATATCATCCCATATTCCAAAGACAGGCAGATGTACATGTGTTTTGGGCTGCATGTTATGATTTAGCTTTTACAGGCTTCTATGATCAACTTGAAAGAATTATAGATTAAAATAACTACCTAGTGCAACTCTCCACTGTTATTTTGCAAGCAATTTTACCATCATAATTTCCTTAGAAGCTACAGTTTCAAGGCATTTGGTGATTTCGTAGTGATCTGTGCAGTGTGGCTTATACTAAGGTAAATCTGCACTAAAATTTACTCTTTTAATCCAATACTCTGAAGAGTCATGATGAGACATTCAAGTATCGGTCTCTGCAAATGTCAGACCACAAGCCAAACACTGCTTTTGGACAGGCATGCCTCTGAGCACAGCATTGTCCTGCAGAGTCTGCATCTCTAGGGCCTCATTGTCCAGATAAGAACCATGTGTATTCTCCTTTTATTTCTCTTTTCATTTTAATTTTAATTTCTTTCCAGTTCTACTGCTCTTCCAGTTGCCCAAGGGGCAAGGGGTTAGATAACTCAGGGTTTGGCAGTATCAGCTTTCCATGAGATGACTCTTGGAAAGCCCAAGAAAGTTTGAGGACCTAAGTTTCAGGAGGTAGCACAGTCCTGAGAAGTGCCTTTTTATTTGTATTTTTTTGTTATTTCTGCCTAATGGGACAGTAGCTGAATTTGTCACTTGAATTTTTTGCTGATGACTTTCAACATGTGTCTTAATTAGACTATACATGTTGCCATTCCAGAATGTGTATTACTAGCAAACCATAAAGTGCTGAAAGCACAGCATTGCTATGCCAAGCACAAGTGTTATCAAAGCTCTTTACTACTTACAAGATTTTGGAAAGGTATCATTAGACACCCTTGATTGCACTGAAATAATGACGCATTTGGTGCTTTAAAGAAGGAAGTGCAACTACCATGTCTGTCTTATGAAGAGAAATGAAATGTCAGGCAAGGAACCCTAAATGGCTAACCTCTCTTGCCATTCTCCTGCACAATGTTCTTTGCTGACCCACTAGACTCTCAAATACTGCAGTAAACCTCTGTTCCACAACCAGATTTGACATTTACCATTCAAAATTTTATTAATATTTGATGGACCAATGTAACAAATGCATGCTTTTAGGGAAAACTCTAAATGCCAGTGTTTAATGCCAGTGCATGCTAGCAGAAGACTGCTCTTTCACTTGAGCTTTCAGCTGAAAAATGTGTGTTCTGTGGTGGCAGTTTCACAAAATAAAATGTCCCCAGGTTTATCTGATAGATAATTAAAGGGGCTACAGCAAAACCTGAATTTTCAGGTCAGGTTTCTTTTACATGAAAGCTCAAACCCACTGAATGAAATTTCAGCTGCATTCCTAGAAATTTGCAGTGATTCAGGCTCCAAAGAACAAACACTCCACTGTTACTTCCATAGAGCTCTTGTTTGAAATGCCTCTTCCCATGCTGAGATGCTAAATTCATGTGAATGTTAACGTCTAGCGCCAGCTTCACTGCCCAACCGGTATCAAGTGACTTAGTTTCATAGGTCAAGTATGACCCCTTTGCACAGTTTGTCAACTGCTAATAGTTAAACAATCTAGGGGATGTTTTGACATAAGGCATAGATAGCTTTATGTCTTAGAATAAAATTTAACCCCTGTGGTGCAGAACTTATCATCTTGAGTTGAAACAGGAGGTTTTGGGGTTGAATTGACACTGCCATTTTGTGCACGTTGTTATATGCACTGAGTTCTGGAAACAAAATGCACACATTTGCACATTTGACATTAAAATGCAGGTAAGAGAAAAAACAGCTTTTGGGTGGCTTTTGAAATCTGCCTTTGACAAGTTTTGCCCAGTTTGAAAACAGCAGCAACACACTGCAAAGGCCACTAGGAACAAGCACATAGTTATCTCTTGATAGAGTTCTGTCATCAGTATCACTGCTCCTCTACCAGAAGGTTTGTCCCTCTGGATGGCATGGAAACGACATCCTGCCTATGGCACAACCTGCTAACCTGCAACTAAGTCTTCTATAGGCTACAACACTACAAATCATTAATAAAATGAAGTGGGAAACCATGCTAGAACAGTGCTACTGATAATGGGATTCTGTGTGTGTAGAGGGCCTAAAGCCTTCTAAGTCAGAGCATGAAAAAGCCATGTAAATATAACAAGTGGGCACATAACTGCACCTACCTGTCCTAACAGCAAATGCTGCAGCAGACAGAGCAAGAGAAAATACAGAAGCATGAGATATGGTCATCAGGGCTGACATTGCAGTTGATAAACAACATCTTCAGATAACTGGGACAGTCAACTCTAAGTGTGCATTAATAAAGCTGAGCCAAAAAGCAGCATGAGAATATCAGTTATACTTTGCAGTATGACAAAAATTGTCCTTTTATAATAAGGAGAAATAAGGGAGAAAGGAAGCTTTTCCTCCCAAGTATTTGTGATATTGTGAGTTGTCAAGATCATCTGCATAAAGTGTTCCTTTCCCATTGCTTCCAGAAGACTCCCTTTTCTCAGTAAACAGCAAAATCACCGGGAAATCCTGTGAATACAATGGCACCACCTACCATCATGGTGAAATGTTTGTGGCAGAGGGGCTTTTCCAAAACAGGCAAGCAAACCAGTGTGCCCAGTGCAGCTGCTCCGTAAGTAACATGATTTCACAAAGCCCTGCTCTGTCTAAGCTTCGTTGCTCCTTTCTAAAGCCATGACATTGAAATACTAGCAATATATAGCAAAGGCTGGAAATTGAGCATTAATGCTGAAACTCATGAGAGTGCTCAGCCAGTCTGCAGCACCAGGTAAATGCCAGGCTGCCTCTTACTCAAACATAGTGGACAAAGCTTACCCTGTCAAGCATCTGCTGTTAGGGAGCTTACAGTACAGAGGCAGCAGGTAAAATATTGCTACTTGGCATATAGAGAATATTTCACTCAATCTGACTGGAAAATGTAGCACTAAGCCACTGAGTGAAACTGAATTCATTTTGACTGAGCTGATAATTCAAGAGCCCCACGGGTTCAGAGTGGACAGCTCTGTAAACTGGCACTGGGCCACAGAGATGTCACCAATTCAAATCCAGTACTTTTGAGCAGTCAGCCAGTGACTCTTCAGAGCCAGTATGTGACCCAAAACAACCCTCTCAATCCAACCAGCTCTTAAGCATCAAGTATTGGCAACTTTGGACCTCCTCTGATCAAATAACCATTGGTTTTAGTACCAACAATGTCAGGTACATTTTCAACCTATGGTAATTGCAGTTCTCCTCACACACTTTCACCACTTGCCTTTCCTCCATGTTTTTTTAAAGAAAGGGACCTTCCTCTGGGACAACTAATTTTTAAAAAGCTTCTCATCCTTTTCATTGGCCTAATATTCTGCTTTTTCCTACTAGACTGGCATTTACGTAAACACACATCCTAGAATTAAGCATGTCCATAAAAATGCACGTACTGTACCAGACAAAGCAGTAACTCCTAAATTCTCCTTGTTTTTTTACTGGCAGGAAGGAAATGTGTACTGTGGGTTGAAGACTTGTCCCAAATTAACTTGCTCTTTCCCAATTTCTGTTCCGGAGTCCTGCTGTCCAGTTTGCAGAGGTAAGTTCAAATACAACCACAAAAGGAGAGGCTCTGAATTTACTCCTTCCTCTGTCAGAGCCCTGTCTGTGCACCAGCACTGTCAGGCAGGACAGCACCTGCATGTACTTACAATCCAATATATCTTGGGAAACTAAACCACATTCCAGCAGGGTAACATTGCTACCTTTGTTTTCCTAAACTGAAAAAAAGGACAGAATGCAAATGTGTAGCACCACACAGGACCTGAACAGTAGAGCAATGCTGTGTGCTGTATAAATACATCAGCTTAGTCAGAGCAAAGATGAGGATCTCCATGCATGAAGATTGTTCCTCATTTTCTGTTTTGCCATGTTACTCCACAGTACCTTTACAAATCTTGAAATATTTCGCCAGACAAACTGCTTAAAAAGCTTTCTGATCTCAGGCAGATAAGGTCATAGTCCTGGCTTCCCAGAGTGGAATCCAGTGGTATACTGTTTTAAATGTAATACATTGACAGTTAATTAAAGTAAATCTTTGCTAATCTGATTTCTGCTATCTGTTCCCTGATAGTTATTTGATCTGTATTTGAAAAACCTCTTCCAGTTACAAAAATCAAACTGACTGTCAAAGTACAAAGTCTCAGACACAGCTATGCAGTAAACTAGCCTTATACTGGAGAAATCAGTCACTTCAGCCAGAGTCACTACTGAGAGATAAACTCATTAGAATTTCCATATGAGAGGTGAGATTAAATTGTATTATGCAGTAGAGATGACCCAGTGTCTCCACTGATGCAGCATTTTTTAATGAATTCCACTGTTAGTCTTATTTTAAAATGTTAAAATTATAATTTATCTCATAATCAACTTTGTCTTTTCAATATGGCATAAGCTGTTTTATCTCTCCTCTGCAATTCTTACAAAATGCAAATCTAACCAAAATGTTTCATCAAGATCTAGCATAGCTCATGGGGAGGAAACTGTGAGTCAGTTTCTTCTCCCTGCATGGCCAAACATATTAACATAATATATTAATATTTGTCAGTTTTCCTCTTCATTCTTCTACTGCTGACTAGAAAAAGCTCCAAGCACTATGGTTTAGATGCTGATTTATGTCAGGATCCAACTTCACCTTAAGTTAGGGTGAGAGTTCTCATAAACTATGTAGAGGATGAAATGCTAATACATAGTATGTGCTAAGGTAGTGGATCCATGCTGGATCTGATTGAGTTAAATCTGGATGAATTAACTCCAGAACTGGAGGTATACCTGCATCAGCACCATGGCTGTCTCAAGCCAGCATCAATCTCTGCTTCTGCTGCAGCAACTATCCTGCTTCAAAGCCCCCAGCTCATGATCTGTGCCATTACTGTAAGGCTCCTGATGTGGTGGTACTGCTCTGCATTCCACAGCAATGCTCAGCACTTCTAGAGCTGGGTTTGGAGCCACTAGCAAAGCAGTTTTACATGTACCTGTGTCTGAATTCCAAAGCTGGGATAAATTCCAAGCTCCCCTCCACACTAAATGATTCCTCCCATTATTGTACAAATTTTTTAATAATCAGATACCAATTCAAGTTTCCTGGCTTGTCTTAACCAAGGAACACCTCTAAATTAGTCTCTAAAAACTTCTGAAAGCTACATTCTCTCTCTAGCTGATTTTTCCCTGAATCAATTTAGCTGAACTGATTTTTCCCTGCTATAACTTCCACTGTATCTTACGCTTAGTTATGTTTGTATTTATGAAGTTGTCTTTACAAAGAAAACAGCTGAACACAACTGAATAGAAACTAAGGGTTTATTCTTCTTTCTGACTTGACTTCTCATACCTCCTGCCATAACTCCCTGCACATGCCTGGCTTTCTGGAAAAGCTGCTGGTTTGTGTCTGATGAGTCATGCACCAAGCCTGGCCATCACTTCTGTTTATGAAACAGTCTATCTTTGAAAAACAGATAAAACCACCTCCCTGGTTCATAATCACACCTGGGGGTGAATTGTGACTTAGCAATTTTTACTAAGCATGAAGCATAAATAAGAGGGAAACCCCAGCCATATAGCTATGGGGACAAGAAATTTGCAGGACAAAATACAGCTTACTTTTTCTTTATATATATAATATAATGTTACTTATTAATGGCTACACTTTCAGAGCTGACTACAAAAATGTCATTTTCAGTCAAAATCCATGTCAGCTGAGCAACAGTAACTGCATGTGGGTTCCCTCAGCCCGCAGTAGATGGAAGGTCACACAGTTTTAGCTTCTCTCTGTGAGCTAAGCTAAGCCAAGCCATGTCTCTTCACCTTTGTCTGCTATCACACAGCAAATGGTTGCTGGAAATTACCTTGCCCATAGGATATTGTTGAGCCACATAAATCTGATAGTAATTTTCATTCTGAGCTTGCAAAATGTTTGGGAAGGGACCTTCCTTTAGGTCTCAACAGAATCTAGTACAACAGTCAAACTGCAAACTGACACTTCTACAAACTGATGCAACTTCCACCCTAAATTTAGCTGTAAAGCCGGATAAGGCTTCCCTTAAGTGTCTCCCAAGCTGTTGCACACTTGTTCCCCTAACTGGTACCTCTCTGCTTCATATACAGGAGATGGAGAATTATCATGGGAACATTCTGACGGCGATATCTTCCGGCAGCCTGCCAACAGGGAAGCAGTAAGTGTGATCTACAGTTTAAAGATGTATTTTCCTGCTGTGCTGTGTGTGCCAGTACACTGGGGGGAAAAGACAAAAGGATGATTATAGGTCTGAATTACTATCTACTGCTTCATCCTGGGTTCTGTGAATCTAGCCCAAAATAGGTTTCTTCTACTGCTGGAAAACCCTTAATAAACTCAACCTACATTCATTAATAACACTGAATTATACACTCCATTAGCCTGCAGCTCATTTAGTCTTTGTTGTATATGCTCTATAAGAACAAAATTCTACTGTATTTTGTTTGCCGTGCAAGCATTACTTTTAAATCATAATTGCAAACACTTACTTCCCAGTTGACATGTACACATGTATATATTTACTTTAGAGGCTTCACTACCTCTGGGGCTAGGAGTATCTATTAAAAACTTACTCCTCAAGAGATTATTTTTATAACAGCATTTTGAGAGAATATTAAGAGCTTTTAAGCATTAGGTGCACTATGTAAATACATGAACCAACAGGTCTTTGGATTAGTGAGAAGAATCATGCCTTGTAACTGCTGTAATATACACTATTCCTTCATGCCCATGGGTATTTTGAAAAATTATTCCCTGAAAACAACTAGTGTTTTTGCTCTAGAAAACACTTTCCAGTCTGTAAGACAGATTTTGGTAAAGTGCTGGCCTTGCATGAGAGTTTAAAGCTGCAAGCAAACAAGAAGCTGGACAGTCATTCTGGACATAGTCTGCCCCTGGAGACCCAGTAGAAAGCAATTTTTATGAGGAAAACTAGACAGGCATACAATTTTTCTTATTTAATCCTAAAGTAGCCATCAGTAAAGTAGATACCTAGCTCTGAACACTATTTTTAATACATACAGTGAAACAGGCACTTCTGGGTTGTGATTCATCTCAATACAGATCCACAACAGCTCAGGTTCCAAAACTGCCTGTCCATTGACTTTATTGGGGATTTGAGATCACCAACTGAAATAAAGACACCTATACTGACATATACAGTCTGGTGAGATGAATTACAACTGCATATGTGTAGATGACTTCATTACCATGTAAACTATCTGCAAAGCCTGAATGGCCTTTATTTAATAAAGGGTGCCACCAGCGTGCTCAGCTCACTCCCTGAAATGCCTGCACACCAATGCACACAGCAAGGGGCAATGGGTGCAAACTGGAACATATGAGGTTCCACATAAACATCAGAAAAAACTTTACTGTGAGAGTGACAGAGCACTGGAACAGGCTGCCCAGAGAGGTTGTGGAGTCTCCTTCGCTGGAGACATTCAAAACCTGCCTGGACACGTTCCTCTGTGATGTGCTCTAGGTGATCCTGCTCTGGCAGGGGGGTTGGGTTAGATTATCTTTCAAGGTCCCTTCCAACCCGTAAGATTCTGTGATTCTGTGTAATATAGTGCCATTCATTACATATAATAATGTTTCATGATAGTGGCAACACTCTCGTTGCCTGTGTTAAGCTTCTAGCATAGCCTCTTCCCCTATGTTCACTGGAATGAAACGTTTATTTTCCTGCTCTCTTTCTGTCACCACACAGAGACACTCATACCATCGCTCCAACTATGACCTGTCACCCAGCTCTGCGAGGCAGGCAGTCAATATTCCACGATTTCCGAATGCCAGGAGTAACCGTGGAGTCCTACCGGATCCCCAGCAAGCTTCAGGAACGATAGTACAAATCGTAATTAACAACAAGCATAAGCACGGCCGAGGTAAAGACAAGTACTTCTTACAGTATTACTATGGGTCAGGAAGCAATCACCTATGGCTCAAAAAGACTCCTCAAAATATACAGCAGAATCTTGGAAATTCACACTGGTATCAAGAGACATGATGCAAATCAGGGACACAAAAAGCAATAAGCTATTAAGGATATGAAATTAGCTCTTGACTGAGTTCAGTTGTGCCTACACATAGAACAGTGCATTTCACTCTGCAAAGGCAGCACAGTATCACATTGGCCTCTGAATTGCTTGTGGGATTGTGCTACGTAATTCTGACAACACATTCAGCAGTTTCCAGGCAAGCAAGTACTTTGTGCCATAAAGGACACCACGATGCCTTTAGATTCACTAACTTGTTCACACAAGACTGGTACAGTAGGAAACTGTCCGCGGTTATTTTCTTTACACTGTCTCCAGTTTTGTAACTTTACTAGCTGTAAATCACTTATGTTCAGACTGCCCCACAAATCTCAGAACATAAAGCTTTGCCATAGTATCAGGAGGTTTTCTGCCTCCAAGGCATAGCTGATTATTCTCAGGAAAGAGAGAGTCATGACTCCCCACCTTAAGCTGTCAGATCCAGCGGGATGCAAGGGGTGCTTTTCCTTCTCCATGACTAATACTAGAGGCAGAGTAGGGAATTAGCCTGTACTGCATGCCTGAGCTGTAAAGAGGCAAAGTTAACCAAGATAATGAATCTCACTCTAAGAATCCTTTAGTGCCTTCTGATAATACACTATAGGACACAATACATTATGGGGACAGCAGAACTTTGAGCCAAACCATGGAAAACCTTACCCAAACACAATTAAGACAAATTCTTGCTGCATTACAGGAAGGACAAAAATAACAGTTCTCCAGTTAGTGGGACAGCAGGCTAGGTGGGATGCTCAGTTCCCACAGTGGGCGTACCTCAGTGAACACGAGTTTGTAGGAACAGGCCTAAAAAGCCATAAAAGATATAGCTGTAAAAATGCATGTTCAGAACAGCATCTATCCACAAACACCGCTCAGTGAGCACTTAGCAATTACCCACAAAGAGTTAAAAGCCCTTGTATTAAGGCCAGCTGATCTTTCAAGTTATTAACTAACAGAAGGAATGCTGGCCATAGGATCTTTATTATCCACCTGAACAAGCATGAAAAAACATTCAGATCATGCCAGTGTTTTATGCTGAATATAGGAGCAGGAATCTCTATGCAGTGCAATATCTTTGACATGTAATTCACACATGAAGACATCATCAAAGCAATTTCTAACTGATTTGTTTCAGCAAATAAAGAGCGCACAGACGAATAGCGTATTTCTGGATGCAGTACACAGTAACTGCCACAACTTCAGACACACACTGCCTGGAGAGATCCCCATGATGGAAGCAGGAATGCTGACCATGTATTTTCTTTTGTTCCTGTGCAATTAACAAGTGTTTTATTAATTAATGCACATGCCCCTTGAGATGCATTTCAACAAGTCAAAAAAGAATTCTCCTGACATGCAAATGCAGAGCACTTGCTTGGATACAGATTTATCATTCTAAACATGAAGAACACTAAAAACAGGGCATCAGGGAACTAGAAGTGACTTGCCATATTTTGGCTTCTACTGGAGGCTTCATCTGCTACCTCAGAATTATTATTTAACTGTTGTCTGCTAAACAAACCCTTAAAACAGAGAGAGTATGTATTTACACAATGTTGTGTATTATCTCTTCCGCTGTCAGAGAGAAATAATGAAATACTTATGTCCATAAAGGATCTGGAGAACTCTATCCAGGAAAAAAAATAATCCATATAAGCATAAATATAACTAATAATATAGTATTTAAGCATAATCCTGCTGAGCAGCTGAGTATCTACCACTTCTCTCATTTATAGCTTTTTCTCCCATGTATACAGGTAACATTCTATTTACTTATGAAAACAAAACAAAGCAAAACAAAACCTGCCTAACTCTAAAATAAAAACATGTCTTAAGAAAGAGTTAAAATGTAGCAAATTATAAACCAAGTGATAGCATAACCCCATGAAAGACAATACATTGCAAAGAACACTACCCATAAATCTCAGTAACTCAGTAAAGTATAAGCCATTTGGTCACATCTGTTACCAGTTAGATGCAAATTTCAGATTACAGATAAAAACTAAATTGCTTTTGAAAGTTACAGGCAAAATAGGAACATATTTTACAAATAAAAGCATTAATAAAAATGATGGCATATTAGAAGAATTGGAAATATTTACAACATATCCCAGCTTCACTTTAGTTGCTTTTAGAAATCAAGCAGTGCCCTTTCTTTCACCTTGTTAGGATTAGTTTGCATTTTTCTTTGTGTTTATAAAATATTTAAAAATAAAGAAGTAAGGTTTATAGGACAAATGCAAATATGGTGTAAAGTGATATAATTCCCATTAACTGCCGGGTGACCTAAACTGGCTTCCACTAGGCATGGATTTTTCCACTTCTGTGTCAGCTGTATTTCTCTGTCTCCCGGGGGCACTGATGAATAAATATTCTGAGGTGCATAGATGCTATTGCAATGAAATTTCAGTCCCATATGCATGCTCTCATGCTAACATTTTATTGTGATTCCAAAACTCCAGTGTCTCTATATACCTATAGAAAGGACATTCACTTCATTTTGCAACATTCCCCTGCTTTGTTCTGCGTGTTGACTAGCAGGAACCCTTGTGCAAAAGCAATAAACTGATCCACCTGCTGATAGCATGGTTCTCACTGTGCAAGCCATGTTCAGCTAATGGTAAGAAAAGTTGTGCAGATGAGTCAGTAGCAAATGTCATGATCTTATCATATGCAGGTTCAATTCTAGAAGCCAGAGCTAATGGAGCAGGCTGTGCCCTGTGTGTGGACTGAGATTAGGAGTGGTAGGAGGAATGAGTTGTATAAATTCATGGCTGATGGTGCACAACTGAAATGCATGCACTGCAGGGGAGCTAGTCAAATATTTGACTCAGGCACCATCACTGGTCTCCTCAAAATAGTGATGGACACCAGAGTCAGTACAGTTGGAATCAGGGCAAAACTGCTCAGGAAAGGGTGATCTTAGGCACAGACACATTTTGAGCAGTGAATTTCCAAGTTACAGTTAACAAACAGAGAAATGGGCTAGAGACAATGTACAGACACTGCTTTAAACAAATATACATTAATCAAATGAACATTCATAGAAAGGTAGGCAGTGAATGTACCTTTTCCAGTTGTACTTTTTCTTCCTTCTCTTCTTTCATAGTTTGTGTTTCAAATGGCAAAACATACTCGCATGGTGAATCCTGGCATCCTAATCTCCGAGCCTTTGGAATTGTTGAGTGTGTGTTGTGCACCTGCAACATCACCAAACAAGAATGTAAGAAAATTCATTGTCCAGAACAATATCCCTGCAAATACCCTCAGAAAGTAGAAGGAAAATGCTGTAAAGTCTGTCCAGGTAAAACAAAGTTGATCACAGACCACCTTTTTGCTGTACATATTAAGAGGCTTGGCTCAAGCCTTCTGGTCACAATAAGATCTGATGAAAGTGGCAATAGCTGTGCCCATTGTTCTAACAAGTGTGTCAGGGTAAGACAGGCAGAGCTGCCTGGCCAGCCCTGCTCTTCACTGCTATTCCTCAAATGGGGGAGCTTGCTGCCTGTGGCACATATGTTATCCTCAGTCATTGCCTTTCTCTCTCCTGTTAGTATGACTTCTGACACTCATTTCCAAAGAAAATATTACAAAAACGTAACAGAGAGGTCACTACTGTCAAAAGACTCTCCCATCCTTCCCCCACTGCAGTGTCCACAGAACCTTCAAATAATTTTCTAGCTTGTGAAATTTGCATGCAAATAATATAGTTTCTGCTCTTTAAAATAACCCCTGATTATAAATAGATTGGTGTCAATTATGTAACTTAATCCTTAAATACTAATGTGCCACAAATTTAGCATTGTTTCTATGCTGCACTAATAATTAAACTGATGTAGACATTACTTACTAAAAACAATGCCTACACCTAGTGAAAATCTGCTAATATGAGTCTGGTGTTGGTCTGCCAAATGACCAGCCATGTTGCCTATGATAAAAAGGGTAAAAGACTGTCCAGTTCCCCTCTGTGACTTTATACTTGTTTTTTAAGATGTGTGGCCCATTTCGATGTTTGGTGATGCATTGGGCAAAAATGCTCTGAGCAGTTGTATATAGAAATCCTCCACAGAATGCACACTTCCCATTTTCTCTTGCTAGCCTTGCTTGCTGAGAACAAGCACAATGCAGTGCAGTAGGGAGGCAGGAGGTGTGCATCTAGATCCTTTTGGATACTTGTGGATCAGAGACCCATCCACCATATGAGATGAGAACTCAGCAAAACCTGGCTAGAGACTTCAATAGAAAATTTAATAGCAATAGGAAAGTTACTGTCTTTTTCTTTGAGATTCTCTGCCCATTTTGAAGAAAGGTGAAACTCTTCCTGTAGTCTTGTATGTGTGGAGATGTATTAATTATTATTAATTATTAGGTTTTTCCATGAACAGCAGTCTGAATTTCTGAGTTGCATCATCTCTCTTACTTTCTTGTCCAACTTCCAGTTACCCACAGAATCATTACAATTTCTACTTGCATGCTCCATGACATGCACTGTGGCTAGCCTAGGCTTGCACTGGCCAGCTATTTGTTGCCAAGCAAAATGCAAACCTCTACTTGCCCTTTTCCTCAGCAAAGCATTAATTTGGGTCTCTTCACTCTGTCCAACCACCAATTTTCATTTAGTTACTTTATTACCTCTGAGACTGTCTTGCCTCCATAGACAGGCTATTAGAACCTTGCAGAATAGAACACTATTAAATGTCTGGGGCTGGAGTTGGATTTGAGTGGCCGTACAAGTGAAAATTCTACTTTTAAACTAAACCTGCTTGGCTATTTAAGATGAATATCAGGAAAAATTTTTTTACTGTAAGAGTGACAGAGCACTGGAACAGGCTGCCCAGAGAGGTTGTGGAGTCTCCTTCGCTGGAGACATTCAAAACCCGCCTGGATGCCTTCCTGTGTGATGTACTCTAGGTGACCCTGCTCTGGCAGGGGGGTTGGACTAGATGATCTTTCGAGGTCCCTTCCAACCCCTAGGATTCTATGATTCTATGATTCTATCAGTGTCAAATAAGTTCTGAGAACTTGATTACAGCTGTGGTATGTGTTTTGGCCTTGTTTTTAAACAGAAGAAGTGCCAAGTCAAACCTTTGACAACAAAGATTACTTCTGTGGGAAAGAGACATTTCCCGTTTATGAATCCATTTTCACAGAGGAAGGAGAAACCATCAGAAAAATTGCAGTAGAGACTGAAAAGCCATCTCAAATAGAAATACATGTGTGGACAATTAGAAAAGGTGAGTTGAACAAGTTCTTTCTTTAAACAGTGTATCATCTTCCATTAAAATCCCGGGACAATTTACAAATCCAAGCAGAGACTGATGTTCTTCTGGCTATTTAAGATATTGCTATTACAGCCACTTCCAACATACTCAAGTTTTGCTGTACAAAATTGTGAGCAAAAACACAGTGACAAACAGGTTGCCACTAATACCCCATGTAATTTATTGCAAAGAAATCACTGAATGGTTTGGGTTGGAAGGGACCTTAAAGATCATTTTGTTCCAACCCCCTGCATGAGTCAGGACAGCTTCCACTAGACCATCTGCTTCAAGCCCCATCCAACATGACCTTGAACACTTCCAGGGAGAGGGGCAGTAGGGTTTGAACCAAGTGCCTAGAGGTTCTTATTTAGGATGGACCAAAGCTTTCCATTGAAATCAGTCTGCGTAAGTGATGCTATGCCCATGATGGTCTAGAATAAAGGCAAAAAATGCATTAAGGACAGAAACAATGTATTTTAATAGATTAACTGGTAAAATTAGAAAACTATTGAAAAGCATTCAGAAGCCCAAGCAGTTCTGCAAATCCTGAACTTTTAGTATAATAAAAATTATCTCCAGCCTCCTAAAAATCCTGTCTACTTAACGTACTTTAAGCAAATAGCATGTGATCCTCATAGGAGACCCTCATATAGTACAGCCTTTTACATGGAAATGATACATGTCTAAAATGCACTTTAAAGCACAAAGCCAAGCCCAAAGCATGAGCAAAAAAGAAGTCACAGAGGATCAGCTGATTAGTAGCTACCGTGTGTTCAAGAAGCCGCAAAGCCTTGTGATAATGTTGCCTGCTAGCTCATGACAGGCAGAATGGTGTCTGCAAAATGATACTGTTTTTCTCCAAGACACTAGGATTTTGGCTTCTGTTGTAATCTTGCATTTACTCATACTAAGGAAGACTTCAGCTGTGTTGGAGAAGAACTGGATAATTCTCATACCTCTCACAAACTCTCTGCAATCATAAATCCACTGAAGGATTTACAGGGGAGCACCAAAAAAACAGGGGGATGGCAAACAGAGTAAAAAAAATAGGCTTAAAATCCACCTAAGTGATAAGGATTATTTCACAAAACTCAACATCGCAGTAATTCTGTATAAAGGCAGGACAGCAACCTAGTCTTAGAACAACAGGCACATTTCTAGTAACGTGCACTTCTCTTTTCTTTGCTGAAGGGATTCTGCGTCACTTCTATGTTGAAAAAGTGTCCAAGAGAGAATTTGAAGAACTTCCTTACTTCAAGCAGATAACAAGGACAACCTCTAGTAAGTAAAATTCTGACCTCTCCAGGCTTCTCTCCTACATATAACTGTAGCCTTGAAAAATATCCCCTTTTACTCAGTGTAGCCAAAGAAAGTTACGAATTTTTCCTCCAATACATGGCTTCAATATTTTATAAGGTTAAATAATCAAAAACCATAAATTTAAATATATAGATATATTTAACAGTAGGTCATGTCCATGCTGCCTTAGTCTCTTGCATTTTTATAAAATACAAGATAGGCTGTTTTCTGCCCATATGGCCATAAGTCTGAAATACAACCAATGTTAGCACAGCAGCACAATTTGGATTTATTTAAGTAACTTGTCAAATTACTCCAATTTTTAAAAAGTCATTTAAAAGGGAAAAAAATCAGATATCATTAAAGGAGTTCTCCTGCATACATATATTAGAAAGAAGCTTTTCCTGTGTCCTTAACAATAACTTCATTATTAAAATCTTTTAAAAGGCCATGCAATTCTTTTATCACTGTTGATTCAGCTGCTTCTTTGTATTTCATCCAACTTAGGATATGACACTTAATTTTATATTTTTAGTTCTCAGTTCTTTTGCATTAAGATGTCATTTTTTCTGAGGCCTCTAATTAGGCAAGGAAGTATTTTTCCCAGAAATAGCATATTCATGTTAATAGAGGCTTAGTGAGAAGCAGACACCTGTTCACATAAAAGTTTCCTAATTTTTTGCTACCAGCTTTCTGTAAGCTGGTCATTATTATCTGTAATATTGTATTCCAGTTACCAGGACAGCAACTACTTCTACTAACATTATCAAAAATACATAGAAATATTGATATCTACCAAAGATAGTTTGTATTACACACAGGCAGGCAGAGTTCACACTGCATGAAACACTTAGACTTGTTGCTTCCCAACTTTTAAATACTTTGGTTTACCATCGGAGTTAAATTTTCACATCACTCTATTACAAAGCAGAGTATTCAAGATCATAAATGGTTGAATAAACAGGGTCAACTGACAGTACTGCTTAATTAAAGAAAGGAATAATATTCAGGTCCTTGTTTATTATTTTTAACAAAGTTTTTTTGCATGGAATATGTTACGTGATTATAAGATACCATGAATATTTTCCATGGGAGGATTGGACATTCTCTCTTCAGTGATGGTGAATCAGTTGGCCTGAAGAGTGCTTGTAAATGTCTTCAAAGTTCCCTATGCCCTTTCCTAAGTCAGTATCTCTCTCTTTTGTATTTTGTTTTCAGGCCAGTGGAAAATATTTAGCGAGGGAGAAGCTCAGATCAGCCAAATGTGTGAAAGCAGAGTGTGCAGGACTGAGCTCGAGGATTTGGTGAAGGTTTTGTACCTTGAAAAGTCTGAAAAGGGTCACTGTTAAGGGAGACAGCACTGGAGGGAGAAGCACAAGAAAACTTATGAAAACTTGGATCTGCAGCTGGACTGCAGGCTTATTTTGCTTAAGTCAACAGTTGCCCTAAAAACCAAAACTATAATGGAGTAATTATTCACATCATGCACAGCAAATTTGCTGCTTTATGTGTAGTGGTCTGTGTCAACTGTTCAAATATCTCCTCCAAAAGACTAGGAGGCTCTGTAATACTGGTGGGGGAAGGAGAAGGAGAGACTGTACTTTCCCAGAGTTGCATTTTTTTACAAGTTAAAAAGACAAAATAGAACATTGTTGTTATTATTATTAATATTATTTGGCAAGTTATTCAACCTAATGAAAAGGACACCAATAAATGTACAGGAGCTATGGAGAGAATTACTTCCTGTGCTGTATTTATGCAATTACTGATGCTGAAACAATTAATGGATTTTTTTTTTTTAGTAGTGGAGGAAAAATACAAATGATACAACACTTGTGTTGGAGACATAAAAGACAGATTTAAAACTAATAAACTCTTAAGCAGGCTGCCTTTGGGATGATGTCTTGTAGTTGAGCAAACTGAGTCCATAAACTGAACAGCAAGGTGTTAGTGGCAATCATTGTATTTTTGTAGCAATTTGAGCAAATGCTCGCTTTTAAGTGGTTTTCACTGTTTCCTCCACCCACTTCTCTAAAAAAATGGTGTTAGCTCTCTATCACAGCCGTAATAAATTCATTATTCTGGGCACTATTAACACATAGTCTTGGCTGATAAACTGCCTTCTAAAGTGACATGGCAGAAGGCAGTGATGTACTTGTAGTACTTTTAAAAGACCTAGAGGGTTAAGTCTCCTGTGACAGTGCTTAATTTATTTTTTCTGATTTGTTACAAACCTAATCTTTTTCTGAGCGTAACCTCTCAATTCTCATGCTTCAAGGACAGCTCTCTCCCATGAAAACACCAGACAGCTACAGTTGAAAACAGCAGCCTTGTGAAAACTTACATCTTTGTGAAAAACAAATCTTGAGAGATTGTTAAATTTAGTGTAGCATGGCTACAGTGTTTAAGACAGGTGGCTCTCATCTGCAGAAAAAGTGTAAGTATGATTTTTAAAATGTTTTCTCTGAAGAGCTGCCAAAATGCTGCACTGCCGTGTGGCTGCAATGTGGGACTAAATCCCAAGAAGCAAATGACTCTGCCTGCTTTTGCTCCCCTTTTCTACTCCACAGACAGGAATACTGCTGTTCAAACACATTAGGAAACAAAGCTTTATGGAAATGGTCTGAGCTAGGGGCTGGGTCTTCCCAGGGAGTGAAATCAAACAGTGACTGCAAGGATTTTGAGGTTTGTTGTTCTGTCAGTGACAGCACTCCACGGCTACCCATTTCTAAAGGGATGAAGGTGAGGGAGAGCTCAGTGGTGAATGCCAAAAGCCTGTTTCAGGCAGAGCTTCACCATCCTGAGAGGATCCAGCAAACCCTGGCAGCCTCCCTCTGCGGTGCAGGCCCCAGGTCCTGCCTGTGCTGCCTGCAGTGTCTGGAGGAGCGTGATGCAGGGCTTCTCTAGAGAGAAGCACATGAGAACAGACACGAGGGTGAAGGAGAGGCTGAAGGGGAATCACGAGAATGCATACAGGGTTATCTCAGGTGATCTTGGCTGTATGTCCCTAGGTCTGGGAAGAGAGCAGATAATATTTCATAATACTTCTCTCCCTACCAAGCACTTAACTCAGTCCACTGCATTAACAAGAAACCATGGTAAAAAGAGAGCTTCTCCAGCAATCACATGGATTTGCAAGAACAAAATACTGCTCTCACCTGGTATCAGTAAGAGCCACGAGGGTCTCTTTCCAAGCCTCCATGACCTGCAGGGAGATCCCCCAGCGTCCCTCCATGGCCACAGGGGAGGAGTCTCTGCTCAGGCCCTGCAGCACGCTCTTCCTCCTCCTGCCAGCCCTCGGTGTCCCGGGGCAGTTTCTCACACTTTTCCCCTCACTGCCCAGCACCCTTTAGCCCTTCCCTCAGGTGCCGCCAGCCCGGCTGAGGGGTCTGCCCTGCGCTGGGGCTGCTGGAACCGGCTGGAACCGGCTGGAACCGGCCCGGGGCCGCCCCGCAGAGGGGGCCTGGGCAGGGCAGCAGCCTGCAGCACGCAGCTCAGCTAGCACCTGGCCATTACAGGTCCTGAATCACTGGGCACTGAAGGGAAAGCAAAGTGAACTGTCCCACCACCTTTCTGTGGAACCGTAGTCTCTGCCTCCGTAAATTCTGTTCTGGTGTTTAAAAAGGGGCGTGAGGTCCTGAGGCCTTGCTGCACCAGAGGCTGCTGCAGCCCAACCGTGGAAGAAGCAGTTTGGCATCAGCAATACCCACTGCATGACTGGGTTGAAATGTGCTGCCAAAGGGCAAATCTTAATGAACCTTTTTGTTCCTTTGGTGAAGACATTGTTAGGAAGAGGTCCTGAGGAACTACAGGGAAGGCCAGCAGTTGATTTCTCACCTCAAGGGCATTGTCTGTTTGTAGCAGTAGCTGGTGAAAAAAGACTAAATGGAATGTGTACAGTGTTTGTAATTTTTTTAAGAAGAAGGCAACCTGCTTTTTGTATTTGTGACAGGACAGGTGGAATCCAGATTGTGTATTTATTTTAAAATAAACACTTTTTAAGAAAAGCAAAAAAATCCCATAAAATCATAAGCATTTAGTAAAATGCAGTGTTGAGTTTTTCCAGTTTCTGGTCACTTAAGACAATGAAATACACAATGTCATCTTTTTCATTCTCTTCATGGGATGTATGTTTGTTACGGTACTTATTTATGTACTTGTATCACTTTGACCTGGTTTGATAAATTAATAAACTCTGAAGTTGATAATAAAACAAGATGTTTTGTGTATGATGCTGTTTGGTCAAGATATTTGGTTTCAGCTTACATGAGCATTCATCCAGGCTAAACTGAAAAGCTATAGAAATTATCACAACCTGGATAACATGAACAGACAAATTAGAAGGATCAGCAGGATGCACAAGAGCCATGACTGTTGCTTTTCAAGACGTGTTAGTAGGGCAACAATAATATGCTGGTGAGAGAGTGTAGGAACTGCAATATATAGATTTTCTGTTCAGGTACAGACTGTTGGGAAATACCCAATTTAATTCAGCTTTGATCTACTCAGAGTGATTAATTTTGAAAATCAAAGCATTTAAATCTGTATAGGGAAAGGAAATTAAGAAGAAATCAAGCATTGACAACTGAGAGAACAGTACAGGACAGCTGCTTTCTGGGCAATACGTATTCTGAAGCTCAAAGTAATTGGAGAAATGCTGATGGAATCTATCTGTGCTAATGACTAAAAAGAGATGGTCTAAAGAAACATGAAAAAAGTGGAAAACATTAACTCGGACATGACTAGCAGAGAGGAGAGCCCTATTCACTATGTTCTTCTGAAATTACTTTTAAATACACCTACACAAGAGAAACAATGTGTCAGCCTAACACTCATCTTCATAGACTCTTCATTAAAAAAAAAAAAAAGTTAAAACATTTCACAATTCAGACCTTAAATATTTTCAAAATAATTGATAGCACATGAAGTATTTGCGTAATATTGGTGTCCTCTGGTGCCTATTGTGTTATCCATCTAAGATAAAAGCCAAGATTTCGGAGATTTATTATGGGAGGGGTGAAAATTGACAAAGTTTATCCTTATTTCAATTTATTGCTTTTGTTTGAGGTTTGAAAAATGTCTTCATCTTCTGATCTGAGGTTTTGGACTGCTTTACTTCTTGGATAAAGTATGTCTGCAACTGCAAGAGTATACGACTACGAACCCACAACCCTGCCCTTCTCACATAACGCCAGCCCAACTGTGAGCAAGAATGCAAAGCATCCAAAGCAAAAACAAATAATTGATTTTAACCCAGCAAAACAGTTTTTAATGTAGACACCCTGGATGACAATGCAGCATGTTCAAAAACGGCTGTGAGCCTGATTTCACTATAACTCCAAGTAAAAACTCCCAATCTGTCCTCAAATGACCTGAGCTCAAGAGACAAAGTACATCACACTAAGCTTTAAGTGTAGCTAACTGCTGCTCAAACAGCACCCACAGTTGATATCTGCACCAAGATCAATTCTATCTCCTATAGATTTACTTATCCTGTTTCTTCTTTCTTTGTTTCAGGATCACACTACTACAAAATCAAGTGTGTTAAGGCCATGATAAATTAAAACTGCATTGTATTCTCACTGAAGTAAGTGGCAAAACTCCCAGTCCCTTTAAGAAGGGGTCCCTGAAGAACTACTGGCATTAAACACATTTTCCCGTGTGTGTACCAAAGGTACATTTTATACTTTTCACAGAGAGATTCCCAGCCACTTGATGTTCCCTAGGCTGCACTGTTACTCCAGCCTGTTCCTTCTCATCTGAGTTCTCCACTTTGCCAACAGCTAGGATGGGCAATGAATTTGAGTCCTATTTTTAGAGGCATAAATAGGCATAAATAGGAGTCAAGTAATGCTTAAGGTTTATGTACTGGGGTAATTTCATTCCACAGCTCTAAATGGGAAGATTCAGACTTTCCCATTAAAACATCTAGCTTAAAATTAATATGGTATTTTCATTTCCTGTACTAAAGTGCTGTGCAGCAGGGACAGGCTGTAGGCTGTTAAATGTACAGTTTGATAGAGCTGCAGTTCAGTGGAGACTGAAATAGTTCCTATGTAAACTTTCTGGAGTGTACTCAGGGTGGAATGGGAAAGGCTGCAGAAGCATCAGACAAAAAAAGTGAGCTCTTGGGCCAGCTTTTTCATCAGTGAAATAAAAAGACATTATGTAGAAGTATTTATAGTTACGGCTGCATAACTATCTCATAAAATAATAGACAACAGTCACCAAGTAATCAATCTTCACAAAGCTCTTCCTAGAAAAAGGAAGATTTTATTGTAAATACAGTTATTTAGTGAAAAAATTAATTCTGAAACACATGTACAGCTCCAAGTGATTATATGTTCCAGAAAGCTGTGTTTTGGTATCTGAGATAATGTTTTCAATTCTATACTATTAGAAAATATTTCCTTGCTTTGAATTCTGTGTTATATATTCACATATGCTAAGTCTCACAAAACCATTGGTTTTAGATCTAGCCAGACAGTGGCATCCTTTCAAAAATTGTCTAATCACAACATTAAAAAACATTAGAGGATGTTTACAAGCAGAACTGATCATCCACTAAATTTAACTTTGCCATTTATATTAATGCAAACCAGTTGTAAAATCATGCAACCAAATCCTACCACTAGCCCTTCTCACTCACTTCACACTATATAAATTACTATAACCAAGTCTAAATTTATAAATAAATAAATAAATATGTTATTTTGAGCTTTGGCAAATGTGCTAAATTTCTGGAAATAAAAACCCTGCTGCTATTCTGTTTTAAATACTTAGTTTATAAATTATGGATTGTTTTCACAAGTGAGAGGAAAAAGCTGCAGGTTTTTTTATTAATTCAAAGAACATTTAGTCTAGAGTCCTTTTTTTTTCAATAATAAATAACTGAAAGATTAAACTGATAATAGTGGCCAAATCCTACAGAGACTTAAGAACTTACAATAGCTTTTCCCATCCTGATTTTTCTTCTTACTTCAAAGTCAGACCTTTTTTTAGAGACCTTTGTGCTGATGAGTCCCTGCTGAAGAGACTGGGCTCTTCCCATGACATCAGCTTGTAAAAGCTCCCAATTTCTTTATAGTCAGCATGTGTTGGGAATTACTTACCCCATCTAAATTATGTCCATTATGAGATCACCCTTCTTAAGACAAAACTATCATAACTACTATGCTTGTGATGATCACAGCTCATATTAATACAGAGAGTGCCTAGGAAAATGTAGTCACTAATTTACTTTTCAAGCAAGAAGGTAAGCAAACCTTAGAGAAATGGAAGAGCAGAGAAACTCTTCATAACTGCAAAACCGCATTTGAATCCTGAACGCTGAAAACTGGAGCTCTTATTTCCTGGCTTCTCCAAGTAGCATATTTCTTAAGAGACACTGTATTTTTGTTTATTATTAAAAAATTGAAATGAACATTTGCTAGAACAGTACCTCTAGAATGAAGCTCCAGCAAAATCAATCTGCTGGAAGAATCTTGAAGCCAAGAATCCAGTAACAGGCAAACAGAAGTCTCCAGATCTTGGGTTACACAGCTCAAACATACCAGAAACTCATTGCCTGCCACTGCTCCCTTAAAATACATTTCCCTGTAAATCTAGATAAATGTCATGATAAACTCTGAAAGTTTTTGTGAGACTTCGTAGAAAAAGATGCATCAAGTTGGATTTCAGAGGAAAGATAAAATTCTGTGTAAATCAGTCTATTTGCATATTAGAGGGACATCTGATCCAACAGAGGAACGAGCCCTTCAATGTGGACAGAAGGCACAAGAAAAAAATTTAGGAAAAACATGACTTTGACTGTTATAAGGATAAACATTTTTCTCATCATATTTTCTCTTTAAATTGCAGATTTCAGAGCCATTGCAAATCATTCATTGCTACTCCTGCTGAACAACCTGTGAAATCTTAATAGCTATTTCCAAACAGAGGTTCCCAGGGGATGGCTTAGCCCAGAGGATTAGCAAAGACAGCAGAGTAGTTGCCACTTGGAGTTCTACTTCAGGGGCAACAGGATGAATCCAGCAGACTAGCTTTTATTTCCATCTCAGAAAATGCATCCAAAGACCTTGCTTGTAAATAAAAATTACTCTGGTCTAATACATGAAAGGTAGTAAAGGTGAACCATATGATCTCTTCTGGGGCTGTCTCAACCAGCCAACATACCTTAAATTAAAAAAAAAAAAAAAAAGTAAAAAACTATAGACTTCTCCCTTGTATCAAAACAACCTGATTTCTATCAAGTGTCTCCTCTCTGCCAGCACATTCCCAGTCCTAGAGCTGAGGACATCTTCTTCTTGTACCTATTATGCTCTGAAAAAGATCTAGTAAACAAGATTTTGTGACCAAAAAAAGCAGGAGAGCCAAAATCTGCTTCCTAAGAAATGTTGGTTCCCTAGCTGGGAGAAACTCAGTAAAATTCCAGCTATGCTGCCCTGGAAATAAAAAAAGATCCTGGCCCATTTCTGCAAAGACTTGTGAAAAGCCAGTCTCTCCCTGCCAACAGCATAACTGTTATTTTCACTAATTGCCAACTGAGAGAGACTCCCAAAACAAAGTTGGTGATTAGGCTTGGGAGACCTCAGAATGATGTAATGTTTGACAATAAGATCTTGACTTAAAACAGGTAGTCCAAAAAGTTTAAAGTGCATTTAATTAAATCTATTTTATAGATCAAAGAGTCTTCCTTTCCTACAAAGCTTCAGGTGCCACATAATCATAAACTTTTCAATCTGAAGGTTTGATTACTGCATAGGAGATGCCAAAAACAGGGAGGAAATGAGAACATTTGACACAAACCCTTCAAAATGAGCTTTAAAGTAAGTAAAAATAGACCAATGTGCTCTTTTCTACATCTTAAATTCTGCCCTACAAACTAACTACTTTGGATATGCTTATATCTCTTTCCCTCTTTATAAAAACTCATTAACTCCTCACTGGAAACACATAATCTTCTGCCACCTATTTAGTATAAAACTCATTTTTCCAATATAATAACAAATAAAATAGGGTGAAAACAAGCTTAAGGCAGTGATGGAACTTTTTTATGAAGTGAATAGGTGCTCTCTGTGCCAATACAGTCTGTTTAATCACAGCCTAACATTTTAATTATGTATATAGCTAAGCAGACTTGCTTGCATTGGCTTAATTATTCTGCATGATAATATGAACAAAGGGTCTCTGTTAAAGTAATCAACAAAAATTTTAGCTGGCTGAGTTTCCTCAAATGTTCCAAGAGCAATGAAAGATCTGATCATTAAGCATTTACTGCCCCTGAGAGCTATTTTAAACCTGTTCCCTTCATATCACAGCTGGCCCTTTGAGTAGCCTCAAATTCTTTTTATCTGAAAGCCCTAGTAAGGCAAAACAAAAGAACATTTCTCGTTTGGAGAGAGCTGTCTGTGTCATCTGTGTGATGTTCACTAGCAGGAGATGTTTATCTTAATGAGCTTTTGGCCAGGAACAGTGCTGCCACTTTCTAACTTTTGTCCAGTTCACAGGACTCCTGATGCAGGGCGCACTGGATGTGTTAGAGTTGTAAATGAGCCCCAGCAACTGCACATTGCATAAGGATCCCACAATAACAATTAAGCAATAGTCTCTGTTGTTGTGGGCCTCTCCTGCCAGATAATTGACCACGACGGGAGCTATGCAGAGAACCCACGCTGAAGGTGAGGACACATAACAGCGAAGGTTCATTATCTTGCAATGAAAGGCAAGTTAGAACCAATGGGAATTGGGGTTTAAGGGACCAAAGGGTTAAAGCTTTCACATTTTGGAGGCATTTACCATTAATTTCCCCTTTGCCCAACAGAAGCCAAGTGTTTTGAAATACACTCCATTTTAGTGGGCCCTGGGAACCAGATCAGTGGTAGCCATGTAAACACTCCAAACCTAGCAATGTATACAGTAGAGAGTCCAAGAATGATAGAAAGTTGTGCAGAATATGTGTCTTTATTAAAAAGCTAAACGTTCTGTCACTGTAGAAGCTTTCCATGTAAAATCTGGAAGTTCAGGAAGAAAAACAACAGCCAATATATTACAACAAGGGATAGTCTCTCTGGTAGCCTGTGAGAGTTTAAGTCCAAGTACTTTATGATCCCACTTTCCTCAGTAAGTCTCTTTCATCAGATCACATTTCACATCATGTACAACCTGCTCACACAGAGATAAGACACCAGGGGAGCACCTGTCCGTGCTGCTTCTTGAGAGATGCAGCTCAGTTGTCCCACTGAGAACAGGGACCAGGGGGAAGAGAACTACAGGAGTCATCCAGGACAGTAGTGGGCACTTACATAATTTCTATGTTGAGTTGTTTTTCAAATACTAATTTTCTCAATGAAAAAAGGAACCTTCCTAACTTTTTAAGTGTAAGGGTGGTGAAGCACTGGAACAGGCTGCCCAGAGATGTTGTGGGGGCTCCATCCCTGGAGGTGTTCAAGTGCAGGTTGGATGGGGCTCTGAGCAGCCTGTTCTAGTGGAAGGTGTCCCTGCCAATGCAGAGGAGTTGGAACTCAATGATCTTTAAGGTCCCTTCTAACTAAAAAAAAATAAATTCTGTGATTCCTTAACAAATTATGCCAAAATTGTGATAAACCCAGTAAGAAAGAATTCAGGACAAGGGGGACAAGGAATAGGGAGGTCTACTGTACTTGCAGGTGACCCAGTGGAGTATATGCTTCATCCATGTGACTGAGCAGAAGCTGCATCACTATATAATCCCCATGTCACCACCACAGCTAATTCATTCTCACATCCAGCATATATCAATGTGATATTCCTCCTGTGCAGTACAGTCTTTACTCTTGAAGCTGCACCCTGGTTTTGCACACAGCCTTCTGCTTCTTGCTGTGCTCAGCTCTCTCAGCCCTGTACCACTCACCCTAATTATCCTCCCAGTCCCTATCACTCCTGCTAACAGGCCTTATCATTTTCCCTGGGCTTGTCAGTCCTCCTTACCTTTCTGTTCCTCTGCCCCTCAGACTGCAAAGCACATTCCTTTTCAAATATCTTACTTATGCAGTTAATCACAGTAGTGAAAAGACAGTGGTGATAGATTATAATTTTGAATAAACTTGTGGCTAAAAGAAAGAGCACAGCTGAAGGGAGAAAGCTCAGTGTTACACTGTACAGTGGGGAAGCACTAGTCATATCGGCCTATTCTGTTATTTGGGAAAGTGCCTCTAGGTGACAGTTAAATCGTTAACACACTACATCATTAAACAAGGTAATAATAAATATGTATTTTTCATTTACATTCGCTAATAAAGTCAAAGCCATTCTAGAACTGAGTATTCCCAGGATCTTACTTCCCTCATCTACATTCTAGTCCAGTCCCTGAAGCTTCTCCCTTAACTCATCTGCATTTTTCCTCATTATTTTCTCTTTCCACCAATTCAGTTAGTTTTGGCCACCAACTCAAAAACGCTAAAGGCTACTGGAGAACAGTGGAGTTTTTCTGTCATCTTATTGGCAAGGGCTGCTGTTAAAAGGTTAGCCTGAAAATAAAAGGAGAAATAAAATGAGGCAAAACAATGACTGAAACTCCTACAATGCACCTGTGGTTTCAGAGAACTGTATTTTTGTGAGTGGTTTTTCTTCTTTCCTCAAATCAACCCTTCTCAGATGTGGGCATTAACTCTTGGTAGGAGATGGTAAGCAGGAAGGAAGCAAAGGAGTGGGGCAAGAAAATTTTTACAGACGTGCAGATGGCAAACATGAGGAAAGGATGGAAAAGAAAGGGTGAAGAAACCACCACACCAGTCTTGTCTTGTCTCTTGCTGAACAACTATGTGGATTAACTTTGAAAATTCTTGAGCAGTTTCCTGTGCAGCTCCTCATTGTTCGTTTGCATGCAAGCCTTTCTGCTGTGGTCTTGGCTCCCACATTTGGCATACCTCCTCTGTAGGGTGAACCTTATTCCCAGGCATACTTCCCCCACCACAGTCATTAGAGTGGACTATGAAATATTCACAGCCACATGCTTGGTCAAAGCAAAAAATAATTTCCTTAAATTTTTCACAAACGTCAATATATATGGCATGGTAATGGCATGATGCCCTCGGGGGAAAGGGCAGATAGCAGATGTTGACCAGTCCTACATCTAAGAGCTATACTGGCCCAAACTCCAGATTTTACAGCTCAAGTTTCACTGTAATCAAGGAGATCATCCCCAGCACTTGCTGAAACAAACAACATTCAAAAAAACCTCAAACTTCATTGTGGTGTCACTCAAAAAATGCAAATCCTAGACTAACCTGGATCATCAGATTTAATTTGGGGGGTCTGAAAATACCTACAAATCTCTGGAAACATCAGAACCTCACCAGAAACTGCATGGAGAAATATTTTCATATACTGTACATTTCTCTGGCCTGCAAATTCCAAGAATTGTGGCTAACCCAAGAGCTTTTTTTATGAAAGGTGAAGCTATTTTTATGCAATTCTCAATCATTTATTAATTCTGACATCTGAAAATATCGCTCTTTATTAGATACATTCTGATCTTCATTTGGAACCATTTATAGAATTAATAACTTTTGATTTGGGAGAAAAACAATACCAATTCTCTGTAGCATGGATTTGCCTCAATATGCAGCAGAAATCAGCAAGAGGTTCCCCAGGAAAACAGGTATGGATGTGATGTAAGCCTGCCACAATGTTAAAGTCAAAAAGTTACCACCAGGGACCAGCTGCACCCCAAGATCTTAGCAAATCCTTGCTTTTCTCATTCTTTGATCTAGTGAATAGCAATAAATTCAAAACTGGTACCAAAAAAAACCCACCAAAAAACAAAAACAAAACCTCTTCTGCCACCAGTCTTTGAAAACACTGCTGCTGGAGACCACACACAGGAGTCCAGTGTTAAAAATAAATTTGAAACTTATGTGAATACAACAATCAATAATTAAAACCCTAATAATTTCACTTTTATAATAGGATAGCAAGAAAGAAAAATCAGAACTGATTTCTGGCAGTATGCAGTGTTAGCATTCTGGCTTCATTTTCCATGCACACAGATCTACAAAAATAGAAACAACAACCATTAAGACAGTTTTAAAAAAATAAACTTGCTTTCACTAGAGATAATAACACTTCTCCCCACCCTGAAAAAACATCCTTTTATTTGTCAAGTCAGGAAAAAAGGTCATGACAGTTTTCATAAAATTTGGACAATTTTCAGCCAGCTCTAGCAACCATGACAAACGACAGCTGAGAGAGTTAAAGCCAATGTAGGAGGGAGAGCTCTGCACTGGGAGGGATTCACACTTTACTGTATTTAATTTCTGTATTCTGTATTTCTATTTTATATGTTCAGAAAATAATTTATACACATAAATGTCTAAATGTATGCCTGTTTTCAGGTGACTTGTACCTCTGCATCTCCTGCCTGCTGTTCCAGTTCTTACTTATTAATTTCAGTCTATCTGAATTAATTTGTGAAAAAGGCCCAACTATAGTTTTCCGATAAGGAAAAAAGAAGTTTGTGAAAAATATTACATTCATCCTGCCTTTCTCCACTTGATTTCCTTTTCTGGATGTGCTGGTTTTGGCTAGGATAGAGTTAATTTTCTTCATAGTAGCTGGCATGGGGCTATGTTTTGTATTTGTGCTGGAAACAGTGCTGATAACACAGGGATGTTTTAGTTGTTGCTGAGCAGTGCTTACACAGCACCAAGGCCTCTTCTGCTTCCTCACGTTGCCCCACCAGTGAGTAGGCTGAGGGTGCACAAGAAGCTGGGAGGGGACACAGCCAGGACAGCTGACCCCAACTGACCAAAGGGATATCCCACCCCATATGACATCATGCTCTGCAGTAAAACTGGGAGTAGGTTGGCAGGGGGGCCGCTACTCAGACGCCAGGTGGGCATTGGTCGGTTGGTGGGGAGCAATTGTTTTCATTTGCATCAGTTGTCTCTCTTGGGTTTTATTTTTCTCTCTGTTATCTTCTCCCTTTTCCTAACAATTATTTATTGTTGTTGTTATTTATTAAACCATTTCTATCTCAACCCACAAGTTTTCTCACTTTTACACTTCCAATTCTTTCCCCCATTCCACTGGCTCTCTATTTATTTTACATGAAGGAAAAACAAAGAATGGATGTGAAGGCACGAAAGGGGAAGGAGCAGGTCTGTCTGCCTCCAGCCTCCTTACTGGAAATTCTTCTCAGCCCCTTCCTATGCAAAGCTTGGATCTTATAGCTAATGGTGCAACACCTAGACTTACCACTACCTATCTCCTGAGTTTTCTCAAGTCCCTAATGGATTACTGGTAGCATCCAACTTAAATCAGTTACAAAAGCACTAATTTTCAAACAGTTATATATCCATGTAAAGCTGAGTATCAAAAATCACTCAGCTTTTGATCAGGATGGCTTACCATTAGACAGAGTAAATAAATAATCTATTTCCTGAATACAAAAAATTGTGAATCTGTAATTAGACCAGAAATCCAATGATGAAAAATATATTAGGGTCAAAATATCTTGCTTGGTTTTGTTTCTTGGCTTGTATATTCCAGAGTTGTTGAGTTATTTGTGCCTCAGCTCTAGGAAAAGCATCTCAGAGTACTCCTGGCCACACTTACCATGAACAAATATACAAGTAAATGGATAGATAAGATACATAGTTACTGTGTGTTATTTTGTCATCATGGTCAGTTCTAACACCATTTTCCATTCCCAGGTAATCTGCCTTTCACCTAAAACACGCTCTGAATAGGACAATTTTGTTGATGCTGTGTGGCTAAATCCACACCAGTGAACAAAACGAGGTTCAGGATGACTTGAGCTGCCTTTCTGTGTGCAGTGCTTACAGCCAAATGGAAGCTGGGCAGCAATTACCCACAAAAGCCAGTTACTAAGGAACTCAACCATACCCCAAACATTTGAACACATATCCTAGTGCAAAATCCAGCGTTTTCTGATGCAACATATTCAGTAGCAGAAGCAGAAGTAACAGAAGCATTGCCTGCCACATGCATAGACCAAGGAGCACCTTTCTAGCAAAACAGGTATTCAGGGCTGTAATATGTCCCCATGATGGCTACACACTGCTTAGTTCTCTTTTGGATTGCTGGATTAGCTGCTTCCTGCCACAATTTTCCCCTACATGAGTAGAAAACCTTCATCAAAGATGGTTAGATCCACTCTATCCCAGCATTAACAAAGCACAACAGCAGAATAAGCCAGCACAACATTTATAGAGGTTTTGACCTACATTTACAAACTGGGTTCTGAGTTCTTGCAGGTTCAGAGTCAGCTGGCAGAAACCTCAGAACAGATATTCTCTAAAAATTAGTATTTCCCCAGTATCTCAAATTAGACACCCAATGAATAAATAAATCTGCAGCACTAATATTCAACTTCCTATTTTCACTAGTAGCAGCTTTTGCAGGGATAATTTAATTCTCCTGTTTCATCTAGCATTGAGGCTTGTAAACTCCTTTGAGGATCCCTACCAGGAATTCATCAACATGAAGGATATATACTGGGAAGATCATAATCCAGTCAATCAAGGGGAGAAATTCAAAAGCTTTGCCACTAAAGGAATCAAACATAAAAGCCTCCCTGGGGGGGAAGAGGTTTATGTACCATGCCTGGCCTATGTTAAGAAAATTAAAACTCCTTTCACAACATAAAAGAGCCAAAGTGTCAAGTCACTAAAACCAGTTTCCAGTACAGATGCCCTTTTCCAGACTGGTTTATGAGGGAAATACAGATTTATAATACATTTAAAGAAACACAACTGACAAAAACATAACAAAGGGATATATACAAGGAAGACAGCACAGAACATAAATTAAACAAGGACAATTTAAACGCAATTTAGCAGCCATCCATGTTGCTATAACTAGAGATACTTCTGTTTATACACATGGCAAACTTCTTACTTTTTTCAGAGGAAATGTTTGCAGAGCAGATACCTTTAAGGAAGCTGGCCTAACATAAGAGTTGAGGATTGCTCTTATTATTTCCCAGTTTCTATTCACATGGATAGGTAGCAATGAATGGGGAAAAGTGGGGAATGCATGGGAGAAAGGGAACCAAGACCACTGCTGAGTGTGTGTGTCAATGAATGGAAAATGTACTTGGGTTTGCTGCTCTTTAGTTCTGTTGGAACAGCCAGTTCTTCTCTTCCCTCCCCTTTGTCTCATTCAGTAATTTTGTTTTGAAAGCCTGCATGTTTAAGGTGAAGCACATTTTACATAAATTGTTCAGAGGAGAGTGGAAAGAAACCAGTTTTATGAAGAAGGTTGTCAATGTATTGGACAGAAAAGAACAGGATATAAACCCATTGTTACAGGGTGCATGTCAAAAAAACAAGGTGTCATCTTCCTTGCATGCAAAAAGGGTGATCTACTAGTTGCTTTCCAAAACTGTCCTTTCCATTTTAAACTGTGTCACATAGAGGAGTCAATAGAAATGAAATAAAAAATTTAGCTGAACAGAAAAAAACGGGGCTCTTTAAATTTGAGGAAGTAAGATCATCTCCATATCAGCCGTGGTTTGGGAAATGCAGCTACATAACTGAGTAAACATTTTGTTGCCTCAAGAAGAGCCATAAAGAATCTGGTGGAGATTTTTCAAAGCTGCCTCAGGGGCTGGATGTCTAATCCCCATTAAAATTAACAGAAACTGGCTCCTCAAACCCAGTCAATGACTTTGAAGAATCAACTCCGTGGGGATAATTCGTGGAATCAAAGGGTAGGGATGAGTTGTGTGGTTAACTGCCTCACATGGGAGTTGTTTGTTTCTTTGAATAAAAAGGAAGTTGGAGGGAGAAGACAACAACAACAATAATAGAGACTGAGGAGAATACTATTACTACTACTACTAAGAAGAAGAAGAATAGAGATTGATCTAAATACCCTGACAGATTTTTCCCAATGTGCTTTAAAGACTTTCAACACTGTGGAAAGTTTTATAATGGTAACTGGAATTCTCTGACTGAGCTCCAGATTCAGATCTTTTCTGGCACGATGATACAATTGAGCAAATCATTGGCTGGAACACAGTTATTTATTTTTAACCATGCCAGTTTTCTCATTTTATTCTGTTACCGTTAAAGAGAAGCTTTTAGATACCAGTAAAAAAGGAAAAAAAAATATTGAACTAAAATGTCATTAATGTAAGTGGTGAGAATTTTCAACAATACAAATGACATCCCTCTTAAGGTTGAATTTTTTGGAACACTACTTATCATGAACACTTTAAAATAACTTCCACCAACTGGACTTAAACAGTATTTTTAATTTAAGACTGGTCCTTTCCTTAAATTACTACAAATGTTTATGAACTGCTGTGCTTATTAAGTATTGGCAATATCCAACAAAACTTAGAGGCAACAACTTAAAAATTGATAAAAGGAATTGCTAAAACTCATAGACATGGGAGATAGTTGAGGAAAAGCTTAATTGGATTCACTGAAATATTAAATGATTACATGAATAAAAATATCCACAGCTCAACAGTTTATCATTAGGAATTTGTCATAATTTATTTAGGTGGGATTCTCAAAAAATACATTGTGAATGGGCAATGCAGTCTGTTTTCCTGGTCTTACCTAAGATAAAAACTTATTTTGTATTTGTCTGAAACAGAGATACTTTTAACCTCTTCATGACAATGGTCCTTGATTCTGTTTTGTAGACTGGGAAGCTAAGGCTCAGGGAGATAATGTAGCTGCCCAAGGTCGGCAGCAGAGCCAAGAACTGGCTCTTGCTCCCCACCTGCCAGGAACTCTCCCTCAATCCACCTGCAGCAATGTTTGGCAACATGGAGAATGATGTGCCTTATCTGAAGAAAGCTGCTTCCCTGATGCAGGCAGCTCTTAGTCCCACTGTCTTTGTTATAATTTCACAACCACATGTTCTTATTTCTTTCACAGAAAAGCACATCTCCCCTAGAAAGACTCCCACAAGAAAGATAAAAATAATTATTTTGAGAATCAATGAGACCGATAATGTACAAAGTATTTTACCTTAAGCCTCTTTCAATATTTCGAGGCAGTGTTTGTTGCAGTGCAGAAAAATACATGCAAGTTGAAATGAGACCTTTGACAGTCTTAGGTTTCCTTTTCAATTAAACAGCTCCTGCCTCCTCTGACAACACTTGCTTGGTAGGAGCATTACACCCAGCTTTTCTCTGGCTTAAGGGTTTTATTTCTACAGAGTAAAATGAGAATGAATCCCTACTTGGCTGCCAAATTGGGGTAAATGTCACCACAAAAAACATGAATAATGTTCAACATTACCAGAAGTAAATTACGTCTAACTAAACAAGCCATGGCAAACAGAGTAAACTCACACTGTAAGGTGGACTTTCACACAGAAGGCAGCTATAAACTGAGTGTGGCCTGCAAATCAATCAGCCCCCTACCTCTACCTAATGAGACCCTTTTCTTTATTGCATTTTTATAGACTTATAAAACCAGCATAGGATGGATTATATGGGCCGTCTGTCTACCTTGTCCATCTGTCACTATGCTATGGGTGTTCACCCCCA